>NW_027411866.1:197369883-198569883 GCF_047663935.1 Musca autumnalis | reverse complement strand
TGTGGTCATATTTTCTTTTTGTAAAGGTCTAGGGGTCAAGTATTTATGGTAATAATGTGAAAAAAACGGGGTAACTAGAGAGTAAAAAGAAATACAATTGGAAAATTGCATGCATTATTTTTCTTTTCTCTATTTTGCATTATTTCCTTATATGAGTTGAGTGAGGGTGAGGTTAGGTTGGGATTATGTTTTTCTTCTTCTTTTCATTTCATAGTTCATTATGCCATGGCAAAGCTAAAAAAGTGAAACCATAGGAAAGTGTAATTGCTTCGAAATTGTTATTTTGTTAGAGTATAAATTGCATAAATTATAGAAAGGTTTTAGTGAAAGAGAATTCTATCATTATACAGATAGGAATATTATGTATAAAACTTCACCTTTCTTTGGGCATTATACATATTTTAAAGTATATTTTTTATTATCTAGGTTCTTACGAATATATTTCCAGGAAATATAGAAATTTCTCTCTCGCCTAAAACTTACAATAAATATTTTTAATTGACAAAAACTCATAACTTTTTTATTCTTCCAAAAAAGTATTTGCAATATTATCCCTCCATTAATGTAAACCATAAATCTTGACATGATAAAATCACATAAAATTTACAAATTCCAATTAGTTAAAAAAAAATAAAAACTTATTAAAAACATATTTTATTGGATCCCACTCTGCTACCTGCAGCTACTGTTTGAAACTCATATTACATGCAATTTTAAATTTCTTACAACGATTTTGGGCATGACTAAAATAAAAAAAAAACAGAAAAAAAACTTAATTGGTTTCTATGGTTTATTTGCCAAGGCACGATGATCTTAAACTTTTGTTTATTTTTTTAAAGAAGCCAGGCCGAAAACGTTTATTTTTTGCTGTGTTTGGTATTTTTTACACCAAACACAGCAAAAAATAAATGTTTTAGGATTTTATGTTATTGTTGTTATATTTCGTTGGCATGTGTAAATGGTATGAGAGTGCTAGGAATGAATCACTTTTGAAGCCTTAGCCCAACTATATGAAGTAAAGATAACGAAAATCTTGTAATTTCATGGTGATGTTGTTAGTTTTTGCCTGCCTGAATGTTTTAAATAAATAACAAAAGCACAGTGGTGCGAAATTGAAACCATTTACCATATCTAACCACCAATGCCCAGACAACATTAAAGAGTTTTTGTGAAATTTATCGTATAATGAAACACATATAAAACAAATAAAACTGAATCATTCGAATTTGCTGAGATATGAATATCCACAGACTAAGCTTGTAAAACAGAAGTAGGGGACTTAAAAACCTAATTTCAAAAACAAATTATCGATCGTAGATTTTTTAAAGGAATTTAAAAAAAGTATGTCTGAGGAGCCTTTACCAAAGGTCAAACATGTCATGTCAAATAGTGGTGGGTGTGTGGGTTCGTATCGTCGACTTTCCTTGTTCATTTGCATTATTGATCATTAAGCTCGATTCCAACGAGAAATTAATTAAAAAAATTAATACTAAAAATGATCTTCGCCTAAACAAATGCAAAGTTTTCAAATAAAAATTTAAAAAATTTTTTGAATGAAATTATAGATGATGGACCTTTAAAGGAACTTTAAAAAAATATTTTGAAGGATATTATAGGTGATGGATTTAACCCATTTCGTACTTGGTGTTCGATTTTTCGAACAGTAAAATCACTTTTTTTCAAAAAAATATTTATGGATGAAAAAGGTTAAATTTTAAACATGTTTTGGTATATGTGTAAAGCCTAATCTGTCAGCAAATAAAAAAAATTGTTCCCTTGAAAACCTCACCTCCCCCTCGATGTTAAGGGTAGATTTTTAAAACCTATATTTTTGGATCTTTTTTAAATTAATTTTAAAAAATTATAAAAAAAAATGAAATTAAAAAGTAATCATGGGGAATTATTGCCAATATATGTAATCGTTTCACAAAATATAGAGAACTTGATTTACATGAGCAAGCGCGACTTTACAGATGTGCAAAGTTGACTGTTCGAAATTTCGAACGCTGGTACTTAACCTACATATCGATGGGTATATTAAAACGTGGAAATTTACTGACAAATTGCGGGGAAAATTTATTGTAGCACCATATAAGACTAAATACTAAATTTCAGTCATTTCTAGAGGATAGTACGGCTAAAAGCCTGAAATACCCTAAAATCGTTAGGTACAATTCAATGGACGCTATATAAAACGTGGACCTATGCTGACAAATTTCTGGAGGAAAGTTAGGTAACCTCAAAAGAGACTAAATATGTATTCATTTACAACCATTTCTGTAGGATAATGCAGCTAAATCCTTGAAATCTCCCAAAAATCGGGCGGTACCGTTCTATGGGGGGCCATCCAAAACGTGGTCCAGTGCTGACACATTTCGGGGAAAAGTTTTGTAGGTCCAAAGAAGTCTCAATACCAATCTTCAACCATATTTTCATACAAAAATGGTGAAATAAATCAATAAAACGGCAAATAAATCAATTTTATTTTACTTCTATACATGTAGCTTAAGCGCCAGTGTTCGAAATTTTGAACACCACTTTCCGGGAAAACGAAAAATCGTAAAAATTTTTTAAGTTAATTTTTGAACTAATTAAAATTTTGTGGGCATAAAAAAATTTTTGTGGGCATTAATCCATAATGGATTTAAAAAAATCGTGGAATTAAAAGAAAATATTTTTGAAGGCAATTTCCGAACTTTGATTCTTAAAGCCAATTTTTTTTTCATCGGTTGTGATTTTTTTTGAATGCAATTATCGATCGTGGATTTTTAAACAAGTTTTTAAAAAATATTTTTGAGGACAATTTTCGATAGTGGATTTTTAAATAAGTTTAAAAAAAAATATTTTTGAGGAGAATTTTCGATCGTCGATATTAAAAAAAATTTAGTGGGCATTAATCGATCATGGATTTTTAAAATAATATTTTTGAGGGCAATTATCGATGTTGGATTAAAAAAATATTTTGTGGACAATTATCGATCTTGGCTTAAACACACATAAGGCAATTATCGATCGTGGATTTAAAAAAAAAATTTTTGAAGGCAATTATCGATCGTAGATTCTTAAAGAAATTTTTGATCAATTGTGGATTTTTAAAAAATTAAAATTATAAATTAAAAATGAATGGAATTATCGATCGTGGATTTTTAAATAAGTTTTTAAAATATTTTTGAGTACAATTTTCTATCGTGGATTTTTAAAAAAATATTTTTGAGGACATTTATCGATCGTGAATTTTTAAAAAATTATGTTGAGGGCATTAATCGATTGTGGATTTTAAAAAAATATTATTGGGGGTAATTATTATTCGTTTTTAAAAAATATTTTTGAAGGCAATTATCGATCATGGATTTTTAAAGAATTTTTAAAAAATATATTTGAGGACAATTAGCAATCGTGAATTAAAAAAAATACATTTTTGAGAGCAATTAGCGGCCATGGATTTAAAAAATATATTTTTGAGAGCAATTAGCGATCGTGAATTTTAAAAGAATATATATTTTTAAGAGCAATTATCGATCGTGGTTTTTAAAAAACATATTTTTGAAACCAAGCAGCGATCGTGGATTTAAAAAAATATTTTTGAAAGCAATTAGCGATCGTGGATTTTTTTAAAAAATTATTTTTGATAACAATTAGCGATCGTGGATTTTTAAAAAAATATTTTTGAAAGCAATTAGCGATCGTGGATTTAATAAAAAATATTTTTGAGAAAAATTAGCGATCGTGGATTTAAAAAAAAAAATATTTTAAGAAAAATTAGCGATCGTGGATTTAATAAAATATTTTTGAGAAAAAATAGCAATCGTGGATTTAAAAAAAAATATTTTAAGAAAAATTAGCGATCGTGGATTTAAACAAGTAAGAAAAGCGTTAAGTTCGGTCGGGCCGAACTTTTTATACCCTCCACCACAAATTTCAGCCATTTCGGTGGATTAATGTGGCCACAACCTTCAAAATACCGAAATTCGGAAGGTACCGTTCTATGGGGGCTATATGATGGCGTGGACCTATACCTTCTGGGGGAAAGTTTTATACGCCTAAAGAAGACTAAATACCAAATTTCAGCCATATCGGTGTGATAATGAGGCTAAAACGTTCAAAATATCGAAAATCGGCAGATATTGTATTATGGGGGCTATATCAACACGTGGACCTATATAAACATTTTATGGTAGAAATGTTTCTTAGCCTCTGGAAACACAAAATACAAAGTTACAACCGATTCTTTGGTCAAATGGGTCTAATACATTCAAAATATATTAAAATGACGCGTACTTTATAAGGGGTCTTATGTGGGGACTATACCAAAACGTGGACCTATATAACCCAACTTTGGTAGGAATGTTTTCTGGCCTCTGAAGACACAAAATACCGAATTACAACCAATTCTGCGGTCAAATGGGTCTAATACATTCAAAATATATTAAAATGACGCGTACTTTATATGGGGCCTTATATGGGGGCTATACCAAAACGTGGACCTATATAACCCAACTTTGGTAGGAATATTTTTTGGCCTCTGGATACACAAAGTACCAAATTACAACCAATTCGGTGGTAAAATGGGCCAAATATCTTAAAAATTCCTTAAAACGACGACGCGTCACGCGTCATTTTGTATGGGGGCTATACGAAAGCGTGGACCTACATAGCCCGCTTTCAATACCAAAAGTCCTACGTAAATATAACATATTTTCCCAAAATTTCATCAACCTACGTCAATCCGTTCGGACGGTAGAGTGATTTCCACAGACGGACAGACGGACAGACAGACAGACGGACAGACGGACGGACATGGCTATATCGATGTAGAATTGCACGCTGATCAAGAATATATATACTTTGTGGGGTCTACAATGATTATTTCGAGTAGTTACAAACGAAGTGACAAACTTAATATACCCCCATCCTATGGTGGAGGGTATAAAAAAAATATTTTAAGAAAAATTAGCGATCGTGGATTTAAAAAAAAAAATTAGGACACTTATCGATCGCGAATTTAAAAAGAATATATATTATTGAGAGCAATTATCTTTCGTGGTTTTTTTAAAAATACATTTTTGAGAGAAATTAGCGATCGTGGATTTTAAAAAAAATATTTTTGAGGGCAATTTTCGATGTTGGATTAAAAAAAATAATTTGAGGGCAATTATCGATCTTGGCTTAACAAATATTTAAGGCAATTATCGATCGTGAATTAAAAAAAATATATTTTGGGGGCATTTATCGATCGTGGATTTAAAAAAAAAATACCTTGAGGGCATTTATCGATTGTGGATTTTTAAAAAAATATTATTGAGGACAATTATTATTCATTTTTAAAAAATATTTTTGAGGGCAATTACCGATCGTGGATTTAAAAAGAATATATATTTTTGAGAGAAATGATCGATCGTGGTTTTTTAAAAAAATATTTTTGGGAGCAATTAGTGATCGAGAGCTATTATCGATCGTGGTTTTAAAAAAAAAAATATTTGTGAGAGAAATTAGCGATCGTGTATTTTTAAATAAATATTTTTGAAAGCAATTAGCGATCGTGGATTTAAAAAAAATATATTTTTGAGAACAATTAGCGATCGTGGATTTAAAAAAAAATATTTTAAGAAAAATTAGCGATCGTGGATTAAAAAAAAAATAGGACACTTATCGATCGCGAATTTAAAAAGAATATATATTATTGAGAGCAATTATCTTTCGTGGTTTTTTTAAAAATACATTTTTGAGAGAAATTAGCGATCGTGGATTTAAAAAAAAAATATTTTTGAGGGCAATTTTCGATGTTGGATTAAAAAAAATAATTTGAGGGCAATTATCGATCTTGGCTTAACAAATATTTAAGGCAATTATCGATCGTGAATTAAAAAAAAAAATATTTTGGGGGCATTTATCGATCGTGGATTTAAAAAAAAATACCTTGAGGGCATTTATCGATTGTGGATTTTTAAAAAAATATTATTGAGGACAATTATTATTCATTTTTAAAAAATATTTTTGAGGGCAATTACTGATCGTGGATTTAAAAAGAATATATATTTTTGAGAGAAATTATCGATCGTGGTTTTTTAAAAAAATATTTTTGGGAGCAATTAGTGATCGTGAATTTTAAAAGAATATATATTTTTGAGAGCTATTATCGATAGTGGTTTTAAAAAAAAAATATTTGTGAGAGAAATTAGCGATCGTGTATTTTTAAATAAATATTTTTGAAAGCAATTAGCGATCGTGGATTTAAAAAAATATATTTTTGAGAACAATTAGCGATCGTGGATTTAAAAAAAATATTTTTGAAAGCAATTAGAGATCGTTAATTTTAAAAGAATATATATTTTTGAGAGCAATTATCAATCGTGGATTTAAAAAAAAAATATTTTTGAAAGCAATTAGCGATCGTGGATTAAAAAAAACATTTTTGAGAACAATTAGAGATCGTGGATTTAAAAAAATATTTTCAGAGCAATTAGAGATCGTGGATTTAAAAAAATATTTTTGAGAACAATTAGCGATCGTGGACTTAAAAAAAAATATTTTCGTAAGCACTTAGCGATCGTGGATTTAAAAAAAAAATATTTTTGTAAGCACTTAGCGATCGTGGATTTAAAAAAAAAATATTTTTGAGAAAAATTAGCGATCGTGGATTTTTAAAAAATATTTTTGAGGGCAATTATCGATCGTGGTTTTTTAAAAAAATATTTTTGAGAAAAATTAGCGATCGTGGAATTTTGGAAAAATATTTTTGAGGGCAATTATCGATCGTGGTTTTTTAAAAAAATATACCCCTCAGTAATGTTGGCGACATTTCTGAGTATTTCAGCCTTGAACAACATCTCTACAAGTGGTGTCTTAGACACGCCGTTTGAACTCGGCGATAAACAGTAGGTCCCATATCATTGAGCTAATATGAATCGGGGTGCACTCATTAATATGAGAGAAGTCTCCCTTGTCCTGTCTGAGATGTTTGTGGAACAATTATTATTATTATTACCCTCCTAACATGTTTAGTTTTGTTTTAAATTAAGATTGCCAAAGTTTGAGCTCAATCGGAATATGTTAACACGTGCCACTGGGGCCTCAAAGTTTCTATGGGCCCTTAGAAAGTGAAAATAGAGTGACCAGCACAGTTAGCTTTGACGTTAACAATATAGTTAACATTAAATTCTGACCCGATTTTCAAAATTTTTTATAAGATTACTTGTTTAGCCACTACAAAGAACTGGTAAACTGTTTTCATCGATTGGGAAATAAATGTGGTTCGACATCGATTTTTGGCCTTTGAGTTAAAGCCAGTCTAATGGACATGGAAGCCTGCTAAATCTTCTTCAGAAAATTTTTCAATATTTTATTCATAGTATTAATTTAAAAATATTTTTATATGAATATGAAACCACTGTGCCTTGACCAATATATTTCTGTTCTGGCTGGCCATAACACAACGAAGACAATGATTTGTTTAAATAATTTTAATAAGGAAAAGAACAAATCAAAAAATTTGCCGCAACAAAAATATTTGTTCATATTTTATTTGTTTGCCTATTTATTTAGTTGCCATTTGCTAAATTGGAATAGGGTAATCAGAAGCTTTCCCCATGAGCCAGAAGATGAGTCTTAACAAATTAGGCATGATTTGAAATATTCAATCTAGATGGGCCATTTTATTTAGCATTGTTCGGTGGCTGCCAAAAAACCCCAACAACATTCTACCACACCTCTCAACACGTTGACGAGTCATGCTAGTGTTATTCTGCAAAAATATGTATTACAGCATTCTTTTATTTATTTTTTTGTTTCCATTAGTGGGTTTTTGGGTTTGTTGTCTTTTGAGGATTTCGTTACTGTCAATAGTGGTTGCCTGATAAATTGTTTTGTTTCTTAACATTAAACCAACCATTAATGACAATTTGATTTATTATTTGTGTTGTGGGGTTTTAGCCCCATTTTTTTCTTTTTTGTAATTTTTTTTTCGGTTTTATAAAAATAAAATTTGTTCATCGATTTTGAAGCAGAACAAAGCCATGAATTGTATTTTCTTCTTTTTGCCTCAGATAAACACTTTTAATAACATCATTAATATTAAATCAAAGAGCCACTATTGGTCGCTATTACAGCATTTAATGAAACAAAAACAAAATGACAAACATTTTTTAAAGTTTTTTGTGGATTTACCACTTAAGTTTTTGATAGACTGATTGCTTTTGTTCATAATTAATCTTTGACTTTTGTTATTTAGCAAAAAAAAAAAAAAAAAAAAGATGTCTCTGTGAGTGTTTTTCAAAAATGATAATAGCTTCTGTGTCTGCGAGGTATTCTTCATTTTCAAAACAAAAGACTTAAGCATCAAACGTGTTTTTGTGCTAACTGCCATTGAACGAGAGGTTGGTTGTCTTTGTTGGCAGAATCATTGCTAATGACAATTTTAATAATCTTTTCAGCGATAATTGCTGTGCAGAAATTGATATTTAATAGTGTGACCATTCAAGAAGGGTTTATAAAATTTGAGGAAAATGCAAGGTAAGCTATAAAGTGTAAATATATAATGGTCGACGAAGGCATACAAATTCATATTAATTTAATATTAATATCTTAAAACTTACGCTTGACAATCTATAAGATACATACCTGAAATGAAAGAGAAACAAAACAATTAGAATTATAGCTTTTTTTGTGGGCAATAATCTTTGAGTTTTAAAGAATATTTTGAGGGCAGTAATCGTGGACTTTTTAAGAATATTTAAGCAAAAGTTTTAAGTTCAATAATTCTTAAAAAAAATTGAGCAATATTTTTGAAGGTCAATAATCGTGGATTTTTAAAGATTTTTTTACAAATATTTTGAGGGCAATAATCCGGGATTTTTAAAGACTTTTTTGCTGGCAATTTTTTTAAGAATTTTTAAGCAATATTTTTGAGGGCCATTGTCGTGGATTTTTAAGGAATTTTTTAGCAATATTTTTGAGGCCAATAATGGTGAATTTTTAAAGAATTTTTGAGGCCAATAATCGTGGATTTTTAAAGAATATTTTTACAAATATTTTTGAGGCCAATAATCGTGGATTTTTAAAGAATATTTTTACAAATATTTTTGAGGCCAATAATCGTGGATTTTTAAAGAATATTTTTACAAATATTTTTGAGGCCAATAATCGTGGATTTTTAAAGAATATTTTTACAAATATTTTTGAGGCCAATAATCGTGAATTTTTAAAGAATATTTTTACAAATATTTTTGAGGCCAATAATCGTGGATTTTTAAAGAATATTTTTACAAATATTTTTGAGGCCAATAATCGTGGATTTTTAAAGAATATTTTTACAAATATTTTTGAGGCCAATAATCGTGGATTTTTAAAGAATATTTTTACAAATATTTTTGAGGCCAATAATCGTGGATTTTTAAAGAATATTTTTACAAATATTTTTGAGGCCAATAATCGTGGATTTTTAAAGAATATTTTTACAAATATTTTTGAGGCCAATAATCGTGGATTTTTAAAGAATATTTTTACAAATATTTTTGAGGCCAATAATCGTGGATTTTTAAAGAATTTTTTTACAAATATTTTTGAGGTCAATAATCGTGGATTTTTAGAGAATTTTTTACAAATATTTTTGAGGCCAATAATCGTGGATTTTTAAAGAATATTTTTACAAATATTTTTGAGGCCAATAATCGTGGATTTTTAAAGAATATTTTTACAAATATTTTTGAGGCCAATAATCGTGGATTTTTAAAGAATATTTTTACAAATATTTTTGAGGCCAATAATCGTGGATTTTTAAAGAATATTTTTACAAATATTTTTGAGGCCAATAATCGTGGATTTTTAAAGAATATTTTTACAAATATTTTTGAGGCCAATAATCGTGGATTTTTAAAGAATATTTTTACAAATATTTTTGAGGCCAATAGTCGTGGATTTTTAAATAATTTTTAAAGAATATTTTTGAGGCCAATAGTCGTGGATTTTTAAATAATTTTTAAATAATATTTTTGAGGCCAATAGTCGTGGATTTTTAAATAATTTTTAAAGAATACTTTTGAGGCTAATAATCGTGGATTCTTAAAGATTTTTTTACAAATATTTTTGAGGTCAATAATCGTGGATTTATAAAGAATTTTTTACAAATATTTTTGAGGCCGATAATCGTGGATTTTTAAATAATTTTTAAACAATATTTTTGAAGCCAGTAGTCGTGGATTTTTAAATAATTTTTAAAGAATATTTTTGAGGCCAGTAGTCGTTTATTTTTTAAATAATTTTTAATGAATATTTTTGAGACCAGTAGCCGTGGATTTTTAAATAATTTTTAAAGAATATTTTTGAGGCGAGTAGTCGTGGATTTTTAAATAATTTTTAAAGAATATTTTTGATACCAGTACTCGTGGATTTTTAAATAATTTTTAAAGACTATTTTTGAGGTCAGTAGTCGTGGATTTTTAAATAATTTTTAAAGAATATATTTCAAGCCAGTAGTCCTGGATTTTTAAATATTGTTTAATAAATATTTTTGAGGCCAGTAGTCGTGGATTTTAAATATTTTTTACAGAATATTTTTGAGGCCAGGAGTCGTGGATTTTTTAAATAATTTTTAAAGACTATTTTTGAAGCCAATAGTCGTGGATTTTAAAATAATTTTTAAAGAATATTTTTGAGGCCAATAGTCGTGGATTTTTAAATAATTTTTATAGAATATTTTTGAGGCCAGTAGTCGTGGATTTTTAAATAATTTTTAAAGAATATAGAATTTTTAAAAAATATTTTTAAGGCCAATGGATTTTTTAAGAATTTATAAGGAATATTTTTATTTTTATATTTTTTTCGTCTCGTCAATTCCTGATATCATCATCTTTTTCATTGATTACAAGTTTGGTTTTAAAACTAAAGGCAGCTACTGTTTAAATTTTTTGAAGAAAAAAATCGATCCCCTTCTTTATTGAGTCTCTTGCTTCGATTGCTTCTCCTTTCTCTCCTACCCCTCCTCTTCATCTGATATTTTTCCAGGTGTTCTTTGTTGTAGTTGATGTTTTTTTTCTTTCATCTTGTCTGCATTTCATTTCATTCTTTAAAAATATTCTGAAGTTGTTCGTTGTGACCACATCAGGCTGGTGGTAGTTTTGTTTGTTGTTTTCATTTTCGCGCATTCACGTTTATTTGTTGTTGAGTTGTTGGGGCTGGCCGAATGGCTGGCTACTACTACCATTTGTGGTAGCGTCTGTGCAAAACAAGTTTTTAATTCACCCCGGCTTGCAGCACCTCCACCACTGCTGCTTCCTAAAGCCTGCTCTGTTGTATTTTTGTGTGTTCTTAAGAAATGATTCATAATATTTGTATTTGTGCTATTTTTTCGTCATTGTTGTGGTTGTGGTGCTGACCACCAAAACTATAACCGACTAACTGCCCTGCCTGACTGAACAAATTAAGAAGAATATGTTTGGAATTCAAAAGCCATATGCTGGGGAGAAAACAAGAAGGGGGTGTTTCAGTTTCGATTTTGCTTAACTACATAAGTGAGAATCTCCCCACCGATAAGTTGGCCGCTCTGTCGTTTGTTATGCCTGCATTAATAACAAATTTTGTTTGAACGTTGTCGTGTGTTTTCTGGTTGTTGTTTATTTTGAAATTCCGTGTTGTTGTTGTTGCTGGTTTTAGAAAATCAACAACCATCATTTTCGTTACTGATAATAGTAATTTGCAGTTGTTGTATGCCATCACCACCACAACTATTATTGTCTTCTACGTTGCTGTGTTGATTTTAGTTTTGGTATTCTGTTTGTTGTACCCGGATTTTTGATGGAATATTTTCCAGGGCAATAGTGGGAATTTTTTAAGAATTTTCAAGAAATAATTTTGATGGCAATAATCGTGGATTTTTAAAGAATTTTTTATTTAATATTTAATATTATAAACACGGATTTTTAAAGAATATTTTTGAGGGTTAATCATGGATTTTTGAAGAATTTAGAATTTAGGGAATTGTTTTGAGGTTAATAGTCGTAGATTTTTAAATAAATATTTACTAATATTTTTAAGGGACAATAGTCAGGAATTTGTAAATAATTTTTAAAAAATAGTCGTGGATTTTTAAATAATTTTTAAAGAATATTTTTGAGGGCTATAGTCATAGTTTTTATATAATTTTTAAATAATATTTTTGAGGGCTATAATCGCCGATTTTTAAATAATTTTTAAAGAATATTTTTGAGGGCTATAATCGTGGATTTTTAAATAATTTTTAAAGAATATTTTTGAGGGCTATAATCGTGGATTTTTAAATAATTTTTAAACAATTTTTTTGAGGGCTATAATCGTGGATTTTTAAATATTTGTTAAATAATATTTTTGACGGCTATAATCGTGGATTTTTAAATAAATTTTTAATAATATTTTTGAGGGCTATAATTGTGGATTTTTAAATAAATTGTTAATAATATTTTTGAGGGCTATAATCGTGGATTTTTAAATAATTTTTAAATAATATTTTTGAGGCCTATAATCGTGGTTTTTTAAATATTTTTTTAATAATATTTTTGAGGCCTATAATCATGGATTTTTAAATAATTTTTTAATAATATTTTTGAGGCCTATAAACGTGGTTTTTAAAATATTTTTTTAGTAATATTTTTGAGGCCTATAATCGTGGATTTTTAAATATTTTTTTAGTAATATTTTTGTGGCCTATAATCGTGGATTTTTAAATATTTTTTTAATAATATTTTTGAGGCCTATAATCGTGGATTTTTAAATATTTTTTTAATAATATTTTTGAGGCCTATAATCATGGATTTTTAAATATTTTTTAATAATATTTTTGAGGCCTATAATCGTGGATTTTTAAATATTTTTTTAATAATATTTTTGAGGCCTATAATCATGGATTTTTAAATAAATTTTAAATAATATTTTTGAGGGCTATAATCGTGGATTTTTAAATATTTTTTAAATAATATTTTTGAGGGCTATAATCGTGGATTTTTAGATAACTTTTAAAGAATATTTTTGAGGGCTATAATAGTGGATTTTTAAATAATCTTTAAGGAATATTTTTGAGGGCTATAATCGTGGATTTTTAAATAATTTTTAAAGAATATTTTTGAGGGCTATAATCGTGGATTTTTAAATATTTTTTAAATAATATTTTTGAGGGCTATAATCGTGGATTTTTAAATATTTTTTAAATAATATTTTTGAGGGCTATAATCGTGGATTTTTAAATATTTTTTAAATAATATTTTTGAGGGCTATAATCGTGGATTTTTAAATAATTTTTAAAGAATATTTTTGAGGGCTATAATCGTGGATTTTTAAATAATTTTTAAAGAATATTTTTGAGGGCTATAATCGTGGATTTTTAGATAACTTTTAAAGAATATTTTTGAGGGCTATAATCGTGGATTTTTAAATAATCTTTAAGGAATATTTTTGAGGGCTATAATCGTGGATTTTTAAATATTTTTTAAATAATATTTTTGAGGGCTATAATCGTGGATTTTTAAATAATATTTTTGAGGGCTATAATCGTGGATTTTTAAATAATATTTTTGAGGGCTATAATCGTGGATTTTTAAATAATTTTTAAAGAACATTTTTGAGGGCCTATTATCGTGGATTTTTAAATAATTTTTAAAGAATATTTCTGAGGGCTATAATCGTAGATTTTTAAATAATTTTTAAAGAATATTTTTGACAGCTATAGTCGTGGATTTTTAAATAATATTTTTGAGGGCTATAATCGTGGATTTTTTAATAATTTTTAAATAATATTTTTGAGGGCTATAATCGTGGATTTTTAAATATTTTTTAAATAATATTTTTGAGGGCTATAATCGTGGATTTTTAAATAAATTTTTAGTAATATTTTTCAGGGCTATAATCGTGGATTTTTAAATAATTTTTAAATAATATTTTTGAGGGCTATAATCGTGGATTTTTAAATATTTTTTAAATAATATTTTTGAGGGCTATAATCGTGGATTTTTAAATAATTTTTAAAGAATATTTTTGAGGGCTATAATCTTGGATTTTTAAATAATTTTTAAAGAATATTTTTGAGGGCTATAATCTTGTATTTTTAAAGAATATTTTTGAGGGCTATAATCGTGGATTTTTAATTCATTTTTGAAGAATATTTTTGAGGGCTATAATCGTGGATTTTTAAAAAATTTTTAGAGAATATTTTTGAGGGCTGTAATCGTGGATTTTTAAATAATTTTTAAATATTACTTTTGAGGGCTAAAATCGTGGATTTTTAAATAATTTTTAAATATTACTTTTGAGGGCTAAAATCGTGGATTTTTAAATAATTTTTAAATATTACTTTTGAGGGCTATAATCGTGGATTTTTAAATAATTTTTAAAGAATATTTTTGAGGGCTAAAATCGTGGATTTTTAAATAATTTTTAAATATTACTTTTGAGGGCTATAATCGTGGATTTTTAAATAATTTTTAAAGAATATTTTTGAGGGCTATAATCGTGGATTTTTAAATAATTTTTAAAGAATATTTTTGAGGGCTATAATCGTGGATTTTTAAATAATTTTTAAATATTACTTTTGAGGGCTAAAATCGTGGATTTTTAAATAATTTTTAAATATTACTTTTGAGGGCTAAAATCGTGGATTTTTAAATAATTTTTAAATATTACTTTTGAGGGCTATAATCGTGGATTTTTAAATAATTTTTAAAGAATATTTTTGAGGGCTATAATCGTGGATTTTTAAATAGTTTTGATTCCAATAAGTCCATATCTACAGTAGGTAATTTCCTTGCGGCAATTACCAGTTTGTCGCTGAGAGAGGGTGTTGAGAGGCAAAGGGTTACCATATGCCTCACCTCTCTCTCCATCAAACTAACAATTGCCGTAAGGCAATTTTTTAGGAATATTTTTAAGGCTAATGGTCGTCGAATTTTAAAACAATATTTTAAGAGTCTTCAAGCCCATTATCTTTCTACAGTAACAGATGAAAGTAATGCCGCAATTGAGGCTGACTTAGGAGACTTATTAGAGAAAGAAAGTGTGAAGAATGGGAAAACTTTTACATGCCACAAAATGTCAAACTTCAAAGAAACTGCACTCAGAACTTATGGAAATTAGAGCGCATTGTCTTCTGAAATTTGGAATAATTTTAATTGAATGACATGAGCTTATGGTCAATAAAGAGGGGCAGAGGCGGAAAAAGAACATTCTTTTTTTTTCTAAACACATTCCATTAGCACGCATTGCCTCCTCCCCTCCTTTTTTTCTATTCTTTGGCTTTGTGCTTCCACGACTTGGCATTAAGTAACCATTTTCTATTCCAAGAACGTTCACAAAAATTAATTTAAAGAAAAACTGTGCATTCCTTCTCTGCCTCTTTGAAATGCATTACAAATTACAAAAGTAAAAAAAATTAAAAATGCTTTGAGTGACGTGTGTGTGCGTCTTTGTCATTTCTTGAAAAGGGTTAGGAAGACAAGCGCATGAATTATTACTTGGCCAAATTGGGTTATGTGTTACCCTCACCCCCTTCCCCTTTTAACTGCTATTGTCTTAACTTTGAACAATTATCTAATGACGATTTAGTGGTTTGTGGCGTTAATGAGTTTTTAAGAATGTCACTGCGTATTGTGGCAGTTGCATTGCATTTGAAAAAAAACCCAAAACGGACATTTGCATTTTTTGATGTTGTTGTTAATGTTTGGTTGGCATGAATATATTCTCCATATAAATTAATTCTTAACACGTATTTGAACTTGAAGTCTCACGACGATTATAAACCTCCAAAAGGAATTACAAAGTCACAATCCAAAATGGGGGATGAGGTAACCTCAAAAATTCTTATTAAAAAGGCATTGTTTTGAAATGGAATTTAGTAAAGAAGTGGGTAATATTTCCTCTGAACGGGGGGTTTGAAAATAGTACTGGGTGAAAAACCCTTATATGAATTATGTTTTCAAATGACAAAAAATGCTGCAAGGAATTCGGGAACTAAATACTCCTTAGAGTTGTGCCAGGATTCAATATTAAATGATGGCCTGTATCATGATAATCAGATAATCTTAATATTTTATCACAAACAAACAGCATCATAAGGACCATTTTACACCTTAAATCGGAAAATCTGTAATTCATACAAAAAGATCGGTCCATTATTGGAATTCTATTGTACAATATAACGATTATAGACTATGAAAAAACCTTTCAAATCCAATTTCCTTTTCATATATTTTCCTCTTTTCACAAAAAAAAAGAAAACAACATTTGTTGAAAATTTCAAACATTTCCTTCTCCTCCTCATGTTAAAATATCAATTTATCATTTTTTTTTTCCAACTTTGAGGTATTTCTAATAAATCACTATTCGAAATGTATCATGCTATATGTTGTTGTTGCTGTTGTTGTTTCAGTATTTGCATTTTACATTTTGCTTTTGCAACACCACCAACAACCAACAACATCTCCTCTAAACATTTCCGGCTCAGAAATGGTCAGGGAATAAATAAATGGTGAAAACCAACACATGGTTGGTCATTATATTCGTGCGCTATAAAATACAACAACATCAAAAATAAAACAATAACAACAACAATAAATATTTGCAATGGAATTATTGTGTTGTTTCGTTTTGAAAAGGAAATTTAACATCAAAAACAAACTACAATCAACAAATGTTAGTCATGCAATTGTTGTTGCCGCGGTGGGTAGAAATTTTTATGGAGTTACAAAAATTAATCAATTGATTGTTGTAGCAAATGCTGTTGTTGTAATTAATTAATTGGTATCAAAAAGCCTACACTTTATGAGCGATATTATTAGAAGCCACATTCTTTGAAAATTAAAAAACGAAATTTAATAGAAAAAAATAAAATAGTTGTTTTCATTGTGTGGGTGGTTAAATTGAAATCGATCACATTTTCATTTCTTCGGAATAGTTCATTAATAATATTGGATACCATTTTTAAACGAAAATGCTTACCCGGATAAAATTGTCTATAGGAATAACTTATACGGAAAAAATTTTCTACACCAAAACCATATCCGGATAACATTTTCTATACGAAAACCTTCTCCGGATAACATTTTCTATACGAAAACCTTATCCGGATAACATTTTCTATACGAAAACCTTATCCGGATAACATTTTCTATACGAAAACCTTATCCGGATAACATTTTCTATACGAAAACCTTATCCGGATAACATTTTCTATACGAAAACCTTATCCGGATAACATTTTCTATACGAAAACCTTATCCGGATAACATTTTCTATACGAAAACCTTATCCGGATAACATTTTCTATACGAAAACCTTATCCGGATAACATTTTCTATACGAAAACCTTATCCGGATAACATTTTCTATACGAAAACCTTATCCGGATAACATTTTCTATACGAAAACCTTATCCGGATAACATTTTCTATACGAAAACATTATCCGGATATTATTTTCTATACGAAAACATTATCCGGATACAATTTTCTCTTCGAAAACATTATCCGGATAACATTTTCTATACGAAAACATTATCCGGATAACATTTTCTATACGAAAACATCCGGATAACATTTTCTATAAGAAACCCTTATCCGGATAACATTTCCTACACGAAAACCTTCTGCGGATAACATTTTCTATAAGAAAACCTTATCCGGATAATATTTTCTATACGAAAACATTATCCGGATAATATTTTCTATAAGAAAACCTTATCCGGATAATATTTTCTATACGAAAACATTATCGGGATAACATTTCCTATACGAAAACATTATCCGGTTAACATTTTCTATACGAAAACATTATTCGGATAACATTTTATATACGAAAACATTATCCGGATAACATTTTCTATAAGAAAACCTTATCCGGATAACATTTTCTATACGAAAACCTTATACGGATAACATTTTCTATCCGAAAACACTGTGCGGATAAAATTTTCTATACGAAAACCTTATCCGGATAACATTTTCTAAACGAAAACTTTATCCGGATAACATTTTCTATACGAAAACCATATCCGGATAACATTTTCTATAAGAAAAACTTATTCGGATAACATTTTCTATACGAAAACCTTATCCGGATAACATTTTCTATAAGAATACCTTATCCGGATAAATTCGTCTATAAGAAAACCTTTTTCGGATAATATTTTCTATAAGAAAACCTTATCCGAATAAAATTCTCTATAAGAAAACCTTATCCGGATAATATTTTTTATACAAAAAACCTTATCCAACATTCTCTATACGAAAACTTCACCCGGATAAAATTTTCTATACAAAAAAAAACTTATCCGGATAACATTTTCTATACGAAAAACTTATCAGGATAACATTTTCTATAGGAATACCTTATCCGGATAACATTTTCTATAAGAAACCCTTATCCGGATAACATTTTCCATACGAAAACATTATCCGGATAACATTTTCTATAAGGAAACCTTATCCGGATAAAATTTTCTATAAGAAAACCCTATTCGGATAAAATTTTCTATAAGAAAACCCTATTCGGATAAAATTTTCTATAAGAAAACCTTATCCGGATGAAACTTTCTATAGGAAAACCTTATCCGGATAAAATTTTCTATAAGAAAACCCTATTAGGATAAAATTATCTATAAGAAAACCTTATCCGGATAAAATTTTCTATAAGAAAACCTTATCCGGATAAAATTTTCTATAGGAAAACCTTATCCGGATAAAATTTTCTATAAGAAAACCTTATTCGGATAACATTTTTTATACGAGAAACTTATCCGGATAACATTTTCTATACAAAACCTACACGAAAACCTTACCCGGATAACATATTCTTCAAGAAATCCTTATCCAGAATAGAAAATGTTATCCGGATAAGGTTTTCTTATAGAAAATGTTATCCGGATAAGGTTTTCTTATAGAAAATGTTATCCGGATAAGGTTTTCTTATAGAAAATAAGGTTAAGGATAAGGTTTTCGTATAGAAGATGTTATCCGGATAAGGTTTTCGTATAGAGAATGTTATCCGAATAAGGTTTTCGTATAGAAAATGTTATCCGAATAAGGTTTTCGTATCAAAAATCTTATCCGGATAAGGGTTTCGTATAGAAAATATTATCCGGATAAGGGTTTCGTATAGAAAATGTTATCCGGATAAGGTTTTCGTATAGAAAATGTTATCCGGATAAGGTTTTCGTATAGGAAATGGTATCCGGATAAGGATCGTATAGGAAATGTTATCCGGATAAGTTTTTCGTATAGAAAATGTTATCCGGATAAGGTTTTCGTATAGAAAATGTTGGATAAGGTTTTTGTATAGAAAATGTTATCCGGATAGAGTTTTCGTATAGGAAATGTTATTCGGATAAAGTTTTTGCATAGAAAATATTATGCTTAAAAGGTTTTCGTATAGAAAATATTTTCCGGATAAGATTTTAGTATAGAAAATGTTATCCGAATAAGGTTTTCGTATAGAAAATGTTATCCGAATAAGGTTTTCGTATCGAAAATGTTATCCGGATAAGGGTTTCGTATAGAAAATATCCGGATAAGGGTTTCGTATAGAAAATGTTATCCGGATAAGGTTTTCGTATAGAAAATGTTATCCGGATAAGGTTTTCGTATAGAAAATGTTATCCGGATAAGGTTTTCGTATAGAAAATGTTATCCGGATAAGGTTTTCGTATAGAAAATGTTATCCGAATAAGGTTTTTGTATCGAAAATGTTATCCGGATAAGGGTTTCGTATAGAAAATGTTATCCGAATAAGGTTTTCGTATAGAAAATGTTATACGGATAAGGTTTTCGTATAGAAAATGTTATCCGGATAAGGTTTTCGTATAGAAAATGTTATACGGATAAGGTTTTCGTATAGAAAATGTTATCCGGATAAGGTTTTCGTATAGAAAATGTTATTCTGCTGTCCATCTTGATACTTCACATTGTTTGACGCTCTATCAATTTGTAATACATATTTTAAATTGTTTCACTTATTTCCTCTAATATATTTTTATTTTTGGAACGTGTCTCCGTTCATGGCCAAATTAATGTTTTTATTCTATATCCAGTTTTATTCACGATTGCATTTGTTTTTTATTGAAAATATTTAAAACTAAAACTAGGCCATAATGACTTCCCTCCGTTTTTGTTTTTGTAACATATCTGTTTAACCCTGGGGGATGAATTCAACCATTGGCCGAATAACGTTTTGTGTGACAAATTATTTTTCGGAAACAGTTGTACGTTTTGGACGAGAGCAATAAACCATGTTTTTTTGTTAATATTATTAGCCAAAAATTTCAGTTAAGCATAACATATTTTTATTTACTTAAAACATAACCGTTGGTGGTGTTATTATGAATATGACGATTAGTGAAGCGCTACGTCTGAACAGGAGGAAGTGCTGCAAACAAGGTAGGGGAGGGAAGTTGTTAATAAACTAAAATTGAATTTGTTGTTTTAAATACCATGTTGACATGGCAATATTGTTGGCGATTTATTATGCAGATCGGCATCATGGTTGGTGTTTTGATTTTCTTGAGTTCAGAGTAAGGCTTAGGCGTTAGTGGATTCAGAGGTAGCTGCTTTTGTGGAATGGCTAGAAATGTCACAATTAAGTATACTATGCATAATATTTTTTCTGAAAATAATAACTTCTGGTCTCAAATGAAAAGCCAGAAGTAGTTCTCAAGTGGGACCCTGAATAGGCATTTTTCGTATTTTCTTGGGAAAACTTCATATCTCATTCTGGATTTAGGGCACTTTTTGGAAATTATTTCATGGCCACGAGCGTTAATTAAAAAGGATTGACATCCTAATGAACCTTTTCTCAAATATAAAGGTGGCCTTATTGCTGGAGTTATTTATGGCCACATGTTTCCTCTAATCAAATGTCATAAATTTTCCTTCTCACACATAACCTCCCTCTTTAGTTCATTACAAAACAAAAACCTTATCTATGTTTAATTAAATGTCCATCTGTCATTTGATCAACCTCAGCCAAAGTTTCCACCCCCAATATAATCAATGAAACATAAATTCACCTCTTTTAAATAATTGTGACAATGGCATACAAATTTGATAATCATTTTAGGCTTGGCCTTGCTCTTGGTCATCTGCATGTTGACCCAAACACTCCCCTCTCTGTTACCCTTGGTTAAAGATAAATTTATTGACCATATTTCTCAGTCTATTGGATAACAAGCCATGTAAACTTCCTTCCTCTCATAGCCAGGAAATGCAAAACGCATTTGGTAATTTACAACGTTATCCAATATTGAATATTTGACACCCCCAGCAATGATGGACACCTTTAGAGGTGCCTTTTGGTGGTGTTGCTATGGTAACACAACACAAAAGGGCATTTTCCAGCACTAGAATATTCCTGTCATGAGTAATTTTGTTTTCCAAAATGGGAAATAAATAACACCCCCAACTCTTCTAATTAATTGGAAAAAACTAAAATAACTAAAATTGCAATAAAAAACACGCAACAAAAACAAAAAATAAGATATGTTTTGTTAGGGTAGGTAGGTAGGCGTACTATAGGCAAATACAAAAAAGGTCACCCTTTAATGTGTGTCCTTTAGTTGAATAGACATGGGTCCTTTAATAAAAAAAATCACTAAATTACTTATTATCAAGGCTTAGCGTAGGGTTGTCTAAGATATGTACAGCAGTTCATTGATTTTTTTTTTGTCCATTTTTGCACTTTCGCAAAAATATATTCGTTGCTTAGCAATATGTTATTTATATATGTATATATTTAAGTACATTTCTATGGTTCATCGTTACCATGGCAAAATATTTGCATTATGCAGTAAGATATCGAAAAAAATGAAAAAGTTTATAAAAGAAAACCTTTTCCGGATAACATTTTCTTTTAGAAACCTTATCCGGACAACATTTTCTATGCGAAATCCTTATTCGGACACGATTTCCAATATGAAAACCTTATCCTGATAACATTTTCTATACGAACATCCAATCCACATAGCATTTTGTACACTAAAACTTTATCCGTATAACATTTTCTATACGAAAACCTTATACGGATAACATTTTCTATACGAAAACCTTATCCGGATAACATATTCTATACGAAAACCTTATACGGATAACATTTTCTATACGAAAACCTTATCCGGATAACATTTTCTAAACGAAAACCTTATTCGGACAACATTTTTTATACGAAAACCTTAACCAGATAACATTTTCTAAACGAAAACCTTATCCGGATAACATGTTTGGTACGAAAACCTTATCCGGGTAACATTTTCTATACGAAGACCTTATCCGGATAACATTTTCTATACGAAAACCTTATCCGGAAAACATTTTCTATACAAAAACCTTATCCGGATAACATTTTCTATACGAAAACCTTATCCGAATAACATTTTCTATACGAAAACCTTATCCGGATAACATTTTCTATACGAAAACCTTATCCGGATAACATTTTCTATACGAAAACCTTATCCGGATAACATTTTCTATACGAAAACCTTATCCGGATAACATTTTCTATACGAAAACCTTATCCGGATAACATTTTCTATACGAAAACCTTATCCGGATAACATTTTCTATACGAAAACCTTATCCGGATAACATATTCTATACGAAAACCTTATCCGGATAACATTTTCTATACGAAAACCTTATCCGGATAACATTTTCTATACGAAAACCTTATCCGGATAACATTTTCTATACGAAAACCTTATCCGGATAACATTTTCTATACGAAAACCTTATCCGGATAACATTTTCTATACGAAATCTTTATCCGGATAAGATTTTCTATACGAAACCCTTATCCGGATAAAATTTTCTATACGAAAACCTCATCCGGATAAAATTTTCTATACGAAAGCGTTATACGGATAACATTTTCTATACGAAAACCTTATCCGGATAAATTTTTCTATACGAAACCCTTATCCGAATAATATTTTCTATATGAAAACCTTATCCGGATAACATTTTCTATATGAAAACCTTATCCGGATAACATTTTCTATATGAAAACCTTATCCGGATAACATTTTCTATATGAAAACCTTATCCGGATAACATTTTCTATATGAAAACCTTATCCGGATAACATTTTCTATACGAAAACCTTATCCGGATAACATTTTCTATACGAAAACCTTATCCGGATAACATTTTCTATACGAAAACCTTATCCGGATAACATTTTCTATACGAAAACCTTATCCGGATAACATTTTCTATACGAAAACCTTATCCGGATAACATTTTCTATACGAAAACCTTATCCGGATAACATTTTCTATACGAAAACCTTATCCGGATAACATTTTCTCTACGAAAACCTTATCCGGATAACATTTTCTATACGAAAACCTTATCCGGATAACATTGTCTATACGAAAACCTTATCCGGATAACATTTTCTATACGAAAACCTTATCCGGATAACATTGTCTATACGAAAACCTTATCCGGATAACATTTTCTATACGAAAACCTTATCCGGATAACATTTTCTATACGAAAACCTTATCCGTATAACATTTTCTATACGAAACCCTTATCCGGATAACATTTTCTATACGAAAACCTTATCCGGATAACATTTTCTATACGAAAACCTTATCCGGATAACATTTTCTATACGAAAACCTTATCCGGATAACATTTTCTATACGAAAACCTTATCCGGATAACATTTTCTATACGAAAACCTTATCCGGATAACATTTTCTATACGAAAAGCTTATCCGGATAACATTTTCTATACGAAAAGCTTATCCGGATAACATTTTCTATACGAAAAGCTTATCCGGATAACATTTTCTATACGAAAACCTTATCCGGATAACATTTTCTATACGAAAACCTTATCCGGATAACATTTTCTATACGAAAACCTTATCCGGATAACATTTTCTATACGAAAACCTTATCCGGATAACATTTTCTATACGAAAACCTTATCCGGATAACATTTTCTATACGAAAACCTTATCCGGATAACATTTTCTATACGAAAACCTTATCCGGATAACATTTTCTATACGAAAACCTTATCCGGATAACATTTTCTATACGAAAACCTTATCCGGATAACATTTTCTATACGAAAACCTTATCTGGATAACATTTTCTATACGAAAACCTTAGCCGGATAACATTTTCTGTACGAAAACCTTAGCCGGATAGCATTTTCTATACGAAAACCTTATCCGGATAACATTTTCTATACGAGAACCTTATCCGGATAACATTTTCTATACGAAAACCTTATCCGGATAACATTTTCTATACGAAAACCTTATTCGGATAACATTTTCTATACGAAAACCGTATCCGGATAACATTTTCTATACGAAAACCTTATCCGGATTACATTTTCTATACGAAAACCTTATCCGGATAACATTTGCTATACGAAAACCTTATCCGGATAATATATTCTTTACGAAAAACTTATCCGTATAACCTTTTCTTTACGAAAACTTATCCGTATAACATTTTCTATACGAAACCCCTATCCAGATAATATTTTCTATACGAAAACCTTATCCGGAGAACATGTTCTATACGCAAACCTTATCCGGATAAAATTTTCTATACGAAAACCTTATCCGGATAACAATTTCTATACGAAAACCTTATCCGGATAACAATTTCTATACGAAAACCTTATCCGGATAACATTTTCTATACGAAAACCTTATCCGGATAACATTTTCTTTACGAAATCCAAACCGTGAAAATTGTTATTGGGTATGAAATTCAATCTAGTGACACAAATACTTTTTTCAGAACGATGTTTTCAATACAAAATATTTAAATAACATTTTCAGAACACAAACTTTTCTGTTCTTTATGCCAAATTCGCCCACTGCAAAATTGTTATTGTTGTTTTGCACTGACCATTTAGAAAAAGTTATGCTATTGTGATATGAAACAAAACGAACAACAAAAACATGCGTCATAAATGCACCTTTCCTCACTCCCAACATCAGCAGCCAGCCGCAGCTGATACTGTTTCATTGTTGTGCGGTGGCTAGATTCGCATTGAATTGAATGAAAAAAGAGATTATATTGCCATTATTGTCAACACTGGCAGGCGGCAGCAGCAGTGCTGACTGACTTATTATCGTCTGTAAATAAATACCTAAATATGGATATGAAACGAGAAAATGCCAAACGCTAGTCACAAATTGAATTAAAAACAAAGGCGGTAACTGCGGTGGAAGCACAACAAAACGACATATGAATCTATCAGCTATCTGTGGTGCAGCATGAGTAATTTTGCTGTGACTTGGAAATTGTCACACTTGGGCCAAAGGAGACATTAAAAGAAACTGATTCATCAGCCAACAGCATGAGATATGATATTGCATGGAAAGCTACAGACAGCAACATTTTCTAGAGCCTGATGTAGCGCTAAGATTGGAAGTTATGCACAAAGGAGCTCATACATTGACTTTTCTTTCATATTACACATCCATATGAGACGAGAGAACTGCATTTTACAATCTATTGTTTTCTTAAGAATACCTTCTTTGTGTGGCAGCAGGCCACACTCAAGCTGCCTGCCACTACTTCTGGCTGACTGCTGCCTTAATTCCACCACAACGTTATGGCTAATGATTGCTTTTCTATTGCAACTTTTATTACAGGAAATAATGTGGCACTGACTGGCATTCGCCTCTGGTCGTCGTGGTGGTGCAGAATTTTTAAATTTGAGCCGTTATTATTCTCCTAACGGCTGGTCTCGTTTTGCAAAAAAACAAAGGCGTTTACGCTACCCACCCCTTGATGGAATGAGAAAAATGACAGCTGCTGTGCACAGTGTAACGTGATCGTAAAAGATCGTAGCAATAATCGAAGTAATGTTAAAAGAAAATTTTGTTTTCGTATAGAAAATGTTATCCGGATAAGGTTTTCGTATAGAAAATGTTATACGGATAAGGTTTTCGTATAGAAAATTTTATCCGGATAAAGTTTCCGTATAGCAACTGCTATCCGGATAAGGTTTTCACATAGAAAATGTTATCCGGATAATATTTTCGTATAGAAGATGTTATCCGGATAAGGTTTTCGTATAGAAAATGTTATCCGGATAAGGTTTTCGTATAGAAAGTTTTATCCGGATAAGGTTTTCGCATAGAAAGTGTTATTCGGATAAGGTTCTCGTATAGCAAATGTTATACGGATAAGGTTTTCATAGAGAAAATTTTATTCGGATAAGGTTTTCAGAGAGAGAATTATATTCGGATAAGGTTTATGTATAGAAAATGTTATCCGGCTAAGGTTTTCGTATAGAAAATGTTATTCGAATAAGGTTTTCGTATAGAAAATGTTATCCGGATAAGGTTTTCGTATAGAAAATGTTATCCGGATAAGGTTTTCCAATAGAAAATGTTATCCGGATAAGGTTTTCCAATAGAAAATGTTATTCGGATAAGGTTTTCGTATAGAAAATGTTATCCGGATAAGGTTTTCGTATAGAAAATGTTATCCGGATAATGTTTTCGTACAGAAAATGTTATCTACATAATGTTTTCGTATAGAAAATGTTATCCGGATAAGGTTTTCGTATAGAAATTGTTATCCGGATAAGGTTTTGGTATAGAAATTGTTATCCGGATAAGGTTTTCGTATAGAAAAAGTTATCCGGATAAGGTTTTCATATAGAAAATGTTATCCGGATAAGGTTTCCGTATAGAAAATGTTATCCGCATAATGTTTTCGTATAGAAAATGTTATCCGCATAATGTTTTCGTATAGGAAATGTTATCCGGATAAGGTTTTTGTATAGAAAATGTTATCAGGATAAGGTTTTCTTATAGAAAATGTTATCCGGATAAGTGTTTCTTATCCAAAATTTTATGCGGATAAGGTTTTCATGTAGAAGATGTTATCCGGATAGGGATGTCATAAAGAAAATGTTATCCAGATAAAATTTTCGTATAGAAATTGTTATTCGGATAAAGTTTTCTTATAGAAATTGTTATCCGGGGGAGAGTTTCTTACAGAAAATTTTATCCAGATAAGATTTTCTCATGTAAAATATTATCCGTTTGACGATTTTATTGAAAAGAACACTTTTTGATATTTTCTTATTGCAAAATACAGCTACTCGTGTTGCGCACCACTGTGAACCAACGTTTCCTTTGTTATCATTGCCATTAAATGCTTTACAGATATTGTAAAGAAAACTCTTTTAAACTTATCTCAAGTATTTATGTTACAATTTCTCATTAACGAGGATGGAATGCAAATTAGGGAACGTTAATTAAACAACAACAATTTCACATTTTAAACCGTTATAAATTTCAAAATGAATTAATGCAAGTCATCATTGTCCTTGAAATGTAAAGTATCTTTTCATGTCAAGTGTTTTCTAATTATCTTTGTCTAGGGATTAAAGACATTGTTCTGCGTTGCAAAAATATCAATTGCGTTTCTGCCCTTTAACTGATGCTGCCACGCCACGCACCATGACTTACTGTTGTTATCTGTGGCACCGCCACTAATCGCCTTATAAACATTTCTAGCACATGTCATAGCGAACAATGTCTGTCCGCCGTCTGTCTGTCGATACATTTCTAAAAGCAAGTAAAACAACAAAACCCACACACACATGCTGCACATTTAGTTTTTAGGTTTTACAAAATAGTCAGCCAGGCCAGCCAACAACTACAAATGAAAAACATTTGCATGAGGATTTATTTGGAAATTGTTCTGTAAATGGTAACCTTTGTTGCAACTATCTGCCTACCTAGCTATAACTATTGATCCCAAAAACTACTTACAGGCGGCTCAAGCGGAATTCTTTCGCCATGTTTAGAAAAGAAATTTTACGCACATTTTCATTGCGTGCCTGAGCCCCATTGTTTAACATCAATTGTCTGTCTACTTACAAATTGTTTTACAATTTGTCTTTGCTTCGTTTTTGTTTGGAAAAAAAAACTAAAACCACAATGGGTTTCGGGAAAAGAATGAGCCACACACACATTTACTGTTGACAAAACTCATTGTCCGGCAACTTTTTCTCTTAATTTTAAAAGTCAATATTTAAATTGTTATTAGCATAGAATTGGATAGTCAAATGATTCCTCGAAAAAGGAAAGTAATTTGAAAATATTTTTGTTAAGTTTAGCTCTCTTCAAACAACAAAGATGGTCTCTGTAACATGGGGGAGATGAAAGTCATTATGACACATTTCAAAGCTAAATGTCACATATATGTTTACTCACGCAAAGGGTTTTTACAATAGAATTACCTGAAAAGAAAAGGGATAAAAATAATTAATAATTGTGAGCATAAAGTGTAATTAAGATAAGGAGATTCAAAATAATATGGTTTTCCTATAGAAAATATTTTCCGAATAAGGTTTTCCCAAAGAAAATGTTATCCGGATAAGGTTTTCGCAGAGAATATGTTATCCGAATTAGGTTTTCCCATAGAAAATGTTATGCGGATAAGGTTTTCATATAGAAAATGTTATCCGGATAAGGGTTTACTATAGAAAATGTTATCCGGATAAGGTTTTCCTATAGAAAATTTTAACTGGATAAAGTTTACATATAGAAAATGTTATCCGGATAAGGTTTTCTTATAGAAAATGTTATCCGGATATGGTTTTTGTACAGAAAATGTTATCCGGATAAGTTTTTCGTAAAGAAAATGTCATCCGGATAAGGTTTTCATATAGAAAATGTTATCCGGATAAGGTTTTTGATAGAAAATGTCATGCGGATAAGGTTTTCTTATAGAAAATGCTATCCGGATAATGTTTTCCTATAGAAAATGTTATCCGGATAAGGTTTTCTTATAGAAAATGTTATCCGGATAAGGGTTTCGTATAGAAAATGTTATGCGGATAAGGTTTTCCTATAGAAAATGTTATCCGGATAAGGTTTTCATGGAAATAATGTTATCCGGATACGGTTTTCCTATAGAAAATTTTATCTGGATAAAGTTTACATATAGAAAATGTTATCCGGATAAGTTTTTCCTATTGTAAATGTTATCCGGATAAGGTTTTCTTATAGAAAATGTTATCCGGATAAGGCTTTCTTATAGAAAGTGTAATACGGATAAGGTTTTCGTATAGAAAATGTTATCCGGATAAGGTTTTCGTATAGAAAATGTTATCCGGATAAGGTTTTCGTATAGAAAATGTTATCCGGATAAAGTTTTCGTATAGAAAATGTTATCCGGATAAGGGTTTCCCATAGAAAATGTTATCCGGATAAAGTTTTGCTATAGAAAATTTTATCTGAATAAAGTTTACATACAGAAAATGTAATCCGGATAAGGGTTTCTTAGAAAAAATGTTATCCGGATACGGTTTTCCTATAGAAAATTTTATCTGGATAAAGTTTACACATGGCAAATGTTATACGGATAAGTTTTTCGTATAGAAAATGTTATCCGGATTAGGTTTGCGTATAGAAAATGTTATCCGGATAAGGTTTTCCCAAAGAAAATGTTATCCGGATTAGGTTTTCGTAGAGAAAATGTTATCCGGATACGGTTTTCCTATAGAAAATTTTATCTGGATAAAGTTTACGTATAGAAAATGTTATCCGGATAAGGTTTTCATATAGAAAATGTTATCCAGATAAGGTTTTCATATAGAAAATGTTATCCGGATAAGTTTTCATACAGAACATTTTATCCGGATAAGGTTATAGTACAGAAAATGTTATCCGAATAAAGTTTTCGTATGGCAAATGTTATCCGGATAAGGGTTTCCCATAGAAAATGTTATCCGGATAAAGTTTTGCTATAGAAAATTTTATCTGAATAAAGTTTACATATAGAAAATGTAATCCGGATAAGGGTTTCTTAGAAAAAATGTTATCCGGATACGGTTTTCCTATAGAAAATTTTATCTGGATAAAGTTTATACATGGAAAATGTTATACGGATAAGTTTTTCGTATAGAAAATGTTATCCGGATTAGGTTTGCGTATAGAAAATGTTATCCGGATAAGGTTTTCCCATAGAAAATGTTATCCGGATTAGGTTTTCGTAGAGAAAATGTTATCCGGATGCGGTTTTCCTATAGAAAATTTTATCTGGATAAAGTTTACGTATAGAAAAGGTTATCCGAATAAGGTTTTCTTATAGAAAATGTTATCCGGATAAGGTTTTCATATAGAAAATGTTATCCAGATAATGTTTTCATATAGAAAATGTTATCCGGATAAGTTTTCATATAGAACATTTTATCCGGATAAGGTTTTCGTATAGAAAATGTTATCCGGATAAAGTTTTCGTATAGAAAATGTTATCCGGATAAGGGTTTCCCATAGAAAATGTTATCCGGATAAAGTTTTGCTATAGAAAATTTTATCTGAATAAAGTTTACATACAGAAAATGTAATCCGGATAAGGGTTTCTTAGAAAAAATGTTATCCGGATACGGTTTTCCTATAGAAAATTTTATCTGGATAAAGTTTACACATGGCAAATGTTATACGGATAAGTTTTTCGTATAGAAAATGTTATCCGGATTAGGTTTGCGTATAGAAAATGTTATCCGGATAAGGTTTTCCCAAAGAAAATGTTATCCGGATTAGGTTTTCGTAGAGAAAATGTTATCCGGATACGGTTTTCCTATAGAAAATTTTATCTGGATAAAGTTTACGTATAGAAAATGTTATCCGGATAAGGTTTTCATATAGAAAATGTTATCCAGATAAGGTTTTCATATAGAAAATGTTATCCGGATAAGTTTTCATACAGAACATTTTATCCGGATAAGGTTATAGTACAGAAAATGTTATCCGAATAAAGTTTTCGTATGGCAAATGTTATCCGGATAAGGGTTTCCCATAGAAAATGTTATCCGGATAAAGTTTTGCTATAGAAAATTTTATCTGAATAAAGTTTACATATAGAAAATGTAATCCGGATAAGGGTTTCTTAGAAAAAATGTTATCCGGATACGGTTTTCCTATAGAAAATTTTATCTGGATAAAGTTTATACATGGAAAATGTTATACGGATAAGTTTTTCGTATAGAAAATGTTATCCGGATTAGGTTTGCGTATAGAAAATGTTATCCGGATAAGGTTTTCCCATAGAAAATGTTATCCGGATTAGGTTTTCGTAGAGAAAATGTTATCCGGATGCGGTTTTCCTATAGAAAATTTTATCTGGATAAAGTTTACGTATAGAAAAGGTTATCCGAATAAGGTTTTCTTATAGAAAATGTTATCCGGATAAGGTTTTCATATAGAAAATGTTATCCAGATAATGTTTTCATATAGAAAATGTTATCCGGATAAGTTTTCATATAGAACATTTTATCCGGATAAGGTTATAGTACAGAAAATGTTATCCGAATAAAGTTTTCGTATGGCAAATGTTATCCGGATAAGGGTTTCCCATAGAAAATGTTATCCGGATAAAGTTTTGCTATAGAAAATTTTATCTGAATAAAGTTTACATATAGAAAATGTAATCCGGATAAGGGTTTCTTAGAAAAAATGTTATCCGGGTACGGTTTTCCTATAGAAAATTTTATCTGGATAAAGTTTACACATGGCAAATGCTATACGGATAAGTTTTTCGTATAGAAAATGTTATCCGGATTAGGTTTGCGTATAGAAAATGTTATCCGGATAAGGTTTTCCCATAGAAAATGTTATCCGGATTAGGTTTTCGTAGAGAAAATGTTATCCGGATACGGTTTTCCTATAGAAAATTTTATCTGGATAAGGTTTTCATATAGAAAATGTTATGCAGATAAGGTTTTCTTATAGAAAATGTTATCCGGATAAGGTTTTCATATAGAAAATGTTATGCAGATAAGGTTTTCATATAGAAAATGTTATCCGGATAAGTTTTCATATAGAACATTTTATCCGGATAAGGTTATAGTACAGAAAATGTTATCCGGATAAAGTTTTCGTATGGCAAATGTTATCCCGATATGGTTTTCGTAAAGAAAATGTTATCCGGATAGAAAATGTTATCCGAATAAGGTTTTCGTATAGAAATTATTATCCGAAAAAGGGTTACGTACAGAAAATGTTATTCGAATAAGATTTTCTTAAGAAAATTTTATCTGGATAAAGTTTACATATAGAAAATGTTATCTGGATAAGGTTTTCGTATAGAAAATGTTATTCGGATAAGGTTTTCGTATGGAAAATGTTATCCGGATAAGGTTTTCGTATGGAAAATGTTATCCGGATAAGGTTTTCGTATAGAAAATGTTATCTGGATAAGGTTTTCGTATAGGAAATTTTACCCGGATAGCGTTATCGTATAGGAAATTTTACCCGGATAGCGTTATCGTATAGAAAATATTATGTGGATAAGGTTTTGGTACAGAAAATATTATCCGGATAAAGTTTTGGTATAGAAAATATTATTCGGATAAGGTTTTGGTATAGAAAATGTTATAAGTAAAAGGTTTTTGTATAAATAATTTTATCCGGATAAGTTTTTCGCAGAGAAAATTTATCCGGATAAGGTTTTCGTATAGAAAATTTTATCTGGATAAAGTTTACATATAGAAAATGTTATATGAATAAGTTTTTCGTATAAAAAATTTTATCTGGATGAGTTTTTTGTATAGAAAATGTTATCCGGATAAGGTTTTCGTATAGAAAAGGTTATCCGGACAAGGTTTTCTTATAGAAAATGTTATCCGGATAAGGTTTTCTTATAGAAAATGTTATCCGGGTAAGGTTTTCTTATAGAAAATATTATCCGGATAAGGTTTTGGTATCGAAAATATTATGCGGATAAAGCTTTGGTATGAAAAATATTATCCGGATAAGGTTTTGGCATAGAAATGTTATCAATAAAAGGTTTTCGTATAGACAATTTTAACCGGATAAGTTTTTCCTAAAGAAAATGTTATCCTGATAAGGCCTTCGTATGGAAAATGTTATCCGCATAAGGTTTTCGTTTAGAAAATGTTAGAGGGATAAGATTTTCGTATAGAAAATTGTATCTGGATAAGATTTTCGTATGGAAAATGTTATCCGTATAAGGTTTTCGGATAGAAAATATGATTCGGATGAGACATTCAAATAGAAAATATTATCCTGGTGAAGCTTTCGTATAAAAAGGTTATCCGGATAAGGTTTGCGTATCGCTAAATATTGGAGAGATGTTATTAAACACATAATAAATATTTATACATGTTTATTATATAACATTTAAGACGTTAAGTCCTGGAAGTCTGGGCACCAAAAGTCGATTTGAATATTTAATGCCCCGAAAGAGCAGATGCATCCAATGAAGAAATACGTTCAAACAATAAATGCCCCCAAAGAACTTTTGTCACTCCTTCATTCATAGAATTTCGGGGCAGATTCAAATCGAAAATGTCCCTGAAAAGATCTTTGTATTGAAAACATGTCCGCCCATCTATACTCTTAACATATATAAATAAATATATATTTAATAATATTTAATATATCAAAATTAAGACATTAAGTCCTGAATTTTCAGACACGAAACTCGATTTGTATATTTAATGTCCCAAAATAACCAAGGAAATACTCTCACAGAACACATGTCCCCAAAATAGCGTATTTCCCCTAACTAATCTCTCCATCTATACAATTTCGAGAACTGACTCAAAAACTGAATGGTATCTGAAATGATATATGTATCGAAATCATGCGTCCAAGATATAGGGGTTATCATGAACGGCAATTCCCCGTGAATTTTTTTCACTTTCTTCCTTAAGTTGCAACGGCGGAAAGACGAAATTCACGGGGAAATTTCATTCATGATAACCCCCATACTCTTGGCATATATACATATAAATATATATTTATCAAATTTAATGTCCTCAAAGAAGGTTGTCCCCAAAGAAGAAATGACCTCAAAGAACTAATCTCCTCATATACTTGTATAGAATTTCGAAGAGTGATCCATAAAAACAAATGTCGCTGAAAAGATCTCTGTAAGCTACCACACGATATCTATATTTACTGTTTAAAAGAATCGATTCCCTCAATGAACAGATGTCCCTAAACAAATCCCTCCACTTATAACATTTCAGGGACATACAGTTTTACATACAATTTAATATATCAAATAAATTTAATCTTGAACTAAAACCCAATCTCCCCTCTCTTACATTCCGAAATCTCTGGAATGCTGTATGCAAGTGTTTCATAACTTTAAAACTTTCAATTATGCAAGTTCAAGTACGTTCAGGTGTTAATTGAATTTTGAATTAGCACTATGGTCAGACCATAGATATTCGTATGAATTGTTATTATTATTGAAAACAAACTAAATATTATTTGCAAAGCCGTCTATCAATCGACAGAAGCAAAAAAGACAAAAGAACAGACCACAATTCTCTAAAATAGAAACGAGTTTTCTAGAGAGAGAGAGAACAAAAAAATAAACAAATAAGAACCAGCCAGACTATGAAAATAAAAATAATTTTGTTGGTGGTTGATTTATTAGAATGACGAATTATCCATCCTATTTATTGTGGTTGTCCCCCGTTCCACCATTCATATTCGCATTTACTCTCTCTTTATACATTTGCTGTGACCGACTCTGACTGTCTCTGACTGCATGGCAGGCAGGCTACCCACTAGCCTAGGCGGCCTGTTAGCCGTATTTGGAATTTAAGTGGTTACCCAGCCAACAATTTTTTCCGAGGGCTCTGATTTCCGATTTTTTTCCGAAATTTTCTGAATATTTTTTAGATATTTGTCGATTTCTCTAATATTTTTCTAGAAATTGTACCGATTTTCTAAAACTTTTTTTTAAGAATCTCTGCACATTTTCTGAAGAACCTTAAGAGTCTCGTGCCGAATTCGTTCCGATTTCTAATCGATTTTCTAAGGGATCTTTTTGTTCGATTGTTGTCGAAAAACAAAGTGATTTTTTATAAAATTCGCATATACAGTTTTTGAATTGTGTTAATATAAATGCAACATATAATAATTCAAGCTAGTGTTGATAGCTTTAACATACTCGTGCACATTCTTCTACTATTAATCACAACATGATAACAACAGGGAAAATCATTAGAATCATCCATAAATAGCGCATTAAAAGAGAATTGTTTCTGAGTTGGGGATTTGTTCTGTGTTGTGTGTCAATATCAGTCAGCGGCCAAGAATTCCATCAGATTTTTTCCAGAAAATCTAATCTTTTTTTCGAATTTTTCCAGAATTTCTTTCCGAATTCGGACCGATTTTCTTCAAAAAATCTAAATTTTCCACCGAATTTTCCAGAATTTTTTTCCGAATTCGGACCGAATTCGTTGCGAAACTCTAATATTTTGTTAGAATTTTCTTAGAAAATTCTTTCCGATTTCGGTGGACACGTCCATACAACTTTTGTACCGAATTCGGAAAGAATTCGGCATCAGAATCGGCAACTTGTGCAGAGATTCTGACCGAATTCGCAAAGAATTCGGAAAAAAATGTTAGCTGGGTAACTGCAATGTCGAATGGTTTGGTGTGTGTGTGTGTGGTGTGGTGTAGCCATGGTAACCTACTAAATTATTTATATAAATAAACAACATAATGAAATTGTTATTTGTTGAAATGGTCGTACTTTTTTCTGTAGTATGACTATATTTAACATTGTATACTAATTATTTGATTGTTATTTTTGTAATGCCAGACTATGGTTAGTGTCAGAGCACATGACTTTTGCCATGTAATCGGAATTTTTCACTTTGTAAATGTAAAATCATTATCAAATTGGTATATTATAAAATGATTAGACCATGTATTTCTAAGGAGAATTATTTTCTAGATTTTTTTAAAGCAATTTACAAATATTTTTTGTGTAAAGTAGGGATTAATGACCAAAGTTTAGCAAATGAAGAAGTTAAAACATTGGGAGACTCCAGCCAGTCACCATAATGGTGAAATGGCATATATTGTCCTTGGCTAATTTGAGAAAATATTTTAAAAAATCAGTGTCTAATTTCAATACAACCCTAAGTATTGAAATTAGACACTGAAACTTCATTTTATATTAAATATCATCAAAGAACGTATGACCCAAAGAATAATCGCTACCCTTAAACAATTTCGCGGTATGTACCAAATAACGAAATTGTCCCTGAAAATATCTGTGTATGAAAGCATTTTCCCCAAAAACGGATCTTCAAAAATAGCATATACCTTAAAAGAGCACATGTCGCCAAAAATCAAATGTCCACAAACTAATCCCTCCACCACAATTTTGAGAACTGAACCAATAAAGCATATGTTCCTGAAAAGATCTCTGTATTGAAAATATGTCCACAACAAGTAAAAATGTTTCAGTCGGCTTTGCTGACAGAGATATACCCTCAGCATGTGTGAATTGAAATATTTTTTCCCAAAAACAAGCTTATGTATGGGTTTTCAAAATGTTGGGCGTATGAACCAAAAAAAAAATATGGATTGGATTAAAGCTCAAAGAATTTGTGTGGTTGGTACCCCAAGGATTGGACCTATAAGACCCAAATATGAACAAAGTTTGGACAAAATATTTTGATATCCAAAGTTTGGACCAAATCGGTTGCTCCGTTTGTGAAATGTTGCGAATATTTTCGAACTTTTGTGGGGAGGTACCGGAAGGAGTGGCCCTTCAACACCACCTTCGAGTTTCATCTAATACTCGAAGAAATATTACGATATCCAAAGTGTGGACGAACTCAGTATTCGGTTGAAGCCACAGAGGTAGCGAATGCAAGTTGCTTCAACAAAAATCAAAGTGTTTCAAGAGCAGGTCTAAAAGTGAATTTATCCAAAATTTTGTGAGTGAGGTACCCGAAGGAGAGGACAAATATAGTCCATATTCGAACCTGATCCATATGTGGTAGATATATTAGGATGTGTAAAGCATGGACCAAATCGGCCACTCCCATCAAGAGTTATCGTGCGCACAATTTTTCCGAACATTTTTAAACTTTTGTGGGAGAGGTACCCGAAGGAGTGGACCGATATTGCTTATCTTCGAACTTAAACTAAATTTGGACAAAATATTACGAAGCCCAAATTATGGACCGAATCGGCAGATCCTTTCGAGAGTTATCTTGCGCTCCAACCACCTCACACGGTGTCATAGGGGTTTTTTTTTTTTGCACCTTTCAGGCTATATTCTCAGCAAGTATGGACTTGCCCCGTGGTATGGGGGGCAGTGAATCAAAGCGATTCGAAAGCAGGTTCTAAACTGAACTTTTCCGAAATATTGTGTGGGAGGTACCTGAAGGAGTAGATTGATTCGAGTCCATATTAGAACCTCATCTAAGTCTGGTAGAAAATTTCACGATGTACTTTAAATTAAACATATATTCATCGGAAAATAGCACAGTCTCCATTTTTTTACTCCAGTTAATTTTTAGTCGATATGATTTTTTTTTTTTTTTTTTTTGCCGTCAACTGAATAAGCCGGCGTCTACCGTTCTTCTGTGAATCGTTCTTTTCGTTCATATTTTATGTATCAAATTTAAGACTCTAGGCCTTGAAAATATTAAATGCCCGAAGAAACGGCTGTCCCCGCAGAAAAAATGCCTCCAAAGAACAAATGTCCCCAACTGATCCCTCCACCTATACCATTCGAGAATTGATCGAAAAACAGAAAAGTCCCCGAAAAAAATCTATATCGAAAATATGTCCTCATGGTATGCTATCGACAAATATAATAACTAATTATTAATTTCAATGAAAGATTGCCTCCTAAGAAGACATGCCCCCAAAGAAAAAAAGTCCCCAAACTAATCCCTCCATCTATACAATTTCGATCAATGACTACGGTGACCAACTGTACTCTTTATTAGAATACCTCCAAATGTCTTCTGTTGTCCATATAAGACCTCTAGAGGTTTTTCTGTTGTCTATAGAAGACAACCAGACGACCTCAAAAGGCCTTCTGTTGTCTTTAGAGACCTCAAGAGATCTTCTCTTGTCTATACGAGACCTCCAAATCTCGTCTACTGTCTATAGAAGACCTCCAAAGGTCTTCTGGTGTCTTTAGAAGACATCCAAAGGTCTTCTGTTGGCATTAGCAGACATCCAAAAGTCTTCAGTTGTCTTTAGAATACCTCCAAGGTCATCGACTGTTGTTAGAAGTCATCCAAAGGTCTTTGATGTCTTTTGAAGATTTCCAATGGTCTTTTGCTTGCTTTATAAGACATCCAAAAGTCTTCAGTTGCCTTTAGATGATCTCTAAAGGTCTTCTATTGGCTATAGAAGACCTCCAAAGGTATTCAGTTCCCTTAAGAAGACCTCGAAAAGTCCTCTGTGTTCTTTAGAATACCTCCAAAGAGTTCCCATTCAAACCATGGATACCTAAAATGCATCTAAAACTGTCTTCAATCGGGCGGCACCTTTATATGGGGCTTTATCAAAATACAGAAAATCGAGAGGTACCGTTATATGGGGGCTATTCCAAAACAAGGGCCTATGTTTACAGCTTTTTGAGGACATGTTTTGTGATCACTAGGAAACTCAACTGCCAAATTACAGGTCAAAAATTGTACCTAAATTTTTCCAAATACCGAAAATCGAGAGGTACTGTTATATGGGGGCTATACTAAAACATGGACCTATGTTGACGGAGATATTTCGTGACCACTCGAAACCTCAAATGCAGAATTGCAGGAAGTTCTGTCAAATAATGTAGCTAAAATCCCCAAAAAACCCAAATATGAAGGTACCGTTATATGGGGCCTATACGAAAAAATGGACCAACCTATGTTGACGCTGATATTTTGTGACCACTGGGAACCTTAAATGTAAAATTACAGGTAGTTCGGTCAAATAATGTAGCTAAAATCCCCAAAATGCCGAAAATTGGGAGGTACCATTATATGGGGCCTATGCTAAAACATGGACCTATTTTGACGGGTTTTGGTGAAGATGTTGTGCGACTACTGGGAACCTCAAATGTAGAATTACAGGCAGTTCGGTCAAATAATGTAGCTAAAATCCCCAAAATACCGAAAATCAGGAGGTACCGTTATATGGGGCCTACACTAAAACATGGACCTATGTTGACGGTTTTTAGTGGAGATGTTTTGTGACCATTGGGAACCTTAAATTTAAAATTGCTGGTAGTTCGGTCAAATAATGTAGCTAAAATCCCCAAAATACCGAAAATCGCGAGGTTCCGTTATATGTATGGGGGCTATACTAAAACATGGACCTATGTTGACAGTGGAGATGGAGATGTTTTGTGAACACAGGGAACCTCAAATGTAAAACTACAGGTAGTTCGGTCAAATAATGTAGATATAATCCCCAAAATACCGAAAATCGGGAGGTACCGTTATATGGGGCCTATGCTAAAACATGGACCCATGTTGACAGTTTTTTGGAGATGTTTTGTGACCACTGGGAACATCAAATGTAAAATTGCAAGTAGTTTGGTCAAAAAATGTAGCTGAAATTCTCGAAATGCCGAAAATCGGGAGGTACCTTTATATGGGGGCTATACCAAAACATGGACCTATGTTGACGATGTTTGGTGGAGATATTTCATGGCCACTGAGAACCTCAAATGGCAAATAACAGCTAGTTCGGTTAAAATTTGTAGCTAAAATTCTCAAAATACTGAAAATCGGGAGGTACCGATATATGGGGGATATACCAAAACATGGACCTATGTTGACGATGTTTGGTGGAGATGTTTCATGACCACTGAGAACCTCAAATGTCAAATTACAACTAGTTCGGTTAAAAATTGTAAAACTCTCAAAATACCGATAATCGGGAGGTACCGATATATGGGGGCTATACCAAAACATGGACCGATGTTGACGATGTGTCGTGGAGATGTTTCATAACCACTGAGAACCTCAAATGTCAAATTGCAGGTAGTTCGGTTAGAAATTGTGGCTAAAATTCTCAAAATACCGAAAATCGGGAGGTACCGTTATATGGGGACTATAACAAACCATGGACCTATGCCCATATCCTTTGAGATATAAGTTTGTTGATCACTAGGAACCCTAAGTGCCAAATTATAGCTAATTCGGTCTGCAAATTTGGCGAAGAACGTCAAAATACGTCAAATCCGGAGGTACCGTTATATGGGGGCTATACCAAAGAGTGGACCGATATAGCCCATCTTCGAACTTGACCTGCCTGCAAACAAAAGACGCATCTTCCCAAAATTTCAGGGTCATATCTCTATTTTTGTGGATGCTAGAGTGATTACCACAGACGGACGGACGGACGGACATGCCCAGATCGACTCAGAATTTTACGCTGATCAAGAATATATATACTTTATAAGGTCGCAAATCATTATTTCAATGCGTTACAAACGGAAAAACAAACTTGATATACCCTCCATACTATGGTGGAGGGTATAAAAATCAAATTTGAGATGCTCAGCCCAGAAGTCCAATTACGAAAATTCGCTTCGTATATTAAATGTCGCCAAAGAACAAATGTCTACAAAGAATAAATGCCCTCAAAGAAGAAATGTCCCCGAATTGATCCATCCGCATAAACAATTGGTAGGACAGACCAAAAACATAAATGTCCCTTAAAAGATCACTGTATCGAAAACATTGCCTCCTGCTCTTGACAGAGAAATGTCCCGGAAGAACAAATGTCGCCAAAGTAATCCCTTCACATGTACAATATCAAGACATGATCCATAAAAGCAAATGTCCCTGAAAAAAATCTCTATATCGAAATATGAATGTATTAAAATATATATTTATGCATATTAAATATAAATAAAATAAACCTATCTATTTAAGAACTTAAATACTCTAAATTGATTCAAATTACGTGAAACGTAAAATCGCAGCTTATTTTATGCCACATAATTAAACACAAATTCAAAATGTTTTGTTTTTTTACCTCAACTTCTCTCCATGAAATCAAAATCACCACTTTGTTTTCTGTCGCTGTTGTACTTACCTTGACCTTTCACGCCTGTCTGCCTGCCTATCTGGCCTCAAAAGTTCGTCGTAACAAGAGTCAGAGTCAGTCTCCCCCCAGTCACTCTTTGATTGATGTTTGAGCTCCATCTATCTCCCCACACGTAATGAGAATTAAATTTATTTTGCATAAAAATCTACAGCAACATTGAAGAGACAGCAAGACATAATTATTTAATGATCTGCCTACAATGGTTTTATAACAACAACAATGTTCATATAACACTTTTTTGTGGAGTATTTATTCTTTGAAAACATTCTTCTATAAACAAAATTTGATTTTCTTGCCAGAGATTAGCTGTGATGGAGGCTTGCTTGTGGTTCAATAAACCCACCGCCGCCGCCGCCTATCCACCTGCAATTTTATCTGATTGTTTTGCTGACTTGTTGTTTTTTTTTTTGTATTTTGTTTGTTATGATTTAAAGTCAAAACAATCACGTTTTTATAACAAAAACAAAAATACGGAAGACAAGAGAGGAGGTCAACACCCAAAAAAACGACACACTTTAAACTTTCATTTGGTATTGAAGAAGGTCATTGAGAGATTCAATGAGAAAGTCGAATATTAGAGTAGTGCTATGGTTTTTTATTTGGGATAAAAAAACTTTTTTTCTCATGAACTGCCCAGAGGCCATGAGGGAGACTTCCTTTTAGATCAACGAGTGTAAGGTAATTATATTAGTAGTTGAGTGAACTTGCTTATCGCCGATCAGTCCGATCAACATAAGGGAAAGCAGAAGTTTATTAGTTTAGGAAGTTCGTTTTTCAAAGTTTCTCTTAGTGGAAATTTCCAGGCATTACTAGGAAGAAATTCGAATACCAAATTGATGCTCAGTCATTTTTACTCATCACATAATTCACGTATATAACATAACTAAGTAATAGATAATATATCTCAACATATCTGAAGCGTAATTTTTACATTTGAAACACTTTCATTCACGATTTGAAAAATGATTCGACTTTACATTTGTATTTTGATAATAATAAAAAACAACAAAATAATTAATTACAATTTGTTTACAACAAGTATTTTTACATACTTGACACTTTACAACAATCATCTATTATTCCTACAGCTACAATTAGATTTTTAGCAAGCAAGTGCAAATTTAATTTGAAAAACAACGTTTAGAAAATGCAGCTGCGATTTCTGTGGCAACTAATTTATGTACAGTCTGCTAACAAAGTATTTCTACAAATACATATTAGAATAGTTTTAAGAAATTAAAAAGTACAGTCAAAATCCCTTATGCGACGGCAAAAGGGACCAACGAAATTTCGTCGCTATAAGAAAGTGTTGTTATAAGTGTTTGTGCGGGCTATAAAAAGGGTGGAAAATTCCGGACATTAGAATAAAGATTTCGTCGTTAATTTTCAAAATTTCTACAATCATCATGTATTGAAATTATTATTTTCTAAAAGTGTTCCCAATACCCTATTTAGCGGGGCCCGCCATATATCCGCAGGACGAATAAATTTTTCCTAGGGGCCCCCATATAAGTCCACCCACAAATATGGTGTATTTTCATAAATGGTCAAAATAATTATTTTCTTAAAGTGCTCCCAATACCCTATTTCACGGTGCCCGCCGTATATCCGCAGGACGCATAAAGTTTTGCTAGGGGCCCCTCAATAGGTCCAACCACAAATATGGAGTGTTTTCATAAATGGTCAATATTTAAAATTTTCTACAACCATCATTTATTGAAATTATTATTTTCTGAAAGTGCTCCCAATACCCTATTTAACGGTGCCCGCCATATATCCGCAGGACGAATAAATTTTTCCTAGAGGGCCCCTCAATAGGTCCATCCACAAATATGGAGTGTTTACATAAACGGTCAATATTTCAAAATTTCTACAATCATTATATATTGAAATTATTATTTTCTGAAAGTGCTCCCAATACCCTATTTAGCGGAGCCCGCCATATATCCGCAGGACGCATACATCTTTCCTAGGAGCCCCTATATAGGTCCAACCACAAATATGGAGTGTTTACATAAACGGTCAATATTTCAAAATTTCTACAGTCATCATGTATTGAAATTATTATTTTCTTAAAGTGCTCCCAATACGAAAGAAAGAAAAATTGGGCGCGATATGTCTTGGTTTTTTAAAGAATGTTTTAAGAGCTCTAGTCGTGGATTTTTTTTTTAAATAATATTTTTAGGGCCGCAATTGTAATCATTTTAACATTATTTTGGGCGCTATAGCCAGTGAATTTTAAAGAATATTTCGGCCCTATGTTTGGTTATTCTAAAGAATATTTTTGGAACTATGTTGGTGTTATCTAAAGAATAGTTTGGACGCTACAGTTGAACAAATTTAATTATTTGATTATAAATATTCAGTCATTGCGAACAAATCAGGAGCATTTTAAGCAAAAACATAATCCAAACATTAAATGAAGTTTTAAATATAATTTTAAAAACAATATATTAAATTAATCAGTTGCCTAGTATGTAAATTTGTTTTAAACAAAAATTAAGATACGCAAATTTTATTGAGGTCAAAATTTTTAGCAAACATATGACCAATTTAAATACGACTTGCAACAGCAATGACTCTGTTGCTGACTTTAATAACGAAAAAGGTAAATATGCATATAAACAATTTTGCTGACCTTGCATTGCAGCACTCTGTTGGTGGTGACTTTTAAAGAATTCACAAATTTCCATTTTGAATGCAGATAAAACAAAACTGAACTCAACTGTGATCAGACATTGAAATGAATAATTGAATTCGGGGGCGTACATGTTATTGTAATGTAAATTAAATTAAAATAAAAAACAAACAACTGCAGAGATAAACAAACAACTTGAAATTGCTAATGTAACAACAAATTACATTGAAATTATTTTACATATCGACGCCTCCAAATAATAGTATGCTAAGTCAACTTAGCATGTTTTCAAGTTCTTTACATTTTTATATTTAACGTCCTTTAACTTAAATTCTGTCAAATTTTGGTAATGATCGGACAATCCGAACAGAAGTTATTAACAAATATTTACTTAGCATAGTACTGAAGTTCAAAAAAATTTCCAAACTTTGAGAGCTTCTCCTGCAAAACTCACTTTTTAGACTTAGCATACTATTATTTGGAGGTGTCGATATGTAATCTTTTTAAAATATATAGCAAATATTTATTAATTTATGGAGCAAATTTTTAAAAAAATATTTTTGGGATGCAGTCGTCGATTATTTAAGAACATTTTGGACGCTACAATTGAGGATTTTTTAAGAATATTTTGGATGCTACAATCGTTGATTTTTTGATGAACATTTCTCACGGTCGTGCATTTTTTAAAGAATATTTTTTCCATGGTTGTGGATTTTTTTAAAGAATATTTTTCATGGTTATGGATTTTTTAAGAATATTTTTCATGGTTGCGGATTTTTTAAAGAATATTTTTCATGGTTGTGGAGTTTTTAAAAAATATTATTCATTGTCGCGGATTTTTTTAAGAATATATTTCATGGTTGCGGATTTTTTAAAGAATATTTTTTATAATCGTGAATTTTTTAAGAATATTTTTCACGGTCGTGGATTTTTTAAAGAATATTTATTTTATTATTGTCGTGGATTTTTTAAAGAATATTTATTTTATTATTGTCGTGGATTTTTTAAAGAATATTTATTTTATTATTGTCGTGGATTTTTTAAAGAATTTTTTTTTCACCGTCCTGGATTTTTTAAAGAATTATTTTAATAATCGTAGATTTTTTATGGAATATTTCTTGGATTTTTTAAAGAATCCTGGTTGTGGATATTTTAAAGATTATGTTTTTCATGGCTGTGGATTTTTAAAGAATATTTTCCATGGTTATGGATTTATTAAAGAATATTTTTCATGGTTGTGGATTTTTAAAAGAATATTTTTTATGGTCGTGGATTTTTTAAAAAATATATTTCATGGTCGCGGATTTTTTAAAGAATATTTTTCATAGTTGTGGATTTTTTAAAGAATATTTTTCATGGTTGTGGATTTTTTAAAGAATATTTTTCATGGTCGTAGATTTTTTAAAGAATATTTTTCATAATCGTAGATTTTTAATGGATATTTTTCATTTTCGTGGATTTTTTAAAAAATATTTTTCATTGTCGTGTAATTTTTTTATAAAATATTTTTCATAATCGTAGATTTTTTAAAGAATATTTTTCATTGTCGTGGAATTTTTTAAAGAATATTTTAATGGTTGTGGATTTTTTAAAGAATATTTTTATGGTCGTGTATTTTTAAAAGAATATTTTTCATTGTCGTGGATTTTTTAAAGAATATTTATCATTGTCGTGGATTTTTTAAAGATTTTTTTTCACGGTCCTGGATTTTTTAAAGAATTCTGTTCATAATCGTAGATTTTTTAATGAATATTTGTCATTGTCGTGCTTTTTTTTAAAGAATACTTTTTATGGAATATTATTATTTTTTTCATGGCTATGGATTTTTTAAAGAATATTTTTTATGGTTATGGATTTTTTAAAGAATATTTTTCATTGTCGTGGATTTTTTAAATAATATTTTTCATAATCGTAGATTTTTTAAAAATAATATTTTTCATTGTCGTGGATTTTTTAAATAATATTTTTCATAATCGTAGATTTTTTAAAGAATATTTTTCATTGTCGTGGATTTTTTAAACTATATTTTTCATAATCGTAGATTTTTTAAAAATAATATTTTTCATTGTCGTGGATTTTTTAAAGAATATTTTTCATTGTCGTGGATTTTTAAAGAATATTTTTGGTAATAGTAGATTTTTTAAAGAATATTTTTCAGAATGGTAGATTTTTAAACAATATTTTTCATTGTCGTGATTTTTTTAAAAAATATTATTCATAATTTTTTTTCATATTTTTTAAAGAATATTTTTCATAATGGTAGATTTTTTAAGGAATATTTTTCATTGTCTTGAATTTTTAAAGAATATGTTTCATAATCGTAGATTTTTTAAAGAATATTTTTCATTGTCGTGGATTTTTAAAGAATATTTTTCATAATCGTAGATTTTTTTAAATAATATTTTTCATTGTCGTCGATTTTTTAAGGAATACTTTTCATAATCGTAGATTTGTTAAAGAATATTTTTCATTGTCGTGGAATTTTTAAAGTATTTTTTTTTTAATTCGTGAATTTTTAAAGAATATTTTTTATGGAATATTTCTTGGATTTTCTAAAAAATATTTTTATGGAAAATTTTGTTGATTGTTTAAAGAATGTTTTTATAGAACCTTTTGTGGATTTTTTAGAATATTTGTTATTGGATATTTCGTGGATTTTTTAGGCAATATTTCGTGGATTTTTTAAGAATATTTTTAAGGAATATTTCGGGGATTTTTAAAGAATATTTAAAAAAAATATTTCGTGGATTTTTTAAGAATATTTATACCCTCAGCCTTTAGGCTAAAGAGGGTATTTACACTTTGATACGACCAAAAATGTGCTTCATCGAAATAATGGTTTTAGACCCCAAGTATATTTGTACGATATCTGTTTCAGACAATTTTGAGTCGATCTAGCAATGTCCTGTCTGTCTGCCTGTCTGGCTGGCTGGTGCGCACGATAACTCTCGAACGGATCGATCGATTCGGTTCAAATTTTGGGTATAGAAATATTTTGTCCAGATTTGATTTAAGTTCGAAGATGGGCCATATCTGTCCACTCCTTCAGGTACCTCCCCCACTAAAGTTCAAAAATGTTCGGAAAAATTGTCCGCACGATAACTCTTGAAGGGAGTAACCGAATTAGTCCATACTTTGCACATCGTGACATTTCTACCAGACATAGATGAGGTTCCAATATGGAGCCTATTGGTCTACTCTTTCGGGTACCTCCCACACAAAATTTTGCTTAAGTGCAATTTAAGGCCTGCTCTCGAATCGCTTTGATTTTTGTTGCAGCCACTTGTATTAACTACCCCCATTACGACGATATAATTTTTTTCAGGAGCAAATCCATACTTCCTCAGAAATCAGCACGAAAACAGCAAACAACCCATATAATACCATGTGTCGTAGTTGGAGCGCACAATAACTCTCGAACGGATAAACATCTTTGGTTCAAATTTTGGGTCTTTCAATATTTTGTCCAAACTTAGTTTAAGTTCGAAGATAGACCATATCGGCCCACTCCTTCCGGTACCCCACAAAGGTTCAAAATTTTTCAGCAAGATTGTGGGCATGATAACTCTAGGAGGGAGTAACCGAATTGAGCCAAACTTTGCTATTGGTAATATTACTTTCAGGCATAGATCGGGTTCTAATATGGACCATACCGGTCCACTCATTTGGGTACCTCCCACACAAAATTAAGAAAAAGTATAGTTTAACAACTCCTCTCTGATCTTATTAATTTGTGATGCAGCAGGTTGCACTTGCGGCCCCTGTTACGACGTTGTATTTTTTTTCGTAGGCAAGTCCATACTTCCTGAGATAATGACCAAAAAAGGTCCAGAAAATCCTACCGGCACCACCTAAACTGGCTAATGTGTAAAATAACCCTTTAAGAGAGAAATCGATTTAGATCAAACTTTGTAAATTGAAAAGTATAATTGTAATATATTTAAATTCAGAAAAATAAGTACAACATTTTTAATTAAAAAAATTATTTCCTACAGATTTGTATTAGGTCCAAATATGTACTGCATCGGATCAATCCTACGGGTACATCCTACCCAAAGTTTGGAAAAAGTGCACTCGTCTTGGATCATTCTGAAGTTTGTTGCTACATGTAGTTTTTTGCGGCCCTTTCCATCCTGGAAAAATTTCCCAACAGCTAAAAGACCTACAGAAGTATTGTGTAAACTTTTTTTCTTCGGGCACGTGGCTGAGGGTATATCTCTGTCGGCTCAGCTGACTGATACTTTCTTACTTGTTTAAAGGAATATTTATGCATTTTTTAGGAATATTTCGTGGATTTTTATACCCTCAGCCTTTAGGCTATGAAGGGTATATACACTTTCATACGGGCAAAATGTGCCTCATCGAAATAATGGTTTTAGACCCCAAGTATGTTTGGACGAAATGTGTTTCAGACAATTTGGAGTCGATTGAGCAATGTCCGTCCGTCTGTCTGTCTGTCTGGCTGGCTGGCTGGAGCGCACGATAACTCTCGAAGGGATGAACCGATTCGGTCCAAATTTTGGCTTTCGTAATATTTTGTCCAAACTTAGTTTAAGTTCGAAGATGAGCTATATCGGTCCACTCCTTCCGGTACCTCCCCCACAAAAGTTCGAAAATGTTCGGAAAATTTGTACGCACGATAACTCTTGAAGGGTGTAACCGATTTGGTCTATACTTTGCCCATAGTGGAGCGTGTACCAGACTCAGATCAGGTTTTAATATGGACTCAATCGGTCCACTCCGTCGGGTACCTCCCACACAAAATTTGGGAAAAGTTCAGTTTAGGAACATCTCTCGAATCGCTTTGATTTTTGCTTTAGCAACTTGTATTCACTGCCCTCCATATGGCGGTATAAGTTTCATCAGGGGCAAGTCCATACTTCCTGAGAAAATAGCCTGAAAGTTGCAAAAAACCCCTATGACACCGTGCGAGGAGGTTGGAGGGCAAAATAACTCTCGAACAGGTCTGCCGATTCGGTCCAAAGTTTGGCCTTAGTAATATTTTGTCCAAACATAGTTTAAGTTCGAAGATAAGCCATATCGGTCCACTCCTTCAGGTACCTCCCCCACAAAAGTTCAAAAATGTTCGGAAAAATTGTGCGTACGATAACCCTTGAAGAGAGTGGCCGAATTGGTCCATATTTTACACATCCCAATATATCTACCAGATATAGATCAGGTTCAAATATGGACTATATTTGTCCACTGCTTCGGGTACCTCCCACACAAATTTTTGGATAAATTCACTTTAAGACCTGCTCTCGAATCACTTTGATTTTTGTTGAAGCAACTTGCATTAGCAGCCTTAATTACGACAGTAAAAGTTTTTTCAGGGGCAAGTCCATACTTCTTGAGAAAACAGCCCGAAAGCCCCTATGGCGCCATATTTAGTGATTGCAGAGCTGGAACAGAATACTACGTTCGTCCACACGTTTGAATAGCTTGGGTTTTTGACCAATTGCGTGGAAATGTGTAGGTCAAATGAAGCGTTATCAGCGTGAAATTACAGATAACAGACAATACTATAACAAAATGGAAAAAAACCCCACAAAAATATTCGAAAAAACCGGAGTTTTACGTCAATTTTTGCAACCATTTATTGTGGCGTTTAAACGACCAGTGGCTTTATCTGGGTTAAGGAATATTTGAGTCGTGGCCTTGGATTTTGAGTACTAATATCGATGTCATAGTTGTGAATTTGTTAGGAATATTTTTTCTTATTTTTTCTGGATTTTATATTGATCATAACATTGCAATTTTTTTTTACATTTAGAAAAATCTACTTGTTTGTTAATCATAACTGTTACTACAACCCTCGTATGTTTTATTGCATTTTTAACAATTGTTAAAATCTATTCTATTGATTATTAACGTATGTGACTCAGGTGTTGTCGTCTCCCCACGCTGACAAACTTATTGAAAAATGTTTTTTTTTTTTCATTCAGAGGAGTGTCAAGTAAAACTACATTCATTGAATAATAATTGTTTTGTTTCGATCTTCGTCGCCGTCGTCGTTGTTAGAACAAAAATTACGTTTTATTTTAAATATGGTATACATACAGTGGTGTGAAAAATAATAAGGACACTTCAATCCATAACCAAGATTACATTGAAAACTGGCTAAAAAAGTGAAAATTACATTAGTTTATAAAATTTATTGTTTTCTTAAAATGTTAAGAAAAGTATTATAAAAATATTTTGATTGCTTGTAACCATATTTTATTTATCTTTTTATATTTTATGCGAATTGTCGTAGTTTGGTGTGTGAAAAATAATAAGGACACTTCATGACATCTTTTAATAAGAACCAAACTTGAAAGAAATTAATGCAGGTTTTTACTAAATAATGGTAGATAAAGTGTTTCAGTGTCAATAATACTTTGTAGACGATCCTTTGTTTTCTAAAACGGAAGCGCATCGTCTGGGCATCGAGTCGACCAAATTTTAGCACTTCTCTACTGGTATCGCGTCCTACGCAACCTGTATAAGTTACCAAAGGTCACCACAATTTGATGGACACTTTCCCCTGCTTGATTTTTTAACTTCATTCCACAACATTTTTCAATCGGGTTCAAATCATGGGATTGTATGGGCCATTCTAACAACTTAACTTAATTATCCTGGAACACCTTTTTTCATTTTGCCGTCATTTTGGGTCATTAACCTTGCTGAAGACTCATTTGAGAGGCACACCCCATTCAGCAAACGCAAGAATTATATTTTTCAAAATTTCAATGTAATCTGGTGATTTCAAAAACACTTTGAATACTGTATAGAGACCCCACAGCATAGTAAGAAAATGAGTCCCACACCATGCTGTTAACTCTGCCATATTTAGCCGCCTTCAGAGTATATTTTGGGTTATATTATTGATTTTTAGGTCTTCAACCCTGATAAACTCCTCTATCGGAACAAAATAATATATTTGGTTTCATCAGACCAAAGAATGGTACGCAATTTTTCTTAGACCAAGCGATGTGATTTCTAGCAACTTGTATTATTTGCTGAATATTTTTATACCCTACACCACTACGTGGGAAGTGTATAATTTTTCGATTAAAATGATACTTTTCTGACACTGTGAGCTCTAATGTGGCCACCACAGAGTGTTTTAGGAGTTGTTGATGCGTTAAAATTAATATTTAAGTAGCTTTGATTAGTAAAGATGTGGTAAAAGGATCTTTTTTAATCATCGAATAGCGCATGTATTATTGCCGGTGCAATTTTTGGATTTCTGCTACGACTTTTATCTTTGAAGTTCACTTAGATGCATCCTCCACCATTGTTGTTAAAGATTATAAGCTTTTTCTGTAATTTTTCTGTATGAGTTTCCTTCTTTATGTAAACATTTAATGATTTCTCGAGTAGCGTGATAACAATGCGTATTTTTACCCATATTTGCAAAGAAAAACTAAAAGATACCGGTAGATTTAACATTTAATGAATAGAAATTAATTCATTTTAAACTTTTACTTACAGGAAAGAATCACAAAAAAATAATATCAATTTATTTTTACTTAAACGAAAAACTGTCCTTATTATTTTTCACAGCAGAAATCACGGATTTTACGAAAAATGTTTGTTTTGTATAAAAACTAAACAGAAAGAAAACAAAATCGTAACGGGATTTCTTATTGCAATACATGTAAATTTTCAAAAACAAATTTCCATCGCAAATTCTTCCATTTTACACATTTTAGGAGCGACCAAAAGTTGTGAATGTAACTGTCCTTATTATTTTTCACACCACTGTATATCTCTATTGGATCTTATATGAATAGTTGGCGGCGTTATGGGTTAAACGGTGTAAAACGTCGGCGTCATTGTGGTATGCAAAAAACCCGTTGTTGGTGCCTAAATGTTGAGAAAATATTTATGTAATGCACTAGAATGAGAATATTTCTTGAACAAGTAAAAAAGTGTCAGTCGGCTTTGCCGACAGAGATATACCCTCAGCCTGTGTATATTGAAACAATTTTCCCCAAAATACGTATGTATTTAGGGGGGTTTTCAAAATTTTGGGCGTTTGAACAGACAAAAATGTTGATTAGGATTAAAGATCAAAAGTTTGGCGGAGGAGATACTAAAAGGAATGGATCGACATTGACCGTCATGGAAGTGGATCTCCAGCCGCAACATATGATGCCATAGGGGGTTTTTACACTCTTCGGTCTTCGGTCTCAAGAATTATGGACTTGCCCCTAAAAAAACTTTTACCATCGTAAATGAGGCAGCGAATGCAAGTTGCTTCAACAAAAATCAAAGTGATTCGATATCAGGTCTTAAAGTGAACTTATCCGAAATTTTGTGTGGGAGGTATCGGATAGAGTGGACAAATATAGTCCATATTTGAAACTGATCTATATCTGGTAGATATATAAGGATGTGTAAAGTACAGACCAATTCGGCCACTCCCTTCAAGAGTTACCGTACGAACATTTTTTCCGAACATTTTTGAACTTTTGTGGGGGAGGTACCTCAAGGAGTGGACCGATATGGCTTATCTTCAAACTTAAACTATGTTTGGACAAACTATTACTAAGACCATATTTTGGACCGAATCGGCAGATCCGTTTGAGAGTTATCGTGCGCTCCAACCACCTTACACGGTGTCATAGGGGTTTTTTGCAACTTTCATGCTATTTTCTCAGGAAGTATGGACTTGCCCCTGATGAAACTTGTACCGTCGTATGGAGGGCAGTGAATACAAGTTGCTAAAACAAAAATCAAAGTGATTCGAGAGATGGCCCTAAACTGAATTTTTCCGAAATTTTGTGTGGGAGGTACCCGAAGGAGTGGACCTATTGAGACCATATTGGAACCTCATATTACTCCGGTAGAAAGTTTACACTGTACCAAGTATGGGCCAAATCGGTCACTCCCTTCAAGAGTTATCGTGCGCACAAACTTTCCGAACATTTTCGAACTTTTGTGGGGGAGGTACCGGAAGGAGTGGACCGATGTAGCTCATCTTCGAACTTAAACTAAGTTTGGGCAAAATATTACGAAGGCCAAAATTTGAACCAGATCGGTTCATCCGTTCGAGAGTTATCGTGCGCTCCAGCCAGCAGGACAGACAGACAGACAGACAGACGGACGGACATGGCTAGATCGACTCCAAATTGTCTGAAACACATTTCGTCCAAACATACTTGGGGTCTAAAACCATAATTTCGATGAGGCACATTTTCATTGTATCAAAGTGTATATACCCTCCTTAGCCTAAAGGCTGAGGGTATAAAAACGGTGTGGGAAAATTGTGACATTTCGATTTTTTTCACAAATGAAATACAAAAACCAGTAGCGCAAAATTTAAGGAAGTCAACATAATGGCCAATTATTAAGAATTTGAATATTTTTAGAATAATATTGCGAGTTTACAATTTTATTTAAATTTGGTTAGAATCTTTCCAAAACATCAAAGAGGGTAGAGAGAAGAGTGGTTACTTTACATAGTTTTGTGATTTCTATGTAATTCGTCTGCTCAATATAAATAAATTGTCGATTTCTCAGAACACTTGTTAAGGTGTTTTCGTTCAACATCTTTTTTTTGCTTATTACTCATTTATTTACAAATACAGAACAAATACAACTGCTTAAATATGACTTGTGAGTAGCCCATATAAGTTTTTTTAGTATTTCCGGTTTTTGTTTTTATTTTATTTTTGCTTTTATGGCTGAAAATTTCACACACAATTACAGGAAAAGTAATATGGCAGCAGAACTAACCTAAATTACATACAAAAACCGGAGGCATGTGAAAACGAGAAACGGGGACCACATAAAAATAAAAACAAAACATCATTTTGTGATTTTTGTTGCAGCAATCCCACCATTCAATTACAATTGCCGGTATAATGTTCAAGTGGCTGGTTGCACATGCCCAGTGCAACGTGAACTAAGCAAGATCTATATCCATTGAACAGATACTGTGCGCGATATGAAGTGTCTTAGTTTTGTGGGTAAACAATGACATGTGCAGCAATGTATTTTAATTCATTTTTTTTTTTTTGTTTTTTGTTTATATTTTCATTTGGTAAAAATAATGAAAGGGAATAGAAAAAGTAAGTTAATTTTATGTGAGACATTTGCAGTAAAAAACCCAGCAGCAGAAGTGACAGGTTATATAAATATTTAGTACTACAAAAATATTGATGCCATTAAACATGGGATGTGGGTATGGGTTTGAGTTGAGGCCAAATAAAAGTATAACCCTAATTTTCCGTCAAAAGTAGAGCAAACGAAGCTGGTGGCAATAGTATACTATAAGTTAAAAGCTTAATTTTATAAGTCGTGGCATGCAATTTGTTGAATATAATATTTTTCGGGGAATATTGGAGTCGTAGTCATCATCTTATAAAGAATACTTTAAAGAAAAATTGTGGATTTTTTAAAAATTATTTTTGACGGTCTTGCATTTTTTTTAAAAATGAGATTAAAAAAAAAATCATGTGGTATATTTTTTAAAAAATATTTTTTATGATCGTGGATTTTTTAAAGAATATTTTTTATGGTCGTGGATTTTTTAAAGTATATGTTTCATGGTCGTGGCTTTTTATAGAATATTTTTTATGGTCACGGATGTTTTTAAATATTTTTCATGTGGTGATTTTTTTTTTAAAAGTTTTTCATGGTCTTGAATTTTTTCAAAAATATTTCTAATAGTCGCGAAATTTTTCAAAATCTTTCATGTGGTGGATTTCTTGAACATTTTTCATAATCGTGAAATGTTTAACACATATTTTTAATGGACTTGGATTTTTTTAAAAAATCTTTTTTATAGTTGTTGATTTTTTTTTACTATTTTACATGGTCGTGTCATGCTAGTGGATTTTTTTTTAAAAAAATATTTTCCATGGTTATGGAATTTTTAAAAAATATTGTTCATGGTAGTGGATTTTTTAAAAATATTTTACATGGTCGTGAATTTAAAAAAAAAACGTTTTCCATGGTTGTGGATTTAAAAAAAAAATATTTTTCATGGTCTTAGATTTTTTAAAAAATATTTTCAGGGTCGTGGATTTTTTATGATCTTTTTTATTTTTTAAGAATATTTTTATGTTCGTGGGGTTTTAAAGAATATTTTTCATGGTCGTGGAATTTTTACGGAATATTTTTCGTGGTCTTGGAATTTTTGAAATTATTTTTCATAGTCTTGGATTTTTTAAAAATTATTTCTGACGGCCGTGGATTTTTTTTAAATATTTTTCATGTGTTGAATTTTTTTAAATAATTTTCATGGTTGTGGATCTTTTTATAAATATTTTTAATGTGGTGGATTTTTTTTTAAATATTTTTCATTTTGTAGGTTTTCTAAACATTTCTCATGGTCGTGAATTTTTTACAAAATATATTTCATAGTCGTGGAATGAATTTTTTTAAAAAATATTTTTTTTGGTAGTGTATTTTTTAAAAATATTTTACATGATCGTGTATTTTTTAGAAAAACATTTGTCATGGTAATGGATTTTTTCAAAAAACATTTTTTTTGGTTGTGGAATTTTTTAAAAAAATTTTCATGTGTTGGATTTCTTGAATATTTTCATGGTCGTGGATTTTTTTTAATATTTTAAATGGACTTGAATTTTTTAAAAAAAATATTTTTCATGGTAGTGGATTTTTTTTTAAATATTTTACATGGTCGTAAATTTTTTAAAAAATCTTTTTAATGGTGGTGAATTTTTTAACAAATATTTTTCATTGTAGTGGATTTTTTAAAAAATATGTTCCATGGTTGTGGAATTTTTAACAAAAAATTTTGTTCATGGTTGTGGATTTTTTAAAAAAATATTTTTCAGTATCGTGGATTTTTTAAAAAATATTTTCCATGTCGTAGATTTTTTAAAAAAAATAATTTCATGGTCGTGGATTTTTTAAAAAAAATAATTTCATGGTCGTGGATTTTTTAAAAAAATATTTCATGGTCGTGGATTTTTTAAAAAAAATATTTTCATGGTCGTGGATTTTTTAAAAAAATATTTTCATGGTCGTGGATTTTTTAAAAAAATATTTTCATGGTCGTGAATTTAAAAAAAGATATTCCACTGTGGTGGATTTTTAAAAAAAAATTTTTCCGTGGTCTTTGATTTTTTAAAAAATATTTTTCAGTGTCGTTAATTTTTTAAAAAATGTTTTCATGGTCGTGGACTTTTTAAAAAAATATTTTCATGGTCGTGGATTTTTTAAAAAAATATTTTCATGGTCGTGGATTTTTAAAAAAATATTTTCATGGTCGTGGATTTTTAAAAAAATATTTTCATGGTCGTGGATTTTTTAAAAAAATATTTTCATGGTCGTGGATTTTTTTAAAAAATATTTTCATGGTCGTGGATTTTTTAAAAAAATATTTTCATGGTCGTGGATTTTTTAAAAAAATATTTTCTTGGTCGTAGATTTTTTAAAAAAATATTTTCAGGGTCGTGGATTTTTTAAAAAAAAAAATCATGCTCGTGGATTTTTTAAAAAAACATTTTCATGGGCGTGGATTTTTTAAAAAAACATTTTCATGGTCGTGGATTTTTAAAAAAAATATTTTCATGGTTCTGGATTTTTTAAAAAAATATTTTCATGGTCGTGGATTTTTTAAAAAAATATTTTCATGGTCGTGGATTTTTTAAAAAAATATTTTCATGGTCGTGGATAATTTAAAAAAATATTTTCATGGTCGTGGATTTTTTAAAAAAATATTTTCATGGTCGTGGTTTTTTTTTAAAAAAATATTTTCATGGTCGTGAATTTTTTAAAAAAATATTTTCATGGCCGTGAATTTTTTAAAAAAATATTTTCATGGTCGTGGATTTTTTAAAGAATACTTTTCAAGAAATATCACAGTCTTGGCTTTTAATTGAATATTTTTCAAAGAATATCGCAGTCGTGGATTTTTTAAAGAATATTTTTCAAGGAAACACAGTCGTGGATTTTTTTAAGAATGTTTCTCAAGTAATATCAACGCTTTAGTCATGGATTTTTTAAGAATATTTTTCAAGAAATATCGACGTTTTATTCTTGGATTTTTTAATGAATATTTTTCAAGGAATATTGACGCATTTAGTCGTGGATTTTTTAAGAATATTTTTCTAGGAATTTCGACGCATTAGTCGTGGATTTTTAAAAATTATTTTTCTAGGAATTTCGAAGCGTCGATATTTTAAAGAATTTGTGAAGAAAACTTTAAATAAACAAATCTTCCAAGTTTTGGAATATTTTAAAACAAATTTTAAATATTATTTTGTAATATTGGAACAAATATTTTGTAAATTAATTTTTTGAAATATTTTAATTTTTTTAAATTATAATTTTTTGAAAATACTTAAAAAATTAGAAAAATATTTGAGATATATTTTTTATATAATATTTTGAAATATTATTTAACGAATATTATAGACGCTATAGTCGTGATTTTTTTATATTTTAAAATACCTATTTGTTTTAATTTGTTTTTTTTTTCTATTTTTGAAAAGTTTTTGAAATATTTTTTTTAAAGTACATATATTTTGTTATTTGATTTATAGACATTGTTAAATATTTTTAGAAATTTCTAAATTTTTAATTTATTATTAATAAATTATGCGAAATGGTTTCTGAAGAATATTTTGGGGTATTTAAAAAATGAAATGTTTTGTAATGAATATTGTAAAGAAATTTTTTAAGTATATGTTTTTAAAAAGTATTTTGGACGGTAAATCGTGGATTTTTAATGAACATTTTTTAAAGACTATTTTGGAATATTAGTTAAAATTTTTAATGTTTGAATTTTTTTTTTTTGCAAAACAATGTCTGAAATATTAAAAAATATATTAAATAAATTTTAAAGAATATTTATGTTTATGGAATATTTTTAAAGAATATTTTGTATTTTTTAACATTTTTTAATGTTTTCGAATATTTATTAATGAGCACTTTTGAATATTTAAAAAAATATAAATAGGTATTTTTTAAACAAATATTTTTACTATTTCGGAATTTTTGTAACAAGGAATAAAGGAGGCATGGTCTTGCATTTTTAAGGTATTTTTTTTTTCTAAAGAATACCGGAACTTTTGTACTTCTGTGCGTAATTAACGAAGAAGAACCCAAGCCCTTTTCTTCATCCTTCCTTTAAAAATTACGCACAGTTAAATAATGATTGCCAACAACAACAACAATTATTTATTATTAATGTTAGATAAGAATGATAAGGCGATGGCGGCAGCATAGTCAGCAATTTTTCCATGAAAAGTAAGCATCAGCAGCAGCAACTTGGTAAACAGAAGAATCTTCAAGAAACCCACACGCTCACACAAATAGGTAGTGCTTATCTAAAACCAAAAAAAAAAAACTAAGCCGCCGTCACCACTCCTCAACTCACCCATTTTTGTACGGTGTGTAGTTATTGGGATAAGAAGAGGTGTCAAGAGGGTGTTGTAACGAAAGAAAAAAATAAAAAATCATTCATAACTATTATTTTTTCATAAGAACATTAAGCACGACCAAGACGACGGCGATCATTTTCAATAATCGATATACAACAAAGCAAAAAATATTGAAAAATCATTGTTATTTCTCACAAAGATTAATTTTCTTGTCCTATGTTGTTTTTCTTCTTTTTTTTGTTTGTTACCATAAAAATTGGAGTAGGTATTATTTTGGGGGCACATTTTATAAGATGCTGTTTTTGTTGTTGTTACAAATTTAAGCGTAGATAATAGCTTTAATATGAAGAAAAAGGGTATAAAAGAGGCTTTGCCTTAAAGTTTCAAATTTCTTTGTGTGACGTTTGAGATGTGTGGCACACCCTCACCCACCTTTTTTATTTTGATTGGAAGTTTTTGTTGTTGCTATTATTATTGTGAAAGAGAAGTTCAGATCTTCTTCAAGGTAAAAATTTGAATGATGATGATCAATCAAAATATGATTTATTTGTTATTGGTTTTTTAAAGATGCCATAAACCACCACCACATTTTGTGTTTGGTTTTAAAGTATTTTTAGATGGTAGAGGGGAACTGTGTATCGAGATGTCAAAGTAAATTACATGTCTAGATTATGTCTGATGTTATGAATTACTTTATTATTGTTATTATCCATGATTACATTCTAGAGAAAGATGGAATTATGATTGGAAGAATGAGGCACTTGGTTTTTGAAAATCAATCAATGACAGTTGATAGAAGGCGTAGGAGGGATTGGGGAAAGAAATTAGGCTTAATTCTTGGTCTATAAAAAGGTGAAATGAAAAATGTAAAGGAAACAAAGTCAAAAGGAAAAAAAATTATGAAGAAAATATTTTTCAATTGAGAATTTTGTCGACAATTTACTCCAAAAGTATAACCATTTATGGAGTTTTATTCGATATTCGATATTGTGATGTAATATTGGTAACATCATACACGTGAACATGTTGCGTTGTCTAGCCCGACAAATTTCTCCAACGACACTTGTGGGATTCTCTATAATTTTGTTCAATCTACTTTCAAATTAAATTTACATATGCCGGCTATTATTTTTGTCAATTTACATAACTCCTAATAAATTAATGTGGGCCAAAATAAAAAAAAAAAAAAAAAATTATCACAAAATTTGAACCACGAATAATCAATTAGTGTAATTTGCATAATGATTAATGATATTAAATGACTTCGTTTCCTACCATTCAAAACTTAGCACTATTTTTCTTTATTTCTTAAATTTTGGGGAAGATTAACAAAAAAATAAACAAAATATGTAGCTCAAATGTGTTCTTTAGTCGGTAAGCAGAAGGAAAATCTATTTAAAAAAAAAAAAATATTTATTTGGATTAACAAGACAAACAAAGAAACAAGAATCTGTCGCTAACCCTTAATAGTATCAACCATATTATTCCTACTTGTGGACTTAGCTGCACTTTTTGCTAGGACTTCATCATCAATTTCAAATGAAAATTAAAATTTCAGCACTATCAGAGAAATGGCCTGCTGTTAATATTTCAACTCAATCCGAGAATTGACCCGCTATTAAAATTGCAAACCATCCGAGAAGTGGCCTTAAACTGGATGTAAGAGCAAATATATATTGGCATTTTGCGGAGTAGGTACCTGAAGAAACAGACATATTCCATCTTGAAACTGGAACTATTTTTGGCAGCCACTTCATGGGATAGTATTATTTTAAGAGCTACAGGGCCATTCAGTTAGAAATTATTGACTTGCCAGCGAAAATATTTCGTCGTTGTAATCAGGGCAACAAAGCGTACCTTCGATGGAAACTTTAAAACAATCCTCGAAAAGTCGAACTTTGATTCAAGTTTCAGAAATATATGAGAGCAATGTGCACAGATTAAACCAATGTTAATTACTTCTTTCGATATTTATCGTGTCCACAAACCAGTTTTTTTAAATGGATTCCGTATGCACGCGGAGAAGAGATATTGTAGGAGCAATCATATTCTATGAGCAAAATAGTGTATTTTAAAAATGTATAAAATAAGTACTGTTGGTGCAACAATATATTTTGTGGCATTATGTTTCCTAACACAACATATATGGTTGAAACAACAATATATATTTTTACATTTTTACAATGCACTATTTTGCTCTTAGTATATGACTGCTCCTAAAATATTTCTTTTCTGCGTGTGATTTATGTAGCTGTCGGACCATTATGGGTATGCCAAAGAAAAACAGAGGACAAAACCAAAAATACTGCCTTCCATGAACATTTCAAAACAATCCTCAAACAGCCCCTTAAATTGCACTTAAGATATATTACGAACTTTTTTGAGGGAGATTAACGAAGAAGTCGCCAGATATAGTCCATTTCCGAACTTGACTTAAGTTTAACAGAAATATTACAAATTACAAAGATTTGTGCTAATATGGATCTAAAGCTAGGGTCACATTAGACAAATATTTGCTCTAGCGACCGGCAGTGTGCGCTTACTGAGAGCAAATGAGCGTAAATATTGCATTAAAATTTATGCTCAATTGCTCTCATATTTGCCTAGTGGGGCCCTAGCTTAAGTTTGGACAAAATATTCGAGAGTTATCAGTTTAACCAGCCCCACAGATGGACTGTCCAACAACTTTTCAGTCAATCCCACGGTTGCGGGTTCTTACTTGCCGCATTGACCGGAAACCATAGTGTTTCGGTCGACGGCCGCCAACCCAGTATCAAACCTATGCTTCCACGTAGGTTTCATGCTGCTACAACAACAACAATTTTAGTCGATCTAGCCCTGTCATCCGTGTGTAACCTGAATTTTCTCAGTCGGGTTAAAAATATATCTTATGAAATACCTGCGTTAAGAGATTTAAAAAAAGGTTGCCAGTGGGCATCTTAATTAGCTGAGATTTGAATTTTGGTACCCTCAGCCTTTGGCTACAACCTCTTTATACACTGCGAACAAAATTGTGCCTCATCGAAATAATGGTTTTAGGCCCCAAGTATGTTTGGACGAAATCCATTTCAGACAAATTGGAGATGTCTATCTATCTCGTAAAATTTTGTCCAAACTTAGTTTAAGTTGAAAGATAGGCCATATCGGTCCACTTCGTCCGAGACATCCCCACAAAATTTTTTCGCTAAAAATGGGCACGATAACTCTCAGAGTAACTGAATTGGCCATAACTTTGCATAAAACAGTTTGCCAGCTCGTCTAGGATCGTTTTGAAATTTTTTGCAACAAGTTCTCCTTGGCGGACCATATTACGACACCGCAATTTTTATCGGTGGCAAGTCCATACTTCTTGAGATAAAAATCCTGACAGCACCAACTAAGCCTGTTTGGACGAAAGCCCCGGTCCGCATTAAAGCGTTTTCATTGAACAAATTTCATGAAATGAGTCGTTTATTCACGCAGAAAAATATATGTTAGAAATATGTTTGGATCCAAACAAATATTTGATGGGGACTGATTGCAAACAAATATATGATTGGATGCAAATTCTGTTTTTTATACCCTCAGCCTTTAGGCTGCCAAAACGACTCCAAATTGTCTGAAACACATTTCGTCCAAACATACTTGGGGTCTAAAACCGTTATTTCGAAGAGGCACATTTTGCCCGTATGAAAGTGTATAAAGGGTATATACACTTTCATACGGGCAAAATGTGCCTCTTCGAAATAACGGTTTTAGACCCCAAATATGTTTGGACGAAATGTGTTTCAGACAATTTGGAGTCGTTTTGGCAATGTCCGTCTGTCTGTCTGGCTGGCCGGCTGGTGCGCACGATAACTGTCAAACGAATGAGCCGATTTGGTCCAAAATTTGGCCTTCGCAATATTTTGTCCAAACCTAGTTTAAGTTTGAAGATGGGTTGTATCGGTCCGCTCCTTCCGGAACCTCCCCACAAAAGTTCGAAAATGTTCGGAAAATTTGTGCGCACGATAACTCTTGAAGGGAGTAACCGATTTAGTTCATACTTTGCACATCGTGAAATTTCTACCAGACTTAGATGAGGTTCCAATATGGACTCAATCGGTCCACTCTTTCGGGTACCACCCACACAAAATTTAGGAAAAGTTCAGTTTAGGAGCTGCTCTCGAATCGCTTTGATTTTTACTGTTGCAACTTGTATTCACTACCCCCATACGACCTACAAGTTTCATTAGGGGCAAGTTCATACTTCCTGAGAAAATAGCCTGAAAGGTGCAAAGAACCCCTATTACACCGTGTGTAGTGGTTGGAGCGTAAGATAACTCTCGAACGGATCTGCCGTTTCGGTCCAAAATGTGGACCCCACAAAAGTTCAAAAATGTTCGGAAAAATTGTGCGTACGATAACACTGTGCAACATTTTTAAGGTGATCTTGTGCAAACAATTTGAACTGAGGATTTTTTGAAAGTACAGACCCAAACGACAAGAAACCCTAGTTGGGTTTTGTTGTGGTAGATCCAGCTCGGATATTATGGCCCCATCTAAACATGGTTAAATATTGAGTTTTTAAAGAAATTCGGGGCTATATCTCTAAAACCAATGTGAATCTTCGTTTGACACCTGAAGCAAATTTGTAGATAAGGACAAGAATAAAATATTTGGAGAAATAATAAACTCGAAAAACTACCTTTATTGCCTCAAATTTCAAAATATATGCAAGAATTCCACAATTTTTATACATTTCGCACCGTATCTCCAAAACCGGTAATATTTTCTGAATATTTTCTTTTTGAAAAATATTCCCTGGAATGTAATACACAACTCTTCAGAACATGTCATTATTGTAAAATGCATCTATGCCGTTGTTTTCAGTACATTTTTCAATGACGATTTAATAAAAATGTCAATAATGTAGTGAAATCCGAAATGCGAGAATAAACCGTTGATGTGAACTGTGTTTGAAATACGTGGTATAAAAGATATGGTGCAAACTACCGCTGAAACAACATGAAGTAAGTATTTTAGAGTTTCAGAATGTTCTAAAGAATTGTTGAGAACTTTATTTGGAAGAATTTTGCAAAAGGTTTCTTGGTTCAATTCCCAATAGTTTAGCCGATACTGACCAGAATTTCAGCAATTATGTAAAAATGTTTATATTTTATCGATTTTGATGCCCTAGATGGAGTTTTTCTTATGTAGTCTGTTCAAAAGATAAGTTCTACTAGTTTAGGGCTAGTTGCTAAAGACAACAAGGACAGATTCCTATTCGTTTCTGAGGTAAATGCCTGATAAATGCAAAAAATTGTAGATTTAGCCCGGTTTAGATGAGACCATAAAATCCGAACTGGATCTGACAGGACAAAACCCTACTAGGGTTTTTGTAGTCTAAATATGTACTTTAAAAAATGCATACTAGAAGTTGTTTGCATTTTCAGGGTTGCATAGTGTAACTCTTGATGGGAGTGACAGATTTGGTCCATACTTTACACATCCTAATATATCTACCAGGTATAGGTCAGGTTCGAATATGGACTATATTTGCCCGAAAGTTGTAAAAAAAACCCCTATGGCACCATATGTAGTGACTGGAGAGCTCGAACCGCAAATTTTTGCGCATTAATCATATGGATAGGATGATGTTTTGAAAACATCCTAAATACGTAAGTTTTTTTGGAAAACAAAAAGTATTTCTATCCACACAGGCTGAGGGTATATCTCTGTCGGCAATGTCGACTGATACTTTTTTACTTGTTACTCTCATAAGCTGATAGTAATATCTCTGTCGCCAAAGCCGACCCATACTTTTTGCTTGTTGTAATATTACTTCGAATATGTCTACAGTTATTACAGTAGTCATTTTAGTTTTTAAATACCTTATTTGTTTAATATTTCCTTCAAACCTTAGACAAACTTGTGTTTTTGTTAAACAAACACCTTCAAGAAAATTCCATCAAAATTCCAACTGTCAGATTATGACACATTTAAATAAACATAGCTAATTCTATTTCAACATAATACTCAAATACATCTTATCATCTGTGGGTCACGTCTACAAACATAGACATAACCGACATACAACAAGCGCACAAATCATGCAAGGTGTAAAAATTGAATCTTTTTTAGGTTGGTTGAGTTGACACACCAAAAAAAAAAAAGAAAATAGAAAATGCAACAAAGAAACAAAATTCTTAAATACACAAACTCTGTGTTTATTTTATGATTTGTTAATGTCAATAATTTATGAGTCTCCAACAATAAATTGACTTTTAACATATCAATCAACATTGGAACATCAAGAAAAAAAGAACATCGCCAAGAAAATACCTGTAGACCACAACATTCATTCCTTTCTTAGATATAATCTATGCTTTGTGTAACCTCCTACATTTTCAAAAAAAAAAGAACAGAAAATGTTACTTTTCTTTTGTTTTTCCCCATTTTTCAAAAAAAAAAAAGGTTTTCCAACAACAAGAACAGGGAACATTTATGTGTGATTAATTACTCATGATCTATGATCTGAAATGTAAATATGTGTGTGTAGTGTGTCTTCATGGATTGTTTACCTTGTCATTTCTAAGCTCCAACCAGCCAGCCATGCCTGCATTCCCTTCCCACCCTCCCTATAGATATTTGTTGAAGGGGAACCGCATAACAATTTCCATTTACTATCATGGATGACGTTCCATTTTCTTATCACCGTCGAGACGACAAGTGTAAATAAGGAGCGTCTTAAAGAAAATTAAAAAAAAACAACGACCTAAACTTTACTGACCTGTCTTTAGAGTTCTTTATTTTTCTTTTTTTTTTTTTTGGTTTCTTGCTTGACTGCATTTCTTCGTTTGAGGAGGATCTAACTAAGTTGCAGCATTTTATTACTCCAGCTAAGGTCATGCAAGTTCAAGTTCTTTAGAAACTCCCTTAAATTTTAATTAAACACCAATTTTTATGAGAATATTTTACATTTTAATCTCTTACCGAAAATAAATTTGTTACTTTTAATTTTGTTAGAGGGGCAGGGGGAAATCTTTTCTTTATAGGGGTTTACAACCTTCGTTTATCATTTAATAAATAAATTAATATTAAAATGTATGTGGTTAAGGTAAGAGAGAAAATTTGATATTCGGCATGGGAGAATATTCGATATGGGAGATTATTTGGGCAGAGAATTGGAATTTTCAAAATATTTAATTAGTATTTTACCAAAAACGAGTAAAAAAGATAAGTCGTTCTGGAAGGTATCCTCGGCCTACGGCAGTTAAAAATAACAATCGTTTATGAGACTTTATATTAAAGAAGTAAAAAAATATCATTAAATCCTACAAAAAATTTTAAAAGATCGGCTCGGATGATTTTTTGATATTTTGTCGTTGTTGTTGTAACAGCGTTTGTTATTGTGTTTGTATGTTCGTTCTTCTGTTCAATCTGGCTCTGGGTCTATCCCCAGTTCCAGGAAAGTGGCTGCTTCGATGGGATGTAACCACAGATCCACTGGAGTTAGATGAGTAGGTTTGGCTGGGCAGTTGAAAAGGTGTTTTGTGTCGTACGGGCCCATGCCACATACTGGGCAGACATCTTGCATGGCGCGGTCGATTTCCGCCCAATAAGAATTTAGGCGACTGCAATATCCCGAGCGTAGTTGAGACAAAACTACTCTAGTTTGTCGTGGCAGCTGACACTCCTCAGGTGCAATAGATGTGGGATGTATTTCGAGGACTTTATTCTCACTATAATTGCTTAAGGCCTTGGCAACTGCATCCGCGTGAATACTATTTAAAGCTGCTTGATACGCTTGTTGATCTAGGGGTTCTCTCCTATATCGTTGCACCTCTCCCTCTAGAGCATGGATATCCTTTCTGATCTGCCTGTATGTGTCGGGCCTATCCACAAGCTGTTGATTGGGATGGCTCACACGGTAATATCCAAGCAGGTACTGCAACGAAAGCATCTCATTGTGTTGCTTTACTGGAAGAATCTTTGCCTCCTCATGTAGATGGACCACTGAAGATTTGAGCAGGCACCCTGTTGCTGTTCTCATGGCGGCATTCTGGCAAGTTTGAAATCTTTTATCACAAAATCTCGGGGACCAGACTGGCGCCGCATAGCTTACCACAGACCAACCTATCGCGTTATGTGGTCAACAAGGGTTGTTTATCTGCACCCCAAGTGCTGCCGGCTAGCGACTTGAGGATCTTGTTCCTACTTTTCAGTTTGTCGTAGATAGCTGTGGCGTGCGCGCACGACGTAAAAGTAGTGCCGAATATGACCCCTAAAATTGTGGGGCAGTTTGTGGTCGGAATTCTGCTACCGTCGACCACGACATTCAATTCTCTTCCAAATTGCGCTGTCCATGTGGTGAACAGAGTGGCTGTTGATTTTGTGGCGGAAATCTGCATATTCCTCGAATGGAAAAAGGTGGTAAGATCGGTTAAGTAGTTGTTCAGTCTCTCACAGATGTCATCAGGATAGGTACCCCACGCCAGGATCGTGCAATCATCCGCATACGTTACGATCTCGATTCCGTCTGGAGTGGGCGGAATACAGCAGACGTAGAAGTTAAACAGTTCCGGAGATATCACCCCACCTTGGGGAACTCCCTGTTTCACTCTGCGGGGTTTGGACTTCTTGTTCCTGAATTCCACGTACGACTGGCGTCCACACATATACATAATTGACTATCCAACGTTTCAAGCTTGGCCGGAGGGTTGTCTGCTCAATGTCCTCAAACAGCGTGGAGTGCTTGACGGTATCAAAGGCTTTTGATAAGTCAAGCGCCACCATCACTGTTCTATCGCACGGCCGTCTCTGGTTGAGTCCTTGATAAATATGTGTGGTAATGGCGTGCAGCGCAGTTGCCGTGCTGTGCTGCTTACGGAATCCATGCTGATGATCGGCAACTTGATAGCTGTTTCTGATACTGGGGAGGACTAAGGCCTCAAGGGTCTTTGCTACGGGCGACAAAAAGCGAAATCGGCCTGTACGATTCACTTTTGCTGGCATCCTTGCCGGGATTTCGTAGTGGGACCACCCTGCCCATTTTCCAGACTTCGGGAACAATGAGGGTGGATAGCGACAAGTTGAGAACTTTAGTGAGACACTCCACTCCCGGCTCATCCAGCTGCTTCAACATTACCATGGAGATTCCATCAGGGCCCAACGCTTCGGATGATTAGCGTTCCTGATGGCATTGGCAACATCATCCATTGTAAATTGTGGTGGTTCATCCTCGGCAGGAAGAGATCTGATGCGACGTAATACCCTTCGCTTCGCCCCGTCACTCTCGGGGTGCTCGACAAATTCTGTTAGGGGCGTCCTCATTGACCGTGCAAAACGTAGAGCTGTCAATGTGCTCAGCCAGCGCTGTACCTCTCTGGTCGTTTCCGAGGGCCGAATGTCACATCTCATGATGCGCATTAAAGTTGTAAGCTACAGTTGTTGTTGAGCTTTCTTGCACCGCAGCGACCTTGATGTTATTCCGACTCATAAAATCTACTATCTCCTCGATCTTACCTCGGAGTCCATTGCAATTCAATTGCAAAAAGGCTGCATTTTCGGGGATTGGGACAACAACGGCTGGTGTTAAAGGCTGCGTGTGCGGTTGTTGTCGAGGGGACTGAGGGGGAGTTTCGTATTCAGACGACGAGGGAGTCTCGTAATCCGACGACGACTCACTGGGGACTGTATTCACACAGCATGCAGCAACATAGTCCCTGTCGTAGTCCCTCACGTGGACAAGTCCAGAGCAACCCCTTAGATGCACCCACTCCTGACATCTATTACATCTCACCGAAGGTTGGATGTGGGTGAAGATGCGGATGTGACAAACTGAGCCCAGATATATTGGTCCTGGGTTTTCCTCCGTCCCGGCACGGACCAAAAGAATTCGGAGCAGGAATTCCGGGATATGCTGTTCCCAACACAGAAAAACGAAACAAATACAAACATATGTACACTGAGGTGGCAGCCGCTGACCGGAACGATGATTTTTTGTTGTTCCGGGTCAATCCGGTACGAAAGAACCCGCTGCCGTGGGATTGGGCACATATGTAGTGGTTGGAACACACGATAACTCTCGAACGGATCTGCCGATTCGGTTTAAAATTTGGCCATCGTAATATTTCGTTCGAAGATGGGCCATATCGGTCCATTCCTTTAGATACCTCTCCCACAAAAGCTCGAAAATATTCGGAAAATGTGTGCCCACCATAATTCCTGAAGGCAAAAACAGATTTGGTCTATACTTTGAACATCGTAATATTTATACAAGACATAGATCAGGCTTGAATATGGACTACATATGTCAACTCCTTTAGGCATTTCCCACACAAAATTCGGAAAAATGTTTAAGATCCCCTTCCGATAACCATTCCTTAAAATACATCTTTCGCAACACTTTTGAGCTTCAAACCAAATATATTTTTTGTCGGCAAATTTCAAAAAGGGCTACAAAATCCGTAATCCATAGATTCGATACTGTCAATAGATGGACATTTCAATTCGCACAGGCTGAGGTAATATCTCTGTCGGCAATGCCGACTGATACTTTTTTACTCGTTCAAGGGCAAGTCCATACCTTATTAGAAAACAGCCCGAAAGGTTTACGAGTAAAAACTCCTATGGCACCATATGTCGTACCTGGAGAGCACGAAAACTCTTGAACGGGGCAACCAATTTGGTCCAAAATTTGGATGTCCTATTTTTTCTAATTTTAGTTTAACTTCTAAAATGACCAGTATCGGTCCTGTGCTTTTTTTTCAATTTTAGTTGAACTTGTAAAATGACCGGTATCTGTCCTGTCCTTCTTTTCCAATTTTAGTTTAACTTCTATAATGGCCGGTATCAGTTCTATCCTTAGGTACCTCCCCCACAAAAGTTCAACATTTGTGCCTAAGTGCCGTTTAGGGTATGGTCGAAGATCTTTTGGAAATATATACCGATGATGTTCATTTTGGTTCTGTTTACAGCGATATTATGTTTTCCGCGATATCGAAAAGATATGACACACAGCCACTTCCATTTTGGAAGTGGATCATAATGGACTATGTCAGTCTGTTTACTTTAAGTACCTCCTCCGCAACACTTTTGGAGTTTAATCCTAATCGACATTTTTGTCGGTAGGTTCAAATGTCCAAAAAGAGACACAAAATTCAGAAATGACCCTAAATACATTCAATCTGTCCGTAGATGAAAGTTCCAATTCAAATAGGCGGCTGAGGGTATATCTCTGTCGGCAAAGCCGACTGATACTTTTTTACTAGTCTATTGTATCAAAGTATATTTACCCTCATTAGTCATAAGGCTGATTATATAATAACGTTCATTTCGATATCTTTTGGATTCAACAACATATTTTACTTCCCTGACCATACCACCCCTCCTGCTCTTCTATTCCCATACCAACAACAATAATAATAATGTAATGTGCCGAAAAAACTATGTCAAACAAAATAAAGAAATTTTAAGCAGAAAAAGAAGAAAAAATAAAATTATGTTCTGGTTTTGTCGCTCGTTTTTTGTCATGGACTTGTTTTAATGGTTTTTTGAACGCTTCTTAAGACGAGGCAAGACAAGACACAAAACTAAACGTTAACTGATTTAACTAAACATGTTTTTTGTTATTATTCGCTGCATAAATAAATTAAGGCAATACGAGAAAGCTTATCTTGCTTTACAGTTGAACGAAGAATGACAAAAAAAGTTTCGAAATATTTCATTTTATTAGTTTTTGAATTACATTTCTTGACGAATTGCATGAATTCTTTTTCCAAGGAAAAGGCAAGACGCGCGCACGTGTGGTCTGAATTTAATATACTTGTAGCTTTATTGTTTATGACCAAGCTTGTTAATTGTTTATATATTAAGCAAATTGTTTTGCATTTCATCAGCCATTTTTTCGCTAAATGTTGAAAATTTGTTGAAATTTCAATACTTCAAAAATATGAGCTGTCTTTGCTACAATTAGTAAAATTTGTTTTCTGCTTCTGTTGGGTTTGGTAAGGAGAATAAGTTCATATTTCGTTGAAGTAGGAAAAATTGCTGACAATTTGATTTCCCACGTTAGTTTTGAATAAACGCGACTAGACAAAAGATTCTTGCAATCAGAGTTAGTCGGTCGTCATGACAAACAAAACTTACTTTGTGGCTTTGCTTTGTTATGAATTAATTTTTTTTGCTTTTGCTTGAAAGAAGATATAAAGTTTTGAAAGAAGTGTCTCTCTTCTCCGCATCATGTTGCTTTGATTATACAATCATAATAATAATAATTAATTTATTCTTTTATTTTCTTTTTCTCGTCTTTGAAACTTTGAAAGTTTTATTTTAGTAAACAAATTACTTATTATCATATTAAAGTAGAGCTGTTCGTTTCTTCGTTTTTATGTCTCAACAATGGAATGCACCACATTATCGAGATATGAAAGATGATAATGAAGATAATTGTGGCAAACCTCTTTCTGATATTAAAAGTAATACATAACAATGACTAAAGATTGTGGTCAAGTGAAATTCTATAAACAAATCAGTGCCGGAGATAAAGCGTTTGTTTTTCAGTTACAAAAATAGCACAAGAGTTCGTTAAAGACTTAAATATGGCTTTAACGATTCAACTAAATTTGTCTCGGAAATTTGTAACAGAGTGAAATATTGGTTTAGATAAACATTTATAATCGATTTAAAACTATGTGACATGACATGTTTCGTCTTTGGTAAAGAAGGCTCCTCAGACATATCGGATGTGGGACGGCTTCGCTATCATCTAACTTTTACGCTTTCAAATGCAGTTTATGGCTTTCATGACAAAACGCTTATCGCAGTCTTTGAAAGTTATGAGTTTGGCTTTGAACACTAACACGCCGTGACAACACTTTTTTCCTTGTGTTTTTCAAGGACGTGGGTTCAAACCCCAGCCTGGCTCAGCTGATTTTATTTATTTGAAAATTTTGCTTGAGTGTAGCCCGATTCTATATTTACTACGCCAGGAGGTTTTTCACCCTAAGAATTGTTGATGTTGTGTAGCCTGGAAAATCGATAATGGTAGATGCTACCACTTTAGCTGGGAAGATCTGAAGACAATTTTTGGGAAGAAGGATGATAGACCTCAGTCACAAATGCGAAGGAATGCTGAATTATAAGTTACATTAAGGGGTTACCTCTATTTATCACTTTCAAATAATCGAAAAAATGGTTTATTTTGAAGTACAGGTAGTGCGATCGAATTTTCGATTTTTAGACAAACAAGCAAGAACGGCCTTGCCGAACTTGTTATACCCTCCACCACGAGTTCTATTGAAATAAAATGGAACAATTGGTTTCCTTTCGTTTATGAAGAAGACTAAATACTAAATTTCAGCAAATTCGGTAAAACAATGTGGGATTTGAACCCGCGTCCTTGAAAACATATGAAAAAAAATGTTGTCACGGCGTGTTAGCGTTCAAAGCCAAAACCAAAAGTTCTAGGACAGAGAAGCCATCCCACAGTCGATACGTCTGAAGAGCTGCTCAACTAACAGCGAAACCAGGTCACGTAGTTTGGTGACTGTGTGGGTTCAAGTCCTTGGCTTTCCTTTTTCACTTGCAAAAAATTTTCGATCATCAAGCTTAACTCTAAACGAGAAAATTAGTAGAAATTCGGGAAGTACCGTTCCTTGGGGCTATATCAAAACGTCAATATATACCTTTTCTTGTGGAAAGTTTTTAAACTCAAAGAAGACTAAATTCCAAATTTCTGATATTTCAGTAAAACCTTCAACCTTTGCTGACAATTCTCTTCAGGAATATTTGATAACCCCACGGTATATTGACGTCACAACCTTCAGAATTACGAAAATCGGGAGGTACTTATGGGGGATATATCGAATCATAGACATATGTATATCGACGAATTTCAGTCAGAAAAGCTTTTACCTACAACTTTTACCTAAAACTTTCAGCCATTTCGGTGTATTATTGTGGGCATAACCTTCAAAATACCGGAAATAGGGCAGTACCATTAAATGGGGGCTATTCTAAGGCGTGGACCTATTTCATATGGAATTTAGTACCCTAAATATGGAACGTTTAGTACCCTAATGAAGATCTAATACAAAATTTCAGGCATTTCGTTGTATTATTGTGGGCATAAACTTCAAAATGCCGAAAATCGGAGGTACCGCTCTGTGGGGGCTATATGAAATCGTGAACCTATACAGACAAATTTCATATGGAACGTTTAGTACCCTAATTGAAGGCCAATTACCAAATTTCAGCCATTTCGGTGTATTAATGGATCTATACCGACAAGTTTCTGGGGGAAAGTTTTATACCCCCAACAAAGACTAAATACCAAATTTCAGCCATTTCTCAGGAATATTGGGGACACAACCTTCAAAACACCGAAAATCGGAAGGTATGCTCTATGCGGGCTATATGAAGGGGTGGACCTACCCCGACAAATTTTTGGGGGAAAGTTTTATACCCCCAACAAAGACTAAGTACCAAATGTCAGCCATTTCGGTGGATTATTGTGGCCACAAACTTCCAAATACCGAAAATCGGAAGGTACCGTTCTATGGGGCCTATATGAAGGCGTGGAACTACACCGACAAATTTCGGAGGGAAAGTTACATACCCCCGACGAAAATAAAATACCAAATTTCAGCCATTTCGGTGTGATAATGAGGCTAACTCCCCGACGAAAATAAAATACCAAATTTCAGCCATTTCGGTGTGATAATGAGGCTAACTGCTTCAAAATCCGAAAATCGGGAGTACCGTTCTATGGGTGCTATATCAAAACGTGGACCGATATTGCCCATTTGCAATACCAAACATCCTAGGAGTAATAGAAAATTCTGTACCAAATTACAAAGCTCTACCCTAAAAAATTGCGAGCTGTATCTGTATATACACTTTCATACGGGCAAAATGTGCCTCATCGAAATAATGGTTTTGAATCCCAAGTATGTTTGTACGAAATCCATTTCAGACAATTTAGAGTTGATTTAGCCATGTCCGTCCATCTGTCTGTGTGTCTGTCTGGCTGGCTGGACCCTTAGAGCGAAAGAGGGTGTTCCCGAAGGTATGGTGATATCTCCGAAAATGTTTAACCTCTACCTTTTCTATATTGCACCCCCTCCAAGCGACATTGAGATCATTACGGAACGCGATGGAAAAATCATTTAAACCTGTCAGAACGCTTTCCCGAAGAGAAAAATAACGTGATGCCTCCACATGTTGTCTGTCATCGCCATCTGCATGAGGAGACGAAGATTCTTCCACACAAAGCATTGCTATCGTCCCAATACTTGCCCGTGATAGTCATCCTAATCATCGTATGGTGGATAGGACCCTCCAACTACGTATGTCATGAGTAATCTTCATGGTCTAGAGAGAGAGGAAGATCCCTTAGATCAAAGTTTTGGGGTCAAATGACCCTTGCAAAAAAGAATATCCAAGCTTTGTGGCTCAAAGGCCCTTAAAAATATTCTTAAAAAATCCACATTTTGTGGCCTAAAGAACCCTAAAAGTATTCTTAAAAATTTCGCTTTTTGTGTTCTAAATATCCTTAAAAAAATCCCAAAAATCCAGGTCCATAAAAAGTACAGCTACCTACAAAAAACTTCATTACAAATCTCTAAAAAATCCAGTACCTAAAAATAATCATTAATAAAATCCACGTTTTGAGGTTTAATGGGCCTTTAAAATATATTTTTTAAAAAATGAGGTATAAGACGAGTTTACCCACTAAGCTTGGATCGGGATGACATTTTTTCACAGGTAGATCTCGTCACCCTGATCACAAATATATATAAAATTTTTTGCGGAAGTCCATACTTCCCGAGACATGGGCATCTGAAAAAATATTATTTCAAAAATCCGCACCCCACGTTTTGGGGTCTAATGGTCCTTGAAAATATATTCTCTAAAAAATCCGGGCCTCTTAAAAAGTAATCTTCATAAAATCTGCCTTTTGGGGTCTAATGGGCCTTAAAAATAATCTTTAAAAAATCCGGGGTCCTTAAAAATTATTCTTTATAAAATCCACGTTTTGAGGGCTAAAGGCCTTGAAAAAATATTCTTTAAAAAATCCGGGACATTTAAAAGTAATCTTTAAAAAATTCGCGTTTTGGGGTCAAATGGGCCTTGAAAAAATATTCTTTAAAATTCCCCGTTTTGGGGTCTAATGGACCTTGAAAAAATATTCTTTAAAAATTTTCGCTTTGGGGTCTAATGGACCTTAAAAAATATTCGGCATAAGACGAGCTGGCCAACTATGCTCGGATCGGGATGAAATGTCTTTTCGCAGATAGATCTCGTCTCCCTGATCACAAATATATACAACATTTGTAGCGGAAGTCCGTACTTCCCGAGATATGGGCCTCCGATATTTCGAAAATTCCCCTGTTAAAGGCCGGCTACTTAGAGAAAATTTTTAACTTAAAAGAAAATTGAGTTCCCGTGCCCGAGATTGGCTCCTGTCCATAGGAGAAAGTCTTAAATCTCCGGCCGAAGGCCGGCTATTTAAGAAAAATTTACATTTTTAAAGAAAATTTTTTCCCATAGTTGGTAAACTCAACTTGTTCCAAATATTCTTTAAAAATTTTAGCTTTGGGGTCTAATGGACCTTAAAAAATATTCTTTAAAAATCCACGTGTTGTGGAAAAGGACCCTAAAAATATTCTTTAAAAATCCACGTGTTGTGGATAAGGACCCTAAAAATATTTTTTTAAAAAAATCCACGTTTTTGGGTCTAGTGGCCCTTGAAAAACTATTATTAAAAAATTAGTTCTGGGGCCCAAATACATTTAAATATTCTTAAAAAAAAATATTCTATATAATTGTTCCACAAACATCCCAGATGGGACATGGGAGACTTCTCTCATATCAATGAGTGCACCCCGATTCATATTAGCTCAATGATATGGGACCTACAGTTTATCGCCGAGTCCGAACGGCGTGTTTTTAAGACACCACTTTGTAAAGAAGTTTTACATGGCTGAAATACTCAGGAAATGTCGCCAACATTACTGAGGGGTATTTTGCCACCGCAGAAAAATGTTTGATGTTGCCTGGGAATCTAACCCACGACCTTCTACGTGCAAAGCGGGTGTGCATACCATTGCACCACGGTGGCACCCTGAAAAATATTCTTACGAAAAGTAAAATGTTCAAAACGATCCTAGTGGGGTACCTAAACTGTATTTAAATTTTCAGAACAAAGAGAACCAAATTTTAGAAATTTTAAAAACACAGGCCTTTAATAATTCCTTAAACAATTTTAAAATTCCAAGAATTTTTTACGAGTCAATTTTGAAGATCCTTTCAACATGTCTTATCACAATTTGTCAAGAAAAACATTCCACAATCTTCCTTTATATTCCTAAACTAATGAGTTTCTAAAAATGCATTCACAAATTTATGATTTTTATTAAAAGAGAATTTACTTTCTTCTTCTGGCATTTTTATTTTCACACTAAAATCGAAGACAGAGTCATAAAACGATCGCGCCATAAAATTAAATACCCAATAAATCACCACGTCAACAGCAATAACACACAACAATTTTATTGACTTACCTTTCCTGCTGCTTTTTTATAGCGTCTGGTTGCTTCGTGGATTAAATCCTTAACCAAGAGATTGCCATCGCCACAAGGCACAAGGATGCGTGTGTCACCAAAACAGACGGTTACTTTCATGATGATGAATTTGAATTTTGTTCACTCAAACAGAAAAATTAAACACTACAAAAGTGTAACTCTTGTAAGGTTTGTTCTTTGCGGAGAGTTGTTGGTTTTCAATATTTATTTTTATTTTAATTTTTAAAATAATGCACTATTTTTCATTGATTCTTCACTATAAAACAGCTTTCAATTCTTGTATTTGCGGTTTTTATTTATTTTATTATTTTTATTTTGATGATTAGTTATTTTTCTATTGAATTTTTCTTACTAAGTTAAGTAAGTAGGGGTCAGTCGTTTTTGTTTTCGTAGTCTCTGTTATGTTTTGTTGTTATTGTTATATTTTGCTTGTAATTCTGTTACTCATCACATCACAGTAGTATTGCATACTCTTCTCCGATGTTTGGCGATATTAATGTTGTATTGTTTTTGTTGTAACAAGAAAAATGCAAAGGTAAAAAACACAGCTGCATTGTTAATACACAACCCAACGAACAGGCCCAATGTGTTGTAGTTTTTGTTGTTGTTTCACTAGTTTTAGTTGTTTTTGTTGTGCCGCTGTTCAAACTGCTTGGTGGCCTCCTCTTGTTGGTTTGACACAATAATAATAGTAATAACAATACACAACGAGAGGGGATGACGGTTATGAGAACAAGAACAACAACACGAATACAAAAGAATGTCGGCGACGGTTACGTAGTTCTTGTGTTGTGTGCTTGGTCGATGTTGTTCTTGTTATTATTAAGGAATAAACGGTGACGCTTTCGTCTCTGTTAACGATTGTATTTGTTTTTATTTAAGGACACGACGAACACTTGATCAATGTGATCAGCAAAGTCGTTAAGATAGAGCGAGATAGTTTAACTAAGGAGAGAGTTCATGTAACTTCTTTTTTACAATACACTTTGACACTTGTTAGAAAGAGTACACTGCACTTTACACACCGAGAGAATTTGATTAAAAAAGATAAGAATACCTTCAGGAGAGCAGGGAAAAAGGTAATAATAAACAACAAAACGAAGTAGATATTGTTTAACTTCTTTTAAATGGCAAACGAATAAATTGGATATTATTCTTTAATCCGGTATTATGGTTGTGGCAAAATTTCACTAGTTATTCTGTGTAATTGTTTTACACCTTCTTCTTTAACTTATGCCCATTTGACATTTGTTACAACGTATTTTCTTTTCAATGTTTCAAAACTAAACTTTAGTTCATTTCCTTTTTGTTTTATCCGCGTATTTTTATATTTACTTTTTGTTTTGTTGTTTGGTCGTTTGTCGTATTTTCGTATTCTTCATACACAACCACTGATCGATCGAAAACTACATACAAAAACTTGTTTTTTGCACTTTTATTGTTGCTGTTTTTTTCTTTTCTTGTTATGAAGTCGTTGTTGTTGTTGCTGTAAATTCTTTAACTTAAGCTTAACTTGGTAAGGTAATAATTCGTTGTTAGCTTATTGTATTATCTTCGTTAATAAAACGCACTCGCAACGCTTTTAAATTCTGGTTTTCTTCTTGCTTTAATTGATTACACTTCTTGCAACATTTCTTTTTTGTTTACTTAAAATTTTGTAACAAAATATAACTCGTTTCTTGTATATTTTGTTAACCGCTTCATCTTCTAATTGTAAACTACATTTTTCATAGATTGCGCGCGCCCGATTATCATCTCACTTCACACGTTACGTTCATGTCAACAACTCACAAACTCAAAACTCAACTGAATTCACTAGGGATAGGTAAGTCGACGTTCGTTTAATCGATTTTCGACTTTTTGTCTTAAATATGTAGAGATTTATAAATCGAACCATGGGAAAAATGGTGCCAATACATTGATAACTTAATCAAGAAAAATGATGCCATGCGGAATGAAACAAGGAGAACAAAACGAATAATTGAAAATGTTGCCAAAATGAAGTCGATCTTGGCAAGACGAATCGAGGCGCTAAACATGAATACCCAGCGAACATTTTGGAAGTTGTGCATGTGGAGTTATGATTTCACTACATCATTCGATGCAGTCTACACTGATTTATGAAAAATGCACTCCGTTGGATACAATTTATAAGCAGTTGCTTTAGAGATCCCTACAAAAAAAAACCCTTGGTTGATACCTACCCGCCACAGGCGAAATAAAAGACAAAGTGCTGCCAAGTTTCAATTTTCCTTTATTCTTCTACCAGAAATGACACAAAACTTTACTCAAACGTTGGATGTGTTTGAGCTTTACAAATTTTGTACGGAACAAATTTTTCCAGCAAAAATTTGCAAGTTCTCAGTCACAGAACTGCCAAAAAATCTCTCTCAACTCGCTCTCTTTCACTGCACAATTTTGTTATCGAACAGCATTCAGTAAAAATATGTACGAATTTACACATTTTTCAAATTTTCTTTTTTCAAAACTAACGAGAGAGAGACCTGCCAAAATAACTTTTTGGCATTCAGACTTTCAGGCAGGCATTTGATTTTAGTTTTTAGATTTATACGCGAATTTGAAGCAATCGACAGGAAATGTAACTGCAATGAAAGAGAAGACAAAATTTACTATGCTTTGAATGTATACTAATCGTTCCACCGTTTAATTTTCATTCTTGTTTTCCAGATTTTCTAAAAATGTTTTTGTTTTTCATAAATTTTTAAGTTTTATATTTTGTCATAGACTAATGAATTTATAGACGAAGGATTACTCAATTTTTCCGCGGTCAAGTAACCCAAACCCGAAAACTCAAAAAAGTTGGAAGACGATTTTTGCGGGGAAATGACAATATTTTCTTGATAATTATTATCTGAAACTATAGTTCCCATCAAAAACTATCCCCATGTAGACTATGTTTACATTGACGAAATCCACTCGATTTCAACTGTCAATTCCTTTGCATATACGTCAAATGACAACTCATCTGAAATCGACTGGATTTCATTTGACGTTTGTGCAATGGAATTGACAGTTGAAATCGAGTGGATTTCGTAAATGTAAACATAGTGGTAGTCTTTTGCCACAATAAAATATTTATTAAGTTGTATTTTTTGGCATTTTATATTGAGTTTCTTGGTCACCACACTCAATTCGAATATACTCGGTGAGAGCATTCCGCCGTCTATAAATTCTGGCCTTTTCCCGTACTTTATAAAGTGGTAAAAGTCATAAACGATTTTCATATAAATTTTGTGTACGGGAACGCAAAATGTGTAAAAGTGGTAAAAATTTTAAAAACGTTTTAGTTCTGGAACAGAGCTTTCATTAAGCGGACAGACAAAATCATAGACTAAAGCGGGGTACACACGATCAGTTTTGACTGTCAGTTTTGCTCAAATAATCGGTTGCTTGCCAGTGTGGCCGTTCACTTTTGTCAGTCATCAGGCAACCACAAAATGTTTTGTGGTTGCTGGACGATTGGACAGTTATCGATAATTCCGAAAAATCGACAGTCAAAACTGATCGTGTGTACCCCGCTTTAGTCTATGATTTTGTCTGTCACGTAGCCGCATCTCAACGCGGCTGAATGTGTGCTGAAACCCGATTTTCGTATGCTTTGACTTTTGACTTAAAGCCGAAAGAACATGCAACTTTAAGAATTATAGTAAGTTTACATTTACGAAATCCACTCGATTTCAACTGTCAATTTCATTGCTTAAACGTCAAATGAAATCACATCTGAAATCCACTGGATTTCATTTGACGTTTAAGCAATGGAATTGACAGTTGAAATCGAGTGGATTTCGTAAATGTAAACTTAGCATTAAGCCAGAAATCCTCTTATGTGACGAGGCCTTAAGTCGGTTACTGGACTTGTACAAATTTGTATAAATTATTGAGTAAACGAACACACCTAATGCCTTGTTCATACTGGCGGAAATGCGCTCTCTATTCGTTGTTCGTGCCGAAATTATGTATTAATTACTTCATTTTCCCATGGTACAATAATACAGGTAAAAGCTAGTCTCAGCTGATTAGATTCACCCGTAATACTAGTGTCAAAAACATTATGAAGTTCAATACATGTTGTTCTTTTCGTTAATTGTCAATTAATATTAGTCGTGTTCCTTTACGTGCCAGAGGTTACCAGTTTTTACCACTTTTTAGCTGCAAAGTGTTCCCTTACTTTAAAAAGCATACAATTTATATGATGGCAGCACACCACTTTTCCATTTTTTGCCACTGTTACCATTTTTCAAAGTAAAGGAACAGACCGATTTATATTTTTTACTTTCTGATAAACAACCATAAAACACATATTTTTGAAGTTATAGACTTCACGGCTAATACTTACATGCGAACTTCGAATAAATAGATCAGCAGAATGCAACTTTAGAATGGTGTAAGGATGGTGTAAGAGAACAAAAGGCCGTTTAAAATGGTGTGTCAGGAATTTGCGGATACAGGTCAGTGCTATATTTATTCATGGTAAAGTGGGTATTTATGCACGTAAAAATATCTCATTGCAGACAAGGATCTGAAGAGGTATCTAAGGAAGTGGTATCAGGACAGCAGTTTCGTCTCAGGTGTTGCTGTGGTTGGCATCACGAAAGCAATCCTATGTGGTTGTTGTTTTTAACAGTCAAGCAATGGATTAATGGTCAAGCAATGGATTAAACAGACCATAACCCCACGTTCAGATTTCGTTAATCTAAACTTACTATAATGCACGTTGACACTCTCCTTTCGTTACCACTTTTCATCCATACACCTGCAGGGATGAAAATAGTGAACCAAGTTTGCATCTAGGAACTTCAGCCAACAATTTTTGGGGATAATGTCCAAACACATTGATTTTTTTTAAACATATGTATGTACATACATAGAACAAAATATATTTTATATTTCGAATTGAGTTGTTTCATTTATTTATGTCTTATAAGGGATAGTATATAATATATTAGGATTAGGTTGATTTAAAAACTGTTCTTCAATGTCCCATCTGAAATAAACTATGAATTATTTTATTCTGGATATTTAGATGCATTAATACTTACTACTGTCAACGTTTTTGCGGAACGTACCACGCAGAAATGTTTTTAGCTGTGTTCCAGAACTAAAAAGTTTTTACAATTTTTACGACTTTTACACATTTTACTCGAAAAAGCGTTCCCGTACATAGAAAAGTTGTAAAATGTTCACTTCTCTTTAAACAAAAATGGCACTGAATGCCGCTCTCTTTAAAAACTTTTTACTCGACAAATTTGAGCGTGTAAAAAATAGTAACATGGATGCCGGCTGGTATGTCGACTTTGACATTTGTTACAGCTTTTTTGACGTTTTTTCCATTTTTGCGTTCCCAAACTTTTTGAAAAAACTTTTGTGTTACAACAATTTTTCCCTCTTTCTCTCTTTTACGAGTTTTACTATTAAAAAGTACGGGAACAAAGCTATTGATGTTAATTTAATTAGTTTTTATTCATTTTTTTAATTTACAATTATGAAACTTGTTGCCAGCCCTGTTGCCCTCCAGAGGAATGATGGCGCAAATAAAACTGATCATAAACGAGTGGAGCGATCTGTGGGCAGCACGATGAGAGTATAGGATAAACCATCGTTTTCTGTTTGAGCAACCACTCCGTAGTACATTCAGCTTGTAATTTATTAACCCATGAAATGCATCGCCCGGCCTGAGTATCGTGAGGGGCATGATCAAGCAAAGAAATAAGTTTTGCAAGAGTTGAGAATAAATGAAATTGCGTGTAAAATTCTGATATTTACGATGGGAGTGGGAAGCAAATAAGGCTGCAGTAAATAACAAGGGTACACGAGGTTGATATCTCTAAATGTCAGGTTGATTAAATAGTAGTTTGTATGCGACCCCGACCTACCTTATCCGAACTCGTTCCTTATGCTACATTCAAGGCGAGTTTACATCACAAAAAAAATTGACATTAAGTAATAAATTAGAAAAAAAAATGGCATGATCTGGGGATTGCTTCAAAAGCAAATGTATTTTCATCGTGATCAGTGGTTTGGATGTAGACATATCTCAAAGGGTTTGGAAACAAAGTTTATAAAGAAAAAATTGGAGTGAGTCTTAACAGATGTGAATCCCCTTTATATATGGGGGCGTTAAAGTAAAGGTTTGATACAATCTGGCCAGACCAAAAGACAGAGAAAAGGAGACACTCCGAGAAAAACAAAACAAACTAAAACATATGATGAATATACCCCAAAGAAAACTTGGTCGTGAAAATAGAAAATGGTTTCTGACTGGAAAATTGACTTTTGGCGGCTGAACGGTGGTGATATATAGGACTGACATGATAAAGTGTCGGCCTATTCTAACCAAGACGTCCAACACCACGGTCCACTACGTAATATCCTGATGGAATTAAACGAAACTTGAAATCGGATAACAGCATCATTTAGTTAACATTTATATTTTATTATTGTAAGTGTGTAAATATCTAGATACTTGTAGTGAATGTGTCGTAGAACAAGTGTGTGATTGTAATGTTTTATTTTCGTGGTCGTTTAACAGAGATTCTGCACTGGCCTTCGAAGGTGTCCACGGGGGTCAGTGTCACCTTTAAATTGACTGCTTAGAGGAAATCCATATATCGGTTATTGAAATGTCTGCTGGGCAGTAATGTAACCGAAGGCAATACCTGCTTCGTGACTAATCCAAGAACAATTTGATATTGATGTGCGAGTGATTGATCCCGGACAGTGGCAGATAATCAGAACCTTGCGGGAAGAAAACGGCCACTGGTATGCAACCATCCAGCCTATTTTGGGCGGAGTAATTTGGGGAAATATAAGCCCTCCAACTGAAGGAATCAGCTATTTCGATACAAGCAGTCTGATTCAAGTGGAGTCAGGTAAAAATTATTGTGGTGTTGTGTTGTCCACTAAATGTGCTATGTGCGTATATCCAAATGGCAGTGCGAGCTTGGTTAGGATACCTAGCTGAAAATATATGAAGAAAATAATAATCAGCAAATATATAAAAAAAAGAATAACTATCAAACAGAGAAGAAAATAATAAACAAATATATATATATAAAAAGGATATCTATCAAACATAAAAGAAAAGAATAACTATATGAGTTGGACTTTATGGCGAGATAGATTCTTCGCTAGCATAAAAGTTGTATTTCATTAGCGATCCTATTCGGATAATTAATATGTATGTAGGTAGTGAGTCGATTATCAAAAGAAAACCTGTAAAGGAAGAATACCAGTGTAGCAAAGAGAAAATTAGGCGTAGGGAGAAACAATAAGATTGTCTGAAAGCCTTGTGTTTTGTTTGTTGGTGGCCAAATTGTTTTGTTGGCAATATATCAACCAGATAAGAGAGCTCTTTTAGTGGTTAGAAAGTAGAGTAGAGGCGCGGCAGTGTGCGCAAAAGGACAAGGCGTGAAGGGTAATGTTTTTGTATCAACCGAGGCATTTAGCCATCGTTGTGTAAGGAGCTGGTATTGTTCTTAGATTATATGTTGTTAATTATTGTATGACTTATATCCTCACAGAAAAAGAAAATTATATAGAAAAAAATTATAAACAATTAAGGTAATATTGCCCACAAGATACTATAAAGAAATCAGTAAATAAAACTTGTATTGCATGTGTATATTGTTAAAATTTAAAAACATGTCTTTGTAAATCTGAATAATAGTGGGGGTTGCGTGATGAAGTAGGAGTGGGAAGTGTGTGTGGTTCGAGGGGTCCAACGTAAAAGTAAGTATGGGATGTGTGGGACCGAGGTCGGGTGGGCTCGTGGGGGATCAAACATCAAGGTTCCTGTGAGATGTTTCTTTCATTGTTTACTTAGAGTGTAGAGTATCCGTAAAATAGTTTCCCTCATTCAATGTTGTTGTGTGTCGGGTTCGTCGGCGGGTTGAGATCCCTAGCCCTAGTAGCTTCTCACTGGCTAGTCGGGAGGCCAAATCGAACACCGGAATGGACGCACGTAACAGAGATGGCGCCCAAATTAAAAAAAAAAAAAACAACTTTTCCTGATACGCAAGTAAAAAGGATTAGTGAAGCTGTGATATATGTGATGTGCAGAAAGATCGAGGCACAAATGAAATAGACCATTAGAAAATAGTCATAGACCAAAGAAAACATTTAATAAAATTTAGCCAACAGTGATATTACGTAACCAACCGGACAATAGTATCTGGCATGATGTACAGAAATGTAACTAATAAGCTAAAGAAGATGTTTTCTCCTCCTGTTTCAAAATGCGAATTGTTGCAATATCCCATAAATTCCTTAATGCGATTATGAGAGTATTGGAAAATTCGTTTTGTTGTCTTACAAAAAAAAAGTCATAATAGAGTCGGTGAACCAAATTAAATCAATATATGATATTTACAGTAGCCAAGTAATCGTAAGGAAACTTAGAGTACTGTAGATACCTTGTGCCATGAGCGCTGTATAGACAAGTATATTTGCAATGTCATGGTCATTGATGTTAAGGATTCGTGACAATTTTATAAGGTAGAGTGACTTAAGAAACATCTACACATCTCGATAAAGACCACGGTTTTTTAAATATAACAGATACTATCAGATATCCACACAAAAAGCACCCACTACTTCTGAGAAGACAATGCCCCCACAAATTTATGTTATGATTGTTGTTTTACGTCTATATGAAAATAAGTGTTGAATGTTCTAATGTCCTTATAAGAATAAGTAGTACTTGTGTTTGAATTATATTCATTACAAAAGAAAACATATTTAAACTACTAATTGATATAAAAAGAATCAAATCTGCTGGGAATTAACAGAGAAAACTGAGGTAGATGTGGTGAAATGAGTTATTACAATACTCGTTCGACCCGAAATAACAAAAGAGTTCGACCAACTGCTTTTGATTTGAATAGATCAGCATATTATCCGGCATATAGTAAACAGAGACGAACAAACCAAAGAGAAGAAATGGCCGAAGGAAGTAATTCTCTAAATACCTTTCAGTATCATGACCTTTCAGGGTCAATTAACACGTCAGGCCAAAATACAGTTAACACGTCAGGCCAAAATGCAATTAACCCGACAGGCCAAAATGGTATTAACTTGACAGGCCAAAATACCATTAACGCGACAGCCCAAGATGCTAGTAACGACTACGGGAACGGAGCCCACGGCATTAATCTTGACCCAGGGGAACCATTGAACCCAGATTTCAGAGGGTTAGTCCAGGAAGAGGCCGCTTCGGTCCAAAAGTCCCTGGAGGACAAGGTCAAAAATATGGTTCAAAGAGAAGTGTCGGCTATGAAAAATACCGTTGACGTACTAGCTCGTGGTATGAAAGAGTTGTCGGAACTCGTTCGTTCCCAATCGACCGCCATGATAAACCAAAATAAGCCGACCTCAAATACAAATCCCTCTAATATCAATAATCCAAAGGTAACGAACCAACCCAACGGAACACAGCAAATCAACCATCAGGTCATACAACAAGAAAATATCGTGCCTACAATTCAGTATCCGAGTGTGACCACTTCTCCAGCACCATCGTGCCAATACCTTATACCAAACGTCAATGCCCATTATGAAAATTTGAAAATCAGGGTGGACAAATTAGGCATAAATTTCAATGGTAATCCTAAAGACCTCCGAATAAATGATTTCATATACAGGTTAGAGACCATGAGGGCCCAATATAGTATCCCATGGCAGGAAGTTTTACGAGATTTTTCGTTTTTATTATCAGGTCAAGCAAGGGAATGGTATTGGCTTCAACGCCAAAGCAATCTAATCAATGATTGGGACAGTCTTAAACATGCCCTTCTGAGTCAATATCAAACGCCCCAATCAAAATTTGACGTATTAAGGGAAATGTTAGAAAGGAAACAAAGACATAACGAATCCATTAACGATTATTTCCATGAAATGGGTCTATTGCGGTCAAGGTTGATGCTGCGAGTCTCTGACTTCGAGATGATAAGAATCCTCAAAGGTAATATTCGAGAGGACATTAAGTGCCACGTATATCAGATGACGATATCCTCCGTCGAGCAATTGCGCATGGAATGCATTGAAGCTGAACGAAATTTTCCAAGGCGTGAAAACAGATCAATGCCTATTCCACAGAGACCAAATAGACAGATAAATGAAATTTTTGAGACTGAGCTGGAGAGTAGGAATAGCGATGATGAGGTGCAGATGGATGATGTGTCAGCACTTCGCGTGCAACATAACGCTAAATCCCAAATCAAATGCTGGAACTGTCGGGAAAACGGCCATATTTTTATGGAATGCCCGGCCGAATTCCGCAAGTTGTTTTGCTACAGATGCGGTAAGGCGGAAACCACGACACCTAGATGCCCGGTTTGCCAGCAGGGAAACCAGAGAAGGGGCGTGGCGAAGACAGGGGAGCCACGTCCAACCGAGGACCCTGTACCCCAAAACCAGTAGACAATAATGTCAAAATGTTAACAAACAATGAGGAAAGAGTGGTAGAAGATGACGTTAGGTCGAATATAACAAAGTTTACAGCAGCGGAAAGACATAACATTCCTCTGGAACTACGTCAAAGAAATTACAATAGAGTGAGGGAAAGAATATTTAACTCTGAAGTACAAGAGCTGCCAAAAAAGATCCACAAATTAAGACTGAAATCAAAACAATGGCGTTTAGAAAAAAAGAACTTGCTCGATGCTATATCAAAAATAACAAGTACGAAAGATCCGAGAGTTTTTGCCCAAGTCAATATACAGGACAAAATGATTAAAGGCCTTTTAGACACAGGGGCCTCGGTCAGCATGTTAGGAAGAAGTTGCAGGGAATTAGTGGAAGAGTTGCAAATTCCCATCATCCCCATGTCTAGTAAGGTTACCACTGCGGGGGGGAAACAATACATGGTTTTAGGGAAGATAAAAACGTCTGTACAATATGAAGGTCAAAAGAATGATATGACCTTATTCCTGTGTCCTGAATTGGAACAAAATCTTTATCTTGGCATCGATTTCTGGCGTCTATTCCAACTGGCCCCCGATGTGGTCGGTGTAGCCGAAATTGATATTGAAAAAATCACCAAAGACATGGCAAAAACTGATTCCACTTATAAGTTGAATCCGCACGAGCTTTCCGCAGATCAGGAAAGGCGTTTAGACGAGATAAAAGAGAGGTTTCGTACGTTTGAAAAAGATGGTTTAGGATGTACGCATCTAGAAAAACATACGATTAAACTGGTAGATGGGGCTGAGCCCGTAAAGGACCGGCACTACCCAATGTCTCCAGCGGTTCAAGCCATTACTTTTCAAGAAGTTGACAATATGCTTGCTCTCGGCGTAATCGAAGAGAGCGAGAGTCCGTGGAGCAATCGCACCACAATAGTTCGAAAGCCCGGAAAAAACCGTTTTTGCCTCGACGCCCGGAAGTTAAACAAGCTAACTGTCAAGGATGCGTACCCACTGCAAAACATCGATGGTATTTTAAGTCGCATAGATGAAACATATTTTATAAGCAGTGTGGATTTAAAATACGCATTCTGGCAGATAGAGCTTGACGAAAATAGTAAGTCGTATACCGCCTTCACGGTTCCAGGTCGTCCACTGTATCAATTCCGCGTGATGCCGTTTGGCCTGTGCAATGCCGCACAACGACTATGCCGTCTGATGGACAAAGTCATTCCCCAAAGACTTAAGGAGAATGTCTTTGTATACTTGGACGACCTGTTAATCATATCAGGCGATTTCGACGAACACTTACGTTTACTATCCGAGGTGGCCGATTGTCTCAAAAAAGCAAATCTTACGATCGGCTTAAAAAAATCCCAATTCTGCTTTCGGCAGATTAAGTACTTAGGATTTATCATTGGGGAAGGCGTTTTGCGTACAGATCCCGAAAAAATAGAGGCAATTAAAAAAATAAAGGTACCTAAAAATGCTAGAGAGGTCCGGAGCTTCCTTGGTACGGCCGGTTGGTACCGGAGATTCATCAAGGACTTCGCAACCATCTCAGCGCCACTTACGGATACTTTAAAGAAATCTTCCAAATTCACGATTAATGAAAAAGCAAGGGAATCATTTGAAACCTTGAAGAAGGCATTGACCTCCGCACCGGTACTACGTCACGCTGATTTCTCTAAACCTTATTTTATACAATGTGACGCTTCGGAATATGGGATCGGTGCTGTTCTCTTCCAGCTGAATAGCGAAGGAGATGAACACCCGATTGCCTTCTATTCCCAGAAGCTAAACAAGTGTCAGAGAAATTACAGCGTGACGGAGAAGGAATGCCTCGCAGCAGTGATGGCCATAAAAAAATTCCGACCCTATGTGGAGCTCATGGAGTTTACGGTGATCACCGATCACGCCAGCTTGCAATGGCTAATGAGTCTAAAGGACCTTAGTGGTCGTTTAGCTCGTTGGTCATTGCAGCTGCAAGGATACAATTTCAAAATAGAGCACCGCAAAGGGAAGGAAAATGTAGTAGCTGATATGTTGTCCCGTCTGCCCACTGCTGACGAAATAGACACCAATCAGGTTTTCGAATTCGAGACCACGGAATTTGAGAGTGAGTCATACAAAGATTTAAGAGAGGTAGTGGAGAAGAATAAAGAGAATCTGCCCGATCTCAAAATAGTGGACAACATGGTTTTTAAAAAGAGCCATTCATCTTACGACGCTGATACGCAAGAGTTTCAGTGGAAACTTTGGGTTCCCGAGTCACTAACTCACGTTTTGATCGAACAATCCCATGATAAAACCACTTCTGCTCATGGGGGTATTTCAAAAACGCTAAATAGGTTAAGGGAAAAGTATTACTGGCCTCAAATGGCAACCCAAGTACGTCAATATGTTTCCAAATGTACTGTCTGTAAAGAAACAAAACCCACCAATGAAACTACCCAACCCAAAATTGGTAATGAAGTTATCACCGAACGTCCCTTTCAAAAGCTATACGTGGACTTTTTGGGGAAATATCCGCGTTCAAAAAGTGGAAATGCATTCATCTTTATCGTAGTTGACCACTTTAGCAAATTCACTTTGCTTAAAGCAATGCGCGAGGCGACAGCTGCAAATGTTGTAAAGTTTTTAGTCGAAGACATTTTTAGAAAGTTTGGTGTACCCGAAACGTTGCATACTGACAACGGGGCCCAGTTCATATCAAAAACATTTAAGGAAATGATTGAAATATATGGTATCAATCACATACAAACCGCACCCTACGCCCCGCAGTCAAATGCATCGGAACGGGTAAACCAATCTGTTCTGGCAGCCATACGAGCATACTTGGAAAATGATCACCGTGACTGGGATCTGTATTTGACAGACATAGAATGTGCTCTTAGGACGTCCGTACATAGTGCCATCGGGGTCACTCCTTTTTTTGCTCTGTTCGGCCATAATATGTACACTCATGGTTCGGATTATAAGTTAGCAAAAAAATTACATTCAATGACTGATCATGAAGTCAAACATGTATCAAGAAATGACCGAATGGAGTTCATTCGAAACAAAATTAAAGAAAATATGCACAGAGCATATGAACATAGTGCCAAAAGGTACAACGCCAGAGCCCGTACGATCATCTTTGCCCCCGGACAGGAGGTATACAAAAAAAATTACGTGCTAAGTGACTTTGGCAAACATTTTAATGCCAAATTTGCCCGTAAATTTATTAAATGTCGTATTGTAAAACCTAGTGGCAACAATATGTACGTGATAGAAGATTTACAGGGGAGACCGATGGGACTATGTCATGCCAAAGACCTAAAGCGTTAATGAATATATATCGGCAAAAGTAAATAAAAACTTAATCCTCTAAAAATATCTGAGACGGTTTCTATAAAATTTCGAGCCGTTTATATTTTTCCTGTGGTACATTCAATAAAGAGTGTGGTATAATTTTTGATTAGTTCAATAGCAATGTCCATTACCGTACAATTGTTTGAATACGAATCATATAAAGCCTTGCGGTTGGTGTCAGATGGAGCAACTACATGGCGGCCTTCTTAATTCTTCATCGTATACAGATAATGTCTTTCAGGATTACCTGAGATACTATATACATATATATGTGACTATATATATAACATAATCATTCTATATCTAAATCTTAATAGACGCGGTTGTGCCCATAAATGCGTTATCGTCATATACAAAACAGGAATCAAGTGATACCAGGGCGCACTCATTTCATGACTCATCACATGACACATATTTATTCGAGACAAAACGAGTTAAGGAAAAATGTATGGTATAGTTCTTACGAAACACGACCGAAATCGATCGGAGAATTGTTCCATATACCGCCATGAAACGCTCTCGAACAGTAGTGGGTCTGACCCACAGTTTTTGGTAACTACTTTTTTTTCGTTCGTTTATATTCGTAATAATTTCGGCATCCACAGCTCAGTCCCCAGATGACATACAGACATAATTTTTTCGTAGGCGCGTTCTAGATATAGTAAAAATTCCTCTTTAAAATCTCAGAGCTCTACATTTGCTCTGAGGCGAGTAAATCGATCTACAAAATTTGGCATGTAATCAACACTAAATTAAAAAAAAGGCCACTATCAGATATAACCAAAACTATCAAAACGCGTATGCACATCCCTCATAGTGAAGAAAATAAATAAAAATTGACCCCATAAACATAGGTTAAGTTTCACATTCCGAAACAACCCAAAATAGGCACACGATATGTCCTGATAGGAGCTACCGTCTGCACAAAAAAAAAAAAACAAAAATGACAGAGTCAACGAGACAGCGCACATAGAATATGATACCTGTTTAATGGACCACCATGCGGTTGGCTGGCTTCAATAATATCCTCAGCAAATGTCCGAAGAGGACAAGGGGTAACTATGTTCCGAAAGAGCACCTCAGGCGAATGGAATCACAATTTCACTAAACTAAAAAAAAAAAATCAGAGAATAAGTATCTAAAGGGCACGTATAGTAACTCACTGTTGCATTTATTAACCGCCACAACGTCGTAGAGCCCGGCATGAGACGATCAGGGGTGGGTGTTCCCCACGTAGAATTCCTACCCGGGCAGGCACATCAATTCCGGCTTCAATGATTCGCCAAACTTGAAGTTTTGTTGCCAGCCCTGTTGCCCTCTAGAGGAATGATGGCGCAAATAAAACTGATCATAAACGAGTGGAGCGATCTGTGGGCAGCACGATGAGAGTATAGGATAAACCATCGTTTTCTGTTTGAGCAACCACTCCGTAGTACATTCAGCTTGTAATTTATTAACCCATGAAATGCATCGCCCGGCCTGAGTATCGTGAGGGGCATGATCAAGCAAAGAAATAAGTTTTGCAAGAGTTGAGAATAAATGAAATTGCGTGTAAAATTCTGATATTTACGATGGGAGTGGGAAGCAAATAAGGCTGCAGTAAATAACAAGGGTACACGAGGTTGATATCTCTAAATGTCAGGTTGATTAAATAGTAGTTTGTATGCGACCCCGACCTACCTTATCCGAACTCGTTCCTTATGCTACATTCAAGGCGAGTTTACATCACAAAAAAAATTGACATTAAGTAATAAATTAGAAAAAAAAATGGCATGATCTGGGGATTGCTTCAAAAGCAAATGTATTTTCATCGTGATCAGTGGTTTGGATGTAGACATATCTCAAAGGGTTTGGAAACAAAGTTTATAAAGAAAAAATTGGAGTGAGTCTTAACAGATGTGAATCCCCTTTATATATGGGGGCGTTAAAGTAAAGGTTTGATACAATCTGGCCAGACCAAAAGACAGAGAAAAGGAGACACTCCGAGAAAAACAAAACAAACTAAAACATATGATGAATATACCCCAAAGAAAACTTGGTCGTGAAAATAGAAAATGGTTTCTGACTGGAAAATTGACTTTTGGCGGCTGAACGGTGGTGATATATAGGACTGACATGATAAAGTGTCGGCCTATTCTAACCAAGACGTCCAACACCACGGTCCACTACGTAATATCCTGATGGAATTAAACGAAACTTGAAATCGGATAACAGCATCATTTAGTTAACATTTATATTTTATTATTGTAAGTGTGTAAATATCTAGATACTTGTAGTGAATGTGTCGTAGAACAAGTGTGTGATTGTAATGTTTTATTTTCGTGGTCGTTTAACAGAGATTCTGCACTGGCCTTCGAAGGTGTCCACGGGGGTCAGTGTCACCTTTAAATTGACTGCTTAGAGGAAATCCATATATCGGTTATTGAAATGTCTGCTGGGCAGTAATGTAACCGAAGGCAATACCTGCTTCGTGACTAATCCAAGAACAATTTGATATTGATGTGCGAGTGATTGATCCCGGACAGTGGCAGATAATCAGAACCTTGCGGGAAGAAAACGGCCACTGGTATGCAACCATCCAGCCTATTTTGGGCGGAGTAATTTGGGGAAATATAAGCCCTCCAACTGAAGGAATCAGCTATTTCGATACAAGCAGTCTGATTCAAGTGGAGTCAGGTAAAAATTATTGTGGTGTTGTGTTGTCCACTAAATGTGCTATGTGCGTATATCCAAATGGCAGTGCGAGCTTGGTTAGGATACCTAGCTGAAAATATATGAAGAAAATAATAATCAGCAAATATATAAAAAAAAGAATAACTATCAAACAGAGAAGAAAATAATAAACAAATATATATATATAAAAAGGATATCTATCAAACATAAAAGAAAAGAATAACTATATGAGTTGGACTTTATGGCGAGATAGATTCTTCGCTAGCATAAAAGTTGTATTTCATTAGCGATCCTATTCGGATAATTAATATGTATGTAGGTAGTGAGTCGATTATCAAAAGAAAACCTGTAAAGGAAGAATACCAGTGTAGCAAAGAGAAAATTAGGCGTAGGGAGAAACAATAAGATTGTCTGAAAGCCTTGTGTTTTGTTTGTTGGTGGCCAAATTGTTTTGTTGGCAATATATCAACCAGATAAGAGAGCTCTTTTAGTGGTTAGAAAGTAGAGTAGAGGCGCGGCAGTGTGCGCAAAAGGACAAGGCGTGAAGGGTAATGTTTTTGTATCAACCGAGGCATTTAGCCATCGTTGTGTAAGGAGCTGGTATTGTTCTTAGATTATATGTTGTTAATTATTGTATGACTTATATCCTCACAGAAAAAGAAAATTATATAGAAAAAAATTATAAACAATTAAGGTAATATTGCCCACAAGATACTATAAAGAAATCAGTAAATAAAACTTGTATTGCATGTGTATATTGTTAAAATTTAAAAACATGTCTTTGTAAATCTGAATAATAGTGGGGGTTGCGTGATGAAGTAGGAGTGGGAAGTGTGTGTGGTTCGAGGGGTCCAACGTAAAAGTAAGTATGGGATGTGTGGGACCGAGGTCGGGTGGGCTCGTGGGGGATCAAACATCAAGGTTCCTGTGAGATGTTTCTTTCATTGTTTACTTAGAGTGTAGAGTATCCGTAAAATAGTTTCCCTCATTCAATGTTGTTGTGTGTCGGGTTCGTCGGCGGGTTGAGATCCCTAGCCCTAGTAGCTTCTCACTGGCTAGTCGGGAGGCCAAATCGAACACCGGAATGGACGCACGTAACAAACTTCAAAACATATGTATGTATTTATATTTCATATTTTGTTTACATTTTTGAAAAATTACATTGGCACTAGTATTACGCATGGTTTAATAAGAAAGGTTAGCCAAAGCTGTATGTCAATTTAAATTTTTTCATTCGAGTATGCCTAAAACTTCAAAACAATATAAACAAACTTTTGAATAATATGCCAAACAATTTTAAAAACAATAGAATACAATGGTTTTTAAAATTGTTTTTAGACCATTTGTATGGAAGAAATTGGTGAGATTTGCATTGAAACTATCAGTTTATCATATTCACAACTCGATTATGTGGAGAAAACTTAACTCTTCATTCATTTTTCGGGGTTTTTATAAAATGCTCAAAAAATGCATTGTAAACAAACCCACTTGTTGCTTTTATTTTGAAGTTTTAGGAATTCAAGAAAAACAAGGTTTCTATAGATTTTTTTCATTTAAATCTACCTCTTTACTTATACCATGGTATTACGCACAGCAACAAATTTCTATGTGGTTGTTGTATCGATTGTTGTACAACCACACATGCTATTACCTGTAATAATTGTACCATGGTTTGAAGGTCTGTGTTTAGACACACAAATTTCTCGGGAAAGTAAATTGAGGTTTTGGGAGAGAGCGGAGAGGAAAGAGATCCTCAATACTCTTTCCTACCCCCTATTGCCTAAAAACTGAATTTACTTTCCCGTGTGTCTAAACACGGACAAGGGAAGAAAATTATTTTTCCAATTCATATCAACATGGCTTTTGTTTGAAACTTCCTTTAAAATCAACAAACAAAAAGTATGAAAATATGAACTACGTTGGTATGAAGTATGTATCATGTCGTATGAACGGGTTAATTGGTATACGTAATTATGAGACCGAACAATGTAATTAATTACTGGTATGAACATAGCATAACATGAGGTCTGTACAATAACCCAAAAATTTTTACAAATTCGTACATATTTTTACTGAATGCTGTTCGATAACAAAATTGTGCAGTGAAAGAGAGCGAGTTGAAAGGGATTTTTTGGCAGTTCTGTGACTGAGAACTTGCAAATTTTTGCTGGAAAAATTTGTTCCGTACAAAATTTGTAAAGCTCAAACACATCCAACGTTTGAGTAAAGTTTTGTGTCATTTCTGGTAGAAGAATAAAGGAAAATTGAAACTTGGCAGCACTTTGTCTTTTATTTCGCATGTGGCGGGTAGATATCAACCAAGGGTTTTTTTTGTAGGGATTTCTAAAGCAACTGCTTATAAATTGTATCCAACGGAGTGCGTTTTCATAAATCAGTGTAGACTGCATCGAATGATGTAGTGAAATCATAACTCCACATGCACAACTTCCAAAATGTTTGCTGGGTATTCATGTTTAGCGCCTCGATTCGTCTTGCCAAGATCGACTTCATTTTGGCAACATTTTCAATTATTCGTTTTGTTCTCCTTGTTTCATTCCGCATGGCATCATTTTTCTTGATTAAGTTATCAATGTATTGGCACCATTTTTCCCATGGTTCGATTTATAAATCTCTACATATTTAAGACAAAAAGTCGAAAAATCGATTAAACGAACGTCGACTTACCTATCCCTAGTGAATTCAGTTGAGTTTTGAGTTTGTGAGTTGTTGACATGAACGTGTGAAGTGAGATGATACTCGGGCGCGAGCAATCTATGAAAAATGTAGTTTACAATTAGAAGATGAAGCCGTTAACAAAATATACAAGAAACGAGATATATTTTGTTACAAAATTTTAAGTAAACAAAAAAGAAATGTTGCAAGAAGTGTAACCAATTAAAGCAAGAAGAAAACAAGAATTTAAAAGCGTTGCGAGTGCGTTTTATTAACGAAGATAATACTATAGCTCTGTTCCTTTACGTGCAAGAATCTTAAAGTTTTACCACTTTTTACTCGAAAAGCGTTCCTTTACTTCTGACACCATACAATTCATATGCGGGCAGTTTACAACTTTTACTACTTTTGCCGGTTTTACCATTTTCAAAAGTAAAGGAACATACCAACTATGTTTACATTTACGAAATCCACTCGATTTTAGCTGTCAATTCCATTGCTCAAACGTCAAATGAAATCCAATCGATTTCAGATGAGTTCTCATTTGACGTATACACAAAGGAATTGACAGATGAAATCGAGTGGATTTCGTAAATGTAAACATAGTCTAATACAATAAGCCAACAACGAATTATTACCTTACCAAGTAAAGGCCTGCGTACATAAGCTGCTCTTCCTGATTGCCTTGCTTTCCTGCTTCATTTTTGACATAATAAAAATAAAAGAATAAAGAAGGCCGAGCAAATTTCGAACTGGGTTGCCCTTTTCTTGTTTATTCTTTTATCAGAAGCAAGCAAGGTAAGGAGGCAAGGCAGCTTATGTACCCAGGCCTTTAAGCTTAAGTTAAAGAATTTAAGGCCTGCGTACATAAGCTGCCTTGCCTGCTTACTTCTGATAAAAGAATAAAAAAGAAAAGGGCAACACAGTTCGAAATTTCCTCGGCCTTCTTTATTCTTTTATTTTTATTATGTCAAAAATGAAGCAGGAAAGCAAGGCAACCAGGCAAGGCAGCTTATGTACGTAGGCCTTAACTTATTAAATAGATATCTGAAAGAACAAACAACAACAGTTGTAAAATTTTGAATGAAAATCATCGATTTATTTTTGTTTTCCGTTCTCATATTTTGTTTTTGTGCATGTTCTTTTGTTTTCAACACATTTCAATTATTATCTCACTTATTTTTACAAAAATGCCAAAAATTTGTCTTCCTTACTGCCTGAAAAAATGATGGACAGCTGAGAGACAAACGACAAATGTATGTGTTAGTAAATCAGAGTTGTATTTGAAGACAAACTGTCTGGTGTAAACGCCTAGTTAAGTACAAAAGAAATGTTGCAAAAAGTGTAGTCAATTGAAAGAAGAAAACAAGACAACACTTACTTGTGAATTGTGTGTTCTGTGTCACCCTGTGAATTTCGATAACTCTGTGTTATCGAAGATGAGCGACGTCGCTAACTTTTCACGTGCTGCCAAATATTTGTTTTGATTTCACGCCAATCAACAGAAAGTTTTAATTTCGAGATTTTTATTAAATAATTTTTATAAAAAAATTAAACAAAACAACACCAAGAAAGAAAACAATGGCAATAAAACCCAAGAAACTTAAGAAATCTCCTAAATTGACACCCAAACCTGTTGAAGAAGATATCGAAATGTCTGAAGGTGAGGAAAACGCAGAGGAGGTTCCCGAAGAAAATTCCAATAATGGAAATGAACAAGTGGTGTCCAATGATGATGAGGATGATGGTAATGGTTTGGCAATTGAAAGTCCTGCTGAAGAAGATGACGAAATGGATTTGGCCAACTTCCGTCCAGATGAAGACAAACCAAAGAAGAAACGAAAAAAGGGCATTATTTACATTTCAAATATACCCAAACACATGAATGTTACACGGATACGGGAAATTTTGGGTGAATATGGTAAAATTGGAAGAGTGTATTTGCAGCCAGAAAAGTTGCCAGGAAGTAAGTCAAACAGGGCAATTAAATACAATGGTTGATATTAAAATCTATTTCTTATTTTCTCTATTTTAGGTGACGACAAAAAGAAGAAGAAAAAACGTAAACCATTTGCTCGCCATTTCACTGAGGGTTGGGTGGAATTTGAATCGAAACGTGTCGCCAAACAAATTGTTCCCCTGCTCAATAATAAACAAATATCGACCCGCAAAAAGTCACAATTTTACGATTACATTTGGAGTATGAAATATTTACCACGTTTCAAATGGTGCCACTTAACGGAACGTATGAACTACGAACAGGCCGTTCACAAACAACGTCTTATGGCTGAAGTGTCGCAGGCTCGCAAGGAGACTACGTTCTTCCAAAATAATTTGGATAAAAGTGAATTTATTAAGAAAAAAGAAAAACAAATGAAAAAATTAGAGGAAAAGAAAGCAAATAAAGCGGCTGTGGCATAAGCTAAGTGTAAATATTGAAACGAAACAAGGTGTTTTTAAATAGTCACTGATATCACTTCTGGGAATTAACATAAATGTGTCATTTCGCTGTTTTCCAGAAAGGCTTTTAGTGAACGATAAGATTTAGATATGAAATACTCGAACGAAGATTTCACATGAAGAAATTTTTAAAGGAGAACTAACACTTAAAGAAATATAAAATCAAGATAAGGACACATATTAAAACTTCGTAAGAAACAACAAGACATTAATCCCTCATTCTTCAATCAACTAAAAATGTAAATAACAAGAGGTCAAGTTTTGCAAGAATGTGAAGAAAACAGGTAAACGTTTTTCATATCATGTTATACACCTACGAAGGTTTTACACTTTAGGTTCTGTGCTCACTATCTCTGCTGGAAAGATTGGTCTTACTTCGGGTATTCGACCAGCAGCGAACGGCTGCAACAGTGAAGATGTCTCCGAACGTTCTTTTTACAACCCGAACATCAAAAGGGTTGGGCAGATCTCTTAGTGAACTCTCTGAAATACAGGCAATTAGCCTTCCTATAATTGATGAAAGTGCAGCGTTCAAAGCTGATGAAATCGGGCGGTCTGCTATTGGAGATATTTATGGGGAGATGGTATGATCCAAGAGAAATGACGGGTTGCCAGGTGACGTCACTTGACAGAAGAGTTGACACGATGGTTATGTCTGGCGAACTGTGACACTCTCCGCTAATTCTGGTAGGGGCGTCCTCACTGCCTCTGCAAAACTATCAAACTGTTCAGCCAGCGCTGTACCCCTTTGGTCGTTTCCCAGCGCAGAATGCCACAACTCATGATGCGCATTAAAGTCCCCCATGACCAGACGGTTATGATACTCCAAAGGAAAGGGTGCTTTCAAAGACCTTCCAATGATCCTTTCTGAAGAAAGGGTGCCTCAAAAGGACCTTTCCAAAAATTGAAATGATGCTTCCTAAGACCCTTTCCAAAAGAGGGGTTGCTTCCTAAGATCCTTTCCTTCCAAAGGAATGGGAGCTAAGAGCGTTTCCAAAGGAAAGGGTGCTTCCAAAGACACTTTTCAAAGGAAAGGGTGCTTCCAAAGACACTTTCCAAAGGAAAGGGTGCTTCCAAAGACACTTTCCAAAGGAAAGGGTGCTTCCAAAGACACTTTCCAAAGGAAAGGGTGCTTCCAAAGACACTTTCCAAAGGAAAGGGTGCTTCCAAAGACACTTTCCAAAGGAAAGGGTGCTTCCAAAGACACTTTCCAAAGGAAAGGGTGCTTCCAAAGACACTTTCCAAAGGAAAGGGTGCTTCCAAAGACACTTTCCAAAGGAAAGGGTGCTTCCAAAGACACTTTCCAAAGGAAAGGGTGCTTCCAAAGACACTTTCCAAAGGAAAGGGTGCTTCCAAAGACACTTTCCAAAGGAAAGGGTGCTTCCAAAGACACTTTCCAAAGGAAAGGGTGCTTCCAAAGACACTTTCCAAAGGAAAGGGTGCTTCCAAAGACACTTTCCAAAGGAAAGGGTGCTTCCAAAGACACTTTCCAAAGGAAAGGGTGCTTCCAAAGACACTTTCCAAAGGAAAGGGTGCTTCCAAAGACACTTTCCAAAGGAAAGGGTGCTTCCAAAGACACTTTCCAAAGGAAAGGGTGCTTCCAAAGACACTTTCCAAAGGAAAGGGTGCTTCCAAAGACACTTTCCAAAGGAAAGGGTGCTTCCAAAGACACTTTCCAAAGGAAAGGGTGCTTCCAAAGACACTTTCCAAAGGAAAGGGTGCTTCCAAAGACACTTTCCAAAGGAAAGGGTGCTTCCAAAGACACTTTCCAAAGGAAAGGGTGCTTCCAAAGACACTTTCCAAAGGAAAGGGTGCTTCCAAAGACACTTTCCAAAGGAAAGGGTGCTTCCAAAGACACTTTCCAAAGGAAAGGGTGCTTCCAAAGACACTTTCCAAAGGAAAGGGTGCTTCCAAAGACACTTTCCAAAGGAAAGGGTGCTTCCAAAGACACTTTCCAAAGGAAAGGGTGCTTCCAAAGACACTTTCCAAAGGAAAGGGTGCTTCCAAAGACACTTTCCAAAGGAAAGGGTGCTTCCAAAGACACTTTCCAAAGGAAAGGGTGCTTCCAAAGACACTTTCCAAAGGAAAGGGTGCTTCCAAAGACACTTTCCAAATGAAAGGGTGCTTCCAAAGACACTTTCCAAAGGAAAGGGTGCATCCAAAGACACTTTCCAAAGGAAAGGGTGCATCCAAAGACACTTTCCAAAGGAAAGGGTGCTTCCAAAGACACTTTCCAAAGGAAAGGGTGCATCCAAAGACACTTTCCAAAGGAAAGGGTGCTTCCAAAGACACTTTCCAAAGGAAAGGGTGCTTCCAAAGACACTTTCCAAAGGAAAAAGTGCTTCCAAAGACACTTTCCAAAGGAAAAAGTGCTTCCAAAGACACTTTCCAAAGGAAAAAGTGCTTCCAAAGACACTTTCCAAAGGAAAGGGTGCTTCTTAAGACCCTTTCCAAAGAAAAGGGTGCTTCTTAAGACCCTTTCCAAAGAAAAGGGTGCTTCTTAAGACCCTTTCCAAAGAAAAGGGTGCTTCTTAAGACCTTTTCCAAAGAAAAGGGTGCTTCTTAAGACCCTTTCCAAAGAAAAGGGTGCTTCTTAAGACCCTTTCCAAAGAAAAGGGTGCTTCTTAAGACCCTTTCCAAAGAAAAGGGTGCTTCTTAAGACCCTTTCCAAAGAAAATGGTGCTTCTTAAGACCCTTTCCAAAGGAAAGGGTGCTTCCAAAGACACTTTGTAATGGAAAGGGTGGTTCCAAAGACACTTTTTAATGGAAAGGGTGCTTCCAAAGACACTTTCCAAACGAAAGGGTGCTTCCAAAGACACTTTGTAATGGAAAGGGTGGTTCCAAAGACACTTTTTAATGGAAAGGGTGCTTCCAAAGACACTTTCCAAACGAAAGGGTGCTTGCAAAGAAACTTTCCACAAGAAAGGGTGCTTCCAAAGAAACTTTCCAATGGGAAGGGGGCTTCCAAAGACACTTTCCAAAGGAAAGGGTGCTTCCACAGACACTTTGTAATGGAAATGGTGCTTCCAAAGACACTTTCCAAAGGAAAGGGTGCTTCTTAAGACCCTTTCCAAAGAAAAGGATGCTTCTTAAGACCCTTTCCAAAGAAAAGGGTGTTTCTTAAGACCCTTTCCAAAGAAAAGGGTGTTTCTTAAGACCCTTTCCAAAGAAAAGGGTGCTTCTTAAGACCCTTTCCGAAGAAAAGGGTGCTTCTTAAGACCCTTTCCAAAGAAAAGGGTGCTTCTTAAGACCCTTTCCAAAGAAAAGGGTGCTTCTTAAAACCCTTTCCAAAGAAAAGGGTGCTTCTTAAGACCCTTTCCAAAGAAAAGGGTTCTTCTTAAGACCCTTTCCAAAGAAAATGGTGCTTCTTAAGACCCTTTCCCTTCTTCTTCTTTAGACACTTTCCAAAGGAAAGGGTGCTTCTTAAAACCCTTTCCAAAGAAAAGGGTGCTTCTTAAGACCCTTTCCAAAGAAAAGGGTGCTTCTTAAGACCCTTTCCAAAGAAAATGGTGCTTCTTAAGACCCTTTCCAAAGAAAAGGGTGCTTCTTAAGACCCTTTCCAAAGAAAAGGGTGCTTCTTAAGACCCTTTCCTTTTTCTTCTTAATACACTTTCCAAAGGAAAGGGTGCCTCCAAAGACACTATTCAAGGTAAAGGGTGCTTCCAAAGACACTTTCCAAAGGAAACGGTGCTTCCAAAGAAACTTTCCAAAAGAAAGGGTGCTTCCAAAGAAACTTTCCAATGGAAAGGGTGCTTCCAAAGACCCTTTCCAAAGGAAAGGGTGCTCCTTAAGACCCTTTCCAAAGAAAAGGGTGCTTCTTAAGACCCTTTCCAAAGAAAAGGGTGCTTCTTAAGACCCTTTCCAAAGAAAAGGGTGCTTCTTAAGACCCTTTCCAAAGAAAAGGGTGCTTCTTAAGACCCTTTCCAAAGAAAAGGGTGCTTCTTAAGACCCTTTCCAAAGAAAAGGGTGCTTCTTAAGACCCTTTCCAAAGAAAAGGGTGCTTCTTAAGACCCTTTCCAAAGAAAAGGGTGCTTCTTAAGACCCTTTCCAAAGAAAAGGGTGCTTCTTAAGACCCTTTCCAAAGAAAAGGGTGCTTCTTAAGACCCTTTCCTTTTTCTTCTTAGGACACTTTCCAAAGGAAAGGGTGCTTCCAAAGACACTATTCAAGGTAAAGGGTGCTTCCAAACACACTTTCCAAAGGAAAGGGTGCTTCCAAAGAAACTTTCCAAAAGAAAGGGTGCTTCCAAAGAAACTTTCCAATGGAAAGGGTGCTTCCAAAGACACTTTCCAAAGGAAAGGGTGCTTCCACAGACACTTTGTAATGGAAAGGGTGGTTCCAAAGACACTTTTTAATGGAAAGGGTGCTTCCAAAGACTCTTTCCAAAGGAAAGGCTGCTCGCAAAGACACTTTCCAAAGGAAAGGGTGCTCCAAAGACAATTTTCAAAGAAAAGGGTGCTTCCAAAGACTCTTTCCAAAGGAAAGGGTGCTTCCAAAGACTCTTTCCAAAGGAAATGGTGCTTCCAAAGACTCTTTCCAAAGGAAAGTGTGCTTCCAAAGACTCTTTCCAATGGAAGAGGTGCTTTCTAAGAACCTTTCCAATAGAACGAGCGCATCCTAACAACTTTTTCATCGAACGATTGCATCCTAACACCCTTTGCAGTGGTACAGGTGCTTCCTAAGATTCTTTCCATTGGAGAGCGTGCTTCCTAAGACCCTTCTTATGAAAGGAAAGGGTGTTTCTTATGACCAAGGAAAGGATGCTTCCTAAGGGAGGTGTTATTAAACAGTCCGTATATTTAGGCTTCCAACGACCCCTTCGAAAGAAATACGTGCCTTTAAAGAACATTTGCAATGGAAAGGGTAATTGCTAAACGGAAAGGGTGCTTCATAAGGGAGAAGATATTCAACTGTCCGTATAAATAGGAAATTTGAGATTTTATAAAGTAGATTCGCAATTCGTCATCCTCTGGCTTGCAGTGACGCAAGTTTTTCTGCACATCCAGAAGATTTTGCAGTCTACATTCTTCACTGATTCCGCTGTAAGGCGAAATCTGAAAAGATTGTAGAGCCACCTAAGTATGTAAGTAGTTTGGTTTTAATTCTACGGAAATTATAATGTTGCATTACCTTAAATGTCGAACTTCAAGGCCATTGCAGATAGCAAAGAAGTAGTTTTATTACGTCTTAATTGAACTCAAACTAGAACTTGTACCATGAAGTAATTGCAGCAAACAGGTTGTTGTGAATGGATGGATGAATGGCTTTGTTCAACTCTCGAATGGTGAGCGATGCAATTCGATTGAAATATATTTTATTGTTATTGGAATATTTTTTTTCTTTATTTAATTACAAAACAAATAGTGTTTTTTATAACTTTTTGTTTTTACTATGGCAAGTGTAGTGTGGGTTTTATTACATTTGTTTTGTTGTTGTTGTACAAAGAAATTTATATAAATCTTAAAGGAATAATTAACAAATAACACTAATAATAATAACAAAGGTGAGATTTAAAAAGAATACTTTGTTGTTGTTGTTTTAACAGGAAAAATAATAATAACATGAAGTTGATTCTCGACAATGAAGTAAAATGGATTTGGTTGTTATTTTTTTCTAGCTTAAATATTATTTACAATTAAATTACAATTATACAATTTAACAAACATGCATTCAATTTTATTTTATGGCTATGATAGACTTGACTAAATGCCTGCCTGCCTCTTGTTACCTTACGTTGATTTAATCTTTATAAAATGCTTTGACAATTTCATGAATACTTTCATAGGTTCCGCTCACAATACCCAATAGGGCAATAATCAATATGACCATGTTCTTCAAGTAGACCCAGGTACCCAAGTTTTTGGGAGTTTGGGCACGCACCACAAAATCAATAAACACGGGAAATACAAAGGCCAAAGAGGTGGAGCAAAGGGCACCAATCAAGGAGATGAATAAATGCAATTTGGGTACCAACAAGGCAACGCCAACTGGAAGCGAAGGAGGTAGGAATTTGGAAATTATTCATATGCACCTCTCTGGGAGTCATTAGAAGTGTTTAACTTACATGTCAACATAATCATTACAAAACGGAACATAACCTGCACCGTTATGGGTCGCCTTTGGGCCACAGCCATATTTTGCTTCAATGGTGGCCATATAATTTTCATCATAACAAAGAACTGTATGGGATAGCCAAAGAAGACCCCCAAAGCTGCAGCGAGCTTGACAATTTGTGATAATCTGCAAGAAGAAAAATAAAAACAAACCCAAATCAGTGCTATTTTCCATATAAATTTTTCGTCCACTTACTTATCATCAGGATTCAAATTCAATGTTATACTGCCCTGCACATTATCACCCCATTTGGTATAGCTTACAAAACCGGTAAAGGTAAAGAGCAGTGTGATGATAAACATTGAAATATTCAAAACTCCAAAACGTTGATTAAACTTCTTGGGTTCTTTCATAGAGTTGCGAATCGGTAAAATCAGGGCAATACCTTCATAGGAGAAGAGAGCCGTACCAAAGAACAATGACAACTGGGGGCCAAAGTTAAACATGGTGCGATCTGCCGGTGAGGGTATTGGACCATCCAGGAATGCCAAACACAATGTGGCCACCAAACCAAAAAGTAAGGCGAAATTCGCAAATGCCGATACCGGAGAGATGTACTTCAAATTGGTCATCAGTGAGGGTATCATAGCCGGAAGGAGGCATATTAACATCGTAAGACTTAGGCTAATTTCAATGCCATAACTGTGAAGGATCTGGAAATATAATGGGAGATGGGTTAGGATAAAAAAATTCTATAGAAAGTCCTGGGTCAGGATGAAACATCCCGGGGACAGGATAAACAATTGCTATAGGAAAACTATTCATCCCGGTTTCAGGATGAAAAATTTCCTATAGAAATTATGTTCATCCTGCCTCAGGATGAAAAATGTTCTATCAAATTTTCTATATTTTATAGAAAATGTGGGTCAGGATGAAAAATTTTCTATGGAAAATCTCAACATCCTGGTGGGCCAGGATGAAAAATTTTCTATAGAAAATCTCAACATCCTGGTGGGGGGTCAGGATGAAAAATTGTCTATAGAAAATCTCAACATCCTGGTGGGGGATCAGGATGAAAAATTTTCTATAGAAAATCTCAACATCCTGGTGGGGGATCAGGATGAAAAATTTTCTATAGAAAATCTCAACATCCTGGTGGGGGGTCAGGATGAAAAATTGTCTATAGAAAATCTCAACATCCTGGTGGGGGATCAGGATGAAAAATTTTCTATAGAAAATCTCAACATCCTGGTGGGGGGTCAGGATGAAAAATTTTCTGTAGAAAATCTCAACATCCTGGTGGGGGGTCAGGATGAAAAATTTTCTATAGAAAATCTCAACATCCTGGTGGGGGGTCAGGATGAAAAATTTTCTATAGAAAATCTCAACATCCTGGTGGGGGGTCAGGATGAAAAATTTTCTATAGAAAATCTCAACATGCTGGTGGGGGGTCAGGATGAAAAATTTTCTATAGCAAATCTCAACATCCTGTGTGTCAGGATGAAAAAATTTCTATAGAAAATCTCAACATCCTGGTGGGGGGTCAGGATGAAAAATTTTCTATAGAAAATCTCAACATCCTGGTGGGAGGTCAGGATGAAAAATGTTCTATGGAAAATCTCAACATCCTGTGTGTCAGGATGAAAAATTTTCTATAGAAAATCTCAACATCCTGTGTGTCAGGATGAAAAACTTTCTATAGAAAATCTCAACATCCAGTATGTCAGGATGAAACATTTTCTATAGAAAATCTCAACATCCTGGGGGCCAGGACGAAAATTTTTCTATAGAAAATCTCAACATCCTGTGTGTCAGGATGAAACATTTTCTATAGAAAATCTCAACATCCAGTATGTCAGGATGAAACATTTTCTATAGAAAATCTCAACATCCTGGGGGCCAGGACGAAAATTTTTCTATAGAAAATCTCAACATCCTGTGTGTCAGGATGAAAAATTTTCTATAGAAAATCTCAACATCCAGTATGTCAGGATGAAACATTTTCTATAGAAAATCTCAACATCCTGGGGGCCAGGACGAAAATTTTTCTATAGAAAATCTCAACATCCTGTGTGTCAGGATGAAACATTTTCTATAGAAAATCTCAACATCCTGGTGGGGGGTCAGGATGAAAAATTTGCTATAGAAAATCCTGTGGGTCAGGATGAAAAATTTTCTATGGAAAATCTCAACATCCTGATGGGTCAGGATGAAAAATTTTCTATAGAAAATCTCAACATCCTGTGTGTCAGGATGAAAAACTTTCTATAGAAAATCTCAACATCCAGTATGTCAGGATGAAACATTTTCTATAGAAAATCTCAACATCCTGGGGGCCAGGACGAAAATTTTTCTATAGAAAATCTCAACATCCTGTGTGTCAGGATGAAACATTTTCTATAGAAAATCTCAACATCCTGGTGGGGGGTCAGGATGAAAAATTTGCTATAGAAAATCCTGTGGGTCAGGATGAAAAATTTTCTATGGAAAATCTCAACATCCTGGTGGGTCAGGATGAAAAATTTTCTATTGAAAATCTCAACATCCTGTGTGTCAGGATGAACAATTTTCTATAGAAAATCTCAACATCCTGGTGGGGGGTCAGGATGAAAAATTTTCTATAGAAAATCTCAACATCCTGGTGGGGGGTCAGGATGAAAAATTTTCTATAGAAAATCTCAACATCCTGGTGGGGGGTCAGGATGAAAAATTTTCTATAGAAAATCTCAACATCCTGGTGGGGGGTCAAAATGAAAAATTTTCTATAGAAAATCTCAACATCCTGGTGGGGGGTCAGGATGAAAAATTTTCTATAGAAAATCTCAACATCCTGGTGGGGGTCAGGATGAAAAATTTTCTATGGAAAATCTCAATATCCTGGTGGGTCAGGATGAAAAATTTTCTATGGAAAATCAACATCCTGGTGGGTCAGGATGAAATATTTTCTATGGAAAATCTCAAAATCCTGGTGGGTCAGGATGAAAAATTTTCTATAGAAAATCTCAACATCCTGGTGGGGGGTCAGGATGAAAAATTTTCTACAGAAAATCTCAACATCCTGGTGGGGGTCAGGATGAAAAATTTTCTATAGAAAATCTCAACATCCTGGTGGGGGGTCAGGATGATAAATTGAATATAGAAAATCTCAACATCCTGGTGGGGGATCAGGATGAAAAATTTTCTATAGAAAATCTCAACATCTGGTGGGGGGTCAGGATGAAAAATTTTCTATAGAAAATCCCAACATCCTGGTGGGGTGTCAGGATGAAACATTTTCTATAGAAAATCTCAACATCCTGGTGGGGGATCAGGACGAAGAATTTTCTATAGAAAATCTCAACATCCTGGTGGGGGATCAGGACGAAGAATTTTCTATAGAAAATCTCAACATCCTGGTGTGGGGTTAAAGTTGAAAAATGTTCTATAGAAAATCTCAACATCCTGGTGGGGGGTCAGGATGAAAAACTTTCTATAGAAAATCTCAACATCCTGGTCGGGGATCAGGATGAAGAATTTTCTATAGAAAATCTCAACATCCTGGTGGGGGGTCAGGATGAAAAATTTTCTATAGAAAATCTCAACATCCTGGGGTCAGGATGAAAATTTTTCTATAGAAAATCTCAACATCCTGGTGGGTCAGGATGAACATTTTTCTATAGAAAATCTCAACATCCTTTTAAGTCTGAATGAAAAATTTTCTATAGAAAATCTCAACATCCTTTTAAGTCTGAATGAAAAATTTTCTATAGAAAATCTCAACATCCTGTGTGTCAGGATGAAAAATTTTCTATAGGAAATCTCAACATCCTGGGGCCAGGATGAAAAATTTCCTATAGAAAATCTCAACATCCTGTGTCAGGATGAAAAAATTTCTATAGAAAATCTCAACATCCTGTGTGTCAGGATGAAAAATTTTCTATAGAAAATCTCAACATCCTGGTGGGGGGTCAGCATGAAAAATTTTCTATAGAAAATCTCAACATCCTGGTTGGGGGGTCAGGATGAAAAATTTTCTATAGAAAATCTCAACATCCTGGTGGGGGGTCAGGATGAAAAATTTTCTATAGAAAATCTCAACATCCTGGTGGGGGGTCAAAATGAAAAATTTTCTATAGAAAATCTCAACATCCTGGTGGGGGGTCAGGATGAAAAATTTTCTATAGAAAATCTCAACATCCTGGTGGGGGGTCAGGATGAAAACTTTTCTATAGAAAATCTCAACATCCTGGTGGGGGGTCAGGATGAAAAATTTTCTATAGAAAATCTCAACATCCTGGTGGGGGGTCAGGATGAAAAATTTTCTATAGAAAATCTCAACATCCTGGTGGGGGGTCAGAATGAAAAATTTTCTATCCCAACATCCTGGTGGGGTGTCAGGATGAAACATTTTCTATAGAAAATCTCAACATCCTGGTGGGGGATCAGGACGAAGAATTTTCTATAGAAAATCTCAACATCCTGGTGGGGGGTCAAGATGAAAAATTTTCTATAGAAAATCTCAACATCCTGGTGGGGGGTCAGGATGAAAAATTTTCTATAGAAAATCACAACATCCTGGTGGGGGGTCAGGATGAAAAATTTATATAGAAAATCTCAACATCCTGGTGGGGGGTCAGGATGAAAAACTTTCTATAGAAAATCTCAACATCCTGGTCGGGGATCAGGATGAAGAATTTTCTATAGAAAATCTCAACATCCTGGGGTCAGGATGAAAATTTTTCTATAGAAAATCTCAACATCCTTTTAAGTCTGAATGAAAAATTTTCTATAGAAAATCTCAACATCCTGTGTGTCAGGATGAAAAAATTTCTATAGAAAATCTCAACATCCTGTGTGTCAGGATGAAAAATTTTCTATAGAAAATCTCAACATCCTGTGTGTCAGGATGAACAATTTTCTATAGAAAATCTCAACATCCTGGTGGGGGGTCAGGATGAAAATTTTTCTATAGAAAATCTCAACATCCTGGTGGGGGGTCAGGATGAAAAATTTTCTATAGAAAATCTCAACATCCTGGTGGGGGGTCAGGATGAAAAATTTTCTATAGAAAATCTCAACATCCTGGTGGGGGGTCAGGATGAAAACGTTTCTATAGAAAATCTCAACATCCTGGTGGGGGGTCAGGATGAAAAATTTTCTATAGAAAATCTCAACATCCTGGTGGGGGGTCAGGATGAAAAATTTTCTATAGAAAATCTCAACATCCTGGTGGGGGGTCAGAATGAAAAATTTTCTATAGAAAATCTCAACATCCTGGTGGGGGGTCAGGATGAAAAATTTTCTATAGAAAATCTCAACATCCTGGTGGGGGGTCAGGATGACAAATTTTCTATAGAAAATCACAACATCCTGGTGGGGGGTCAGGATGAAAATTTGCCTATTTTATTTTTTTCTATTTTTTGTTTATAATTTTCCTTAGTTCTTCCTCACCTGATGCAAATTCTCGGTGATAAAAACAAAATAGATTGAACAAAATCCGAACTGGGTGACACACAAAAACATTTCCACAATCAGTTTCATTAGTTTCGAGAGACGACGAAATGGTTTTGGACCAGCTTCAAAACATTTTTCAATTGTATCGGGATAATCATAAAATGTGGCCGATTTATTGCGTTCCACAGCCAAAATGGAACCTTTAATTAACATTTGTTCACAGTGGACACAAATCACTGCAATAATGGGTAACAGAACTGTGGCCCCGATAATGCCACCATTTTTATAGCAATCACCCATAGCAAAGAGACCAGCTCCGACACTGCCCTTAAATAAATGGACCACAGCTTCAAAGACACTAAAAATAAAGAAAATGTAAAATTCAGCTTCAATCTTCAGATTTCAATATTTACGAGCTTACCTAGTCTTGTGCCTAGCCCTTGTTGAAGCCTCCACATCTTGTGTTTCATTTAGATCGGCTCTCTTAGAAGTTGATTCCATTGGTATACCCATTTTGTTTTATAATTGTTGTTGTATCACAGTAATAATTTGAAATATTTTTAATAGCTTAAACTTTGTTCTAAATTAAATTGCATAAATTTTGTTTCTATATTTTATTGAGGAGCCAGCCTTAATATTGCAGTTTTGCGGTTATTGTTAATCTGGTAAAATAAAAAAATTAAAAAATAAACACAAGAGATAAAATTAGTAAAAGCGGAGAAGACCGGTTGATTAGCCTATGCAATTTTTTATTTCTTTAAAGTACCGTTAACGGTTGAGCCGCTCTTTTGTTTGACAATTATTGACGGTGTTCAGTGTTGTAAAGTAGTAAATTGACAGTTATTGAAATCGATTATTCTAACGAATTTGTCACTTACACTAGCCTACATTAATCTAAGCAAGTCAAGTTTGAGTACAGAAATGGACCATAAAGTAAAAACAAGTAAAATAGTATCAGTCCCAACAATATTTTTTTTGTGGAGCTTTACCCCCTGTTTTTGTAAAAAAAATTATTGTTCTCACACGAATTGTCAAATTTTGTAGATCGATTTACTCGCCTTAGCGCAAATGTGGAACGCTGATTTTTGAATGAGGAATTCTTAATAATATATAGAACGTGTTTACGGAGAATTAGGTCTGTATGTCATCTAGGGGCTGAGGTATGGATGCCCAAATTATTACGAATATAGACGAACGAACAAAAAATAGTTACAAAAACAGGGGGTTATAGCCCATTTAGATATGACTTCATTAGCCGGATTTAGCACATTATCAGGTTTTATTTGCTAAATCCAGCCAAAATCTACCAGATTTCCCATACAAAAATAAATCCTCGTATTGAGTGGATTTGTTTTAAATCTGGCATAAATCCTCGTATACAACTCTGTCTCTTGCAACATGTTGCTAGAAAATACAAAAAGTTGCAAGCTGGCACAAGAAACAAGGTAGATGCATCGGTGAATTGCTACCCTAAAAAAAATTTAAAATGTAAAAATTTGTAAACAAGGCAGAAAATTTAAATTTGTTTTGATGTATAAAGTTGATTTTAATCAACCAATACTAATATCTACGATGTCAAACGATAAAAAAGTTCGTTTGTTTATTTTATATGGGCAAACTGCGACAAAAAATTCTTTATTTGCTCTTTAGTTAACATTAGTAGAATGATGAATTGTGTGGAATTAGGAGGCGATACAGTCAGTGCATTGTCTCAATTTGAACTTCTATATCTCGAAAACGGTAAAACCTACGAAAATATCATTAAGGGCAATCTTGTGGCAAATTTTCACAGCTACAACATTTTATTTAGGCCCATTTACATAGGACTCGCGGTTTCCAAGCAAAATCGTGAAAACCTAAAGAACCCCTAGAAATGTGAACTTAAATCGCGATTTATTTGAAAATCCCTCCGGCGATTTTTTTGATTCTTGATATTTCTCATCTATGAGGATTGTAGTTTCAAAATCTGCAAAAGCTTCCCAGGTGTAAGCACCTTCCATTTAAATTTGGTTAAGGCACAACGCACAGTGTCCGATTTTCCAAAAAACCTGGCCAAAAATCGAAAAAAAAAATTATCAATTAACACTAAAAAGGGTCAGATATTGTTTATAGGATCCCAGTGCGTGTAGTTATGAAAAAATATATACATTTCTTGTTTAATAAGTGGGTATAAAAGCAGGTCGAAGTGACCCTATTTGGAATTTTATTTTTTTTTCAATATTTAAGTTGTTTATAAATCTATGATAATATGCAAAATAAACAACGGTTATTAAATATTTTCTTTTTGTAATTGTAATGAAAGGTATGTGAAACGTAATTAAGAGGTTCAGTGTCGCCAATAAATTGTGCGTTCATTAATAATTGATGTCCGTACTTGTTAATTTTTTTCAAGATACATTTTCACAATAAATTATGAAAATAGTTGTGAGTAAGATCGAGTTGGGCCGTGTAATTTATCATTTCATAAAAAAGGAAGGGTTTTTTTACCAATTTCCATCGAAACATCCTGCACATATTTGCACTTTTCGTTTTTATGTGATATTTTGTCTTGCAGGTATATACAGATATTCTTTCATTCAGAATGTCAGAATATAGTATAGGATCACTTTGTGGCGTTTGGGCATAATTTAGAGTTTTGATATATTTTAAGACCTATAATAAAATTTTATGGCGAACAAATTTCTAGATTATTTTGGTCTGATCCGACCACATCTTAGACAAATATTCCTTGCATTCTTGTCAGTAAAGTTGCCAAAGACATTATACACCTAAAGTGAAAGGATTCCAAGTGATCTTAACTCAAATATTTCCAAAACTGTAGAAATTGTGGAAGCAAAATTGATACCGATATTTCCTTGGTATGTAATGCAAATAGAGATTTCATTTCTTTGGTGACTTATAGTGAAATTTAGCTGAGAACATTTTTGTCTTTGACGCCATTCTTCTAAAATGATGCTTTGTATGACAATTTTGCCAAAACTTTGATGAAGTACGACATTAACCCTAAAATGTTTTTCTAATTTGCATATTTCTGGAGTTAAGGTAAGATATAGAGTTTTGGTGTATTTTAGGACCTATAGTAAAAATTGATGGCGAAGAAATTTGAAGAATATTTTGACCCGATAAGGTCACATTTTATAGGAGCAGGGACCAAAAAGACCCCTTAAATGACCGCCTGATGGTTAAATAATATAAAAATGTAATCAGCGGCCCGAAAAACATAAGAACCAAAGGTTAGGTCAAAATCCATTCATTTTTAGAGTTTTGGCCAGGTTTTTCGGAAAATCGGACACTGTGCAACGTGGGTATTATAAGTCTGTTTTGGTAAAAATTCATGTAACACCGCGAAATACTCCCCAATGTGGTATACCATTCTTCATATCTCGGCGAGATAAAGCGATTTTGAGATGTGTGTCCGTCCGTCCGTGTGTCCGTCTGTCCATTATAAATTGTAATCAAACTTCAGGCCGCAATTATGGACCGATCGTCACGAAATTTGGTATGGAGGTCGGTTTCACATCAGAATAGATCGCTATTTTAATTGGTGATGATCGTGAAATATTTAGCGGATGAAATGGATCAAAAACATAATTTTTATCCGATTTTGTAGCTGGTCTGTAGGTCGCAATAATAGTCCGATTGCGTCGAAATTTTAAATAAGGTAAGAGAATATGACAAAGAAGAAGCTTGCAATTTGAGATGGCGATCAGATATTATTTTGATTGTTAAATGGACCACAACTTGTGTGAAAATTGTGAAAAATTTTAATATACAGCTTTTATCTTTATTCCCGGAAGAGACATTCCAGGCAAGTAAGCTATACTTGGAAGAGGAAAGCTTGACCTTTCTATTGATGTCAATTGTGTTGGGGTACATGATAAGATAACAGAGTTACAGCCTAATATACCCTTGCTCTGTTCCAGAACCTGCAAGAATCTACTATTTTTTACTACGATAACATTTTTTCCTTTATGTTATCAGAAAAAATAGTAGATATTAGTAGATTTTTGCAGTTCTGGAACAGACCAAGAGTTATTTCTTTGTTGTTTAATCATAAACACGCTAGAGGTCGCAATTATAGCTCAATTATCACGAAATTTTGCACGATGAAAGACTTTAGGACGAAGTAGAAGCTTACAATTTTGGATGATGATCTGATAATATTTAGCGGGTAAAATGGACTATTACTTTTGTATGAAGAATACAAAAACAAAAACAAGTAAAAAAGTGTCAGTCGACAGATATATACCCTCAGCCAATGTGAAGTGAAACTTTCACCCACGGACAGGTCGAATGTATTTAAGGTCTCTTCAGAATTTTGTGGCCCTTTTTGGACATTTGAACTTGCCGACAAAAATGTGGAACTGCACTAAGACACAAATGTTAAACTATTGTAGGGCAGTTATCCTTAGGGGGGCCATTTTAGAAGTTAAACTAAATTTTAATAAAATATTAGGAGATCCAAAGTTTGGACCAAATTGGTTGCCCCATTCAAGTGATATCGTCCTAGCATTTTAGTGAAAATTTTTAAATATTGGATATAATATGACGAAGACCAAACGTTAGTCCAAATCGGTTGAACAGTTCGAGAGTTATCATGCTCTCCGACCGCCACATATGGTGACATAGGGGTTTTTTACACCTTTCGGGCTGTTTTCCCAAGAAATATGGACTTGCCCCTGAAAAAACTTTTACCGTCGTAATGGAGGTAGCGAATGCAAATAGCTTCAACAAAAATCAAAGTGATTCGAGAGCTGGTCTTAAAGTGGACTTATCCGAAATTTCGTGTGAGAGGTACCAGAAGGACAAAGTAGACAAATATAGTCCATATTCGAACCTGATCTATATCTGGTAGATATATTAGGATGTGCAAAATATGGATAACATCGGTCACTCCCTTCAAGAGTTATCGTGCGCAAAATTTTTCCGAACATTTTTGAAGTTTTATGGGGGAGGTACCTGAAGGAGTGGACCGATATAGCCCATCTTCGAATTTAAACTATCTTTTGATAAACTATTACGAAGGACAAATTTTGGACCTAATCGACAGATCCGTTCGAGAGTTATCTTGTGCTCCAATCACTACACAAGGTGTCATAGGGGCTGTTTGCACCTTCCCGGCCATTTTCTCAGGAAGTATGGACTTGCCCCTGATAAAACTTGTACCGTCGTATGGGGGGAAGTGAATAAAAATTGTGTGGGAGGTACCCCAAGGAGTGGGCCGATTGAGTCCATATTGGAACCTCATCTAAGTCTGGTAGAAATTTCATGATGTGCAAAGTATGGACTAAATCGGTTACTCCCTTCAAGAGTTATCATGCCCACAAATTTTCCGAACATTTTGGAACTTTTGTGGGGGAGGTACCGGAAGGAGTTAACCGATATAGCTCATCTTCGAACATAAAATAAGTTTGGACAAAATATTACGAAAGCCAACATTTGAACCGAATCGGTTCATCCGTTCGAGAGTTATCGTGCTCACCAGCCAGCCAGACAGACAGACGGACGGACATTGCTATATCAACTCCAAATTGTCTGAAACACATTTCGTCCAAACATACTTGGGGTCTAAAACCATTATTTCGATGAGGCACATTTTGCCCGTATGAAAGTGTATATACCCTGCATGGGTCGCAAATGGCAAAATCAAGTTTTCAACGGTGGCAGTAATTTCAGTAAGGTTTGCAACTTTTTCGGAGTATTTCAGCCATGTAAAACTTCTGTACATGTGGTGTCTTAGGACACGCCGTTCGGTCTCTGAGATAAGCTGTAGGCCCCATATCATTGAGCAAATATGATATGAGAGAAGTCTCCCTTGTTTCTCCTAGGATGTTTGTGAAACAATTATTATATTATTATTTAAGCTTGGTGTGATACGGTACCAGAATCCACAAAGTTACTTCGTAAAATAAGTTTGTTCCATAAAGAAATGTTGATATGTGGAAAGCTAATTCACAGGGGTAAAGGTGTAGGGTATCGCATGGTCGGACCCGAAAACCATTGGTAGTATCAAACGGGCCGACGGCACATGGACTAATTCCGGCCTAGAGACTCTAGATCTCCTTGCTAATACACACTTCCCTAATTGTATGGATGTATCAGAACACCCTGATGTTCCAAGGATACACAACCATACCACTGTAGATGCGAGTGTTATAGAGGAAATCATTAGTCAACCAAAAATAAAATGGGCCATAAACACATTCAAGCTCTTTAAGTCACCCGGACCAGATAGAATCATACCTGCAATGCTACACAACGCACTGGAGTCACTGATTCCACACCTGGAACTTATTTTCAGGGCTTGTCTATGCTTATCATACATACCGGCTCTTTGGAGGGAAGTAACTGTGGTATATATCCCTAAAGCGGGGAAGTCAAGTCAAACACTTCCAAAAGACTACAGACCAATTAGTCTCTCCTCCTTTTTATTGAAAACTTTAGAAAGGCTGCTGGATCTTGGCATCAGAGCCAGGCTTTCAGCCACAGCCCTAAGTTCCGCCCAACATGCCTACCTAAAAGGCAAATCGGTAGATACAGCGTTAAACGAGGTAGTAGGATATATTGAGAGAAATATGGAGGGCTCAGACTATACGCTAGCTGCATTCCTTTATATAGAGGGTGCCTTTAATAACGTTAGACTCGAGTCCATACACAAGTCTCTGATAAAGCTAGGTGTCTCGTCCAGACTGGTCAATTGGATTGATAGTATGCTTAGCAGTCGAATAATCAATTCAAGTATCGGTGGAAGTTCCATCCGGAAGCATGTCACAGGAGGTACACTCCAAGGTGGTGTCATATAACCCCTACTGTGGCTTCAAGTGATAAATGAAATACTCAAGGATTTTGATAGGCTGCGTATAAAGACAATCGCATATGCTGATAACGCTGTCATCATGTTTAGCGGGAAGTTTCCACAGACACTATCAGAACTTATGCAAGGAGCTCTGGTCAAGCTATCAAGATGGGCACTCAACAATGGCCTCGGAGTGAACCCATCAAAGACTGAGCTAGTTCTATTTACAAACAAAAGGAAGGTCAGAGCATTCACCCTACCAGTGCTGGACGGAGTTATTCTTGAACTCTCTTCGGAAGCCAAATACCTCGGCATTATCCTGGACCACCAACCAACTCATGTTGAAAAGGAATGTCGAGGAGCGCACCAAGAAAGGTCTAATAGCTCTATACTCCTGCAAAAATACCATTGGCAAGAGCTGGGGTCGGAGACCAACGGTAATCCACTGGATATATACGACCATTGTACGCCCAATTCTTACATATGCCTCTCTGGTATGGTGAAATGCTCTCAACAAAGAGCGTCCAGCGTCCAAAGAGCGGCATCAGTCCTAATCACTGGTGCCATGAGGAGCACTCCACAAGCTGCCCTGAATGTGGTACTGGATCTACATCCGCTAGACCTAGTAGTACAGGAACTGGCAGCAATGAGTGCACTTCGTCTTAAGGAGCTAGGTTCATGGCGCAGTTCCGAACACGGAAGAACTGCAATTCTACGTCAATTCGGACTATCAACGGCCTCGGGGAACATTAGTGATTATATATCACCACAAATGTGCTTCGAGGCAACGAAGGTGCACATACCCCACAGGGATGAATGGACACACAGCAGCCAACCTCTAGACGGTATAGAGATCTATACTGATGGTTCTAAGATAGAAACAGGCACAGGAGCAGGCGTCTACAGCAAATCCCTTGGTCTACGACAATCATACAAGCTGAATGAATATTGTAGTGTTTTCCAAGCCGAAGTTTTTGCGATCAGAAAGGCCGCGGAACTGATAAACAACATGAGAGGGGAAATAGTTGGACCGGTGACTATCTACGTTGATAGTCAAGCGGCCCTAAAATCACTCAAGTCCCAGTACATCAAGTCCGCGGCTGTTCTAGACTGCAAACACGCAGGAAACGAGGCAGCCGACGAACTGGCACGCTGTGGATCGGAGTCACAAACCATTGAAATCGACTACTCCATCAAGCCACCACTGTGCCACTTCAGAAAAACTATAGAGCAAAAATGTCGGATAAATTCTGCCAACAATGGCAAAACACGCCAAACTGCAGCATATCAAGGGCAATCTGGCCAATCCCGTCCAAGTCAAGAACCGCCTCACTGCTCTCAATGAGGAAATCAGACCTTAAACTAGCAGTGGGGATCATCACGGGTCACTGCAGAATAGGATCCATGACGAGCAAATGGGAAGCAGACCACACGGCTGACTACTGCAGGCTGTGCAAGGATGAGGAAGAAATAGAAAAGATCGAGCACCTTTTATGTCGTTGTCCTATGCTCCTTTCTAGAAGACAATGCACCATGGGTGTGCACACCATCCAATCTCTTACAGCATTCTGCCAAGCAGAGCCGTCGGATCTATTATACATGGCAAAAGGCCTAAAATGGCTCCAACGTGCTGAGAACAGGACAAGCACCATCCCTACACAGTAGCATTGTCGACCACGTCCGAGCTACAACTAACCTCTATTTTCACAACTACAATTTCACTACTTCTATATCTAACTACCACATCTACACTCTCAGCTACAATCTCTTTCTACTCCTACAGTTGCATCCGAAAATTACACCTAATCTGCAGACATCGCCTATACATCACTACATCTCACCCGTCATCACCTTCAATACCATCACCACCACACCTGAACTATTGGATTCTACGCATCTACAACCACATCACTCACAAGCTTCGTCTACCCACAACTACTATCTCACAACTACATCTCCTTTATATCACAACCACAACTTTAATCCGTTTCAACATTCAGGATGATCACAATGGACCCCAAGGTCTCCGAGTGGAGTGGCTGCCATCACAGCAGCTACGCATCCTAAAACCTAACATATCGTTGGGTGTATAAAACTTTCCACCTGAAATTTGTTGGTATAAGTCCACGCATTCATATAGCCCCCATAGAACGGTACCTCCCGATATTCGGTATTTTGAAGGTTTTAGCTTCTGTATCCCACCAAAATGGCTGAAATTTGGTATTTAGTTATCGTTGGGTGTATAGAACTTTTCACCTGAAATTTTTTGGTATAGGTTCAAGCCTTCATATAGCCCCCATAGAACGGTACCTCCCGATATTCGGTATTTTGGAGGTTTTAGCTTCATTATCCTACCAAAATGGTTGAAATTTGGTATTTAGTCATCGTTGGGTGTATAAAACTTTCCACCTGAAATTTGTTGGTATAAGTCCACGCATTCATATAGCCCCCATAGAACGGTACCTCCCGATATTCGGTATTTTGAAGGTTTTAGCTTCGTTATCCTACCAAAATGGCTGAAATTTGGTATTTAGTCATCGTTGGGTGTATAAAACTTTCCACCTGAAATTTGTTGGTATAAGTCCACGCATTCATATAGCCCCCATAGAACGGTACCTCCCGATATTCGGTATTTTGAAGGTATTAGCTTTTGCATCCCACCAAAATGGTTGAAATTTGGTAATTCGTCTTCGTTGAGGATATAAAAAATCGTTCCACCTGAAATTTGTTGTTATAGGTCCACGCCTTCATATAGCCCCCATAGAACGGTACCTCCCGATATTCGGTATTTTGAAGGTTTTAGCTTCATTATCCCACCAAAATGGATGAAATTTGGTAATTACTCTTCGTTGAGGATATAAAACATTCCATTTGTTGGTATAAGTCCACGTGTTCATATTGCCCCCGTAGAACGGTACTTCCACATTTTCGGTATTTTGAAGGTTTTGGCCCAATATGAACCCGAAATGGTTGAAATTTGACATTTTGTCGTTTTTTCAATTAACAAATTCGACTCCTCCCATGAATAAGCCTTGGCGCTAAGTACTTTCGTAGATGAAAGATGAAACTAATTATTCCATTCTCTTCCAATTTAATTTTGGTGGAGGGTATAAAAAGTTCGGTCCGGCTGAACTTAACGTTTTCTTACTTGTTTTTTAATAGACTTAGATTTTTTAAAGAATTTCTGTTTTTTAATGGACGTGGATATTTTAAAGAATCTTTGTTTTTTAATTGGCGTGGATTTTTTAAAGAATTTTAGTTTTTTAATGGACGTGGCTATTTTAAAGAATTTTTGTTTTTTAATGGACGTGGATTTTTTAAAGAATTTTTGTTTTTTAATGGACGTGGATTTTTTAAAGAATTTTTGTTTTTTAATGGACGTGGATTTTTTAAAGAATTTTTGTTTTTTAATGGACGTGGATTTTTTAAAGAATTTTAGTTTTTAAAGGACGTGGATATTTTAAAGAATTTTTGTTTTTTAATGGACGTGGATTTTTTAAAGAATTTTTGTTTTTTAATGGACGTGGATTTTTTAAAGAATTTTTGTTTTTTAATGGACGTGGATTTTTTAAAGAATTTTTGTTTTTTAATGGACGTGGATTTTTTAAAGAATTTTTGTTTTTTAATGGACGTGGATATTTTAAAGAATTTTTGTTTTTTAATGGACGTGGATTTTTTAAAGAATTTTTGTTTTTTAATGGACGTGGATTTTTTAAAGAATTTTTGTTTTTTAATGGACGTGGATTTTTTAAAGAATTTTTGTTTTTTAATGGACGTGGATTTTTTAAAGAATTTTTGTTTTTTAATGGACGTGGATTTTTTAAAGAATTTTTGTTTTTTAATGGACGTGGATTTTTTAAAGAATTTTTGTTTTTTAATGGACGTGGATTTTTTAAAGAATTTTTGTTTTTTAATGGACGTGGATTTTTTAAAGAATTTTTGTTTTTTAATGGACGTGGATTTTTTAAAGAATTTTTGTTTTTTAATGGACGTGGATTTTTTAAAGAATTTTTGTTTTTTAATGGACGTGGATTTTTTAAAGAATTTTTGTTTTTTAATGGACGTGGATTTTTTAAAGAAATTTTGTTTTTTAATGGACGTGGATTTTTTTTAAAAAAATTTTGTTTTTTAATGGACGTGGATTTTTTAAAGAATTCTTGTTTTTTAATGGACGTGGATTTTTTAAAGAATTTTTGTTTTTTAATGGACGTAGATTTTTTAAAGAATTTTTGTTTTTTAATGGACGTGGATTTTTAAAGAATTTTTGTTTTTTAATGGACATGGATTTTTTAAAGAATTTTTGTTTTTTAATGCACGTGGATTTTTTAAAGAATTTTTGTTTTTTAATGGATATTTTTGTCATGGACCTTCAGACCAATAAACGTGGATTTAAAAAAATATTTCTCATTCAAAATAATATGTATGTGTAGCACAGTGTCCTTAAATTAGTTTTAATCTTTGTCATGCAACAACAAAGTGTTGGCAAATATTAAATAATGACCAGTTGTTTTTCTTTGTTAAGAACAGAAGAGAAAGGAACTATAAAATGTAATTATGAATTATTTTTTGTTGTGAAGTACAACAATTAACTACACATTTTTTATATTGAATGTTTTTAACAAAGAATATGAATCAATATTAAAATAAAATAATAGGTTTTTATGTGTAGCTACGTTAGAAATTTTTACCTTTTGTCATAAAATTCAAGTTACAACCTTGATTTTCAATTTATTGTATTTCAAATTTACCTGACTATTTTTTGGTGTTACTTGAAGGAATACCATAGCATATCCTTAATATCCTTTATTTGATAACACTTTCGAGAGAGAAACTTATTTGTTACATAGTACAACTAATACTGTTGAAAATCTTCTTCAGCCAATTACTATTTAAAACAATTATATCTACAAAATATTCAATCTTAATTGGTTTTCTCTGAGAGTCCTCCAAAGTTATCTATAAGTGTTACATTCACGAGTCATTTGGACAATTTTCTAATCGTATGTCACTGAACTTTGAAATTGTTGAAAAACATAGTTTGTTGATGTTTTGAAAGAGTGTTGTTGAGTGTTGACCCAATGTTGACGTTGGAGAGACATCCTCTTAAACGTTTCAGATAATGGTTACACAGACGTATCACTTGAAGTTATACCCTGTTAGAAACAAATCTTGTCAATCGACTAGACATTGACGTATGAAAGTGAACGTCATTGTCTGCATTCTTCTAAACGGGAAAACAATTTAGCCATCGAAGGCAATAGGAAACATTTTTTAGAATTAGAATTCCTCAGTTATATTTTTTCTGACCATCATGTTCAGCACCATCCCGAACGTAGTAGAGCCAAAACTACTCTGGTTTGTTATGGCAGCCGACGTTCCTCAGCTGCGATAAATTGTAGATGTTCTCCGAAGAGCGCATTCACACTATAGTTTTTAATTAATTTAATTAATTTTTTTAATAAATTAATATTTAAACTTGATTGGTAGGTTTGTTGATCTGGGGTTATCTCATGTAACGTTGGACCTCTCTTTCTAGGTTATGAAAATCCCTCCTGACATGCCTGGGTGGTGGGGTCCTATCCAGCATATGGTGTTCAGAATGGCTCTCATGGTAACACTCAAGCAACTACTGCAACGGAAGCATGTCATTGTGTTGCTGTACTGGAAGAATCTTTGTCTCCTCATGTAGATGGTCCACTGAGGAGACACACTTTTGCAGTTCTTAGGGCGTTATTATGATAATATATAATTGTTCCACAAACATCCCGGAAAGAACAAGGGAGATTTCTCTCATATAAATGAGTGCACCCCGATTCATCATAGGTCAATGATACAGTTTATCGCCGAGTCCGAACGGCATGTCCTAAGACATCACTTGCAGATCAGTTTTACATGGTTGAAATACTCAGGAAATGTCGCCAACATTACTGAGGGGTATTTTGCCACCGTTGAAAAATTGTTGATGTTGCCTGGCCGGACCACAGATCGACATATCACATATTTGGTAAACAAGGTTTCTTTATCTGCACCCAAATGCTGCCGGCTAGAGTCATCTCAGCTTGTGGCAGATAACTGTTGCATGCACGGACGACATGAACATGCTTTCGAATGTGACTAGAAGAATTTTGGTGTAGTTTATGGTCGGAATTCTGCTACCATCTACATCGACATTCAACTCTGTTCTCAACTCTGCCGTGATAAAGGTAATAGAATCAGTCAAATAGGAGTTCAGTCTTTCACTAATGACATATGGTAAGGTACGCCAAGATAGATAGTACAATCATCCGCATACCTAACGATCTCAATGCCGTCTGGTGGGGGTGGAGTATACAGGAAAAATAGAAACAGTTTCGGAATATCCCTCCCCCTTGGGGAACTCCCTGTTTCACTCTACGGGATTTCGACTTCTTGTGTCCGAATTCCACATACGACTGGCTTCCACACATACAATTGATTATCCAAACTTGACCAGAGTGTATCATCCACCTATTTCAAGGTTACCATGGAGATTCCGTCAGGGCCCAACGCTTTGGATGATTTAGCAACTTCTCAATAAATTGAAAAGTGGTGATAAGAAGCCGAGTATCCTGCTCCGGGAAATGAAAAATCTTTCTAATGGTGGTGTCAACGACGAATCCCTTAAAGCAATGTCAAAGATGGCTGACAAAATCGCAGATGTATCAACGCCCTCCGGCATTTCAAGTGTTACAGTCGGAAACACATCGTTTGATATCTCAGCGATGTCTAAACAGATTGAAGCCCTTACTGCAGCTCTTCAGCAGTTGCACGAAAACCGGCCAAGGCAAACTTCTAGAAGTAGGTCTCGAAGCAAAGGACGTACCAACTCAAACACATCAGGTATATGTTATTATCATCGTCGTTTCGGTCAGAGAACAAAAAAATGCCGACAACCATGCACGTTCAAAAGCAACCAACAACCGGGAAATCAATAAGCCGGTTACTAGAGGCGAGCAGTGATCGGGCTAGCAAAACGAATCGCCTGTTCATTTATGACAAATTTCTAGGAAAACATTTCCTTATCGACACTGGTGCTGACATTTCAGTTTTACACGTGGATCATAAGAAAGGCAACAGTCGTCCCGACGAATATTCTCTTTTTGCTGCAAATGGTACATCAATAAAAACCTATGGAACAACGGTAATATCTCCTTCACTTGGTTTCCAAAGATCATTTCCTATCATCGGAGCCGATTTTTTGACACATTATGGTTTACTCGTGGATATGAAACAAATCAAGCTCATTGATCCTGAAACTGGGATCAATATTAAAGGAGAAATGAAATCAATTCCAGACTATGTGGAAATTAAAACTATGGTAAATAATTGCAAGTATCATGATTTACTATCTCAATTTCCAGACATAACGAACATATCGAAAAAAGTGAAAAAGGTTCCGCCATGCGTATATCTCGAGACACAAGGCGCCCCTGTTTCGGCAAAGCCTCGTCGACTTCCTCTTGATAAACTAGCGATTGCAAAACAAGAATTCCAGTATATGATGGACCAAGGAATTTGCCACCCTTCAAACAGCTCTTGGGCAAGTCCGCTACACATGGCCCCGAAAAAGAATGGTGAATGGCGACCCTGTGGCGATTACCGTCTTTTGAACGCATGGACATATACCGGACAAATACCCTCTGCCACATATTCACGATTTTGCGCACGGCCTTCGAGGAAAGAACATTTTCTCAACAATTGATCTGGTACGTGCTTATAATCAAATTATGTTATGTACTGCGGGACAAACATTTCAACGATTCATGCACGACGTGTTACGCGACCTGCAGACTGTTATGAACTTCCAAAAATGGAAAGTTGGACCTATAACATGGGGTACAGCTATTTATCGGCTTGATGTATACGTTTAGAAACTCTACATCGTCAGTTCAACACCTGCTTGCTACCCCCATAAATTCTCTGTACGGGTCATTAGAGTCAGACTCAAGCGAGATAGGTCTGTATTAAACAGGCTGGTGCAACAAGAATGCTAGTCCCCCACATCCTGATCTGAAGTGCAGCGTGTGCAGTTGCTATTTGAGGGATTGCGGAGGAGTCTCGTATTCTGATGGCGATGACTTCTTATTTGGGTACATATTCACGTAACATGAAGCGACTTTGGACACATGGACAAGTCAAGAGCCATCCTTGAGATGTACATACTTCCTTCAGATTTCTTTTGGATCTCATCGAAGCTTGAGTTTTAGGTTGTTTTTAATATTTTGGACCGTTATGTCAGGAAACAAGGATTTGCCCATGAAAAACATTATAGAGCTATATATCAGGAAGTATTGACTAGAGTTATACAATCTAGTTCATTTTTAAGATCTAGTTCAATAGTTCAGTTCTTTTAATTGAACTAGTTCAGTAAAAATTTTGAAATTTTGTGTTGTTGTAGCAGCATGAAATCTACGTAGAAGGATAGGTTTGATGATGGGTTGGCAGCCGCTGGCGGATATGCTCATGAAAAACATTATAGAGCTATGTATCAGGAAGTATGGACTTTTCCCTGAAATACATTGTACCGTCGTAAAAGGGGCCGAGAGGACAACATTTCGCAAAAATTTTAAACCGATTCGAGAGTTGGTCTTAAAATGAACTTTTTTGAAAAAAAATTGAAATTATATGTTGTTGTTGTAGCAGCATGAAACCTGCGTATAAGGATAGGTTTGATGCTGGGTTGGTAGCCGCTGGCCAAAACACTATGGTTTCAGGTCAATCCGGTACGTGGGAGGTACTAGAAGAAATAAACCAATGTTGTCCATATTCGAAACTGATATATGTATGATAGAAATATTATTAATATTATGCAAAATATAGACCAAATCGAGAGTTATCGTGAGCACCAATTTGGTGAAAAGTTTTGAACTTCAGTGGGGGAGGTAACCGGATTTGGCCCATATTCGAACTGTCCGAAAAATTAATTTTGTTGCACAGTGTAAGAAGACAGCAGGAGCCCCCTACCAAAGAGAAAATAAGACAGTATGCTTCTGATATTTTCTCGACTATAGCAGGCACGACTAGCCTACGTTCAAAGTTGTTTTAGGTCACGTCTGAATTTGTTTGGTCTCACAAAGCTCATACGGCTTTGCAAGATATAGGAAAATACCTCTCTGAATAATTCAATTTCAAAACATTAAATTTTACAAATTCTAAAAAAAATATAAAATTAAATTTTAGCACGTTTTAGACATTTATTTCATTCAATCAACTCAATGCAGTAATATTTCAATATTTCGATTATCTAAATTTCATAAATATGGAAATTTGTTACGCATTCTTACACGTTTTTGTTGTCGTTATTTTCCATGGCATTCAGGTGAGATAGAATTTGACGGAAACGTAATAAAACAAAATATGAAATGTAAGATCAAGAACAAATATCAGTCTGTCTGTCTGTCAGTCAGTATGTCGTTGTAATTAAAAAATGCGTATACGCTACACTTGTTTGCACATTCAACTAAAGATAAATATTTTTAATTGAATTTTCATAATATTTGAATTAATTTTTTTGTTTGCTTGTAAAGAAGCAGTGTATTGCAGTAAATGATAATCATAGCCGCCTATCACACGGTATTCTTAAGATTAATACCCGTTAAGAATATTTTCTTCACCTTCTCATTTGGCTAAATAAAGAATTACATATTCGAAATCTTGGAATGTTGCTGGGAAATATGTAGACATGTGTGGAATTTTTATAGAAACATTGCTTCGAATCGTAATACTTTTTTGCAGTATTGAAAAATTTAAAATATTTATTCATATTCATCGATTTGTTCACATACTTTGAAGTAAGTCACGATTATTTAAATATCCCGTCTACATAAGTGACTATTAACTGTAAAAATAACCTGAATCTGTGTGGATCATTGACTGTAAAACACGTGGGGTTTTCACTTTTAAAAATAAGTATTTCGTTGGAATTGTCATTTCAATACAACAATCAATAATAAAATTACTTACAAGCTTTGATTTAAAAAAAAAACATTTTGTGTAACCTGTTTTTAATTCAACTAGGTCGAGAATTAATTATTTTCTGTCATTATTTATTTGCATCTGAAAAGGAATATTTCGCTATCCATCATCTCCAAATTCACTCGGATGCACGCGCGCATCGGCCAATTTTGGTGCGCACGATAACTCTCGAACAGATTAACCGATTCGGGTATCTTAATATTTTGCCTAAACTTAGTTTTAGTTCGAAGATGGGTCATATCGGTCCACAACTTCGGGTACCTCCCCCACAAAAACTCGAAAATGTTCGGAATATCTTTAAGGGAGTAACCGATTTAGTCCATACTTTGCACATCGTGAAATTTCTACCAGACTTAGATGAGGTTCCAATATGAGGTTTAGTTAGGAACACCTCTCGAATCGCTTTGATTTTTGTTGTAACAACTTGTATTCACTGCCCCGATACGACAATATAAGTTTCGTCAAGGGCAAGCCCATACTTCCTGACAAAATAGCCTGAAAGTTGCAAAAATACCTATGACACCGTTTGTAGTTGTTATAGCGGTATATAGGTCCATACTTTACACATCCCAATATATCTACCAGGTATAGATCAGGTTCGAATATGGACTATATTTGTATTATTTGGGTACCGCCCACACAAAATTTCGCATAAGTTTACTTTAAGAACTGCTCTCGAATCACTTTGATTTTTGTTGAAGCAACTTGCATTCACCCCCTTTTCAATGGTACAAGTTTTTTCAGTGGCAAGTAAATAATTTCTGAGGAAATACCCCGAAAGTTGTAAAAATTCCTATGGAACCACGTATAGGGGCTGGAGCGCACTATAGCACTCGAACTGGTCAACGATTTGATACGAAATTTGGCCTTCGTCATATTTTGTCCAAACTTAGTTTCAGTTCAGTTCCTAAAATTTAAAAAATGGCACTAAAATGGTATGCACGATACACTTTCTTGAATGGGGTAACCAATTTTGTCCAAACTTCTTCTAATATTTTGTGCAAATTTAGTTTACCTTTTAAAATGACCCATATTGGTCCTCTCCATATTGGCCCTCCCCCGGAAAAGTTTAAAATTTTTGTATAAGTGCAGTAAAGGGTCTGTTCGAAGATCCTTTGGAAATGTATACCGATGCTTTTCGTTGTGGTCCTGTTAATAGCCATATTATGTTTTCCTTGGACAAGTTTATGCCTCCTGGCATACTAGTCCAAATGTTATACGATGACCCACTGGAATGACTAGTGGGTGCGATATCTATCGAAAAGATATGACTCCCAAAATAAGATCCACTTTCATAATGGACTATGTCGGACCATTCCTTCAAGTACCTGCTTCGCAACACTTTTGAACTTTAATCCTAATCCACATTTTGTCTGTAAGTTCAAATGTTCAAAAAGGGCCAGAAAATACAGAAAAGACCCTAAATACATTCGATCTGTCCGTATATTAAAGTTTAAATTCACATAGGCTGAGGGTACGAGTATATCTCTATCGGCAAAGCCGACTGATACTTTTTTACTTGTTTCATTGTTAAATCAATACGGAGAAATTCAAAGAGATAATTTAAATAAAGAATTATGCATGGCACAATGACAGTAGTATGGTCAAATTTTTAATATGTTATGTCAACATTTTCTTTATGTTGTTGGGGAAATTACAACAAAAATATTTTTTATAAAGGGATTTGACATTTAATATTCGAACAGCTGGTGTGATACCACCATGTGATGGTGAGACCATTCAAAAGAAACAGAGAGCATTTACCAAACAAGAGAGGAAATATGAGAGCAAATAATGGGAATGTAGAGAACAATAAGAAAGTGATTTTCAGCGTGACAGCTGAAAATTTTCAAAAAGTATCACAAAAAGTATCATTTCTGAAAAAGTGGCACATGTCTTTAGAAAAAGTGTTACAAAAGGTGGCATCCTTTTTTATTATTAAAAACAGAAAACAGTATGAAAACGTAACAGAAACAATTCGTATATAACTAGTAATATATAATAATAATTATACCACAAACATCCCAGACGGGACAAGAGAGACTTCTCATATTAGATCAATGATATGTGACCTACTGTTTAGCCGACTCCGAATGGCTTGTCATAAGACACCACTTGTAGAAAAGTTTTACATGGCTGAAATACTCAGGAAATGTCGCCAACATTACTGAGGAATAGTTTGCCACCGATGAAAATTTGATAGCAGTGAAGACGGCGAAGATACCACAGATCCAATCTCGGAAGATGGTATTGAAAGTATACCGCCCAGCCAAGATGAAGTAAGTACAGCAATAAACCGCCTGAAGAATAATAAGGCGGCAGGAGCAGATGGCCTACCAGTCGAGCTGTTCAAAACCGAGGCGACACGCTGATAAGGTGTATGCATCAGCTAGTTAGCACCATCTGCCAGGAACGTGAGCATCCTATGTCCAGTCGACAAGAAGGGTGATAAGGCTGTGTGCTCCAATTACAGGGGCATAAGTCTGCTCCCTATTGCATATAAGATAGTATCTGGCATGTTGTGTGAGAGACTAAAGCCTATGGTCAATGAAATTATTGGACCCTATCAGTGCGGCTTTAGACCTGGCAAATCCACCATTGACCAGATATTTACCTTGAGACAAATCCTGGAAAAGACCCAAGAAATGCAGATCGACACCTTCCATCTTTTCGTCGATTATAAAGCAGCAATCAACAGCCCTATACGTTCAAAGTTGTTCCAAGCCATGTCTGATTTTGTTATTCCTGCAAAGCTCATTCGGTTTTGTAGAATGACATTAACTGAGACGAGATCCTCAGTTAAAATAGGAAAGAACATCTCCGAAGAGTTTTGTACCAGAAGAGGTTTCAGACAAGGAGACGGCCTGTCGTGTGATCTATTCAACATCCTGCTGGAAAAGGTCATACGAGAAATGGAACGATATACACGAACAGCCTTATGTTACTGGCTTATGCCGACGACATTGACATCATGGGTCGATCGGTAAAGGAAGTAACTGACACCTTTGCAAAAGTCGAAAGAAAATCTGCTAAAGTTGGTCTGGCAGTAAACGGCGAAAAAACCAAGTTAATGGTATCGACGCGTAATATGTTCACAAACCCCGCACCATCTGTGAATGTTGGTACCAACAATTTTGAGGTAGTAAAGGACTTCGTCTACCTCGGCACCGCCATAAACACAACAAATAACATCAGTTGTGAAATACGAAGAAGAATAGTGTTGGCTAACAGATGCTACTTTGGGCAGAGTAAGCAGTTTAGGAATAAAGCCACCTCTCGTCAAACAAAAGTAACACTTTACAAAACACTGATGTATGGTTCCGAAGCTAATGTATGGTTCCGAAGCATGGGTACTTGCTCAAGCAGATAAGGCAGTGCTTGGTGTGTTCGAGAGAAAAAATCTTCGAAAGATATACGGGCCAATCTATGTTGACGGCGAATATCGGCGTCGTATGAACAACGAGCTGTATCAACTATACAATGACATCAATGTAGTTGAACGAATCGAGATACAACGATTGCGATGGCTAGGCCATGTTATAAGAATGAGTGATGATGAACCCGCTAAAAAGGCGTATAAATACGGGCCGCATGGAGGTTCTCGCAGATCTGGAAGGCCAAAGCTTCGTTGGAGCGAACAAGTCAAACGAGATATCAGTAAGCTACATATCCCAGATTGGGAAAATACAGCAGCAAACAGAGAGGATTAGAGATTTTTTCGTAGTTCGGCTTATGGAACAAATGTTCTGTAAAAGGCCAGCTAAGTAAGTAAGTACATATTAAAATAGAATTTGTTCATTCTTTTAGAATAACTCGGCGTACTTTATTTATATAATATACTAGCGGACCCGGCGAACTTCGTCTCGCTATTAAGGAATAAAATTTCATACAAAAACTCAATTTTCGATTTTTCCAATTTTCCGACTTTTCCAGAGGGATTTTCCAAAATCTTCTTCCGCAAAGACCTTCTCCTTCTGGATAGGTTAATATTTTGGTAAATTCCCAACATAAAGGTACATACATACATCCAGATTTTTTTAATTTCTAGCAATTTGCATATCGTCACAATAAATGCCCGAAGACGTAACCCACAAAACCAAAACTTTACAGGAGAAGCAAAAAACGTTATAAAATTAAAAACTGTTTTACGGAATATTAATCTTATGAAGGCGAGTATATGGGATATTATGGATCATATACGAAAGGGAATAAGTAGTGGAACCAAAACCGCTGAATTGCTTAGTTTTGAGATCCTCCATTACAACAAAATCTGCAATATTATCCCATTTTCCGAAATGCAATTTCTTGAATAGGATCGTTGTTCTTGAACCTAGAAGCTTGAAATTTTGCCAGATCATGTATTTTAGTTTTATATATCAGATTACGTCAAAAAACGAATTTCGATTTTCATGTCGTTTACGTCTTCGGGCGTTTATGGTGACGATATATAAAATGTCAATCTTGGAAGCAAAGTGTGAATTTTGTATTTTTAGTTTCACATACAATTTTTCAACGTGTGGGAGTATGTCAAATGGTACTGAATTGGTCGCAGGGGTACTTCGGTACTTTTTGTAGTGAAATGGTACTGAAAATGTATTATTGTACTGAATTTTTCATCCCTGATCAACAATGATACTCAACAATGATACTCGTTGTATTTGTTTTTTCTTGTTCTTTCTTCTGTGAGTTTTGATGGTTGAGTTATACCGGCACAATCTGAGAAGTGTTTTGGAGGTAACCTTGGTCGTAAATTAGTTTATCCCTCTCATATTTGTTATGATTTTTTATACCCTCCACCATAGTATGGAGGGTATATTAAGTTTGTTTTTCCGTTTGTAACGTATATATATTCTTGATAAGGGTAAAATTCTGAGTCGATCTGTACATGTCCGTCCGTCCGTACGTCTGTGGTAATCACTCTAGCATCCACAAAAATGGAGATAGGACACTGAAATTTTGGGAAAATGCGTCTTTTGTTTGCAGGCAGGTCAAGTTCAATGATGGGCTATATCGGTCCACGTTTTGGTATAGCCCCCATATAACGGTACCCCCCGATTTACGGTATTTTGAGGTTTTTAGCTAAATTTTCAGACCGAATTAGCTATAATTTGACATTAAGGGTTCTTAAGTGTCAAGAAACTTATATAACAAAACATGTGGACCTAGGTCCATGCTTTGGGATAGCTCCCATATAACGGTACCTCCCGATTTTCGGTAGTTTGAGAACTTTACCTACAATTTTTAACCGAATTAGCTGTAATTTGACATATAAAGTTATATAATAGTCACCACACCTATCCACCAAAAATTGTCAACATAGGTCCATGTTTGGATATAGCCCCCATATAACGGTACCTCCCGATTTTCCGGTTTTTGAGGATTTGACCTACAATTTTCAACCGAACTAGCTGTAATTTGACATTTGATGTTTTTAGTGGTCATCACACCTATCCCCCCAAAAAGTGTCAACATAGGTCCATGTTTGGATATAGCCTCCAAAAAACGGTACCCCCGATTTTTGGTATTTTGAGGATTTGACCTAAAATTTTTAACCGAACTAGCTGTAATTTGACATTTGAAGTTCTTAGTGGTCACCACACCTCTCCATCAAAAATTGTCAACATAGGTCCATGTTTGCATATGGCCCCTATATAACGGTACCTCCCGATTTATGGTATTTTGAGGATTTGACATACAAATTTTACCCGAACTAGCTGTAATTTGACATTTGCAGTACTTAGTGGTGTGGAGGACTTTAGCTACAATTTTTAACCGAACTAGCTAGAATTTGTCCTACATTTTTTAACCAAACTACCAATAATTTGACATTTGAGATTCACAGTTGTCACAAAACTTCTCCAACAAAAACTATCAGCATAGGTGGATGCTTTGTTATAACCGCTATATAACGGTACCTCCCAATTTTTAGCTGAACTAGATGTAATTTGTCATTTCCAGTTCCAGTTGTCTCAAAGCTACTCGACCAAAAATTGTCAACATACATAGGCAGATATAGGCACCATATAAAAGTGCCGTCCGAATAAAGACATTTTGGGTACATTACACTATGCAACACTGAAAATGCAAACAACTTCTAGTATGCATTTTTTGAAAGTACATATTTCGACTACAAAAACCCTAGTAGGGTTTTGTCCTGTCATATCCAGTTCGGATTTTATGGCCTTATCTAAACCGGGTTAAATTTACACTTTTTTGCATTTATCAGGCCTTTATCTCAGAAACGAATAGAAATTTGGCCTTGCTGTCTCTAGCAATATTGTAGCCCTAATCTAGTAGAACTTATCTTTTGAAAAAAAAAACACATAGAAAAAACTCCATCTAGGGCATCAAAATCTATAAAATATAGAAAATGTTACATAATTGCTGAAATTGTGGTCAGTATCGGCTAAACTCTTGGGAGTTGAACCAAGTAACCTTTCGCAAAAATATTCCAAATAAAGTTCTCAACAATTCTTTAGAACATTTTAAAACTCTAAAATGCTTACTTCATGTTGTTTCAGCGGTATTTTGAATCATATCTTTTACAACACGTATTTCAAACACAGTTCACACCAACAGTTTATTCTCGCATTTCGGATTTCAATATTTTATTGACATTTTTATTAAATCGTCGTTGAAAAATGTACCGAAAACAACGGCATAGAGGCATATTAGAACAATGACATGTTCTGAAGATTTGTGTTTTACATTCCAGGGAATATTTTTCCGAAAGAAAATATTCAGAAGAAATTAACGGTTTTGGAGATACGGTGCGAAATGTATAAATATTGTGGAATTTTTGCAAATATTTTGAAATTTGAGGTAATAAATGTAGTTTTTCGAGTTCATTAATTCTCCAAATATGTTATCCTTGTCCTTATCTACAAATTTGCTTCAGAGGTCAGAAGAAGATTCGCATTGGTTTCAGAGATATAGCCCCGAATTTCTTTAAAAACTCAATATTTAATCATGTTTAGAAGGGCCATAAAATCCGAGCTGGACCTGACACAACAAAACCCAACTAGGGTTCAAAAAATCCTCAGTTCGAATTGTTTGCACAAGATCACCTTAAAAATGTTGCACAGTGTTATCTAACATTTTTAGGTACCCACTTAAAGTTGTGGACAGGAATGAAAACTAATTATTCCAGTTTAGTTCAGAATATTTTATGGTGGAGGGTATGAAAAGTTCGGCCCGTCCGAACTTAACGCTTTTTTACTTGTTATTCCTCATGTTGGGGTGGGTGAGCTTGGTTCATTCACTTTGCCATAAGCAGATGCCGTAATAGGTTTGGTTACTTAAAATTTTTTGAAGTTTTGCTGAGCCTACGACTATTCGAAAAAATCAATAAAGAGAGTGTTTGACCTAAATAAAATCCAGAATCCCTCACATATTACTAAAATACTACTTGTACCAAGTGAGTTTCCGGAACTTTTAGGCTGTTATTGTGGGATGTATGGTCAGTTGTAACTGAGACCACAACTACTACCTGAATGAAAAACCTGAACGTAATGCACTTTTGTGCTGGAACTGCATGCAGAAGTAGCCCCAAATGTTGGGACATTTTGAAAGGTATATCTTGGAAAGTATTGACTTTTTCTAGAAAAACTATACTGTTGTATTCATTGTTCTAAGAACTATTCGCTATTAAAATCTTAACACGACCCGAAGTGGCTTTGAACTGGATTTAAGCGCAAAAGTGTTTAACTTTTGTAGAATGTCCCTTCATAGTCAATTTTGTATTATGGTCGTGAGCTACTCAGACATTTTAGTTGTGTCGGATTTTTTAGAAGTTACAAGCCATTATGTCAGAACGTATGGACATACACACGATTAATTGTAATATGGGAATCAAAAACTGCTTTCGATGAAAATTTCAAAACGATCCTAAGTTTTAAATTGCACTTAAGCGAAAATGTTGAACTTTTGTGGAGATGACAATCGAAGAAGTGATCCGAGAGAAATATCAGGATGTGCAAAGATTTGACCATTGTCAGTCGCACGTTTCAAACCATTGTAGTTGGTCACGGTAGGACTTTTACTGCTTTTAGGTCATTGGATCATTGTCTACTAAAAATGTATTGTAATCAAGAGTAAAAGGACTACATACTGTGAGGATTCTCGAACAACCCTTAAACTGTGCATAACTAAACAATTTTGTGAGAAAGATACATTAAGTAGTCGTCCAATGTAAAGCTTCTTGGAAGAAATTTTAGGATGGGCAAAATTTCTCGATCAATTCGGACATTAAATACATACGTTATTGTACTCACCAGTAATTTCAGTGTGTGCAGACAAGGTTTTTAGAGATTTTGCGCAAATGTTTCAGGAAGTATGGATTTGCCTACCAAACAAGTAAAAAAGTATCAGTCGGCTTTGGCGACAGAGATATACCCTCAGTCTGTGTGAATTGAAACGGCCATCTATGGACAATATCGAATCTACAAATTATGGATTTTGTAGCCCTTTTTAAAATTTGAAGCTCAAAAGTGTTGCGGAGGATGTACTTTAAGGAATGTAACGACGTAGTCCATTTTGGAAGTGGATCATATTTTGGGATTCATTCCTTTTGATAGATTTTGTGCCCACCAGTCATTTCAGTTGGTCACCGTATAACTTAAAGGTTTTGGGCCACGATGTCAGGAAGCATGGACTTGCCCACGAAAAACATAAACTCGCTTAAACAGGACCACAATGAAAAGCATCGGTATAATTTTTCAAAGGTTCGTCGAACACATCCCAAACCGCGCTTTAACAAAAATTTTGATATTTTGTGGTGGGTGACCTAAGGAGAAGACCGATTTATGAAGTAAAACTACATTTGGACAAAATATTAGGAGGTCCAAGGTTTGGACGATTGCTCCGTTCAGCAGATATAGCGCGTATTATTTTAGTGACATTTTTTAACTTTTGGGGGTGGGGACGAACCGGAAGGTGCGCACCGATAGTGTCAATCTTCAAACTTAAACTTAGTTTGGACTAAATATTACGAAGGCCAAATTTTGGACCGAATTGGCTGATCCGTTCGAGAGTTATCGTACGAATAGTGCCATAGGGATTTTTACAGCCTTCGGGCTATTTTCTCAGGAAGTATGGTCTTGGCCCTAAAAAAACTTGCACCGTCGTAATGGGGGCAGCGAATACAATTTGTTACAACAAGATAAAAGCGATTAGAAAGCAGGCCTTAAACTGCATTTTTCCGAAATTTTGTGTGGGAGGTAACTGAAGGTGTTCACATATATAGTCCGTATTCAAGCCCGATCTATATCTCGTAGAAATATTACGATGTGCAAAGTACGGACCAAATCCGTTACTGCCTTCAAGAGTTATCGAGGGTACAAATTTTCCGAATATTTTCGAACTTTTGTGGGACAGGTACCTAAAGGAATAGGCTGATATGGATCACCTTCGAAATTTAACTTTCAGACCAAATATTACGATGGAAAAATTGTAGACCGAATCGGCAGATGAGTTCAAGAGTTATCGCGCGCTCCAGCCGCTACACATTGTGCCATAGGAGATTTTTAGAACTTTCTGGCTATTTTCTCAGGAAGTATAGACTTGCCCCATATAAAACTTGTACCTTTGTGTTGGGGTTGCTACAACAAAAATCAAAACGATCCGAAAGCAGGTCCTAAGCTGAACTTTTCCGAAATTTTGTGTGGGAGGTACCCAAAGGAGTGGACCGATAGAGTCCATATTGGAACCTCAGATATGCCTGGTAGAAATTTTAAGATGTGCAAAGTATGGACCAAATCGGTTACATCCTTCAAGAGTTATCGTGCGCACAAATTTTTCGAACTTTTGTAGGGGAGGTACCTGAAGGAGTGGCCGATATGGCCCATCTTCGAACTTAAACTAAGTTTGGACAAAAAATTACGAAAGCCAAACTTTTGGGCCAAATCGGCTCATCCGTTCGAGAGTTATCGTGCGCACCAGGCAGCCAGACAGACAGACGGACATTACTAAATCAACTCCAATTGTCTGAAACATATTTTATCCTACCATACTCCGTGGTCAACAAACTTCTCTCTTAAAAATTGTGGACATAGATTCACGTTTTAGTATAGATCCTATATATATACCGGATCGGGCGAATATTTTTTATTTCTTCACTTTTCAAATACTGTATTTCAAAATTATTTTCTTTTTTTAGTTTTTTATTATTTTAAGTTTTTTTAATTTAAAAACAAATTTGCTATTTACTTCTTCCAGTCAATTGTTCGCATTTGAGTTCTACACGATTTTGAATACTTTCCAACGGTTTTACTTGTTAAAATTTATCACTGAACAATAAGTTTCGTTTACAAAACAGATTAATTACTAAAAAAACATATAATAAGTTGTAATTACATTTTTTCCACCCCGCAAATGCCGAACACACAAATTTGTTTCGGACAGAGTTAATTAAGTTCAACAATAGATTTACTGGCGCATTCTCAATTAGTCAGGAATTAATTTTTTCGATCGATCGTAAAGTTTTATTTTATTTTTAATTTTTGTTTTTTAAATATCAGTTTATTTCCCCCAAACAATGCCAATGTACCGAACACGTCGAGTACACGAGAACGACTCAAAGCTTAAAAACTTGGCCAAGACTTTGAACGAGAAGTGTAAATGGACGTTACTGACTGACTGCAGTGAGTAGTGTCGACGTCGTCGTAGTCGATGTGGTGTTGTTGTTGGTGGCAGTGTCTCCGTTAAATACCGACGATCTAAATGAAGTAAATAATAAAAAAAAACAAGTGATCTGCGAATAAGTACAACAAAATCATTGCAAACAGCAACAACAACAATGGCAAAAAATATGACAACAACTGTATTACTGGCAAAAACATAAATAAAACATGAACATTAGGTCGTATGCAATAATTGGAGAAACAATTAAGAATTAAATGGTTCCAAATGGAAAGAATTTCGGAAATTGACAGCCAAATGAGGATTAAATAAATCGGCAATAAATAAATAATGAATATAATAATAAAAATATGTATTAAAAAACCAAAAATAGCATTGGGACTAACGGAAATAATTTAAATATGAAAACAATTTGTATCTTTTTTCTATTGGGAGCAGCATTTCCCGAAATCCCTGCTCCGGTTTATTTTGGAACAAGTGGTAGGTGAACATAAGAACAAAATATAACCATCCTGTCACCTGGTCTGATAAATGATCAGACTATCACCTCATGATTGTGTCCATCAGCACAGAGCCCGACTTCATCACTTCTGAACGCCACACTTTAAAAAAGTTAATCACCGCTGCAGATATCTGCTTAACCCTTCTGATTTTTGGGTAATAGAAAGGACGTTCCAAGACAAAGTCAAACCAAATTATACAGCAGAGGAGGCGAGACTAACAAATAATCATGATGAGCTAGGTCGAGCCAACCTCAGTGACCCCAGAGTTAGGAAGCTTACACTGGAAGTTAACAGGCCGATGAACATAAGCCAATGGTGTGCACGGCCATCCACTGGTGGTTTCTGTAAAATACTCTTAATTTAATTAATTCAACAACGCTTGGGCGTTTAAGTATTTTTTGTAATAATTCTTTAATAATTCAATTGTAGCAGGATTTTAGGTATCATTAGTGCTTAAAAATGTTAAAATATGTAAAGATACAACAAGAAAAATTAAATATTAATTCTCCCTTAAATTTTCTCTTTTCCTATTTTGCTCACCATTGACATAAGCGCAACAAGTGGCAAAATCATATAAAGAGTTGCAACATTGGAGCCAGAATAAGTGAATTGGGAGCAACTTTAAAGTCACTCTCGAACTCTGAAAAGAAGGAAAATTGGAGCACAGTCACGATTGGCGGCGGTACTCTGACTGACCAAAGATATGCGACAGTTTTTTTAACCGACAGTTTGCACCCCGGGAGAGACAGGGCGAAGGAAAGGTGCCGTGCCGCATTCCTGTAGAGGAGGAACTACCACAATTTACAATGGATGATGTTGCGAATGCCATCAGAAACGCTAATCACCCAAAGCGTTGGGCCCTGATTCATGGTAATGATGAAACAGCTGGATGAGCTGGAAGTTGAGTATTTTACCGAAGATCTCAACCTGTCGCAAGCCACCTAGGGTGGTACCGCTACAGAAGCCGGTTTGATAGCGAGAGAGAGAGTCGTATGCGTAAGGCCGCAAACAATGCGTTTGTATTGGTAAGTAAGTACGGTCCCAGCATGTATGTAAGTGCAACGCGATGGAAAAAATATGCAAACCTGTCAGAACGCCGCCCTGAGAAGTGCAAAGGTACAGCAGCACAATGGAATGCTTTCGTTGCAGTACTTTCTTGGGTGCTACCGTGAGAGCCATCCTAATCATGTCTTTAACGGTCCAACGTTAAAGAGAGAACCTCTAGATCAACAAGCAAGCAGGTTTAAATAAACATTCACACGGATGCAGTCGCAAAATCTATAAACAGCTATCATCGTGTGAATGCGGTCGTGGAAGAAAATCCCCCATCTATCGTGACTGAGGACCGTCAGTTGCCACCACAAACCATAGTAGTTTTGGTTCAACAACGCTTGGGATGGTGCAACCGTCTGAATTCCCATGGGCAAAGATCGATGATCAATTATCTTATGTAGCTTTGTGGTTACATCACATCGAAGCAGGCACATTCCAAGAACTGGAGATAAACCTTACTTACTTAGTCAGCCCAGTACAGAACATTTGTTCCATAAGGCGAACTAAGAAAAGATTTCTCTCTGTTTGTTGTTTCGCTTTTTGGAATGCAGCGTTTATCGATATTTTTTCCACTTGTTTGCTCCATCGAAGCATTGGCCTGCCAGTTCTGCGTGTACCGCCATGTGGCCCGTATAAGCAAGTACCATGTGGCTATTGGTGTAGATGGTGCTATTTCTTTTAACGTTTGCAGGATGTTGAAGAAATCACAGGAAAGGCTGTCTCGTTTTCTGAAACCACTTTTGGTACAAACTGTTCGGAGACGTTTTTCTTCCTACTTTAACTGAGGATCGAGTGTCAATTAAAGTCATTTTACAAAGCCGAATGAGCTTTGCTGGGATACCAAATTCAGACATGGCTTGGAATACCTTTGGGCGTAGGGCGCTGTCGAAGACTGTCTTATAATCGACAAAAAGGTGATAGATGTCCATCTGCATCTCTCTAGGATTTGTCGCAGGATAAATATCTGTTCAATGGTGGACTTGCCGCATTGCTTTGGTCCAATAAATTCGTTGACCATAGGATTTAGTCGTTCGGACAATATCCCTGACACTACCTTGTAGGCAATAGGGAGAAGACTTATGCCCCTATAGTTGGAGCATAAAGTCTTATCTCCTTTCTTGTGGACAGGGCACAAGATGCTTAGGTTCCAATCGTCGGGTACGCGTTCTTCCTGCCAGATGCACAGAAAACAAGTAAGAACGGCGTTAAGTTCGGCCGGGCCGAACTTGTTATACCCTCCACCACAAGTTGTATTGAAGTAAAATTGAATAACTAGTTTCCTTTCGTGTATGAAAATTTCAGCAATTTCGGTAAAACAATGTGAGGCACCATTCTATGGGGGCTATTTCAAAAAGTCGATATATACCGACAAATTTCTGACGGACAGTTTTTAGGCTCAAAGAAGACTAAATACCAAATTTTTTATATTTCGGTAAGAGAATGTGGCTAAAACTTAAAAAATACCGAAAATCAAGAAGTACGCTTCTATGGGGATATAGGAAGACGTGGACCTATACTGATAATACTCTTCTGGAATATTTTATAACTCTTGGAAGACGAAATAACGAATTTCAGCCATTTCGGTTGGATATTGACGTCACAATCTTCAGTATTACGAAAATCGGGAGGTACCGTTCTATGGGGGCTATATGAAGGCATGGACCGATACCGACAAATTTCTGGGGGAAAGTTTTATACCACCAACGTAGACTAAGTACCAATTTTCAGCCATTTAGGTTGGATAATGAATCTAAAACCTTCAAAATACCGAAAATCGGGAGGTACCGTTCTATGGGGGCTATATGAAGGTGTGGACCGATACCGACAAAATTCTGGGGCAAGGTTTTATACCCCTAAAGAAGACTACGTACCAAATTTCAGCCATTTTGATAGGATAATGAGGCTAAAACCTTAAAAATACCGAAAATCGGTAGGTACCGTTCAATGGGGGCTATATGAAGGTGTGGACCGATACCGACAAAATTCTGGAGGAAAGTTTTATACCCCTAAAGAAGACTACGTACCAAATTTTAGCCATTTTGGTAGGATAATAAAGCTAAAACCTTAAAAATAGCGAAAATCGGGAGGTACCGTTCTATGGGGGCTATATGAAGGTGTGGACCGATACCGACAAAATTCTGGAGGAAAATTTTATACCCCTAAAGAAGACTACATACCACACATATGAAGGTGTCGACCGATACCGACAAAATTCTATAGGAAAGTTTTATACCCCTAAAGAAGACTACGTACCAAATTTCAGCCATTTTGGTAGGATAATGAAGCTAAAACCTTAAGAATACCGAAAATCGGGAGGTGCCGTTCTCTGGGGGCTATATCAAAACGTAGACCGATATATCCCATTTTCAATACAAACCATCCTGCAAGTAATAAAAACTTCTGTACCAAATTTTGATTCTCTATCTTTAAAATTAAGCGCTGTATCTTGATTTCAACAGACAGACGGACTGACGGACAGACGGACATGGTCAAATTGACATAGATTTTTATGCTGATCAATAATATATATATTTTATAGGGTCTCCGACGAATATTTCGATGTGTTACCCCTAAAGAAGACTACGTACCAAATATCAGCCATTTCGGTGGAATATTGAGGCCACAACGTTCAAAATACCGAAAATCGGGAGGTACCGTTCTATGGGGGCTATATGAAGGCATGGACCGATACCGACAAAGTTCTGGGGGAAAGTTTTATACCACCAACGTAGACTAAGTACCAAATTTCAGCCATTTAGGTGTGATAATGAATCTAAAACCTTCAAAATACCGAAAATCGGGAGGTACCGTTCTATGGGGGCTATATGAAGGTGTGGACCGATACCGACAAAATTCTGGGGCAAAGTTTTATACCCCTAAAGAAGACTACGTACCAAATTTCAGCCATTTTGATAGGATAAAGAAGCTAAAACCTTCAAAATACCGAAAATCGGGACGTACCGTTCTATGGGCGCTATATGAAGGTGAGGACCGATACCGACAAAATGCTGGGGGAAAGTTTTATACCCCTAAAGAAGACTACGTACCAAATTTCAGTCATTTTGGTAGGATAATGAGGCTAAAACCTTAAAAATACCGAAAATCGGGAGGTACCGTTCTATGGGGGCTATATGAAGGAGTGGACCGATACAGACAAAATTCTGGAGGAAAGTTTTATACCCCTAAAGAAGACTACACACCAAATTTCAGCCATTTTGGTAGGATAATGAAGCTAAAACCTTAAATATACTGAAAATCGGGAGGTACCGTTCTATGGGGGCTATATCAAAACGTGGACCGATATATCCCATTTTCAATACCAACCATCCTGCAAGTAATAAAAACTTCTGTACCAAATTTTGACTCTCTATCTTTACAATTGCGAGCTGTATCTTGATTTCAACAGACAGACGGACGGACTGACGGACGGACGGACGGACGGACGGACAGACGGACATGGTCAAATCGACATATAATTTTATGCTGATCAATAATATATATACTTTATAGGGTCTCCGACGAATATTTCGATGTGTTACAAACGGAATGACAAATTTAATTATACCCTCCATATGGTGGAGGGTATAAAAATCGGCGATAAAAAAAATTATCAGATTGACGAAATTCGATAAAATTATTTGATACAATAAAATTTTAATATTGACTAAAATATTTATCGATTTTTTATATTGAATTGATAAAAAATTTCAAATATTGACATATCAAGCAAAATGTGGAATATTTTGATAATTATTTTTGTCAATAGGTGAAATATTTTATCATTTGTATTTTTACTTTGTGATCAAATAATTTTATTGAATTTTGTCAATATGACAATTTGTTTATCGCCGGAAAATCGATAAATTTTTGATTGAATCTTTGAATTTTATTATCAAATGGCTAAATTTTTTTCTGTGTGGTGCTAACTAGCTGATGCATGCAACTTATCAGCGTGTCGTGTCCAGTTTTATCGAGCTCGGCTTGTAAGCCATCAGCTGCTTCTGCCTTACAGCTGGTTTAGTTGCTGGCTTTACCTCATCTCGTCCTGGAGGTATACATTCAATACCATCTTCTGGGATTGGATCTGTGGTATCTTCGTTGACTTCGTTAGTATTGGATACCAGCAGTTTGGAAAAAATGCTCTTTCCATATCCCGAGCACACTATCTGTATCAGTTACCAAATTACATTGCTGGTCTCTACAGGAGGATGTGCCTGTACCAAAACTATAAGTTGTATGCTTCACTCTTTGGTAGAATTTTCGGACTTCATTTTGGCTCCCGTACATCTCGTTTTTTTCACACTCCCGCTTTTCCATTTCTCTCTTTTTCCTGTTGTTGTTCCTTTTCCCCCGATACCTCTCTCGTGCGCTACTCGTTGCTACTGATTGTAAAGTAGCCTTATATGCCGAATTTTTCCCTTCGGTAGCAGTACGACACTCCTTGTCATACCATGAATTCCTCGGCGGAGGTCTCTGGTATCTAAGTATGGATTTTGCGGCTGTTTGCAGGGAGTGGGCAGTATTTTGCCATTGTGCTGATATGTTATCGGGACAAGAAGTGCTTTTATTAAGCAATTGGGCCAGTTGAGTGGAATATGCTGTGGCTATATGTTGTGATTGCAGCTTACCGATGTCCAACTTCCGCGTTGTATCTGTTCGTGCTTTATTTGCAACGTTTAGACGGGTACGTACCTTTGCTGCAACAAGGTGGTGATCCGAGTCTATGTTTGCACCTCGGAACGATCGAACGCTCGATGAATGACTTCTATCTATCACAACGTGATAAATTTGATTTCTTATTCTTTGATCTGGAGACACCCAGTAGCCCTTATGAATATCGAGATGCTTAAATCTGGTACTGCTACCATGTTTCTTGCAGCTGCAAAGTCTATCAGCCTCGTACCATTGTCCGATGTTTCACTGTGGAGACCGAATTTCCCGACCGTTGGGCCAAAGATATTCTCCTTTCCAATTTTGGCATTAAAATCGCCTAGTATAATTTTAAAGTCATGGGCAGAGCAACGGTCATAAGTCTCTCCCAAGCGCTCGAAAAATATATCTGTGGTCTGTTCGTCCTTGTCTTGTCTTTTAATCGAATTGCAGCGAGTCTTTCAATCACTTGGGTGAAGCTGGAGACCAGATGTTTAACCCTCCGACAAACTACATGCTTTGTGTCATGGCAGCTATAATACAGTGGTGCGTCACCTTTAGGGTTGTTGTGAAGCCTTTCCCGTTCCATCGTATTTCCTGTACGGCAGTAATATCGGCCTTGTACTTTTCAAGTACATCTGCGAATGCGTAAACTGCACCTTCTCTATAAGGAGTGCGAACATTCCAGGCGCAGATTCGCAGATCATGGTCCTTAAAACTTTTGTGGGGTTCGTCAACTTTAGTAGGCTGTTTTTTCTAGGGGAGGGTTACTAACCCGACGCCCAAACCCAAGTTTTTAACGTTCTTATGGGTGAACGCGCGGCAAATGTTAGCTCCCTACCTTTAGCGGGTGTTAAAGGCAGCTACTCCATGTGACACCACATCTGCCAATGCGTAAACTGCGAACATTCCAGGTGCCGATTCACAGATCATGGTCCTTAAAACGTTTGCGGGGGTCGTCAACTTTCGAAAAGAAATATTGTGGAAGCAAACATGTTTTGGGAGCCAAATAGGGTATTGTAGAAATGTGAAAATATATATTGTTGGAACCACCATTGTGCCATTATAGTGCTTGAGCAACCATAAAGAGTTTGATACAAAATATATTGTTACTGTAACCATGTATATTTTTACATATTTACAAAATCCTATTTTGTTGTAAGAGTATATTTTCACTTCAACAATATTCCTTCTCTGTGTGTATGGGAAAACGTGTTGCGGGAAGTCTGTGTTCTGGGTTGTCCTGAACTTTTCCATTTTAAAGACAATCAGAATCTTAGTATTCCGTACGTAACCGTTTACCATGGCTAACAGAATCGTTGCTTGATATCTTGGTATTTCGTACGTAACCATTTACCTTGACTAACAATTACAAAAAATAGTTTTCTTCCAATTCTTCCTGTTCGGATATTAATTGATTAAATACAAATCTCTCTTGAAAAGTAATCATTTTGAAAATTAAAATATGTAGTTCACGTTTAGTATTCATAATGCGAACATAGAACACGAACACTTGATCTTGACCACTACTAACTAATACGCTGTCATGCAAAATGTTCATCACGTTGTTACGCGCTATCCATTCATGTTTTTGCCTTTTATTAATTTGTTGTGGTTATTTTTGTATTCCGCCAATCTAAAATTGGCGGTGTTGGAAGCCGGCAAATGAATTTCAAAAATAAAAACAAAACAATTTGTTATGTGACAAAAGCAAAAAGCCGGCCAAGCCAGCCTCAAACGATCGATTGATTCTCAGCACTCAGACAGTTTGTCAGTCAATCATTTAATAAACCGGAAATAATGAGTGATGAATCGACTGACAACCGCTTAAGTGAATAGATGTGTAGTTCCTCATTCTAGAAGTTCAAGACGAAAAAGGTACAACGACTTTCGCAGTCGCATAAATAACTAATGTGGCGCCAATATGTCTTGATTGTGCCGATTTGGTTAATTGAAAACGCAAATACACGTTTTTTTGTGCGTCAATTTGTTTATGTTAACTTTAATTTGCATCAACAAATGAATTGCTATGTTTGGATGAAGAGTTAAAAGACAGCTATTTGTTGATTACAGATCTTATAAACCTAGAAAATCAATCCTCTGGAAAATATGAAATTATATTAAAAGAGAAATCTGTGTTATTTCCTGTATTGTCATTTTAATTTTTTTCTTTTTAATTGTGAAACATTTACATACATATGTATGCAAATTTATGTTGATTGCTTAAAAATTTATATTATTTTAAAAACTCTTTAAAAAGCCACGTTTATTGGTCTAAGGGTTCTTCAAAATATTCTTTTAAAAATACACGTTTAATGGTCTCAAGGTCCATGAAAAAATATTCTTTAAAAAATCTACGTTTAATGGTCTCAAGATCCATAAAAATATTCTTTAAAAAATCCTCGTTTGTTGGTCTCAAGGTCCATGACAAAATATTTTATAAAAATCCACTTTTTATGGTCTCAAGGTCAATGAAAAATATTCTTTAAAAAATCCATGTTTAATGGTCTCAAGGTCCATGAAAAAATATTTTTAAACAATCCACTCTTAAAGGTGTAAAGGCTTTTCAAAAATATTCTTTTAAAATACACACAAAAAAGTGTAACGGCTTTTCAAAAATATTCTTTTAAAATACACACAAAAAAGTGTAACGGCTCTTCAAAAATATTCTTTAAAAGTCCAAGTTTAATGGTGTAAGGGCTCTTCAAAAATATTTTTTGAAAAAATCCACGTTTGTTGGTCTAAGGGCTCTTCAAAAATATTCTTTAAAAAAACCAATTTGTCTAATGGGCCTTAAAAATATTCTTTAAAAAAATCCACGTTTTTTGGTCTGAAGGCTCTTCAAAAATATTCTTTAAAAAAATCCACGTTTTTTGGTCTGAAGGCTCTTCAAAAATATTTTTAAAAAAATCCACGTTTGTTGGTCTAATGGCCCTTGAAAAATATTCATTAAAAAATCCACGTTTGTTGGTCTAATGGCCCTTGAAAAATATTCATTAAAAAATCCACGTTTGTTGGTCTAATGGCCCTTGAAAAATATTCATTAAAAAATCCACGTTTGTTGGTCTAATGGCCCTTGAAAAATATTCATTAAAAAATCCACGTTTGTTGGTCTAATGGCCCTTGAAAAATATTCATTAAAAAATCCACGTTTGTTGGTCTGTGCGAGGTTTATGTATTTTTTAATTGAAACAAAGGCACATTTATAAAAAGTAACAAAACGTATATTTGGTTCGAATGAAATACAAGAACTGAAAATTATAATTTCAAAATGAAAAAAGTATTTTTCTGTCAATTTAAAATTCAAAGAAAAGGTGATGTAAGTTTACAAGTACAAACATTGCAAAGTATGCACCTACATTACCCCCTTCCTAGTGAAAACGATACAGATTTCTCTTCCGATTTGATAGGGGTGATCTGTTGACTTAAATCAATTTCTAAATGTTCAATTTCTGTAAATGCTGGTTTAAGTCGATCAATTGTGATGTTATCTGTCTTGCTTCCGATTTGAAGGGTAAAATATTTTGGAAATCTTTTGATCACTCTGTAAGGTCCATGAAATTTTTGCTCAAGAGGTTTAAGTACATGATCACTTCTTATCCACACATGGGAACATACATTCAATTCCTTGTTGATAAATATATTTGAACTGCTCTTATTTGAAGTTGTTATGGGTTTAATTCCAGACATTAATGTTTGAAGATGTAACAGAAAATCATCTGAATCTAAAACGGCATTACTTTCGGTGAACATTTGACCAGGAACATGAAGTGTTTCGCCATATACCATTTCAGCTGGAGAGCAATTAATTGCATCTTTTACCGAAGTTCTTAACCCTAGCAATACTAAAGGCAAAGACCTTGTCCATTGAGTTTTGTTGTGGCATATCAATGCGGATTTAAGAGTTCTGTGAAGACGTTCAACTAATCCGTTCGATTGTGGATGATAAGAAGTCGAATGTTTTAATCGAGTTCCCAATAACTTCAATAGATTCCGAAAAGTATTCGATGTGAACTGACGTCCTCTGTCTGTATGAACAATATCTGGTGGACCAAAACGAGATACCCAGCCATTTAAGAAACTTTGGGACACAGTTTCCGCTGTAATATTCGGCATTGGTATTGCTTCCATCCATCGGGTAAATCGATCAATGCAGGTAAGAATATAGCGATGACCATCTGATAGTGGAAATGGGCCAACTATATCTAAGTGCACATCAGCAAAACGTCGCGATGATAATGGAAATGTCCCGATAGGACTTTTTGTATGGCGGGTTATTTTTGATCGTTGACAATACTGACAAGATTTCGTCCACTGTACACAATCTCTTTTCATGAAAGGCCAGCAATAACGTTCAGTGACAAGTTTTACGGAAGATCTTGAACCAGGATGAGATAAATTGTGTAAACCATAGAATATTGATTTTCGCAATTGAACTGGAACATATGGTCTTGGATTTTTAGCTTGAGAGACGTCACAAAATATCTTCGTATTTGAGGCAGGAATTGTAATGAGTTGTAAATTCATTGATGTTTCGGATTTTAACAAATCTTGAAGTTCTTGATCGCTTTGTTGAAGTTTTGAAAGTTCTTCAAAATCCAATAATGATAATGATTCTACACGGGAGAGTGTATCTGCAACGATGTTTTCATTACCCTTAATGTACCTCAAATCCGTTGAAAATTGGCCAATAAAGTTTAATTGTCGTAGTTGACGAGGGCTTGCTTTTTCTGGCTTTTGAGAAAAAGCGTAAATTAGTGGCTTGTGATCAGTATAGATTGAAAACGAACGGCCTTCTACGTAGTCCCGAAAATACTTAACAGCTTCATAAATCGCTAATAGTTCTCGGTCGTAAGTACTATAGCGTTGCTGAGTTTTGCTTAGCTTCTTGGTAAAGAAAGATAATGGTTGTAACTCACCATTTATTCGTTGTTCCAAAACAGCACCTAAAGCAAAATCTGATGCATCTACTTTAATGGATAATTCTACATCACTAACGGGATGAAATAACAACACTGCATTTGATAAGCTTGACTTACATTGCAAAAATGATTTTTCCGCTTCTTTAGTCCATTTTATCATTTTTCACTACATTCTTGAGAAGTTGGTTTAGTGGGGCTTGTTCTGTCGCTGCATTAGGTAAAAATCTTCTATAAAAGTTTACCATTCCGAGAAAGCGTCGTAAGTCCTTTATAGTCGAAGGCTTAGGGATACTTACAATTTCAGCAACTTTGCTTCGAATGGGTTGCATTCCAGTTGATGATATTCGGAAACCAAGAAAATCGATTTCACTATTGCCGAAAGAACATTTACCTTGATTTACGACAATGCCATATTTCTGAAACCTCTCAAAAACAATCTTCAGATGCTCCAAATGTTCAGCAGGCGATTTTGAAAATATAAGGACATCATCAATGTAGACGAAGACAAAAGGTAAACCACGTAGTACTTCATCCATTAAACGTTGGAAACTTTGGGCGGCATTTCGCAATCCAAACGGCATTTTGACAAATTCGTATAAACCAAATGGAGTAGCGATAGCAGTTTTTGGTACGTCGTCAGGAAATACAGGGATTTGATAGAACGCGCGCGCCAAATCCAACTTTGAAAATATGCAGCTACCGGCTAAGTTAATGTTGGCATCAGTGATAAAAGGTATTGGATAACGATCAGGTACCGTAATTTTATTTAAAAATCGGTAATCTCCAACACATCTCCACTCACCATTTTTCTTGGGAACCATATGAAGAGGATTCGACCAATTACTACTTGATGATCTAATGATCCCATGTTCGAGCATATACTCAAAATCTTTTTTGGCAATTTTGAAACGATTTTGATCTAAGCGCCGTGGTTTTGCATGTACGGGTGGTCCAGTCGTTTCAATATGATGATATATTCCATGTTCCGTTTTAATTCCAGGAAGAGTGGAGGCTTGATAGACATCTGGATACTTCATTAACAATTTGTTGTAAACAGATTCATTTTTCACCAAAGTTGTTATGCCTAGTGACGGAGATTTAGAAATTTTCGCTGAAACTTGCAGATCAGTTTTGCCATCAATCAATGCTTTACGCTTAAGATCAGGAAGAAGGTGAAAATGTTTTAAAAAATCAGAACCAATAATGGGTTTTGTAACATCTGCTATAATAAAGGTCCAAGAAAAATTTCTGCGTAATCCGAAATCTAAATGCATGATTTTCTGACCGAAAGTACGAATTGAAGAACCATTTGCAGCAAAAATTTTAATTCCACAGTCTGACGTTTTTGAAGTCTTGAAGCACGGAGGAATTACAGACACATCGGCTCCGGTGTCAATTAAAAAATCTCTGTTGGAAAGCTTATCTCTAACAAAAAGGCGACACGAGATACCACTGTAATCTGGAATTGTCGCAACTTCCGAGTGGTCCTCTAGTTTTTTGAGAAAGAGCATGGGGACACGCATTTTGTTGCCTTTTCTGCAAACCGATTATGGTACCAACACCAGTCTCTGCGTCGTGACTTACTTCTGTTACGCGACTTGCTGTTATTACCTGTGTCCGAACGAGTCTGAGAGCGGTTTCTAGAAAAGTTGTTGAATTTCTTTTCTAAAGCTTCAATTTGACGGGATATTTTGGTCAGATCAATATTGCCAGCTGCAGCAGTTACTTCATAAAGTTGTGGCGAACGTAGGCTCATGATCTTATCTGCTTGCAGAGCTAACGAAGACAAATCGCTTACTTGACTTATTGTTAAAATTGACCGAACATCTTCTGGAAGTTGTTCCAAAAAGAGTGTCTTGAGAACAGCGTCATTTAATTGACCAGAAGCAAGATTTTTCATAATTTGCAGCAAATGCGACGGCTTTTGGTCTCCTAATTCTTGATTTTTCAGCAGTCTGCGGAGTTTTGATTCCTGAGATTCGGAAAATGTTTCCATAAGGCGATTTTTAACGGCAACAAATCTACCATCAGCAGGAGGGGATTCCAAAATATCACAAATGTGAGGAAGAAAATTTGAATCGATATTTGCTACAACATATTGGAATTTGGTCTCATCGCGAGTGATACCAGAAATTGCAAAAATAGCTTCAACCTGCATAAACCATAGTTTTGGATTTTCTTTCCAGAATGGAGGCAGCTTGTGGACACTAGAAGCAGCAACATTACGGGCTTGAGAATTTTCATTCCGACCATCTGCTAATTGATCCGAATTTTCCGAGGGCATTGTTACACTAGTTTTGTATTTGGTTTTTGTATTCAACGATTTAAAACGCGAGGTCACCAATTAATGTGCGAGGTTTATGTATTTTTTAATTGAAACAAAGGCACATTTATAAAAAGTAACAAAACGTATATTTGGTTCGAATGAAATACAAGAACTGAAAATTATAATTTCAAAAAGAAAAAAGTATTTTTCTGTCAATTTAAAATTCAAAGAAAAGGTGATGTAAGTTTACAAGTACAAACATTGCAAAGTATGCACCTACAGGTCTAATGGCCCTTGACAAATATTCATTAAAAAATCCACGTTTGTTGGCCCTTGAAAAATATTCATTAAAAAATCCACGTTTGTTGGCCCTTGAAAAATATTCATTAAAAAATCCACGTTTGTTGGTCTAATGGCCCTTGAAAAATATTCATTAAAAATACACGTTTGTTGGCCCTTGAAAAATATTCATTAAAAATACACGTTTGTTGGCCCTTGAAAAATATTCATTAAAAAATCCACGTTTGTTGGTCTAATGGCCCTTGAAAAATATTCATTAAAAAATCCACGTTTGTTGGTCTAATGGCCCTTGAAAAATATTCATTAAAAAATCCACGTTTGTTGGTCTAATGGCCCTTGAAAAATATTCATTAAAAAATCCACGTTTGTTGGTCTAATGGCCCTTGAAAAATATTCATTAAAAAATCCACGTTTGTTGGTCTAATGGCCCTTGAAAAATATTCATTAAAAAATCCACGTTTGTTGGTCTAATGGCCCTTGAAAAATATTCATTAAAAAATCCACGTTTGTTGGTCTAATGGCCCTTGAAAAATATTCATTAAAAAATCCACGTTTGTTGGTCTAATGGCCCTTGAAAAATATTCATTAAAAAATCCACGTTTGTTGGTCTAATGGCCCTTGAAAAATATTCATTAAAAAATCCACGTTTGTTGGTCTAATGGCCCTTGAAAAATATTCATTAAAAAATCCACGTTTGTTGGTCTAATGGCCCTTGAAAAATATTCATTAAAAAATCCACGTTTGTTGGTCTAATGGCCCTTGAAAAATATTCATTAAAAATCCACGTTTGTTGGTCTAATGGCCCTTGAAAAATATTCATTAAAAAATCCACGTTTGTTGGTCTAATGGCCCTTGAAAAATATTCATTAAAAAATCCACGTTTGTTGGTCTAATGGCCCTTGAAAAATATTCATTAAAAAATCCACGTTTGTTGGTCTAATGGCCCTTGAAAAATATTCATTAAAAAATCCACGTTTGTTGGTCTAATGGCCCTTGAAAAATATTCATTAAAAATCCACGTTTGTTGGTCTAATGGCCCTTGAAAAATATTCATTAAAAAATCCACGTTTGTTGGTCTAATGGCCCTTGAAAAATATTTATTAAAAATCCACGTTTGTTGGTCTAATGGCCCTTGAAAAATATTTATTAAAAATCCACGTTTGTTGGTCTAATGGCCCTTGAAAAATATTCATTAAAAAATCCACGTTTGTTGGTCTAATGGCCCTTGAAAAATATTCATTAAAAAATCCACGTTTGTTGGTCTAATGGCCCTTGAAAAATATTCATTAAAAAATCCACGTTTGTTGGTCTAATGGCCCTTGAAAAATATTCATTAAAAAATCCACGTTTGTTGGTCTAATGGCCCTTGAAAAATATTCATTAAAAAATCCACGTTTGTTGGTCTAATGGCCCTTGAAAAATATTCATTAAAAAATCCACGTTTGTTGGTCTAATGGCCCTTGAAAAATATTCATTAAAAAATCCACGTTTGTTGGTCTAATGGCCCTTGAAAAATATTCATTAAAAAATCCACGTTTGTTGGTCTAATGGCCCTTGAAAAATATTCATTAAAAAATCCACGTTTGTTGGTCTAATGGCCCTTGAAAAATATTCATTAAAAAATCCACGTTTGTTGGTCTAATGGCCCTTGAAAAATATTCATTAAAAAATCCACGTTTGTTGGTCTAATGGCCCTTGAAAAATATTCATTAAAAAATCCACGTTTGTTGGTCTAATGGCCCTTGAAAAATATTCATTAAAAAATCCACGTTTGTTGGTCTAATGGCCCTTGAAAAATATTCATTAAAAAATCCACGTTTGTTGGTCTAATGGCCCTTGAAAAATATTCATTAAAAAATCCACGTTTGTTGGTCTAATGGCCCTTGAAAAATATTCATTAAAAAATCCACGTTTGTTGGTCTAATGGCCCTTGAAAAATATTCATTAAAAAATCCACGTTTGTTGGTCTAATGGCCCTTGAAAAATATTCATTAAAAAATCCACGTTTGTTGGTCTAATGGCCCTTGAAAAATATTCATTAAAAAATCCACGTTTGTTGGTCTAATGGCCCTTGAAAAATATTCATTAAAAAATCCACGTTTGTTGGTCTAATGGCCCTTGAAAAATATTCATTAAAAAATCCACGTTTGTTGGTCTAATGGCCCTTGAAAAATATTCATTAAAAAATCCACGTTTGTTGGTCTAATGGCCCTTGAAAAATATTCATTAAAAATCCACGTTTGTTGGTCTAATGGCCCTTGAAAAATATTCATTAAAAAATCCACGTTTGTTGGTCTAATGGCCCTTGAAAAATATTCATTAAAAAATCCACGTTTGTTGGTCTAATGGCCCTTGAAAAATATTCATTAAAAAATCCACGTTTGTTGGTCTAATGGCCCTTGAAAAATATTCATTAAAAAATCCACGTTTGTTGGTCTAATGGCCCTTGAAAAATATTCATTAAAAATCCACGTTTGTTGGTCTAATGGCCCTTGAAAAATATTCATTAAAAAATCCACGTTTGTTGGTCTAATGGCCCTTGAAAAATATTTATTAAAAATCCACGTTTGTTGGTCTAATGGCCCTTGAAAAATATTTATTAAAAATCCACGTTTGTTGGTCTAATGGCCCTTGAAAAATATTCATTAAAAAATCCACGTTTGTTGGTCTAATGGCCCTTGAAAAATATTCATTAAAAAATCCACGTTTGTTGGTCTAATGGCCCTTGAAAAATATTCATTAAAAAATCCACGTTTGTTGGTCTAATGGCCCTTGAAAAATATTCATTAAAAAATCCACGTTTGTTGGTCTAATGGCCCTTGAAAAATATTCATTAAAAAATCCACGTTTGTTGGTCTAATGGCCCTTGAAAAATATTCATTAAAAAATCCACGTTTGTTGGTCTAATGGCCCTTGAAAAATATTCATTAAAAAATCCACGTTTGTTGGTCTAATGGCCCTTGAAAAATATTCATTAAAAAATCCACGTTTGTTGGTCTAATGGCCCTTGAAAAATATTCATTAAAAAATCCACGTTTGTTGGTCTAATGGCCCTTGAAAAATATTCGTTAAAAAATCCACGTTTGTTGGTCTAATGGCCCTTGAAAAATATTCATTAAAAAGTCCACGTTTGTTGGTCTAATGGCCCTTGAAAAATATTCATTAAAAAATCCACGTTTGTTGGTCTAATGGCCCTTGAAAAATATTCATTAAAAAATCCACGTTTGTTGGTCTAATGGCCCTTGAAAAATATTCATTAAAAATCCACGTTTGTTGGTCTAATGGCCCTTGAAAAATATTCATTAAAAATCCACGTTTGTTGGTCTAATGGCCCTTGAAAAATATTCATTAAAAAATCCACGTTTGTTGGTCTAATGGCCCTTGAAAAATATTCATTAAAAAATCCACGTTTGTTGGTCTAATGGCCCTTGAAAAATATTCATTAAAAATCCACGTTTGTTGGTCTAATAGCCCTTGAAAAATATTCATTAAAAATCCACGTTTGTTAGTCTAATGGCCCTTGAAAAATATTCATTAAAAAATCCACGTTTGTTGGTCTAATGGCCCTTGAAAAATATTCATTAAAAATCCACGTTTGTTGGTCTAATGGCCCTTGAAAAATATTCATTAAAAAATCCACGTTTGTTGGTCTAATGGCCCTTGAAAAATATTCATTAAAAAATCCACGTTTGTTGGTCTAATGGCCCTTGAAAAATATTCATTAAAAAATCCACGTTTGTTGGTCTAATGGCCCTTGAAAAATATTCATTAAAAAATCCACGTTTGTTGGTCTAATGGCCCTTGAAAAATATTCATTAAAAAATCCACGTTTGTTGGTCTAATGGCCCTTGAAAAATATTCATTAAAAAATCCACGTTTGTTGGTCTAATGGCCCTTGAAAAATATTCATTAAAAAATCCACGTTTGTTGGTCTAATGGCCCTTGAAAAATATTCATTAAAAAATCCACGTTTGTTGGTCTAATGGCCCTTGAAAAATATTCATTAAAAAATCCACGTTTGTTGGTCTAATGGCCCTTGAAAAATATTCATTAAAAATCCACGTTTGTTGGTCTAATGGCCCTTGAAAAATATTCATTAAAAAATCCACGTTTGTTGGTCTAATGGCCCTTGAAAAATATTCATTAAAAAATCCACGTTTGTTGGTCTAATGGCCCTTGAAAAATATTCATTAAAAAATCCACGTTTGTTGGTCTAATGGCCCTTGAAAAATATTCATTAAAAAATCCACGTTTGTTGGTCTAATGGCCCTTGAAAAATATTCATTAAAAATCCACGTTTGTTGGTCTAATGGCCCTTGAAAAATATTCATTAAAAAATCCACGTTTGTTGGTCTAATGGCCCTTGAAAAATATTTATTAAAAATCCACGTTTGTTGGTCTAATGGCCCTTGAAAAATATTTATTAAAAATCCACGTTTGTTGGTCTAATGGCCCTTGAAAAATATTCATTAAAAAATCCACGTTTGTTGGTCTAATGGCCCTTGAAAAATATTCATTAAAAAATCCACGTTTGTTGGTCTAATGGCCCTTGAAAAATATTCATTAAAAAATCCACGTTTGTTGGTCTAATGGCCCTTGAAAAATATTCATTAAAAAATCCACGTTTGTTGGTCTAATGGCCCTTGAAAAATATTCATTAAAAAATCCACGTTTGTTGGTCTAATGGCCCTTGAAAAATATTCATTAAAAAATCCACGTTTGTTGGTCTAATGGCCCTTGAAAAATATTCATTAAAAAATCCACGTTTGTTGGTCTAATGGCCCTTGAAAAATATTCATTAAAAAATCCACGTTTGTTGGTCTAATGGCCCTTGAAAAATATTCATTAAAAAATCCACGTTTGTTGGTCTAATGGCCCTTGAAAAATATTCATTAAAAAATCCACGTTTGTTGGTCTAATGGCCCTTGAAAAATATTCATTAAAAAATCCACGTTTGTTGGTCTAATGGCCCTTGAAAAATATTCATTAAAAAATCCACGTTTGTTGGTCTAATGGCCCTTGAAAAATATTCATTAAAAAATCCACGTTTGTTGGTCTAATGGCCCTTGAAAAATATTCATTAAAAAATCCACGTTTGTTGGTCTAATGGCCCTTGAAAAATATTCATTAAAAAATCCACGTTTGTTGGTCTAATGGCCCTTGAAAAATATTCATTAAAAAATCCACGTTTGTTGGTCTAATGGCCCTTGAAAAATATTCATTAAAAAATCCACGTTTGTTGGTCTAATGGCCCTTGAAAAATATTCATTAAAAAATCCACGTTTGTTGGTCTAATGGCCCTTGAAAAATATTCATTAAAAAATCCACGTTTGTTGGTCTAATGGCCCTTGAAAAATATTCGTTAAAAAATCCACGTTTGTTGGTCTAATGGCCCTTGAAAAATATTCATTAAAAAGTCCACGTTTGTTGGTCTAATGGCCCTTGAAAAATATTCATTAAAAAATCCACGTTTGTTGGTCTAATGGCCCTTGAAAAATATTCATTAAAAAATCCACGTTTGTTGGTCTAATGGCCCTTGAAAAATATTCATTAAAAAATCCACGTTTGTTGGTCTAATGGCCCTTGAAAAATATTCATTAAAAAATCCACGTTTGTTGGTCTAATGGCCCTTGAAAAATATTCATTAAAAAATCCACGTTTGTTGGTCTAATGGCCCTTGAAAAATATTCATTAAAAAATCCACGTTTGTTGGTCTAATGGCTCTTGAAAAATATTCATTAAAAAATCCACGTTTGTTGGTCTAATGGCCCTTGAAAAATATTCATTAAAAAATCCACGTTTGTTGGTCTAATGGCCCTTGAAAAATATTCATTAAAAAATCCACGTTTGTTGGTCTAATGGCCCTTGAAAAATATTCATTAAAAAATCCACGTTTGTTGGTCTAATGGCCCTTGAAAAATATTCGTTAAAAAATCCACGTTTGTTGGTCTAATGGCCCTTGAAAAATATTCATTAAAAAGTCCACGTTTGTTGGTCTAATGGCCCTTGAAAAATATTCATTAAAAAATCCACGTTTGTTGGTCTAATGGCCCTTGAAAAATATTCATTAAAAAATCCACGTTTGTTGGTCTAATGGCCCTTGAAAAATATTCATTAAAAAATCCACGTTTGTTGGTCTAATGGCCCTTGAAAAATATTCATTAAAAAATCCACGTTTGTTGGTCTAATGGCCCTTGAAAAATATTCATTAAAAAATCCACGTTTGTTGGTCTAATGGCCCTTGAAAAATATTCATTAAAAAATCCACGTTTGTTGGTCTAATGGCCCTTGAAAAATATTCATTAAAAAATCCACGTTTGTTGGTCTAATGGCCCTTGAAAAATATTCATTAAAAAATCCACGTTTGTTGGTCTAATGGCCCTTGAAAAATATTCATTAAAAAATCCACGTTTGTTGGTCTAATGGCCCTTGAAAAATATTCATTAAAAAATCCACGTTTGTTGGTCTAATGGCCCTTGAAAAATATTCATTAAAAAATCCACGTTTGTTGGTCTAATGGCCCTTGAAAAATATTCATTAAAAAATCCACGTTTGTTGGTCTAATGGCCCTTGAAAAATATTCATTAAAAAATCCACGTTTGTTGGTCTAATGGCCCTTGAAAAATATTCATTAAAAAATCCACGTTTGTTGGTCTAATGGCCCTTGAAAAATATTCATTAAAAAATCCACGTTTGTTGGTCTAATGGCCCTTGAAAAATATTCATTAAAAAATCCACGTTTGTTGGTCTAATGGCCCTTGAAAAATATTCATTAAAAAATCCACGTTTGTTGGTCTAATGGCCCTTGAAAAATATTCATTAAAAAATCCACGTTTGTTGGTCTAATGGCCCTTGAAAAATATTCATTAAAAAATCCACGTTTGTTGGTCTAATGGCCCTTGAAAAATATTCATTAAAAAATCCACGTTTGTTGGTCTAATGGCCCTTGAAAAATATTCATTAAAAAATCCACGTTTGTTGGTCTAATGGCCCTTGAAAAATATTCGTTAAAAAATCCACGTTTGTTGGTCTAATGGCCCTTGAAAAATATTCATTAAAAAGTCCACGTTTGTTGGTCTAATGGCCCTTGAAAAATATTCATTAAAAAATCCACGTTTGTTGGTCTAATGGCCCTTGAAAAATATTCATTAAAAAATCCACGTTTGTTGGTCTAATGGCCCTTGAAAAATATTCATTAAAAATCCACGTTTGTTGGTCTAATGGCCCTTGAAAAATATTCATTAAAAATCCACGTTTGTTGGTCTAATGGCCCTTGAAAAATATTCATTAAAAAATCCACGTTTGTTGGTCTAATGGCCCTTGAAAAATATTCATTAAAAAATCCACGTTTGTTGGTCTAATGGCCCTTGAAAAATATTCATTAAAAATCCACGTTTGTTGGTCTAATAGCCCTTGAAAAATATTCATTAAAAATCCACGTTTGTTAGTCTAATGGCCCTTGAAAAATATTCATTAAAAAATCCACGTTTGTTGGTCTAATGGCCCTTGAAAAATATTCATTAAAAATCCACGTTTGTTGGTCTAATGGCCCTTGAAAAATATTCATTAAAAAATCCACGTTTGTTGGTCTAATGGCCCTTGAAAAATATTCATTAAAAAATCCACGTTTGTTGGTCTAATGGCCCTTGAAAAATATTCATTAAAAAATCCACGTTTGTTGGTCTAATGGCCCTTGAAAAATATTCATTAAAAAATCCACGTTTGTTGGTCTAATGGCCCTTGAAAAATATTCATTAAAAAATCCACGTTTGTTGGTCTAATGGCCCTTGAAAAATATTCATTAAAAAATCCACGTTTGTTGGTCTAATGGCCCTTGAAAAATATTCATTAAAAAATCCACGTTTGTTGGTCTAATGGCCCTTGAAAAATATTCATTAAAAAATCCACGTTTGTTGGTCTAATGGCCCTTGAAAAATATTCATTAAAAATCCACGTTTGTTGGTCTAATGGCCCTTGAAAAATATTCATTAAAAAATCCACGTTTGTTGGTCTAATGGCCCTTGAAAAATATTCATTAAAAATCCACGTTTGTTGGTCTAATGGCCCTTGAAAAATATTCATTAAAAATCCACGTTTGTTGGTCTAATGGCCCTTGAAAAATATTCATTAAAAAATCCACGTTTGTTGGTCTAATGGCCCTTGAAAAATATTCATTAAAAATCCACGTTTGTTGGTCTAATGGCCCTTGAAAAATATTCATTAAAAATCCACGTTTGTTGGTCTAATGGCCCTTGAAAAATATTCATTAAAAAATCCACGTTTGTTGGTCTAATGGCCCTTGAAAAATATTCATTAAAAAATCCACGTTTGTTGGTCTAATGGCCCTTGAAAAATATTCATTAAAAAATCCACGTTTGTTGGTCTAATGGCCCTTGAAAAATATTCATTAAAAAATCCACGTTTGTTGGTCTAATGGCCCTTGAAAAATATTCATTAAAAAATCCACGTTTGTTGGTCTAATGGCCCTTGAAAAATATTCATTAAAAAATCCACGTTTGTTGGTCTAATGGCCCTTGAAAAATATTCATTAAAAAATCCACGTATGTTGGTCTAATGGCCCTTGAAAAATATTCATTAAAAAATCCACGTTTGTTGGTCTAATGGCCCTTGAAAAATATTCATTAAAAAATCCACGTTTGTTGGTCTAATGGCCCTTGAAAAAATATTCGTTAAAAAATCCAATTTTGTTGGTCTAATGGCCCTTGAAAAAATATTCTTTAAAAAATCCACGTTTGTTGGTCTAATGGCCCTTGAAAAATATTCTTTAAAAAATCCACGTTTGTTGGTCTAATGGCCCTTGAAAAAATATTCTTTAAAAAATCCACGTTTGTTGGTCTAATGGCCCTTGAAAAAATATTCGTTAAAAAATCCAAGTTTGTTGGTCTAATGGCCCTTGAAAAAATATTCTTTAAAAAATCCAAGTTTGTTGGTCTGATGGCCCTTGAAAAAATATTCTTTAAAAAATCCACGTTTGTTGGTCTAATGGCCCTTGAAAAAATATTCTTTAAAAAATCCACGTTTGTTGGTCTAATGGCCCTTGAAAAAATATTCTTTAAAAAATCCACGTTTGTTGGTCTAATGGCCCTTGAAAAATATTCATTAAAAAATCCACGTTTGTTGGTCTAATGACCCTTGAAAAATATTCTTTAAAAAATCCACGTTTGTTGGTCTAATGCCCTTGAAAAATATTCATTAAAAAATCCACGTTTGTTGGTCTAATGGCCCTTGAAAAATATTCATTAAAAAATCCACGTTTGTTGGTCTAATGGCCCTTGAAAAATATTCATTAAAAAATCCACGTTTGTTGGTCTAATGGCCCTTGAAAAAATATTCATTAAAAAATCCACGTTTGTTGGTCTAATGGCCCTTGAAAAAATATTCATTAAAAAATCCACGTTTGTTGGTCTAATGGCCCTTGAAAAATATTCTTTAAAAAATCCACGTTTGTTGGTCTAATGCCCTTGAAAAATATTCATTAAAAAATCCACGTTTGTTGGTCTAATGGCTCTTGAAAAATATTCATTAAAAAATCCACGTTTGTTGGTCTAATGGCCCTTGAAAAATATTCATTAAAAAATCCACGTTTGTTGGTCTAATGGCCCTTGAAAAATATTCATTAAAAAATCCACGTTTGTTGGTCTAATGGCCCTTGAAAAATATTCATTAAAAAATCCACGTTTGTTGGTCTAATGGCCCTTGAAAAATATTCATTAAAAAATCCACGTTTGTTGGTCTAATGCCCTTGAAAAATATTCATTAAAAATCCACGTTTGTTGGTCTAATGGCCCTTGAAAAAATATTCATTAAAAAATCCACGTTTGTTGGTCTAATGACCCTTGAAAAATATTCTTTAAAAAATCCACGTTTGTTGGTCTAATGACCCTTGAAAAATATTCTTTAAAAAATCCACGTTTGTTGGTCTAATGCCCTTGAAAAATATTCATTAAAAAATCCACGTTTGTTGGTCTAATGGCCCTTGAAAAATATTCATTAAAAATCCACGTTTGTTGCTCTAATGGCCCTTGAAAAATATTCATTAAAAATCCACGTTTGTTGGTCTAATGGCCCTTGAAAAATATTCATTAAAAAATCCACGTTTGTTGGTCTAATGGCCCTTGAAAAATATTCATTAAAAAATCCACGTTTGTTGGTCTAATGGCCCTTGAAAAATATTCATTAAAAAATCCTCGTTTGTTGGTCTAATGGCCCTTGAAAAATATTCATTAAAAATCCACGTTTTTGGTCTAATGGCCCTTGAAAAATATTCATTAAAAAATCCACGTTTGTTGGTCTAATGGCCCTTGAAAAATATTCATTAAAAAATCCACGTTTGTTGGTCTAATGGCCTTGAAAAATATTCATTAAAAAATCCTCGTTTGTTGGTCTAAAGGCCCTTGAAAAATATTCATTAAAAAATCCTCGTTTGTTCGTCTAATGGCCCTTGAAAAATATTCATTAAAAATCCACGTTTTTGGTCTAATGGCCCTTGAAAAATATTCATTAAAAAATCCACGTTTGTTGGTCTAATGGCCCTTGAAAAATATTCATTAAAAAATCCACGTTTGTTGGTCTAATGGCCTTGAAAAATATTCATTAAAAAATCCTCGTTTGTTGGTCTAAAGGCCCTTGAAAAATATTCATTAAAAAATCCACGTTTGTTGGTCTAATGGCCTTGAAAAATATTCATTAAAAAATCCACGTTTGTTGGTCTAATGGCCCTTGAAAAATATTCATTAAAAAATCCTCGTTTGTTGGTCTAAAGGCCCTTGAAAAATATTCATTAAAAAATCCACGTTTGTTGGTCTAATGGCCCTTGAAAAATATTCATTAAAAAATCCACGTTTGTTGGTCTAATGGCCCTTGAAAAATATTCATTAAAAAATCCTCGTTTGTTGGTCTAAAGGCCCTTGAAAAATATTCATTAAAAAATCCACGTTTGTTGGTCTAATGGCCCTTGAAAAATATTCATTAAAAAATCCACGTTTGTTGGTCTAATGGCCCTTGAAAAATATTCATTAAAAAATCCACGTTTGTTGGTCTAATGGCCTTGAAAAATATTCATTAAAAAATCCACGTTTGTTGGTCTAATGGCCCTTGAAAAATATTCATTAAAAAATCCTCGTTTGTTGGTCTAATGGCCCTTGAAAAATATTCATTAAAAAATCCACGTTTGTTGGTCTAATGGCCCTTGAAAAATATTCATTAAAAAATCCACGTTTGTTGGTCTAATGGCCCTTGAAAAATATTCATTAAAAAATCCACGTTTGTTGGTCTAATGGCCCTTGAAAAATATTCATTAAAAAATCCACGTTTGTTGGTCTAATGGCCTTGAAAAATATTCATTAAAAAATCCACGTTTGTTGGTCTAATGGCCTTGAAAAATATTCATTAAAAAATCCACGTTTGTTGGTCTAATGGCCCTTGAAAAATATTCATTAAAAAATCCTCGTTTGTTGGTCTAATGGCCCTTGAAAAATATTCATTAAAAATCCACGTTTTTGGTCTAATGGCCCTTGAAAAATATTCATTAAAAAATCCACGTTTGTTGGTCTAATGGCCCTTGAAAAATATTCATTAAAAATCCACGTTTGTTGGTCTAATGGCCCTTGAAAAATATTCATTAAAAAATCCACGTTTGTTGGTCTAATGGCCCTTGAAAAATATTCATTAAAAAATCCACGTTTGTTGGTCTAATGGCCCTTGAAAAATATTCATTAAAAAATCCACGTTTGTTGGTCTAATGGCCCTTGAAAAATATTCATTAAAAAATCCACGTTTGTTGGTCTAATGGCCCTTGAAAAATATTCATTAAAAAATCCACGTTTGTTGGTATAATGGCCCTTGAAAAGTATTCATTAAAAAATCCACGTTTGTTGGTCTAATGGCCCTTGAAAAGTATTCATTAAAAAATCCACGTTTGTTGGTATAATGGCCTTTGAAAAATATTCATTAAAAATCCACGTTTGTTGGTCTAATGGCCCTTGAAAAATATTCATTAAAAAATCCACGTTTGTTGGTCTAATGGCACTTGAAAAATATTCATTAAAAAATCCACGTTTGTTGGTCTAATGGCCCTTGAAAAATATTCATTAAAAAATCCACGTTTGTTGGTCTAATGGCACTTGAAAAATATTCATTAAAAAATCCACGTTTGTTGGTCTAATGGCCTTTGAAAAATATTCATTAAAAAATCCACGTTTGTTGGTCTAATGGCCCTTGAAAAATATTCATTAAAAAATCCACGTTTTTGGTCTAATGGCCCTTGAAAAATATTCATTAAAAAATCCACGTTTGTTGGTCTAATGGCCCTTGAAAAATATTCATTAAAAATCCACGTTTGTTGGTCTAATGGCCCTTGAAAAATATTCATTAAAAAATCCACGTTTGTTGGTCTAATGGCCCTTGAAAAATATTCATTAAAAAATCCACGTTTGTTGGTCTAATGGCCCTTGAAAAATATTCATTAAAAAATCCACGTTTGTTGGTCTAATGGCCCTTGAAAAATATTCATTAAAAAATCCACGTTTGTTGGTCTAATGGCCCTTGAAAAATATTCATTAAAAAATCCACGTTTGTTGGTATAATGGCCCTTGAAAAGTATTCATTAAAAAATCCACGTTTGTTGGTCTAATGGCCCTTGAAAAGTATTCATTAAAAAATCCACGTTTGTTGGTATAATGGCCTTTGAAAAATATTCATTAAAAATCCACGTTTGTTGGTCTAATGGCCCTTGAAAAATATTCATTAAAAAATCCACGTTTGTTGGTCTAATGGCACTTGAAAAATATTCATTAAAAAATCCACGTTTGTTGGTCTAATGGCCCTTGAAAAATATTCATTAAAAAATCCACGTTTGTTGGTCTAATGGCACTTGAAAAATATTCATTAAAAAATCCACGTTTGTTGGTATAATGGCCTTTGAAAAATATTCATTAAAAAATCCACGTTTGTTGGTTGGCCCTTAAAAAATCCACGTTTGTTGGTCTAATGGCCTTGAAAAATATTCATTAAAAAATCCACGTTTGTTGGTCTAATGGCCCTTGAAAAATATTCATTAAAAAATCCACGTTTGTTGGTCTAATGGCCTTGAAAAATATTCATTAAAAAATCCACGTTTGTTGGTCTAATGGCCCTTGAAAAATATTCATTAAAAAATCCACGTTTGTTGGTCTAATGGCCCTTGAAAAATATTCATTAAAAAATCCTCGTTGGTTGGTCTAATGGCCCTTAAAAAATATTCATTAAAAAATCCACGTTTGTTGGTCTAATGGCCCTTGAAAAATATTCATTAAAAAATCCACGTTTGTTGGTCTAATGGCCCTTGAAAAATATTCATTAAAAAATCCACGTTTGTTGGTCTAATGGCCCTTGAAAAATATTCATTAAAAAATCCACGTTTGTTGGTCTAATGGCACTTGAAAAATATTCATTAAAAAATCCACGTTTGTTGGTCTAATGGCCCTTGAAAAATATTCATTAAAAAATCCACGTTTGTTGGTCTAATGGCCCTTGAAAAATATTCATTAAAAAATCCACGTTTGTTGGTATAATGGCCCTTGAAAAATATTCATTAAAAAATCCTCGTTTGTTGGTCTAATGGCCCTTGAAAAATATTCATTAAAAATCCACGTTTTTGGTCTAATGGCCCTTGAAAAATATTCATTAAAAATCCACGTTTTTGGTCTAATGGCCCTTGAAAAATATTCATTAAAAAATCCACGTTTGTTGGTCTAATGGCTCTTGAAAAATATTCATTAAAAAATCCACGTTTGTTGGTCTAATGCCCTTGAAAAATATTCATTAAAAAATCCACGTTTGTTGGTCTAATGCCCTTGAAAAATATTCATTAAAAAATCCACGTTTGTTGGTCTAATGGCCCTTGAAAAATATTCATTAAAAAATCCACGTTTGTTGGTATAATGGCCCTTGAAAAGTATTCATTAAAAAATCCACGTTTGTTGGTCTAATGGCCCTTGAAAAATATTCATTAAAAAATCCACGTTTGTTGGTCTAATGGCCCTTGAAAAATATTCATTAAAAAATCCACGTTTGTTGGTCTAATGGCCCTTGAAAAATATTCATTAAAAAATCCACGTTTGTTGGTCTAATGGCCCTTGAAAAATATTCATTAAAAAATTCACGTTTGTTGGTCTAATGGCCCTTGAAAAATATTCATTAAAAAATCCACGTTTGTTGGTCTAATGGCCCTTGAAAAAATATTCATTAAAAAATCCACGTTTGTTGGTATAATGACCCTTGAAAAATATTCTTTAAAAAATCCACGTTTGTTGGTCTAATGACCCTTGAAAAATATTCTTTAAAAAATCCACGTTTGTTGGTCTAATGCCCTTGAAAAATATTCATTAAAAAATCCACGTTTGTTGGTCTAATGGCCCTTGAAAAATATTCATTAAAAAATCCACGTTTGTTGGTATAATGGCCCTTGAAAAATATTCATTAAAAAATCCACGTTTGTTGGTCTAATGGCCCTTGAAAAATATTCATTAAAAAATCCACGTTTGTTGGTCTAATGGCACTTGAAAAATATTCATTAAAAAATCCACGTTTGTTGGTCTAATGGCCCTTGAAAAATATTCATTAAAAAATCCACGTTTGTTGGTCTAATGGCCCTTGAAAAATATTCATTAAAAAATCCACGTTTGTTGGTCTAATGGCCCTTGAAAAATATTCATTAAAAAATCCACGTTTGTTGGTCTAATGGCCCTTGAAAAATATTCATTAAAAAATCCACGTTTGTTGGTATAATGGCCCTTGAAAAATATTCATTAAAAAATCCACGTTTGTTGGTCTAATGGCCCTTGAAAAATATTCATTAAAAAATCCACGTTTGTTGGTCTAATGGCCCTTGAAAAATATTCATTAAAAAATCCACGTTTGTTGGTCTAATGGCACTTGAAAAATATTCATTAAAAAATCCACGTTTGTTGGTCTAATGGCCCTTGAAAAATATTCATTAAAAAATCCACGTTTGTTGGTCTAATGGCCCTTGAAAAATATTCATTAAAAAATCCACGTTTGTTGGTATAATGGCCCTTGAAAAATATTCATTAAAAAATCCACGTTTGTTGGTCTAATGGCCCTTGAAAAATATTCATTAAAAATCCACGTTTTTGGTCTAATGGCCCTTGAAAAATATTCATTAAAAAATCCACGTTTGTTGGTCTAATGGCCCTTGAAAAATATTCATTAAAAAATCCACGTTTGTTGGTCTAATGGCCCTTGAAAAATATTCATTAAAAAATCCACGTTTGTTGGTCTAATGGCCCTTGAAAAATATTCATTAAAAAATCCACGTTTGTTGGTCTAATGGCCCTTGAAAAATATTCATTAAAAAATCCACGTTTGTTGGTCATATGGCCCTTGAAAAATATTCATTAAAAAATCCACGTTTGTTGGTCTAATGGCCCTTGAAAAATATTCATTAAAAAATCCACGTTTGTTGGTCTAATGGCCCTTGAAAAATATTCATTAAAAAATCCACGTTTGTTGGTCTAATGGCCCTTGAAAAAATATTCTTTAAAAAATCCACGTTTGTTGGTCTAATGACCCTTGAAAAATATTCTTTAAAAAATCCACGTTTGTTGGTCTAATGCCCTTGAAAAATATTCATTAAAAAATCCACGTTTGTTGGTCTAATGGCCCTTGAAAAATATTCATTAAAAATCCACGTTTGTTGGTCTAATGGCCCTTGAAAAATATTCATTAAAAATCCACGTTTGTTGGTCTAATGGCCCTTGAAAAATATTCATTAAAAATCCACGTTTGTTGGTCTAATGGCCCTTGAAAAATATTCATTAAAAATCCACGTTTGTTGGTCTAATGGCCCTTGAAAAATATTCATTAAAAAATCCACGTTTGTTGGTCTAATGGCCCTTGAAAAATATTCATTAAAAAATCCACGTTTGTTGGTCTAATGGCCCTTGAAAAATATTCATTAAAAAATCCACGTTTGTTGGTCTAATGGCTCTTGAAAAATATTCATTAAAAAATCCACGTTTGTTGGTCTAATGGCTCTTGAAAAATATTCATTAAAAAATCCACGTTTGTTGGTCTAATGGCCCTTGAAAAATATTCATTAAAAAATCCACGTTTGTTGGTCTAATGGCCCTTGAAAAAAATTTATTAAAAAATCCACGTTTGTTGGTCTAATGGCCCTTGAAAAATATTCATTAAAAAATCCACGTTTGTTGGTCTAATGGCCCTTGAAAAATATTCATTAAAAAATCCACGTTTGTTGGTCTAATGGCCCTTGAAAAATATTCATTAAAAAATCCACGTTTGTTGGTCTAATGGCCCTTGAAAAATATTCATTAAAAAATCCACGTTTGTTGGTCTAATGGCCCTTGAAAAAATATTCATTAAAAAAACCACGTTTGTTGGTCTAATGGCTCTTGAAAAATATTCATTAAAAAATCCTCGTTTGTTGGTCTAATGGCCCTTGAAAAATATTCTTTAAAAAATCCACGTTTGTTGGTCTAATGGCTCTTGAAAAATATTCATTAAAAAATCCACGTTTGTTGGTCTAATGCCCTTGAAAAATATTCATTAAAAAATCCACGTTTGTTGGTCTAATGCCCTTGAAAAATATTCATTAAAAAATCCACGTTTGTTGGTCTAATGCCCCTTGAAAAATATTCATTAAAAAATCCACGTTTGTTGGTCTAATGGCCCTTGAAAAATATTCATTAAAAATCCACGTTTGTTGGTCTAATGGCCCTTGAAAAAATATTCTTTAAAAATCCACGTTTGTTGGTCTAATGGCCCTTGAAAAAATATTCTTTAAAAAATCCACGTTTGTTGGTCTAATGGCCCTTGAAAAAATATTCTTTAAAAAATCCACGTTTGTTGGTCTAATGGCCCTTGAAAAAATATTCGTTAAAAAATCCAAGTTTGTTGGTCTAATGGCCCTTGAAAAAATATTCTTTAAAAAATCCACGTTTGTTGGTCTAATGGCCCTTGAAAAAATATTCTTTAAAAAATCCACGTTTGTTGGTCTAATGGCCCTTGAAAAAATATTCTTTAAAAAATCCACGTTTGTTGGTCTAATGGCCCTTGAAAAAATATTCGTTAAAAAATCCAAGTTTGTTGGTCTAATGGCCCTTGAAAAAATATTCTTTAAAAAATCCACGTTTGTTGGTCTAATGGCCCTTGAAAAAATATTCTTTAAAAAATCCACGTTTGTTGGTCTAATGGCCCTTGAAAAAATATTCTTTAAAAAATCCACGTTTGTTGGTCTAATGGCCCTTGAAAAAATATTCGTTAAAAAATCCACGTTTGTTGGTCTAAAGGCCCTTGAAAAAATATTCGTTAAAAAATCCACGTTTGTTGGTCTAATGGCCCTTGAAAAATATTCTTTAAAAAATCCACGTTTGTTGGTCTAATGGCCCTTGAAAAAATATTCGTTAAAAAATCCAAGTTTGTTGGTCTAATGGCCCTTTGAAAAAATATTCTTCAAAAAATCCACGTTTGTTGGTCTAAGGGCTCTTCAAAAATAGTTTTTGAAAAAAATCCACGTTTTTTGGTCTAATGGCCCTTGAAAAATATTTATTAAAAATCCACGTTTGTTGGTCTAATGGCCCTTTAAAAAATATTCGTTAAAAAATCCACGTTTGTTGGTCTAAAGGCCCTTGAAAAAATATTCGTTAAAAAATCCAAGTTTGTTGGTCTAATGGCCCTTGAAAAAATATTCTTTAAAAAATCCACGTTTGTTGGTCTAATGGCCCTTGAAAAATATTCATTAAAAAATCCACGTTTGTTGGTCTAATGGCCCTTGAAAAATATTCATTAAAAATACACGTTTGTTGGCCCTTGAAAAATATTCATTAAAAAATCCACGTTTGTTGGTCTAATGGCCCTTGAAAAATATTCATTAAAAAATCCACGTTTGTTGGTCTAATGGCCCTTGAAAAATATTCATTAAAAAATCCACATTTGTTGGTCTAATGGCCCTTGAAAAATATTCATTAAAAATCCACGTTTGTTGGTCTAATGGCCCTTGAAAAATATTCATTAAAAAATCCACGTTTGTTGGTCTAATGGCCCTTGAAAAATATTCATTAAAAAATCCACGTTTGTTGGTCTAATGGCCCTTGAAAAATATTCATTAAAAATCCACGTTTGTTGGTCTAATGGCCCTTGAAAAATATTCATTAAAAAATCCACGTTTGTTGGTCTAATGGCCCTTGAAAAATATTCATTAAAAAATCCACGTTTGTTGGTCTAATGGCCCTTGAAAAATATTCATTAAAAATCCACGTTTGTTGGTCTAATGGCCCTTGAAAAATATTCATTAAAAAATCCACGTTTGTTGGTCTAATGGCCCTTGAAAAATATTTATTAAAAATCCACGTTTGTTGGTCTAATGGCCCTTGAAAAATATTCATTAAAAAATCCACGTTTGTTGGTCTAATGGCCCTTGAAAAATATTCATTAAAAAATCCACGTTTGTTGGTCTAATGGCCCTTGAAAAATATTCATTAAAAAATCCACGTTTGTTGGTCTAATGGCCCTTGAAAAATATTCATTAAAAAATCCACGTTTGTTGGTCTAATGGCCCTTGAAAAATATTCATTAAAAAATCCACGTTTGTTGGTCTAATGGCCCTTGAAAAATATTCATTAAAAAATCCACGTTTGTTGGTCTAATGGCCCTTGAAAAATATTCATTAAAAAATCCACGTTTGTTGGTCTAATGGCCCTTGAAAAATATTCATTAAAAAATCCACGTTTGTTGGTCTAATGGCCCTTGAAAAATATTCATTAAAAAATCCACGTTTGTTGGTCTAATGGCCCTTGAAAAATATTCATTAAAAAATCCACGTTTGTTGGTCTAATGGCCCTTGAAAAATATTCATTAAAAAATCCACGTTTGTTGGTCTAATGGCCCTTGAAAAATATTCATTAAAAAATCCACGTTTGTTGGTCTAATGGCCCTTGAAAAATATTCATTAAAAAATCCACGTTTGTTGGTCTAATGGCCCTTGAAAAATATTCATTAAAAAATCCACGTTTGTTGGTCTAATGGCCCTTGAAAAATATTCATTAAAAAATCCACGTTTGTTGGTCTAATGGCCCTTGAAAAATATTCATTAAAAAATCCACGTTTGTTGGTCTAATGGCCCTTGAAAAATATTCATTAAAAAATCCACGTTTGTTGGTCTAATGGCCCTTGAAAAATATTCATTAAAAAATCCACGTTTGTTGGTCTAATGGCCCTTGAAAAATATTCATTAAAAAATCCACGTTTGTTGGTCTAATGGCCCTTGAAAAATATTCATTAAAAAATCCACGTTTGTTGGTCTAATGGCCCTTGAAAAATATTCATTAAAAAATCCACGTTTGTTGGTCTAATGGCCCTTGAAAAATATTCATTAAAAAATCCACGTTTGTTGGTCTAATGGCCCTTGAAAAATATTCATTAAAAAATCCACGTTTGTTGGTCTAATGGCCCTTGAAAAATATTCATTAAAAAATCCACGTTTGTTGGTCTAATGGCCCTTGAAAAATATTCATTAAAAAATCCACGTTTGTTGGTCTAATGGCCCTTGAAAAATATTCATTAAAAAATCCACGTTTGTTGGTCTAATGGCCCTTGAAAAATATTCGTTAAAAAATCCACGTTTGTTGGTCTAATGGCCCTTGAAAAATATTCATTAAAAAGTCCACGTTTGTTGGTCTAATGGCCCTTGAAAAATATTCATTAAAAATCCACGTTTGTTGGTCTAATGGCCCTTGAAAAATATTCATTAAAAAGTCCACGTTTGTTGGTCTAATGGCCCTTGAAAAATATTCATTAAAAATCCACGTTTGTTGGTCTAATGGCCCTTGAAAAATATTCATTAAAAAATCCACGTTTGTTGGTCTAATGGCCCTTGAAAAATATTCATTAAAAAATCCACGTTTGTTGGTCTAATGGCCCTTGAAAAATATTCATTAAAAAATCCACGTTTGTTGGTCTAATGGCCCTTGAAAAATATTCATTAAAAAATCCACGTTTGTTGGTCTAATGGCCCTTGAAAAATATTCATTAAAAAATCCACGTTTGTTGGTCTAATGGCCCTTGAAAAATATTCATTAAAAATCCACGTTTGTTGGTCTAATGGCCCTTGAAAAATATTCATTAAAAAATCCACGTTTGTTGGTCTAATGGCCCTTGAAAAATATTCATTAAAAAATCCACGTTTGTTGGTCTAATGGCCCTTGAAAAATATTCATTAAAAATCCACGTTTGTTGGTCTAATGGCCCTTGAAAAATATTCATTAAAAAATCCACGTTTGTTGGTCTAATGGCCCTTGAAAAATATTCATTAAAAAATCCACGTTTGTTGGTCTAATGGCCCTTGAAAAATATTCATTAAAAAATTCACGTTTGTTGGTCTAATGGCCCTTGAAAAATATTCATTAAAAAATCCACGTTTGTTGGTCTAATGGCCCTTGAAAAAATATTCATTAAAAAATCCACGTTTGTTGGTATAATGACCCTTGAAAAATATTCTTTAAAAAATCCACGTTTGTTGGTCTAATGGCCCTTGAAAAATATTCATTAAAAATCCACGTTTGTTGGTCTAATGGCCTTGAAAAATATTCATTAAAAAATCCACGTTTGTTGGTCTAATGGCCCTTGAAAAATATTCATTAAAAATCCACGTTTGTTGGTCTAATGGCCTTGAAAAATATTCATTAAAAAATCCACGTTTGTTGGTCTAATGGCCCTTGAAAAATATTCATTAAAAAATCCACGTTTGTTGGCCTAATGGCCCTTGAAAAATATTCATTAAAAATCCACGTTTGTTGGTCTAATGGCCCTTGAAAAATATTCATTAAAAATCCACGTTTGTTGGTCTAATGGCCCTTGAAAAATATTCATTAAAAAATCCACGTTTGTTGGTCTAATGGCCCTTGAAAAATATTCATTAAAAATCCACGTTTGTTGGTCTAATGGCCCTTGAAAAATATTCATTAAAAAATCCACGTTTGTTGGTCTAATGGCCCTTGAAAAATATTCATTAAAAAATCCACGTTTGTTGGTCTAATGGCCCTTGAAAAATATTCATTAAAAAATCCACGTTTGTTGGTCTAATGACCCTTGAAAAATATTCATTAAAAAATCCACGTTTGTTGGTCTAATGGCCCTTGAAAAATATTCATTAAAAAATCCACGTTTGTTGGTCTAATGGCCCTTGAAAAATATTCATTAAAAAATCCACGTTTGTTGGTCTAATGGCCCTTGAAAAATATTCATTAAAAAATCCTCGTTTGTTGGTCTAATGGCCCTTGAAAAATATTCATTAAAAAATCCACGTTTGTTGGTCTAATGGCCCTTGAAAAATATTCATTAAAAATCCACGTTTGTTGGTCTAATGGCCCTTGAAAAATATTCATTAAAAAATCCACGTTTGTTGGTCTAATGGCCCTTGAAAAAATATTCATTAAAAAATCCACGTTTGTTGGTATAATGACCCTTGAAAAATATTCTTTAAAAAATCCACGTTTGTTGGTCTAATGCCCTTGAAAAATATTCATTAAAAAATCCTCGTTTGTTGGTCTAATGGCCCTTGAAAAATATTCATTAAAAAATCCACGTTTGTTGGTCTAATGGCCCTTGAAAAATATTCATTAAAAATCCACGTTTGTTGGTCTAATGGCCCTTGAAAAAATATTCATTAAAAAATCCACGTTTGTTGGTATAATGACCCTTGAAAAATATTCTTTAAAAAATCCACGTTTGTTGGTCTAATGCCTTTGAAAAATATTCATTAAAAAATCCACGTTTGTTGGTCTAATGGCCCTTGAAAAATATTCATTAAAAAATCCACGTTTGTTGGTCTAATGGCTCTTGAAAAATATTCATTAAAAAATCCACGTTTGTTGGTCTAATGCCCTTGAAAAATATTCATTAAAAAATCCACGTTTGTTGGTCTAATGGCCCTTGAAAAATATTCATTAAAAAATCCACGTTTGTTGGTCTAATGGCCCTTGAAAAAATATTCATTAAAAAATCCACGTTTGTTGGTCTAATGACCCTTGAAAAATATTCTTTAAAAAATCCACGTTTGTTGGTCTAATGACCCTTGAAAAATATTCTTTAAAAAATCCACGTTTGTTGGTCTAATGCCCTTGAAAAATATTCATTAAAAAATCCACGTTTGTTGGTCTAATGGCCCTTGAAAAATATTCATTAAAAATCCACGTTTGTTGGTCTAATGGCCCTTGAAAAATATTCATTAAAAAATCCACGTTTGTTGGTCTAATGGCCCTTGAAAATATTCATTAAAAATCCACGTTTGTTGGTCTAATGGCCCTTGAAAAATATTCATTAAAAATCCACGTTTGTTGGTCTAATGGTCCTTGAAAAATATTCATTAAAAATCCACGTTTGTTGGTCTAATGGCCCTTGAAAAATATTCATTAAAAAATCCACGTTTGTTGGTCTAATGGCCCTTGAAAAATATTCATTAAAAAATCCACGTTTGTTGGTCTAATGGCCCTTGAAAAATATTCATTAAAAAATCCACGTTTGTTGGTCTAATGGCCCTTGAAAAATATTCATTAAAAAATCCACGTTTGTTGGTCTAATGGCCCTTGAAAAATATTCATTAAAAAATCCACGTTTGTTGGTCTAATGGCCCTTGAAAAATATTCATTAAAAAATCCACGTTTGTTGGTCTAATGGCCCTTGAAAAATATTCATTAAAAAATCCACGTTTGTTGGTCTAATGGCCCTTGAAAAATATTCATTAAAAAATCCTCGTTTGTTGGTCTAATGGCCCTTGAAAAATATTCATTAAAAATCCACGTTTTTGGTCTAATGGCCCTTGAAAAATATTCATTAAAAAATCCACGTTTGTTGGTCTAATGGCCCTTGAAAAATATTCATTAAAAAATCCACGTTTGTTGGTCTAATGGCCCTTGAAAAATATTCATTAAAAAATCCACGTTTGTTGGTCTAATGGCCCTTGAAAAATATTCATTAAAAAATCCACGTTTGTTGGTCTAATGGCCCTTGAAAAATATTCATTAAAAAATCCACGTTTGTTGGTCTAATGGCCCTTGAAAAATATTCATTAAAAAATCCACGTTTGTTGGTCTAATGGCCCTTGAAAAATATTCATTAAAAAATCCACGTTTGTTGGTCTAATGGCCCTTGAAAAATATTCATTAAAAAATCCTCGTTTGTTGGTCTAATGGCCCTTGAAAAATATTCATTAAAAATCCACGTTTTTGGTCTAATGGCCCTTGAAAAATATTCATTAAAAAATCCACGTTTGTTGGTCTAATGGCCCTTGAAAAATATTCATTAAAAAATCCACGTTTGTTGGTCTAATGGCCCTTGAAAAATATTCATTAAAAAATCCACGTTTGTTGGTCTAATGGCCCTTGAAAAATATTCATTAAAAAATCCACGTTTGTTGGTCTAATGGCCCTTGAAAAATATTCATTAAAAAATCCACGTTTGTTGGTCTAATGGCCCTTGAAAAATATTCATTAAAAAATCCACGTTTGTTGGTATAATGGCCCTTGAAAAGTATTCATTAAAAAATCCACGTTTGTTGGTCTAATGGCCCTTGAAAAATATTCATTAAAAAATCCACGTTTGTTGGTCTAATGGCCCTTGAAAAATATTCATTAAAAAATCCACGTTTGTTGGTCTAATGGCCCTTGAAAAATATTCATTAAAAAATCCACGTTTGTTGGTATAATGGCCCTTGAAAAGTATTCATTAAAAAATCCACGTTTGTTGGTCTAATGGCCCTTGAAAAGTATTCATTAAAAAATCCACGTTTGTTGGTCTAATGGCCCTTGAAAAATATTCATTAAAAAATCCACGTTTGTTGGTCTAATGGCCCTTGAAAAATATTCATTAAAAATCCACGTTTTTGGTCTAATGGCCCTTGAAAAATATTCATTAAAAAATCCACGTTTGTTGGTCTAATGGCCCTTGAAAAATATTCATTAAAAAATCCACGTTTGTTGGTCTAATGGCCCTTGAAAAATATTCATTAAAAAATCCACGTTTGTTGGTCTAATGGCCCTTGAAAAATATTCATTAAAAAATCCACGTTTGTTGGTCTAATGGCCCTTGAAAAATATTCATTAAAAAATCCACGTTTGTTGGTCTAATGGCCCTTGAAAAATATTCATTAAAAAATCCACGTTTGTTGGTATAATGGCCCTTGAAAAGTATTCATTAAAAAATCCACGTTTGTTGGTCTAATGGCCCTTGAAAAATATTCATTAAAAAATCCACGTTTGTTGGTCTAATGGCCCTTGAAAAATATTCATTAAAAAATCCACGTTTGTTGGTCTAATGGCCCTTGAAAAATATTCATTAAAAAATCCACGTTTGTTGGTATAATGGCCCTTGAAAAGTATTCATTAAAAAATCCACGTTTGTTGGTCCTTGAAAAGTATTCATTAAAAAATCCACGTTTGTTGGTCTAATGGCCCTTGAAAAATATTCATTAAAAAATCCACGTTTGTTGGTCTAATGGCCCTTGAAAAATATTCATTAAAAAATCCACGTTTGTTGGTCTAATGGCCCTTGAAAAATATTCATTAAAAAATCCACGTTTGTTGGTCTAATAGCCCTTGAAAAATATTCATTAAAAAATCCACGTTTGTTGGTCTAATGGCCCTTGAAAAATATTCATTAAAAAATCCTCGTTTGTTGGTCTAATGGCCCTTGAAAAATATTCATTAAAAATCCACGTTTTTGGTCTAATGGCCCTTGAAAAATATTCATTAAAAAATCCACGTTTGTTGGTCTAATGGCCCTTGAAAAATATTCATTAAAAAATCCACGTTTGTTGGTCTAATGGCCCTTGAAAAATATTCATTAAAAAATCCACGTTTGTTGGTCTAATGGCCCTTGAAAAATATTCATTAAAAAATCCACGTTTGTTGGTCTAATGGCCCTTGAAAAATATTCATTAAAAAATCCACGTTTGTTGGTCTAATGGCCCTTGAAAAATATTCATTAAAAAATCCACGTTTGTTGGTCTAATGGCCCTTGAAAAATATTCATTAAAAAATCCTCGTTTGTTGGTCTAATGGCCCTTGAAAAATATTCATTAAAAAATCCACGTTTGTTGGTCTAATGGCCCTTGAAAAATATTCATTAAAAAATCCACGTTTGTTGGTCTAATGGCCCTTGAAAAATATTCATTAAAAAATCCACGTTTGTTGGTCTAATGGCCCTTGAAAAATATTCATTAAAAAATCCTCGTTTGTTGGTCTAATGGCCCTTGAAAAATATTCATTAAAAAATCCACGTTTGTTGGTCTAATGGCCCTTGAAAAATATTCATTAAAAAATCCACGTTTGTTGGTCTAATGGCCCTTGAAAAATATTCATTAAAAAATCCACGTTTGTTGGTCTAATGGCCCTTGAAAAATATTCATTAAAAAATCCACGTTTGTTGGTCTAATGGCCCTTGAAAAATATTCATTAAAAAATCCACGTTTGTTGGTCTAATGGCCCTTGAAAATATTCATTAAAAATCCACGTTTGTTGGTCTAATGGCCCTTGAAAAATATTCATTAAAAAATCCACGTTTGTTGGTCTAATGGCCCTTGAAAAATATTCATTAAAAAATCCACGTTTGTTGGTCTAATGGCCTTGAAAAATATTCATTAAAAAATCCACGTTTGTTGGTCTAATGGCCCTTGAAAAATATTCATTAAAAAATCCTCGTTTGTTGGTCTAATGGCCCTTGAAAAATATTCATTAAAAATCCACGTTTTTGGTCTAATGGCCCTTGAAAAATATTCATTAAAAAATCCACGTTTGTTGGTCTAATGGCCCTTGAAAAATATTCATTAAAAAATCCACGTTTGTTGGTCTAATGGCCCTTGAAAAATATTCATTAAAAAATCCACGTTTGTTGGTCTAATGGCCCTTGAAAAATATTCATTAAAAAATCCACGTTTGTTGGTCTAATGGCCCTTGAAAAATATTCATTAAAAAATCCACGTTTGTTGGTCTAATGGCCCTTGAAAAATATTCATTAAAAAAATCCACGTTTGTTGGTATAATGGCCCTTGAAAAGTATTCATTAAAAAATCCACGTTTGTTGGTCTAATGGCCCTTGAAAAATATTCATTAAAAAAATCCACGTTTGTTGGTATAATGGCCCTTGAAAAGTATTCATTAAAAAATCCACGTTTGTTGGTCTAATGGCCCTTGAAAAATATTCATTAAAAAATCCACGTTTGTTGGTCTAATGGCCCTTGAAAAATATTCATTAAAAAATCCTCGTTTGTTGGTCTAATGGCCCTTGAAAAATATTCATTAAAAATCCACGTTTTTGGTCTAATGGCCCTTGAAAAATATTCATTAAAAAATCCACGTTTGTTGGTCTAATGGCCCTTGAAAAATATTCATTAAAAAATCCACGTTTGTTGGTCTAATGGCCCTTGAAAAATATTCATTAAAAAATCCACGTTTGTTGGTCTAATGGCCCTTGAAAAATATTCATTAAAAAATCCACGTTTGTTGGTCTAATGGCCCTTGAAAAATATTCATTAAAAAATCCACGTTTCTTGGTCTAATGGCCCTTGAAAAATATTCATTAAAAAATCCACGTTTGTTGGTCTAATGGCCCTTGAAAAATATTCATTAAAAATCCACGTTTGTTGGTCTAATGGCCCTTGAAAAATATTCATTAAAAAATCCACGTTTGTTGGTCTAATGGCCCTTGAAAAATATTCATTAAAAAATCCACGTTTGTTGGTCTAATGGCCCTTGAAAAATATTCATTAAAAAATCCACGTTTGTTGGTCTAATGGCCCTTGAAAAATATTCATTAAAAAATCCACGTTTGTTGGTCTAATGGCCCTTGAAAAATATTCATTAAAAATCCACGTTTGTTGGTCTAATGGCCCTTGAAAAATATTCATTAAAAAATCCACGTTTGTTGGTCTAATGGCCCTTGAAAAATATTCATTAAAAAATCCACGTTTGTTGGTCTAATGGCCCTTGAAAAATATTCATTAAAAATCCACGTTTGTTGGTCTAATGGCCCTTGAAAAATATTCATTAAAAAATCCACGTTTGTTGGTCTAATGGCCCTTGAAAAATATTCATTAAAAAATCCACGTTTGTTGGTCTAATGGCCCTTGAAAAATATTCATTAAAAAATCCACGTTTGTTGGTCTAATGGCCCTTGAAAAATATTCATTAAAAAATCCACGTTTGTTGGTCTAATGGCCCTTGAAAAATATTCATTAAAAAATCCACGTTTGTTGGTCTAATGGCCCTTGAAAAATATTCATTAAAAAAATCCACGTTTGTTGGTATAATGGCCCTTGAAAAGTATTCATTAAAAAATCCACGTTTGTTGGTCTAATGGCCCTTGAAAAATATTCATTAAAAAAATCCACGTTTGTTGGTATAATGGCCCTTGAAAAGTATTCATTAAAAAATCCACGTTTGTTGGTCTAATGGCCCTTGAAAAATATTCATTAAAAAATCCACGTTTGTTGGTCTAATGGCCCTTGAAAAATATTCATTAAAAAATCCTCGTTTGTTGGTCTAATGGCCCTTGAAAAATATTCATTAAAAATCCACGTTTTTGGTCTAATGGCCCTTGAAAAATATTCATTAAAAAATCCACGTTTGTTGGTCTAATGGCCCTTGAAAAATATTCATTAAAAAATCCACGTTTGTTGGTCTAATGGCCCTTGAAAAATATTCATTAAAAAATCCACGTTTGTTGGTCTAATGGCCCTTGAAAAATATTCATTAAAAAATCCACGTTTGTTGGTCTAATGGCCCTTGAAAAATATTCATTAAAAAATCCACGTTTGTTGGTCTAATGGCCCTTGAAAAATATTCATTAAAAAATCCACGTTTGTTGGTCTAATGGCCCTTGAAAAATATTCATTAAAAATCCACGTTTGTTGGTCTAATGGCCCTTGAAAAATATTCATTAAAAAATCCACGTTTGTTGGTCTAATGGCCCTTGAAAAATATTCATTAAAAAATCCACGTTTGTTGGTCTAATGGCCTTGAAAAATATTCATTAAAAAATCCACGTTTGTTGGTCTAATGGCCCTTGAAAAATATTCATTAAAAAATCCACGTTTGTTGGTATAATGGCCCTTGAAAAGTATTCATTAAAAAATCCACGTTTGTTGGTCTAATGGCCCTTGAAAAGTATTCATTAAAAAATCCACGTTTGTTGGTATAATGGCCTTTGAAAAATATTCATTAAAAATCCACGTTTGTTGGTATAATGGCCCTTGAAAAGTATTCATTAAAAAATCCACGTTTGTTGGTATAATGGCCTTTGAAAAATATTCATTAAAAATCCACGTTTGTTGGTCTAATGGCCCTTGAAAAATATTCATTAAAAAATCCACGTTTGTTGGTTGGCCCTTAAAAAATCCACGTTTGTTGGTCTAATGGCCTTGAAAAATATTCATTAAAAAATCCACGTTTGTTGGTCTAATGGCCCTTGAAAAATATTCATTAAAAAATCCACGTTTGTTGGTCTAATGGCCCTTGAAAAATATTCATTAAAAAATCCACGTTTGTTGGTCTAATGGCCTTGAAAAATATTCATTAAAAAATCCACGTTTGTTGGTCTAATGGCCCTTGAAAAATATTCATTAAAAAATCCACGTTTGTTGGTCTAATGGCCCTTGAAAAATATTCATTAAAAAATCCTCGTTTGTTGGTCTAATGGCCCTTGAAAAATATTCATTAAAAAATCCACGTTTGTTGGTCTAATGGCCCTTGAAAAATATTCATTAAAAAATCCACGTTTGTTGGTCTAATGGCCCTTGAAAAATATTCATTAAAAAATCCACGTTTGTTGGTCTAATGGCCCTTGAAAAATATTCATTAAAAAATCCACGATTGTTGGTCTAATGGCCCTTGAAAAATATTCATTAAAAAATCCACGTTTGTTGGTCTAATGGCCCTTGAAAAATATTCATTAAAAATCCACGTTTGTTGGTCTAATGGCCCTTGAAAAATATTCATTAAAAAATCCACGTTTGTTGGTCTAATGGCCCTTGAAAAATATTCATTAAAAAATCCTCGTTTGTTGGTCTAATGGCCCTTGAAAAATATTCATTAAAAATCCACGTTTTTGGTCTAATGGCCCTTGAAAAATATTCATTAAAAATCCACGTTTTTGGTCTAATGGCCCTTGAAAAATATTCATTAAAAAATCCACGTTTGTTGGTCTAATGGCCCTTGAAAAATATTCATTAAAAAATCCACGTTTGTTGGTCTAATGGCCCTTGAAAAATATTCATTAAAAAATCCACGTTTGTTGGTCTAATGGCCCTTGAAAAATATTCATTAAAAAATCCACGTTTGTTGGTCTAATGGCTCTTGAAAAATATTGATTAAAAAATCCACGTTTGTTGGTCTAATGGCTCTTGAAAAATATTCATTAAAAAATCCACGTTTGTTGGTCTAATGGCCCTTGAAAAATATTCATTAAAAAATCCACGTTTGTTGGTCTAATGGCCCTTGAAAAATATTCATTAAAAAATCCACGTTTGTTGGTCTAATGGCCCTTGAAAAATATTCATTAAAAAATCCACGTTTGTTGGTCTAATGGCCCTTGAAAAATATTCATTAAAAAATCCACGTTTGTTGGTCTAATGGCCCTTGAAAAATATTCATTAAAAAATCCACGTTTGTTGGTCTAATGGCCCTTGAAAAAATATTCATTAAAAAATCCAGGTTTGTTGGTCTAATGACCCTTGAAAAATATTCTTTAAAAAATCCACGTTTGTTGGTCTAATGGCTCTTGAAAAATATTCATTAAAAAATCCACGTTTGTTGGTCTAATGCCTTTGTTGGTCTAATGGCCCTTGAAAAATATTCATTAAAAAATCCACGTTTGTTGGTCTAATGGCCCTTGAAAAATATTCATTAAAAAATCCACGTTTGTTGGTCTAATGGCCCTTGAAAAATATTCATTAAAAAATCCACGTTTGTTGGTCTAATGGCCCTTGAAAAATATTCATTAAAAAATCCACGTTTGTTGGTCTAATGGCCCTTGAAAAATATTCATTAAAAAATCCACGTTTGTTGGTCTAATGGCCCTTGAAAAATATTCATTAAAAAATCCACGTTTGTTGGTCTAATGGCCCTTGAAAAATATTCATTAAAAAATCCACGTTTGTTGGTCTAATGGCCCTTGAAAAATATTCATTAAAAATCCACGTTTGTTGGTCTAATGGCCCTTGAAAAATATTCATTAAAAAATCCACGTTTGTTGGTCTAATGGCCCTTGAAAAATATTCATTAAAAAATCCTCGTTTGTTGGTCTAATGGCCCTTGAAAAATATTCATTAAAAATCCACGTTTTTGGTCTAATGGCCCTTGAAAAATATTCATTAAAAATCCACGTTTTTGGTCTAATGGCCCTTGAAAAATATTCATTAAAAAATCCACGTTTGTTGGTCTAATGGCCCTTGAAAAATATTCATTAAAAAATCCACGTTTGTTGGTCTAATGGCCCTTGAAAAATATTCATTAAAAAATCCACGTTTGTTGGTCTAATGGCCCTTGAAAAATATTCATTAAAAAATCCACGTTTGTTGGTCTAATGGCTCTTGAAAAATATTCATTAAAAAATCCACGTTTGTTGGTCTAATGGCTCTTGAAAAATATTCATTAAAAAATCCACGTTTGTTGGTCTAATGGCCCTTGAAAAATATTCATTAAAAAATCCACGTTTGTTGGTCTAATGGCCCTTGAAAAATATTCATTAAAAAATCCACGTTTGTTGGTCTAATGGCCCTTGAAAAATATTCATTAAAAAATCCACGTTTGTTGGTCTAATGGCCCTTGAAAAATATTCATTAAAAAATCCACGTTTGTTGGTCTAATGGCCCTTGAAAAATATTCATTAAAAAATCCACGTTTGTTGGTCTAATGGCCCTTGAAAAAATATTCATTAAAAAATCCAGGTTTGTTGGTCTAATGACCCTTGAAAAATATTCTTTAAAAAATCCACGTTTGTTGGTCTAATGGCTCTTGAAAAATATTCATTAAAAAATCCACGTTTGTTGGTCTAATGCCTTTGTTGGTCTAATGGCCCTTGAAAAATATTCATTAAAAAATCCACGTTTGTTGGTCTAATGGCCCTTGAAAAATATTCATTAAAAAATCCACGTTTGTTGGTCTAATGGCCCTTGAAAAATATTCATTAAAAAATCCACGTTTGTTGGTCTAATGGCCCTTGAAAAATATTCATTAAAAAATCCACGTTTGTTGGTCTAATGGCCCTTGAAAAATATTCATTAAAAAATCCACGTTTGTTGGTCTAATGGCCCTTGAAAAAATATTCATTAAAAAATCCAGGTTTGTTGGTCTAATGACCCTTGAAAAATATTCTTTAAAAAATCCACGTTTGTTGGTCTAATGGCTCTTGAAAAATATTCATTAAAAAATCCACGTTTGTTGGTCTAATGCCCTTGAAAAATATTCATTAAAAAATCCACGTTTGTTGGTCTAATGCCCTTGAAAAATATTCATTAAAAAATCCACGTTTGTTGGTCTAATGCCCTTGAAAAATATTCATTAAAAATCCACGTTTGTTGGTCTAATGGCCCTTGAAAAATATTCATTAAAAAATCCACGTTTGTTGGTCTAATGGCCCTTGAAAAATATTCATTAAAAATCCACGTTTGTTGGTCTAATGGCCCTTGAAAAATATTCATTAAAAATCCACGTTTGTTGGTCTAATGGCCCTTGAAAAAATATTCTTTAAAAAATCCACGTTTGTTGGTCTAATGGCCCTTGAAAAAATATTCTTTAAAAAATCCACGTTTGTTGGTCTAATGGCCCTTGAAAAAATATTCTTTAAAAAATCCACGTTTGTTGGTCTAATGGCCCTTGAAAAAATATTCTTTAAATCATCCACGTTTGTTGGTCTAATGGCCCTTGAAAAAATATTCGTTAAAAAATCCACGTTTGTTGGTCTAAAGGCCCTTGAAAAAATATTCGTTAAAAAATCCAAGTTTGTTGGTCTAATGGCCCTTGAAAAAATATTCTTTAAAAAATCCACATTTGTTGGTCTAATGGCCTTGAAAAATATTCATTAAAAAATCCACGTTTGTTGGTCTAATGGCCCTTGAAAAAATATTCTTTAAAAAATCCACGTTTGTTGGTCTAATGGCCCTTGAAAAAATATTCGTTAAAAAATCCACGTTTGTTGGTCTAAAGGCCCTTGAAAAAATATTCTTTAAAAAATCCACGTTTGTTGGTCTAATGGCCCTTGAAAAATATTCATTAAAAAATCCACGTTTGTTGGTCTAATGGCCCTTGAAAAATATTCTTTAAAAAATCCACGTTTGTTGGTCTAATGGCCCTTGAAAAAATATTCGTTAAAAAATCCAAGTTTGTTGGTCTAATGGCCCTTTGAAAAAAAATAGTTTTTGAAAAAAATCCACGTTTTTTGGTCTAAAGACTCTTCAAAAATATTCTTTAAAAATCCAAGGTTGTTTGTCTAATGGGCCTTAAAAATATTCTTTAAAAAATCCACGTTTTTTGGTCTAAAGACTCTTCAAAAATATTCTTTAAAAAATCCAAGGTTGTTTGTCTAATGGGCCTTAAAAATATTCTTTAAAAAATCCACGTTTTTTGGTCAAAAGGCTCTTCAAAAATATTCTTTAAAAAATCAAAGTTTGTTGGTCTACTGGCCCTTGAAAAATATTCATTAAAAAATCCACGTTTGTTGGTCTACTGGCCCTTGAAAAATATTCATTAAAAAATCCACGTTTGTTGGTCTAATAGCCCTTGAAAAATATTCATTAATAATCTACGTTTGTTGGTATAATGGGCCTTGAAAAATACTCATTAAAAAATCCACGTTTGTTGGTCTAATGGCCCTTGAAAAATATTCATTAAAAAATCCACGTTTGTTGGTCTAATGGCCCTTGAAAAATATTCATTAAAAAATTCTAATGGCCCTTGAAAAATATTCATTAAAAAGTCCACGTTTGTTGGTCTAATGGCCCTTGAAAAATATTCATTAAAAAGTCCACGTTGTTGGTCTAATGGCCCTTGAAAAATATTCATTAAAAAATCCACGTTTGTTGGTCTAATGGCTCTTGAAAAATATTCATTAAAAAATTCTAATGGCCCTTGAAAAATATTCATTAAAAAGTCCACGTTTGTTGGTCTAATGGCCCTTGAAAAATATTCATTAAAAAATCCACGTTTGTTGGTCTAATGGCCCTTGAAAAATATTCATTAAAAAATTCTAATGGCCCTGAAAAATATTCATTAAAAAGTCCACGTTTGTTGGTCTAATGGCCCTTGAAAAATATTCATTAAAAAGTCCACGTTTGTTGGTCTAATGGCCCTTGAAAAATATTCATTAAAAAGTCCACGTTTGTTGGTCTAATGGCCCTTAAAAAATATTCATTAAAAAGTCCACGTTTGTTGGTCTAATGGCCCTTGAAAAAATATTTTTTAAAAAATCCACGTTTGTTGGTCTAATGGCCCTTGAAAAAGTATTCTTTAAAAAATCCACCTGTGTTGGTTTAATGGCCCTTGAATAAATATTCTTTAAAATATACACGTTTGTTGGTCTAATGGCCCTTGAACAAATATTCTTAAAAAATCCATGCTATATGTGTTCATTTTTTGTATCTATATTTTTATTTTTATTTTCATTTTTATAATTATAATAAAATATAACTATTTATGTAGATAATATGTCATACAAAAATATATACATTTATTTTCATATGTATATAAATGTAAATTTATAACTAATTATTTGAGGTAATTTTTTTTTTTAATTAATTATAATTAACAACTAATTTGTTTAAGCTTATGTACTAAGAAAATATACATAAATTATTTAAGTGTTGCTTTATAATCACGATTTTGCAATATTGGTGGATTGGCAAGTATCCTTGGCAACTATCCTTTCCAACTTATGTCCACTCAGCTGGTGTTGTGAGCATTTCTGGTTCCTTACTACCAAATTCCTTTATAATTTCCGATAAACTTTCATATGTGCCAGCAATAAAACCTGCCATAGCCAATATTAAAATGATGACATTTTTCAAATACATTGTGTAACGCGAACAGGTACTGGAAATGTCACGTTTAACAATTAATTCGATTATGGGTGGAAATACCAAAGCCAAGGCTGTGGAACATAGCGAGCCAATGAGGGAAATGAACAGACCTAAATTGGGTACCAATTCAGCAATACCCACTGAAATAAAAAGTAAAGAAAAAATATTCGAAATTAATTTCAGAATCTTGTTTCAAAAGTTGTTGTTTTACTTACATGTCACCATCACCAAGACACTTCTGAATGTTAAATTAGCCGCCAATGTATGATTATAACATTTGAATGTTTCTATCACGGATGGTAACATAATTTGTATGGCAATGTGGAATTGCAGGGGGTAACCGAAAAGGACACCCATTGAGACCATGGCTTTGACTATTTGTGCGCCACTATTAGGAGAAAATAAAGAAATGTGTTGTTTTAGTTTCAATCAACTTAGGATTTGGAATTACTTACATTGTGTCTCCAAGATTGAGTGTCAAACTACCAGCAACATCATCACCCCATTTGATATAACCAACTAAACCGGCTGCCATGAACATTAGGGTAACCTGCAAATATTAATATAGAGCTTTAATAAAACATATTTATATTTTAAATGTTATATTTTATATTATTGTTTAAAGTAATATTATTTTATATTTTATATTTTTATATATTTTTATTTATATTTTATATTTTATATTTTATATCTTATATTTTTATATTTTTACATTTTTATATTTTTATATTTTATATTTTTATATTTTTATATTTTTATATTTTTATACTTTTATACTTTTATACTTTTATACTTTTATACTTTTATACTTTTATACTTTTATACTTTTATACTTTTATACTTTTATACTGTTATACTTTTATACTTTTATACTTTTATACTTTTATACTTTTATACTTTTATACTTTTATACTTTTATACTTTTATACTTTTATACTTTTATACTTTTATACTTTTATACTTTTATACTTTTATACTTTTATACTTTTATACTTTTATACTTTTATACTTTTATACTTTTATACTTTTATACTTTTATACTTTTATACTTTTATACTTTTATACTTTTATACTTTTATACTTTTATACTTTTATACTTTTATACTTTTATACTTTTATACTTTATACTTTTATACTTTTATACTTTTATACTTTTATACTTTTATACTTTTATACTTTTATACTTTTATACTTTTATACTTTTATACTTTTATACTTTTATACTTTTATACTTTTATACTTTTATACTTTTATACTTTTATACTCTTATACTTTTATACTTTTATACTTTTATACTTTTATACTTTTATACTTTTATACTTTTATACTTTTATACTTTTATACTTTTATACTTTTATACTTTTATACTTTTATACTTTTATACTTTTATACTTTTATACTTTTATACTTTTATACTTTTTATACTTTTATACTTTATACTTTTATACTTTTATACTTTTATACTTTTATACTTTTATACTTTTATACTTTTATACTTTTATACTTTTATACTTTTATACTTTTATACTTTTATACTTTATACTTTTATACTTTTATACTTTTATACTTTTATACTTTTATACTTTTATACTTTTACTTTTATACTTTTATACTTTTATACTTTTATACTTTTATACTTTTATACTTTTATACTTTTATACTTTTATACTTTTATACTTTTATACTTTTTACTTTTATACTTTTATACTTTTATACTTTATACTTTTATACTTTTATACTTTTATACTTTTATACTTTTATACTTTTATACTTTTATACTTTTATACTTTTTATACTTTTATACTTTTATACTTTTATACTTTTATACTTTTATACTTTTATACTTTTATACTTTTATACTTTTATACTTTTATACTTTTATACTTTTATACTTTTATACTTTTATACTTTTATACTTTTATACTTTATACTTTTATACTTTTATACTTTTATACTTTTATACTTTTATACTTTTATACTTTTATACTTTTATACTTTTATACTTTTATACTTTTATACTTTTATATTTTTATATTTTATATTTTTATATTTTTATATTTTTATATTTTTATATTTTTATTTTATATTTTTATATTTTTATATTTTTATATTTTTATATTTTATATTTTATATTTTATATTTTATATTTTATATTTTATATTTTATATTTTATATTTTTTTTTATATTTTATATTTTATATTTTATATTTTATATTTTATATTTTATATTTTATATTTTATATTTTATATTTTATATTTTATATTTTATATTTTATATTTTATATTTAATATTTAATATTTAATATTTAATATTTAATATTTAATATTTAATATTTAATATTTAATATTTAATATTTAATATTTAATATTTAATATTTAATATTTAATATTTAATATTTAATATTTAATATTTAATATTTAATATTTAATATTTAATATTTAATATTTAATATTTAATATTTAATATTTAATATTTAATATTTAATATTTAATATTTAATATTTAATATTTAATATTTAATATTTAATATTTAATATTTAATATTTAATATTTAATATTTAATATTTTATATTTTATATTTTATATTTTATATTTTATATTTTATATTTTATATTTTATATTTTATATTTTATATTTTATATTTTATATTTTATATTTTATATTTTATATTTTATATTTTATATTTTATATTTTATATTTTATATTTTATATTTTATATTTTATATTTTATATTTTATATTTTATATGTTATATTTTATATTTTATATTTTATATTTTATATTTTATATTTTATATTTTATATTTTATATTTTATATTTATATTTTATATTTTATATTTTTTTTTATATTTTATATTTTATATTTTATATTTTATATTTTATATTTTATATTTTATATTTTATATTTTATATTTTATATTTTATATTTTATATTTTATATTTTATATTTTATATTTTATATTTTATATTTTATATTTAATATTTAATATTTAATATTTAATATTTAATATTTAATATTTAATATTTAATATTAATATTTAATATTTAATATTTAATATTTAATATTTAATATTTAATATTTAATATTTAATATTTAATATTTAATATTTAATATTTAATATTTAATATTTAATATTTAATATTTAATATTTAATATTTAATATTTAATATTTAATATTTAATATTTAATATTTAATATTTAATATTTAATATTTAATATTTAATATTTAATATTTAATATTTAATATTTAATATTTAATATTTAATATTTAATATTTAATATTTAATATTTAATATTTAATATTTAATATTTAATATTTAATATTTAATATTTTATATTTTATATTTTATATTTTATATTTTATATTTTATATTTTATATTTTATATTTTATATTTTATATTTTATATTTTATATTTTATATTTTATATTTTATATTTTATATTTTATATTTTATATTTTATATTTTATATTTTATATTTTATATTTTATATTTTATATTTTATATTTTATATTTTATATTTTATATTTTATATTTTATATTTTATATTTTATATTTTATATTTTATATTTTATATTTTATATTTTATATTTTATATTTTATATTTTATATTTATATTTTATATTTTATATTTTATATTTTATATTTTATATTTTATATTTTATATTTTATATTTTATATTTTATATTTTATATTTTATATTTTATATTTTATATTTTATATTTTATATTTTATATTTTATATTTTATATTTTATATTTTATATTTTATATTTTATATTTTATATTTTATATTTTATATTTTATATTTTATATTTTATATTTTATATTTTATATTTTATATTTTATATTTTATATTTTATATTTTATATTTTATATTTTATATTTTATATTTTATATTTTATATTTTATATTTTATATTTTATATTTTATATTTTATATTTTATATTTTATATTTTATATTTTATATTTTATATTTTATATTTTATATTTTATATTTTATATTTTATATTTTATATTTTATATTTTATATTTTATATTTTATATTTTATATTTTATATTTTATATTTTATATTTTATATTTTATATTTTATATTTTATATTTTATATTTTATATTTTATATTTTATATTTTATATTTTATATTTTATATTTTATATTTTATATTTTATATTTTATATGTTATATGTTATATTTTATATTTTATATTTTATATTTTATATTTTATATTTTATATTTTATATTTTATATTTTATATTTTATATTTTATATTTTATATTTTATATTTTATATTTTATATTTTATATTTTATATTTTATATTTTATATTTTATATTTTATATTTTATATTTTATATTTTATATTTTATATTTTATATTTTATATTTTATATTTTATATTTTATATTTTATATTTTATATTTTATATTTTATATTTTATATTTTATATTTTATATTTTATATTTTATATTTTATATTTTATATTTTATATTTTATATTTTATATTTTATATTTTATATTTTATATTTTATATTTTATATTTTATATTTTATATTTTATATTTTATATTTTATATTTTATATTTTATATTTTATATTTTATATTTTATATTTTATATTTTATATTTTATATTTTATATTTTATATTTTATATTTTATATTTGATATTTGATATTTTATATTTTATATTTTATATTTTATATTTTATATTTTATATTTTATATTTTATATTTTATATTTTATATTTTATATTTTATATTTTATATTTTATATTTTTATATTTTATATTTTATATTTTATATTTTATATTTTATATTTTATATTTTATATTTTATATTTTATATTTTATATTTTATATTTTATATTTTATATTTTATATTTTATATTTTATATTTTATATTTTATATTTTATATTTTATATTTTATATTTTATATTTTATATTTTATATTTTATATTTTATATTTTATATTTTATATTTTATATTTTATATTTTATATTTTATATTTTATATTTTATATTTTATATTTTATATTTTATATTTTATATTTTATATTTTATATTTTATATTTTATATTTTATATTTTATATTTTATATTTTATATTTTATATTTTATATTTTATATTTTATATTTTATATTTTATATTTTATATTTTATATTTTATATTTTATATTTTATATTTTATATTTTATATTTTATATTTTATATTTTATATTTTATATTTTATATTTTATATTTTATATTTTATATTTTATATTTTATATTTTATATTTTATATTTTATATTTTATATTTTATATTTTATATTTTATATTTTATATTTTATATTTTATATTTTATATTTTATATTTTATATTTTATATTTTATATTTTATATTTTATATTTTATATTTTATATTTTATATTTTATATTTTATATTTTATATTTTATATTTTATATTTTATATTTTATATTTTATATTTTATATTTTATATTTTATATTTTATATTTTATATTTTATATTTTATATTTTATATTTTATATTTTATATTTTATATTTTATATTTTATATTTTATATTTTATATTTTATATTTTATATTTTATATTTTATATTTTATATTTTATATTTTATATTTTATATTTTATATTTTATATTTATATTTTATATTTTATATTTTATATTTTATATTTTATATTTTATATTTTATATTTTATATTTTATATTTTATATTTTATATTTTATATTTTATATTTTATATTTTATATTTTATATTTTAATTTTATATTTTATATTTTATATTTTATATTTTATATTTATATTTTATATTTTATATTTTATATTTTATATTTTATATTTTATATTTTATATTTTATATTTTATATTTTTATATTTTATATTTTATATTTTATATTTATATTTTATATTTTATTTTTATATTTTATATTTTATATTTTATATTTATATTTTATATTTTATATTTTATATTTTATATTTTATTTTATATTTTATATTTTATATTTTATATTTTATATTTAATATTTAATATTTAATATTTAATATTTAATATTTTATATTTATATTTTATATTTTATATTTTATATTTTATATTTTATATTTTATATTTTATATTTTATATTTTATATTTTATATTTTATATTTTATATTTTATTTTTATATTTTATATTTTATATTTTATATTTTATATTTTATATTTTTATTTTATATTTTATATTTTATATTTTATATTTTATATTTTATATTTTATATTTTATATTTTATATTTTATATTTTATATTTATTTATTTTATATTTTATATTTTATATTTTATATTTTATATTTTATATTTTATATTTTATATTTTATATTTTATATTTTATATTTTATATTTTATATTTTATATTTTATATTTTATATTTTATATTTTATATTTTATATTTTATATTTTATATTTTATATTTTATATTTTATATTTTATATTTTATATTTTATATTTTATATTTTATATTTTATATTTTATATTTTATATTTTATATTTTATATTTTATATTTTATATTTTATATTTTATATTTTATATTTTATATTTTATATTTTATATTTTATATTTTATATTTTATATTTTATATTTTATATTTTATATTTTATATTTTATATTTTATATTTTATATTTTATATTTATATTTTATATTTTATATTTTATATTTTATATTTTATATTTTATATTTTATATTTTATATTTTATATTTTATATTTTATATTTTATATTTTATATTTTATATTTTATATTTTATATTTTATATTTTATATTTTATATTTTATATTTTATATTTTATATTTTATATTTTATATTTTATATTTTATATTTTATATTTTATATTTTATATTTATATTTTATATTTTATATTTTATATTTTATATTTTATATTTTATATTTTATATTTTATATTTTATATTTTATATTTTATATTTTATATTTTATATTTTATATTTTATATTTTATATTTTATATTTTATATTTTATATTTTATATTTTATATTTTATATTTTATATTTTATATTTTATATTTTATATTTATATTTTATATTTTATATTTTATATTTTATATTTTATATTTTATATTTTATATTTTATATTTTATATTTTATATTTTATATTTTATATTTTATATTTTATATTTTATATTTTATATTTTATATTTTATATTTTATTTTTATATTTTATATTTTATATTTTATATTTTATATTTTATATTTTATATTTTATATTTTATATTTTATATTTTATATTTTATATTTTTATATTTTATATTTTATATTTTATATTTTATATTTTATATTTTATATTTTATATTTTATATTTTATATTTTATATTTTATATTTTATATTTTATATTTTATATTTTATATTTTATATTTTATATTTTATATTTTATATTTATATTTTATATTTTATATTTTATATTTTATATTTTATATTTTATATTTTATATTTTATATTTTATATTTTATATTTTATATTTTATATTTTATATTTTATATTTTATATTTTATATTTTATATTTTATATTTTATATTTTATATTTTATATTTTATATTTTATATTTTATATTTTATATTTTATATTTTATATTTTATATTTTATATTTTATATTTTATATTTTTATATTTTATATTTTATATTTTATATTTTATATTTTATATTTTATATTTTATATTTTATTTTTATATTTTATATTTTATATTTTATATTTTATATTTTATATTTTATATTTTATATTTTATATTTTATATTTTATATTTTATATTTTATATTTTATATTTTATATTTTATATTTTATATTTTTATATTTTATATTTTATATTTTATATTTTATATTTTATATTTTATATTTTATATTTTATATTTTATATTTTATATTTTATATTTTATATTTTATATTTTATATTTATATTTTATATTTTATATTTTATATTTTATATTTTATATTTTATATTTTATATTTTATATTTTATATTTTATATTTTATATTTTATATTTATATTTTATATTTTATATTTTATATTTTATATTTTATATTTTATATTTTATATTTTATATTTTATATTTATATTTTATATTTTATATTTTATATTTTATATTTTATATTTTATATTTTATATTTTATATTTTATATTTTATATTTTATATTTTATATTTTATATTTTATATTTTATATTTTATATTTTATATTTTATATTTTATATTTTATATTTTATATTTTATATTTTATATTTTATATTTTATATTTTATATTTTATATTTTATATTTTATATTTTATATTTTATATTTTATATTTTATATTTTATATTTTATATTTTATATTTTATATTTTATATTTTATATTTTATATTTTATATTTTATATTTTATATTTTATATTTTATATTTTATATTTTATATTTTATATTTTATATTTTATATGTTATATTTTATATTTTATATTTTATATTTTATATTTTATATTTTATATTTTATATTTTATATTTTATATTTTATATTTTATATTTTATATTTATATATTATAATTTATTTATATACTATTTAAAAATTGTCCCAAGGATACTTACGAAAAACATGCCGACATTCAATACCCCCATTGGCCGATCAAAGTTGTTTGGATTTGCCATGGCATTCTTCAAGGGCAGGACCAAGGCAATGCCCTCAAAGGCAAATATGGCTGTACCAAAATATAAAGCCAGCTCCATTGGACTGGTGAACAGTTTACGTTCTGCAACATCTGGCAAACCGTCCTTCAAACCATAATACATGGTTATGGACAAACCACAAATCATACAAATGTTGGCAATAAACGAAACCGGTGTCAGGTACTTCAAATTTGTTATCATGGAACTTAACCATATGGGTATAAATGTGATTAACATTACATAGTGGACATCGAGGTTTATGTCATAGGCTAATAAGATCTGTAATTAGAGGAACCCGATTAATATATCCCTGAGTTAAAAATTCGTCTTCATGTCCTCACCTGTTTAATATTTGTACCGATAAATACAAAATAGATACAGCAGAAACCCAATTGTGTTACACAAATGAATAGATTCACCAATCCCTTCATTGTCCGGGCCAATTTTTGTGTTGCCTTAGGTCCAGTTTCAAAGCATTGTTCAATTGTCTCAGCAAAATCTGGAAATTTTTCTGAATTCCTTAACTCTTTCATTTTCACCGAGGAATTTATCAACATGTGCTGACAATGTATGGAAATCAAAGCTATGAGTATGGTAAGAATCGGAGCCAGGACCAAACCACCATGCATAAAGGCAAAGCCCATGGCAAAAAGGCCGGGTCCAATGTTACCCTTGAAAAGATGTATGATCGACTGGAAATAACTAAAAGGACGAAATATTATTAGGGTTTAACATAAATCTAGGAATTATTCTTGTACTTACCTTGTGGGTATTTCCTTTTTGATGTGATCGTCGACATTAGGAGCTTCCGCTAAATGCGTTATCGGTGCCGGAGGTTTCTTTTTCTGTAAAAAAAGAATACATTTATTAATTTTGTTTTTCAATAACGTAAACATGATTTTTTTTAAATGTTTACAAAAGGAATTCCACAATGACAGGAAATATACACTTTAAAATATTAAAAATAATAATTGAAATCGAAGGACTGTAGGCCTATTCTGTAATTTTTTGTAGACCTACTGAAGAGGGTCTTTAGTCAACTTAGGAGACTATCTTCAATCTGCGGAATTCAAAAATCTTTCAAACTCCACTTATGCAAAAAAATGGAACTTTTTTAGCCGATAGACATGGTAGAACAAACAAGGTAAATTAAATACCACAACAAATACAACTCAACAACAACCACATAGAAATTCGTTTTTCTTTGTAATATTTGTAATATTGTCACCGGTATATGTAAACAAAAGAAGGAAATGTCTATAAATTATTGGAATTTAAAAAAAAAACTAATATTTTTACACCCTCAGCATTTATGCTAACGAGGGTATATACATTTTCATACGGGCAAAATGTGCCTCATCGAAATAATGGTTTTAGACCCCAAGTATGTTTGTACGATATGTGTTTCAGACAATTTGGAATCGATTGAGCAATGTCCGTCCGTCTGTCTGGCTGGAGCGCACGATAACTCTCGAACGGATGCACCGATTCGGTTCAAATTTTACTTTACTTACTTAGATGGCTTTTATACTAAACAGAACGTCTTGTTCCATAAGCCGAACTAAGAATAGATTTCCAAACGCACCGATCCTTTGCTTTACTTTTCCAATTTTGGACGCCATGTTTTGTGATATCTTCTTTAACATGGTCTTTCCATCGGAGTTTTGGCCTTCCCTTGGGGCGTATACTGTCGAGTGGCTCGTATTCAAATGCCTTTCTGGCGGGGGCATCACTATCCATATTGCAGACGTGGCCCAGCCAAAGCAATCGTTGTAGTTCGATACGTTTTACTATATCGATGTCGGTCGGCTGCTACAGCTCGTGGTTCATACAACGTCGGTATTCACCTTCAGCGCATATTGGTCCATAAATCTTTCGAAGAATTTTTATCTCAAACACACCAAGTTCTGCCTCATCTGCTTTCGCAAGTACCCATGCTTCAGATCCATACATAAGAACGGGTAGTATCAGTGTCCGGTAAAGTGTAAGTTTTGTTTGATGAGAGGTGGGTTTGCTTTTAAACTGTTTATTTAGACCAAAGTAGCATCTGTTGGCCAATTTTATTCTTCTCTTTATTTCAAGGCTTATATTGTTGGTTTTATTTATGGCGGTGCCGAGGTAGATAAAGTCATTTACTATCTCAAATTCATAATTATCAACATCTACAGTTGATCCGAGTCTACTGGACGACTTGCGTGTTGATAGCATAAACTTCGTCTTATCGCCGTTGACTGCCAGACCCACTTTGGCAGACTCTTTTTCAATTTTTGCAAGGTGGCTGTTACGGCTCGCGCTGATCTACCTATTATGCCTATGTCATCTGCGTATGCAAGCAACATTACATCTTTATTGTATATCGTGCTGTTTTTGTCTCTGGCCGTATATATATTCGCATCTCGTATGACCTTTTCCAGTAGGATATTAAATAGGTCACACGATAGACTGTCAGCTTGTCTGAAACCTCGTTTTGTGTTGAAAGGCTCGGAGAGGTTATTTCCTATTTTAACCGCTGATCTTGTGTCAGCCAATGTCATCCTGCATAGTCGAATTAGTTTTGCAAGGATGCCAAACTCAGACATGGCTTGAAACACCTTTGCTCTAATTGGGCTGTCGAATGCGGCCTTATAGTCGACGAATAGGTGGTATGTGTCGATCTGTCTTTCGTGGGCCTTCTCCGATATTTAGCGCAGTGTAAAGATTTGGTCAATTGTCGACTTACCAGGTCTAAAACCGCATTGGTATGACCCGATTATTTCATTGGCCATGGGTTTAAACCGTTCACACAGTATGCTCGACAACACTTTATATGCGATGGGAAGGAGACTTATACCTCGGTAATTTGCACAAACCGTTTTGTCTCCTTTGTATGCTTTCTTCCTGCCAAATTTCGCAAATTAGCTGATGCATACTCCTTACCAGCATTTCGCCACCGGTCTTGAACAATTCGGCGGGAAGTCCATTAGCTCCTGCTGCCTTATTGTTTTTCAGCCGATTAATGGCTGTCGTAACCTCGCTTTGGCTAGGTGATAGACATTCAAACAACAAAACACATTTTTCCACAACATCCCATAAGGGACAAGGGAGACTTCTCTCATATCAATGAGTGCACCCCGATTCATATTTAGCTCAATGATATGGGACCTACTGTTTATCGCCGAGTCCGAACGGCGTGTCTGAAGACACCACTTGTGGAGAAGTTTTTCAAGGCTGAAATACTCAGGAAATGACGCCAACATTACTGAGGGGTATTTTGCCACCGTTGAAAATTTTTGATGTTGCCTGGCCTTCAGCGTGCAAGGCGGGCGTGCATACCATTGCACCACGGTGGCGTGCATACCATTGCACCACGGTGGCGTGCATACCATTGCACCACGGTAGACATTCAGCATTGTCATTTACGATTGGTTCTGGGGTATCTTCATCGCCATACATACCAAAAGCTTCATAAAGTGATCTGTATCAGTTACCAGATTCCCTTGGCCATCTTTGCAGGAGAATGTGCCTGCATCCTTTTCTTTCTGTCTGGTGTTTTACACTCTGGTGAAATGTTCGGACTTCATTCTGACTCCTGAACATCTTGAGTTTCTCACGCTCACGTTTTTCTTGCTCCTTCTTTTTTCTCCTGAAAATACGCTTTTCCTCTCTCCTCTTCTCCATTTCTTTCTTCGTGTTGCTACTGAATGCAGTGTTGCTCTATATGCCGCGTTCTTTTCTTCTGTAGCTTTACGACACTCCTGACCGTACCATCAATTTTTAGGTGGAGGTTTTTGGTACCCAAGTATGGTTTTTGCGGCAGTCTGAAGGGAGTGGGATATTCTTTGCCAACGCGCTTCTACATTATCGGGACAAGGAGTGCTGTTTTCCAGAATGCGAGTCAGTTGAGCGGAGTAGGCTTGTGCTATCTGTTGTGTTTGCAGCTTCTCGACATCCAGCTTCCGTCCTGTATTAGATCGCACTTTTGCCGCAACATTAAGACGAGTGCGTACCTTGGCTGCTACAAGGAAAAGGTTCGAATCGATGTTCGCACATCGAATCGATAGGACATTCAACACACTGGACGAGTGTCTTCCATCTATCACAACATGATCAATCTGATTTTTTTGTTTTCCCATCCGGGGCTATCCACGTAGCCTTGTGTATTTCGAGGTGTGGGAATCTGGTGCTGCTCACTACCATGTTCTTTGCCGCTGCAAAATCAATCAACCTCATTCCGTTGTCGGATGTTACCTCATGAAGGCTGAATTTGCCTACCGTGGGACCGAATATATTTTCCCTTCCAATTTTACCATTAAAATCTCCTAAAACAATCTTAATGTCATGGCCAGGGCAGCGGTCATATACTCTCTCTAGGCGCTCGTAGAATATATCCTTGGTCTGTTCGTCTTTCTCTTCGGTCGGAGCATGGGCGCAGATGAGACTGATGTTAAAAGACTTTGCTTTTATACGGATTGTGGCAATTCTCTCATCAACCGGAGTAAAACTGGATACAAGATTTTTAAGCCTCCGGTTGACCATGAATCCAACACCTAGCTCATACTTCGTTTCATGGCAGCTATAATACATTGCGTAATCGTTTGTGATCTTCACGTCTGCCCGATTCCATCGCACTTCCTGTAAGGCGATAATATCAGCATTGTACTTGTCAAGTACATCCGCCAATGCGTAAACTGCACCTACTCTGTAAAAAGTCCTGACATTCCAGGTGCAGATTCGCAGATCATGGTCCTTAATACGTTTGCGGGGGTAGTCAACTTTAGAGGGGTTTGTTTTTCTTCTTTTTCTTTGTTTTTTTTATAGTAGGCGGTGTTTTGACGGGGTGAGTTACTAGCTCAACGCCCAACCCAAGTTTTTATCGTTATTATGGGTGAACGCGCGGCACATGTTAGCTCACTACCTTTAACGGGCGTTAAAGGCAGCTCCCCAGGTGACACCACGGGGAGGTCAGTGTCCACTTGAGATGAATGAGGGACCAAGATAAGTCCTGGGCTTTGCCATGTTAAAGCCGGTCAAGACCGTTCTTTGGTATCACTCATCCCCCCGGTTCAAATTTTGGCTTTCGTAATATTTTGCCCAAACTTAGTTTAATTTCGAAGATGGCTTATATCGGTCCACTCCTTCCGGTACCTCCCCCACAAAAGTTCGAAAATGTTCGGAAAATTTGTGCGCACGATAACTCTTGAAGTGAGTAACCGATTTGGTCCATACTTTGCCTATCGTAAAATGGGTACCAGATTTAGATAATGTTTCAATATAGACTCAATCGTTCCACTCCTTCGGGTACCTCCCACACCAAATTTCGGAAAAAATTCAGTTTGGGACCATCTCTCGAATCACTCTGATTTTTGTTTTAGCAACATGTATTCACTGCCCTCTATACGACGGTACAAGTCTCATTAGTGGCAAGTTCATACTTCCTGAGAAAATAGCCTGAAAGTTGCAAAAAAAACCCCATGACACCGTGTGAGGTGGTTGGAGCGCAAGATAACTCTAGAACGGATCTGCCGATTCGGTCCAAAATTTGGCCTTAGCAATATTTTGTCCAAACATAGTTTAAGTTTGAAGATAAGTCATATCGGTCCACTCTTTCAGGTACCTCCCCCACAAAAGTTCAAAAATGTTCGGAAAAATTGTGCGCACGATAACTCTTGAAGGGAGTGACCGATGTAATCCATACTCTGCACATCCTATTATATCTACCAGGCTTAGATCAGGTTCAAATATGGACTATATTTGTCTACTCCTTCTGGTACCTCCCACACAAAATTTCGGATAAGTTCACTTTAAGACCTGCTCTCGAATCACTTTGATTTTTGTTGAAGCGATTTGCATTCGCTACCTCCATTACGACGGTAAAAGTTATTTCAGGGACAAGTCCATATTTCTTGAGAAAACAGCCCGAAAGGTGTAAAAACCCTATGCCACGATTTGGTCCAACATTTGTTCTTCGTCATATTTTATCCAAACTTAGTTTCATTGGGCAATACCGGACCACAACTTCCGGTACTTCTTCCCCAATAAAATGTCACTAAAATGCTAGGACGATATCACTTGAATTGGTCAACCAATTTGGTCCAAACTTTGGTTCTCCTAATATTTTGTCAAATTTTAATTGAACTTCTAAAATGGCCCATATCGGTCCTCCCCTACAAAAGTTGAACATTTGTGTCTAAGTGCAGTTAATTCCAAATCCACATTTTTGCCGGCAAGTTCAAATATTCAAAAAGGGCCACAAAATTCTGAAGAGACCCTAAATACATTCGATCTGCTTGTAGATAAAAGGTTCACTTCACATTGGCTGAGGGCATATCTCTGCCGGCAAAGCCGACTGACACTTTTTTACTTGTTATATAATTTTTTTGTAATTTTTTAATATAATAAATATTTGAAATAAATAAAAAATGGAACTTTTGTGAGGGAGGTACTGGATGGAGTTGTCCAATATATTCCATCTTCGAACTTTATTAATTTTTCTTGTTTTAAATTGAAATTTAAGAAATTTTACTCCACCCTTTTTTCATTAGGCTTCACCTGAACTTACTTTCTGACCAATTGGTTATATTTCAATACTTTAATAATGCTATTCGCGTCCTGATTATGGTCGTTATGGAACGCATTTCCTTTGGTTTATTGTTTACGCTCATCTTAATTTATTTATGTAAAACTTATGTATCCTTTTTATGCGTTTTCATTATTATAGGCAACACCCTTACATTTTTCTTTTCACTTTCAAGTAATCCAGATTTGCTATTAAACGCAGCCGCTTCATCTTCCACGAGAAAATTAGGCATGTCCTTATTCAACTTTACTAACAAGGAATGTCCTTCTTTAGGATCTTTAATATCATTTCGTTTGGACATTTTCAACAATTTTATTTCATTAAAATTATTAATAATTTGTATTTTTTTTAATTCCCCACACGTCCGATCACTTCGAGAGCTGATAATAAACTTTCTAATATGCCTCTGTTCTTCAAGCTATCAGAGCAAAATCACTTATTGATCATTTCGATTTTATCTATAGTCCGATTGTAGTTTTTTGTTTCAATAACTACAAGTAGACCGACAAACAATTAATTTAATTTCATAACTATTCTCGTTGAAAAAAAAAACTTAAGAAAAGTTATCATGCGAAGTGAAATGTCTTTTCTCATTTTGATATATAAATCGCCGAATGATTTACTTTGTCATGATAGGGTTTTTTAAATGTTTCTGTTGCAATCGCAATTACATTAGGCGAGAGGGTGAAAAGCGTTCGCCCTTTGGAAATATCATTCAGGTCAGTAATAATAATTAATTTCTTTGTTATTATTAGTTTTTAATTATAGAAAATTAAATTTTGAGTGGAATTTTTGCATCACATTTTTTCTTGTTTTTCCTTTGCAAATCGTGTTGTTATGTAGAATAGTTTTAATTGTGGTGCATACACGCAAATCATTGCGAAATGCAATTTGCCTATTATTTTTTTTTAATTTCAAACTAGTAAAAAGTCACATAATTCATATAGTAATGAAATGATCAGTAATGTAAAGTAGCACGTGCCTTGTAACATTTGAAGGCATGTATTCGAATGAAATAATTTCATCTTTTTTTCATTTAAATGCAGGTAATTAAGGGTTTTATTAATGAAGAATTTCAAACATTTTTTTTTATTAATTTTCTAGTTTAGAGTCAAGCTTGATGATCAAAATTTTGTGCAAGTGAAAAAAGCCAAAGACTCGAACCCACACAGCCACCAAATTATGTGACCGGTTTAGCTGTTAGTTGGGCAGCTCTTCAGACATATCGACTGTGGAGTGGCTTCTCTGTCCTAGAACTTTTGGTTTTTCAAATGCAAATGTGTTTTTACATTTTTCTTAAAACAACTGCAAAAAAGTAAATGTAACTGTTACAATGAAAGTGGGAGATAAACTAGACTGAGACCTAAATAATTAAAGAAGAATCAGTAGGCTTTATAGACAATTAAATACTCTCAACCTGAGACTGTAAAATGGGAGGGAATGGACCGACATAGTGCATTACGGAAGTGAATCTAATTTTGAGAGTCATATCTTTTCGATAGATATCGCGCCCACAAGTCATTTCAGTGGGTTATCGTAGACCTGTTGGACTAGTATGCCAGGAAGCATGGACTTGTCAACGGAAAACAAATATGGCTATACTTCATCGGTATAAATTTCCAAAGGGTCTCCGAACAGATCCTAAACTGCACTTGGACACAAATGTTGAACTTTTGTGGGGGAGGTATCCTAAGGAGAGGACCGATATGGGACATTTTAAAAGTTAAACTAAGTTTGGGCAAAATGTGACGAAGGCCAAATTTTGGACCAAATTGGTCTATCTGTTCGAGAGTTATTGTGCTCTCCAACTACTACATATGGTGCCATAGGGGTTTTTGATAACTTTCGGGCAATTTTCCCAAGAAGTATGGACTTGCCACTGAAAAAAACTTTTACCATTGTAATTGAGACAGCGATTGTAAGTTGCTTCAACAGAAATCAAAGTTAGTCAAGAGCAGGTCTTAAAGTGAACTTATCCGAAATTTTGTGTGGGAGGTACCCGAAGGAACGGGCAAATATAGTCCATATTCAAACCTGATCTATATCTGGTAGATATAGTAGGATGTGTAAATTATGGACCAAATCGGCCCCTCCCTTCAAGAGTTATCGTGCGCACAATTGTTCGGAACATTTTGGAACTTTTGTGGGGGAGGTACCTGAAGGAGTGAACCGATATCGCTAATATTCGGACTTAAACTAAGTTTGGGCAAAATATTATGAAGGCCAAATTTTGGACCGAATCGGTTGATCCATATCGAGAGTTATCGTGCCCTCCAACCACTACACACGGTGCCATAGGGGTTTTTTGCATCTTTCAGGTCATTTTCTCAGGAAGTATGGATTTTCCCCTAATGAAACTTGTACCGTCGTATGGGGGGCTGTGAATACAGGTAGTTGCAACAAAAATCAAAGCGATTCGAGAGCAGGTTATAAACTGAATTTTTCCCAAATTTTGTGTGGGAGTGGAGTGGACCGATTGAGTCCATATTGGAACCTCATCTAAGTCTGGTAGAAATTTCTCGATGTGCAAAGTATGGACCAAATCGGTTACTTCCTTTAAGAGTTATCGTGCGCACAAATTTTCCGAACTTTTGTGGGGGAGGTACCGGAACGGGTGGGCCGATATAACCCACCTTCGAACTTAAACTAAGTTTGGACATAATATTGGGAAAGCCAAATTTTGGACCGAATCGGTTGATCCGTTCTAGAGTTATCGTGCGCTCCATCCAGTCAGACAAACAGACGGACGGACATGGCTAAATCAACTCCAAATTGTCTGAAACACATTTCGTCCAAACATGCTTAGGGTCTAAAACCATTATTTCGATGAGGCACATTTTGCCCGTATAAAAGTGTATATACCCTTGTTAGCATAAATGCTGAGGGTATAACATGGCACAATTACCCAGGTAGTGGCATCGTAAAATTTTGAATATGTTATGTCAAAACTTTCTTTATGTTGTTGGGGAAATTACAACAAAAATAATTTTTTTATAAAGGAATTTGACTTTTCATATTCGATCAGCTGGTGTGATACCACTACCTGGTAGTTCTGCCATGGGGTATAAAAAGAACTTTCGTAGATGACAAAAGGGCGTTTTAGAAGTTTCCAAACATTTTTAGAATTTTGTGGGCCTAATTATTCTACTGACTTGTGGGCCTAATTATTCTACTACTAATTATTCTCTACTTGGGTGCCACCGTGGTGCAATGGTATGCACGCCCGCCTTGCACGCAGAAGGTCGGGGGTTCGATTCCCCGGCCAGGCAACATCAAACATTTTTCAGCGGTGGCAAAATACCCCTCAGTAATGTCGGCGACATTTTCTGAGTATTTCAGCCTTGAAAAACTTCTCCATAAGTGGTGTCTTAAGACACGCCGTTCGGACTCGGCGATAAACAGTAGGTCCCATATCATTGAGCTAAATATGAATCGGGGTGCACTCATTGATATGAGAGAAGTCTCCCTTGTCCCGTATGGGATGTTGTGGAACAATGTTTTGTGTTGTTTTGTAATTATTCTACTGACAGGCCTAATCAACACGGTCTACACAAAAAAGAATTCTTCTTATATTACAAGAATACCATTTGGGTGGGATTTTGCAACTTTCGAGATGAGTATGGTGTGTAAAATTACAGCATTGCACGATGGGGCCAATAGCAGGTTTTTGCGGCAAAAAGTCATTTTTTCAAGTCAGTGATTGAAATCAAATAATAACGGAATTATATTCTTAACACTTTCAAACCCCCAAAACCAAAAAATTACAATCAGGCAACGGCCCTCGGCGACATGCGAAGCTGCCAAAGATGTCATAATTTTCATTCCGTTTATTTCTGACATTCAGTCGTGATTAAACAATTTAAGTATTTTGGTGCCAAAACCTGATCTGTTGATATTATATATTTTTTAAAAATGGAAAATACGGGTAATGGTATGTAGGATTAGGATTAAAGAGCAAAAGTTTTGCGGAGGAAATACTTAAAGGAATGGATCGGCATTGACCATTATGGAAGTGGATCTCCAGCCCATCATCATATGGCGCCATAGGGGTTTTTACACCCTTCGGGCTGTTTGCTCAAGAAGTATGTACTTGCCCCTGAAAAAACGTTTACCATCGTAATTGAAGCAGCGAATGCAAGTTGCTTCAACAAAAATCAAAGTGATTCGATAGCAGGTCTTAAAGTGAACTTTTTTTTCGAAATTTTGTGTGGGAGGTACCGGATGGAGTGGACAAAAATAGTCCATATTTGAACATGATCTATATTTGGTAGATTACCGTACGAAGAATTTTTCCGAACATTTTTGAACTTTTGTGGGAGAGGTACATGAAGAAGTGGACCGATGTGGCTTATCTTCGAACTTAAACTATGTTTGGACAAAATATTACTAAGGCCAAATATTGGATCGAATCGGCAGATCCGTTCGAGAGTTATCATGCGCTCGAACCACCTCACACGGTGTCATAGGGTTTGTTTTTTGCAACTTTCGAGCTATTTTCTCAGGAAGTATGGACTTGCACCTGATGAAACATGTACCGTCGTATGGGGGCCAGTGAATACAAGTTGCTAAAACAAAAATCAAAGCGATTCGAGCGATGGCCCTAAACTGTACTTTTCCAAAATTTTGTGTGGGAGGTACCCGAATGAGTGGACCGATTGAGTCCATATTGAAACCTTATCTAAGTCTGGTACACATTTCACGACGGCAAAGTATGGACCAAATCGGTTACTCCCTTCAAGAGTTATCGTGCGCACAAATTTTCCGAACATTTTCGAATACGCGATAAAATGCGCGATATTTTCAAAAACAATATTAGGTAATTTTCCTACCTTGGAATTTCTCGTATCTCGCGTTTTAGTAGATGGAATTTCACGAGTATTGATTTATTAGATCCGCAACGTAAAAATCAAAAATTTGCAATCAAGTACGAGTAAATCGAATGCCAATTGTAAAAATTAGGCCCGAAAAATACGATTTTTAGAAATTTGTTCACACAAAATTTTCGTATTTGGATACAGATTTCTCTGAAGCTGTGTAGGCTACATTCACGACACATATATCAAATAAATCAGAATCGTGAGTTCTTCATTCCTATATATGATTTTTTGAAAAACCTGTTTGCGGAACGAAATTATAAGAAATTTTCAAAAAACACTTAAAATCTGGCTTCAAAATGTCAGCATCAGGGACGTACGCAGGATTTCATTTCGGGGGGGGGGCCAACTTGACCAAAAATCATGAAAAGTTCAAATGTTGTGTAGCGTTACGTAAAGCTATTTTAAGGGGTTATGGCCACTTATAAGCATCAGAAAAGCCATTTTCATGCATTTTTTATAAGAAATCTATTAAACCTTGAGTTACCTCCTATTTTTTATTTTTTTATTTATTTTTTTTTTTTTGAAAAATCTTTCTGACAAAATCCCGTCTAGAAAGCACTGTTTTTGCTAAAGTAGTTTGCGGTACCCCCTGTAGTTTGAAAAAGAATAAACCGATCAGCATATATTTTTGTGGGATCATTACAAACCTAATAATCTTGTCCATTATCGAAACGGAATTAAAAAAAATCAATTTTTAACAGTTAAAATAAAAACTTCGATTTTAACAAAAAAAAAAAAAAAATTTGATATTCTTCGGACTCCCTCAGCAGTTTTTTAAAGACTCTCTCGGTTAAGCACATGATTTATGTGTATAACAGTCCCACAAAAACACATAAAGACCGGAGCATCCGTTTTCGAGTTGACACCGCATTCAAAAGTGCTACTTCGAGGAAAAGACGTTTTTAGTTTCTATACTACATACAAAACACAATAAATTTTTCCCTTCGAAAACTAATATCTCGGTGGATTGGAAATTTTGGCACATATTCTATTCTACATTTACTTTAAAATGAGCCAAAAACAGTTCGATTTTTCGAATTTTATATGAAATATTGGTACAAAGTATATAAATTAAATATTTACAGAGTATGATATTTAGAATTGAAAATAGACAATATCGGGCCTCGTTCGGTAAAGTCGCCATGTAAAATCTAAGCCCCGTTTTCAATGAATTGAAGTTTTTATTCATACAGGCCCACGCTAGAGTTTATCGCAAGAGAGTTTATAGCAAGATTTTTTTTTTATTTCGATGATCTTTGCCTAATTTTTAAGAACACCATCTTCCGTTGTCGTTGATATGTTTCCAAATGAAAACATTAAGAAAAATTTAAAAGGTTTGGAGATATGGTGAGAAATCTATACACATTATGGAATTTTTAGATATATTATAAAATTTGAGGCAACAAAAGTGTTTTTCCAGTTCATTATTTGTCCAAGTATTTTATTCTGACCCCTATCTACAAATACTTTTAATATAATGTTAAAAAAGAAGTGTTATAATTTTTGTTCTTAATTGTACGATTAGAAGTTTTTGGACTCGATGACAAACACTTTGATGGACTTAGTTCTATATAGTTTGCACAAATAACAATCGATCCTTATTGAACCCCACTTAATTATTCGCTAATAATAAGCTAATTAATTTTAGAAATGGATCTTATTTTGAGAGACACTCCTCTCGAATGTTACCGCGCACAAAAGCTATTTTAGTTGGTCACCGTAGAATTTATAGCTTTGTCAGGAAGCATGAACTTGTCCACGAAAAATAGGATATCGCTGTAAACAAGACTACAAACTGTCCAAAGGATCCTCGAACAGTCTTTAAACTGCAGTTAGTAGACTTGTATAAGGGACCTGAATTGTTGTCCAAACATATTCTCTTGGAACCTGATGTACTTTTGGAAGTAATTTCGCGATTGGACCGAGACAGTTCATATTAGGTTCGATTTTAGACCGAATCTGTTAGTCCCTTCGACCATTTTAGTGAAAATGACTTAAATTTAATTTGGACAAAACATTACGAGATCCATAACTTGGACCAAATCGGTTGATCCGTTCGAGAGTTATCATGAGTTCCAACCTGCCAGACAAACAGAGATACAGACGGACGGTGGTAAGTACTTCCATCTTATCTGAAACGAATAGCGTCCAAACATATGTATGTGGAGTCAAAAATCATTATTTTGTTGAGACCTATTTGTATCGTATCCTACAAATTCGTAACCTTAAAGTCTGAGGCTACAATTATACTTCGGTGATGATAAGGAAAAAAATCAAGTGAAGCACAAAAATTCATATGTCTTCATAATTTTCTCATACTGTTTAGGAGCAAATTTGTCTAAAATAGAATAACAAAATTTTGGCGATGTCATACAATTTATCCAATAGACATTTTTTCATATACTTCCATTCCCACAATACTGAACTCGTTATTTTGTTGTTACACGATGAGTTTTAAGCCTCGAGAGCTCTATGACAATAAACTTGGAGTTCATTAGGGATTCGCATTTGATAGTGCAACGATATGACATGAAGAAGTAAATCAGATTTCATTGGAAGTTTCTCTCAAAAGCAGCATACAAACTTTTGTTTTTAAAATATTTTCTTACAAAACTTCTTAATCATGTACATTTTCTGTTCAGAAACTTAAGAAAATATAAGTTTTCATTTGAAATCTGCAAACATACAAACATTTCTATGAGAAAAAGATATAATAACTACCCAGCAAAATAAATTGGAAGCAGTGCAATGTAGACTACTTCTATCACGGCATGTTTTGATGCAGTTCAAACGGAATCATGAAAAAGGCACTCCATTCCTCACATTTTAACCGCTTTTGGATGCAATCCAAAGAATCACATCCATTTGCAGTTAAAATGCAGTGGCAAGGGTCAGTTAAAATGCAGTGCAAAGGGGTTAGTTAAAATGCAGTGCTATGGAGTGCATCTTTCAGTAGTCACGCTCTTGTAAAAATCATGAGTGAAAATGCATAATTGGATGCACTTCCAGATTACTTGTACATATAATTTAACTGCATCTTTGGAGGCAAACATTTTGCTGGGTAGTTAGAGTATCTTAACAAATTTTGTTCGACCAAACCATTTCGGGGGGGGCCCGGGCCCCCTGTGCCCCCCCTGCGTACGTCCCTGGTGCCATAGGGGGTTTTTACACTCTTCGGACTGTTTGCTCAAGAAGTATGGATTTGCCCCTAAAAAACTTTTACCATCGTAATTGAGGCAGCGAATGCAAGTTGCTTCAGCAAAAATCAAAGTGATTCGATATCAGGTCTTAAATTGAACTTATCCGAAATTTTGTGTGGGGGGTACCGGATGGAGTAGACAAATATAGTCCATATTTGAACCTGATCTATATCTGGTAGATATATTAGGATGTGTAAAGTATGGACCAATTCGAACACTACCTTCAAGAGTTACCGTACGAACAATTTTTCCGAACATTTTTGAACTTTTGTGGGGGAGGTAACTGAAGGAGTGGACCGATATGGCTTATCTTCGAACTTAAACTATGTTTGGACAAAATATTAATAAGGCCAAATTTTGGACAGAATCGGCAGATCCGTTCGAGAGTTATCTTGCGCTCCAACCACCTCACGCGGTGTAATAGGGTTTTTTTTGCAATTTTCAGGCTATTTTCTCAGGAAGTATGGACTTGCCCCTGATGAAACTTGTACAGTCGTATGGAGGGCAGTGAATACTAGTTGCTAAAACAAATATCAAAGCAATTCGAGAGATGGCCCTAAACTGAACTTTTCCGAAATTTTGTGTGGGAGGTACCCGAAGGAGTGGAGCTATTGAGACAATATTGAAACCTCATATAACTGTGGTAGAAAGTTTACGCTATACAAAGTATGCACCAACTCGGTCACTCCCTTCAAGAGTTATCGTGCGCACAAACTTTCCGAACATTTTCGAACTTTTGTAGGGGAGGTACCGGAAGGAGTGGACCGATGTAGCTCATCTTCGAACTTAAACTAAGTTTGGGCAAAATATTACGAAAGCCAAAATTTGAACCGAATCGGTTTATCCGTTCGAGAGTTATCGTGCGCTCCAGCCAGCAGGACAGACAGACAGACGGACGGACATGGCTAGATCGACTCCAAATTGTCTGAAACACATTTCGTCCAAACATACTTGGGGTCTAAAACCATTATTTCGATGAGGCACATTTTCATCGTATCAAAGTGTATATACCCTCCTTAGCCTAAAGGCTGAGGGTATAAAAATGTTTTTAAAGTAAATAATAATTGAGTATTTTCAAGCTGCCACGATGTTATAAAATATTTTCCTTTAAATGCAGAGTCGTCAAAATATATCTTTCAGCCAACAAGTAGTCAATATAATGCCCTGTCAATAGCCAAGCAAATTATTGTGATTATGAATGCAAATATGATGTATACTTTCGGGCGCATTTATAAATAAATAAATGTGGTGATTCATATCTTCAAATGTGAACCCGATAAAAATATGGACCTATGTCAACTATTTATGTAGTTCCGGTGTTCGTGTGCCATAAAGTGATTTTTTAAATTTATATTGATCTTCTTATAATCAATATGTATGATTTATGTGTCTATAAAAAATGGGGAAAATAATATAACCGTCAAATATGACATGTTGTATAAACAGGTGATTGTTATAAACAATCTGTACTAGGATTAAAAATCTATAATTTTTTTATTGTAAAACCTCTAATGAAAAAATTATTCCATAACACCATTTTCTATATGAATTAATTTATTCGCTCAGGTTTTACTTGCGAAAAAATTACAAATGGGATGTTACGTTTACATAAATACATACTTATAAAACCAATAGAATTGTCTCATTACTTTTCAATTAAATTTCAAATGATCACAAAGACTCATTTGTCATCATTCACATGAGAGGATAGTGCACAAAAAATTTATTAATACAGACAGCTGTTTGATGTCGCTCATTTGTCTGATGCTATATTTCTGCCTAAACACGAACAATGTCATTGTTAATGAATGATGTGGAAGTTAATTTAGTTCGGAGCACAAGTTATTGTCCCGTTATATAATCATGAGATACTTCTGGGGCAATAAAACGCCATTTCAAATATATAATTGAATCAAGAAACGAATCGGGGAAGTTTAAAAAAGGCCAAATGTTATTGGATATTTTTTATAATTTACTGTCAACGTTCTGTTATTGCATTTGTAGGACATTCACCGTAAGTAGGTTGATTAAATAATTTGCATTGGTTGTAATAATTGTTTGATCCTTTTGTTATGGACAGACCCTTTGATTACGATTTTAAAAATAATAAAAAGAAAAAATAGAATTTACCATGTTGATAATCAATCATCATCAACTATTACCGAAGTAATAGAAAAAAATAACCTAGAATACATCTGCTATCGAGTGAAAACCGCAACTTGACTGAAGAAATACCACAAGAGCTAACACGTGCCAAACATTAAATGAAATAAAAATTGCAAACAATTGAAGAAAATAAAAATCTCAAGAAATGCAAACATTTCTATATACATACATAAGTAATGTGTTTTAAGATATGCATGTGTTTTTAGATTTGTCCTTGACCTAATACATGTAATAGGTCAATAACAATAATTTATTTCTTGCATCTAAAGTTTAATTTTGGATTTTGTGTTTGTTTGTTAAATATTGCCTTAGTATTTCATTGCTCTTGAATGCGTTCTTTGCCATTTTTAATTATTTGGCACATGTCTGCATTTTATATCGAAGTCCAGGCATATGGTGAAAATTTCCATATACAAAGATAAATCGTTGTGACATAAAGAATTTTTGAGAATATACTCTAGAAGAAATCTCATTTTACGTCAGTTGAACAAAAGATATTAGCATAAATATTGGCATACTAATGACGATGACGTATTAACGTTAAACATAACTGGAATAGTAACAACAAGTGATTTTGTGGATAATGTTTTGTACAGAATTTTAGGTTATAAGGATGATTTCATAGTTGTTGTTGTTGTTGTTGTAACAGTGTTTGTTAGTATGTTCGTTCCTCTGTACAATCTGGCTCTGGGTCTATCTCCAGTTCCAGGAAAGTGGCTGCTTCGATGGGGGATGGAGTTAGATGAGTAGATTTGGCTGGGCAGTTGAAAAGGTGTTTTGTGTCGTGCGGGCCCATGCCACAGACTGGGCAGATATCTTGCACGGTGCGTTCGATTTCCGCCCAATAAGAGTTTAGGCGACTGCAATATCCCGAGCGTATTTTAGCCAAAACTACTCTAGTTTGTCGTGGCAGCTGACCCTCCTCAGCTGCAATAGATGGGGGATGTATTTCGAGGACTTTATTCACACTATAATTGCTTAAGGCCTTGGCAACTGCATCCGTGTGAATACTATTTAAAACTGCTTGATACGCTTGTTGGTCTAGGGGTTCTCTCCTGTATCGTTGGACCTCTCCCTCTAGAGCATGGATATCCTTCCTGATCTGCCTGTATGTGTCGGGCCTACCCACAACGTAAACATCTCATTGTGTTGCTTTACTGGAAGAATCATGTAGATGGTCCACTGAAGATTTGAGGAGGCACCCTGTTGCTGTTCTCAGAGCGGCATTCTGGCAAGTTTGAATGTTTTCCAAATTCGTATCACATAATATCGGGGACCAGACTGGCGCCGCATAGCTTACCACAGGCCGACCTATCGCGTTATATGTGGTCAACAAGGTTTCTTTATCTGCACCCCAAGTGCTGCCGGCTAGGGACTTGAGGACCTTGTTCCTACTTTTCAGTTTGTCGCAGATAGCTGTGGCGTGCGCGCACGACGTGAAAGTAGTGTCGAATGTGACCCCTAAAATTTTGGGGCAGTTTGTGGTCGGAATTCTGCTACCGTCGACCACGACATTCAATTCTCTTCCAAACTGCGCTGTCCATGTGGTGATTGATTGGCGGAAATCTGCATATTCCTCGAATGGAAAAAGGTGGTAAGATCGTTTAATTAGTTGTTCAGTCTCTCACAGATGTCATCAGGATAGGTACCCGACGCCAGGATCGTGCAATCATCCGCGTACGTTACGATCTCGATGCCGTCTGGAGGGGAAGGAATACAGGAGAGGTAGAGGTTAAACAGTTTCGGAGATATCACCCCACCTTGGGGAACTCCCTGTTTCACGGGGTTTGGACTTCTTGTTCCTGAATTCCACGTACGACTGGCGTCCACACATATGATTGACTATCCAACGTTTCAAACTTGGGCTGAGGTTTGTCTGCTCAATGTCCTCAAACAGAGTGGAGTGCCTGACTGTATCAAATTCTTTTGATAAGTCAAGCGCCACCATCACTGTTCTATCGCACGGCCGTCTCTGGTTGAGTCCTTGACAAATTTGTGTGGTAATGGTGTTCAGCGCAGTTGTCGTGCGTGCTGCTTACGGAATCCATGCTGATGATCGGCAACTTGATAGCTTTTTCTGATACTGGGAAGAACTAAGGCCTAAAGGGTCTTTGCTACGGGCGACAAAAGCGAAATCGGTCTGTACGATTCACTTTTGCTGGCATCCTTAACGGGCTTCCGTAGTGGGACCACCCTGTCCATTATCCAGACTTCGGGAACAATGGGGGTGGATAGCGACAAGTTGAGAACTTTAGTGAGATACTCCAGTCCCGGGTCATCCAGCTGATTCAGCATTACCATGAAGATTCCATCAGGGCCCAACGCTTTGGATGATTTTGCGTTCCTGATGGCATTGGCAACATCATCCATTGTAAACTGTAGTGGTTCCTCCTCGGCAGGAAGAGATCTGATGCGACGTAATACTCTTCTCTTCGCCTTGTCACTTTCGGGGTGCTCGACAAACTGTCGATTGAAATAACTTGCGCACCTCTTCGAGTCAGTCAACGTAACGTCGCCAAACGTGACTGAGGTCCTATCTTCCCTTCTTCCAGGGTTCGAGAGTGACTTAACCGTTGCCCACAATTCACCTATACCGGGTCCAATGTGCAACTCTTCAGATGATTTAACCACTCGTTCCGCTTATGCTCGCCGACCAGCCCGTTAACTTCCAGTGTCAGCTCCCTGACTCTGGGGTCATTGGGGTTGGTTCGGCGAAGCTCATCACGCTCATTTGCTAATCCCGTCGCCTCTGCTGGGAAGTTTGGTCTTACTTCGGGTGTTCGACCAGCAGGGATATGGCGAGCGGTTGCAGCAGTGATGATGTCTCGGAACGTCCTTTCCGCTATCCGAACATCAGAAGGATTGGGCAGTTGTCTGAAGCGGTGAATGTTCGTCGTTCAGAGGTAATGAAATCGGGTGGTCTGCTAATGGAGACAATTATGGGGAGATGGTCTGATCCAAGGGAAATGACGGGTTGCCAGGTAACGTCATTTGTCAGACCAGGTGACACGATAGTTATTTCTGGCGAGCTGTTACACTCTCCTCTAATTCTGGTAGGGGCGTCCTCATTGACCGTGCAAAACGTAGAGCTGCCAATCTGCTCAGCCAGCGCTGTACCTCTCTGGTCGTTTCCGAGGGCCGAATGCCACATCTCATGATGCGCATTAAAGTCTCCCAGAATCAGACAATTATGACCTTCCAAAAGCGGGCTAATGTTAGGCACGTAATCTGAGATACAGATATTTCTCGGCGGGATGTATACGTTCAGCAACTCTATCTCGGCAGTTCCATACCTGACTGCTATCCCCATACATTCCATGTACGGGTCATTAGAGACAGGCTCAAGCGAGATAGGTCTGTATTGGACAGACTGGTGCAATAGGAAAGCTAATCCCTCACCTCCACTTCTGGTGCGATCTTTCCTTAGCACATTGTAACCATCACAATGTTGTAAGCTACAGTTGTTGTTTAGCTTGGTTTCTTGCACCGCAGCGACCTTGATGTTCTTCCGACTCATGAAATCTATATTTCCTCGATCTTACCTCGGAATCCATTGCAATTAAATTGCAAAAAGGATGCATTCTCTGGAATTGGGACAACAGCGGCTGGTGTTAAGGCTGCGTGTGCGATTGTTGTCGAGGGGACTGCGGGGGAGTTTCGTAGTCAGACGACGAGGGAGTTTCGTAATCCGCCGACGACTCACTGGGTACTGTGTTCACGCAGCATGCAGCAACATAGTCCCTGTCGTAGTCCCTCACGTGGACAAGTCCAGAGCAACCCCTTAGATGCACCCACTCCTGACATCTATTGCATCTCACCGAAGGTTGGATGTGGGTGAAGATGCGGATGTGACAAACTGAGCACAGATATATTGGTCCTGGGTTTTCCTCCGTCCCGGCACGGACCAAAAGAATTCGGAGCAGGCATTCCGGGATATGCTGCTCCCAACACAGAAAAACAAAACAAATACAAACATATGTACACTGAGGTGGCAGCCGCTGGCCGGAACGATGATTTTGTGTTGTTCCGGGTCAATCCGGTACGAAAGAACCCGCTGCCGTGGGATTGTTAGTACATTGTAACGTGACAAGTGTCACATTCATACAACAACACCTACGATCTTCCCCTACCATCATAGTAGCAATGAATTCACATGCACTCAACAGCACCTCCATCTACGCCCGTCGTACATTGAAGTCATTTGCTTGCTGTAATCAATGCGCAATAATTCGCATTCACTTCATTCCAGTTGAGCATTTAGTATTCCAGTTTTCGCCGTTGAAGTCAGCTTGTGCATTCCTGGGTGGCGTGATGCGTTTGCAAATTTTGGAAGGGACTACCCACTGTGACTGTCCCATTAATACATTGCACACAAAGACTTCGGTTTCCTGTTCCGCACGGAAGTTTCGGCATCCCGTCCCACACGGAGAACGTTCATCGTACTGTCGTTTCCGATTAACATCGCCGATTTCACCACCATCGTCAGCCGTGTTTCCTATTTCCATCATATCATCGTCAACCGAATGATCAGCCATTATAACGTTCTCGAACAACGTTAAATCGTAGAACCCGAGTGCCAGTCAGCTTCGTCTCTACGACCAGCGCAGCAACCAATTGTTAATGCTATTTATGATGATTCATCCGTGCGTGCGCGCGTTTATCCGTCAATATATCTGTACGATTTTATATACATAATATGTAGCTGTGTCTTTTTACGTGATAATTAGTAATAATTATTACTAATGTTGCAGATTTTGACAGTTGTATAAAGGAAGAGTTGCTGAAAAAATGTTTCTACAACATTTAGTTAGTAAAAAGACACACCTAATATATTGTTACGAATGTAACTGGAACATTTAAATAATTTAGATGAATTTCTGTTAATTTAGGAATTTGAATTGTAACGTAAATTTTTCATTAAGCTTTTAGTTTATTTGTATCAGTTTTGCAACAACAACTACTGTATGCATTTTTCTGTCTCTCTCAATTATTTTGACTATTGAGTTACACTTCTACATTGTGACGTCATTCTTTTTAACCTCTACTGTTCTCTCGTATTTATTACCTCTGCCCAATTGATGCGTTGTTTACATTTATTTGTCTGTTTGTATACGAGTATGTGTGAATGTAAATCTGGATCTTGTTTGAACATTGGAGATCCTCCCAGATGAAAGATGCTAGAACAGTTTATGCATACGCAAGCGGGTGGGTGATTCAGTTATACATAAATCATACCGCGACTTAAAACAGTCAGTTTAATCTAAAGAGAGTAACCTGAGTAGAGTAAAACTGTGTCTTTAGTAGTTACTAGAGTTAGCTTAGTGCTTGTAAAGAAATAAAGTCTTGCGTGAATAACGTCAATAAAGCGTTGTAGAATCGTAATCTAAAACGAACCCTTGATTTATTTTGTACAAATCTTATCGGGGAATAAAACACAGAGCTAAGTTAAACCTTATTACCGTTACAATATATTATATGTAAATATATAGATTGTACTTCAGGAGGCTAAGAAAATATTCCTTATGAACTTAAGTACAGCGGTCATTACAATCATTAACATACAAATATAGATTTGATATTTGTTTATTGCTGTTCTCATTAAACTAATGTGAATACCCCCAAAGCGCTTGAAAATAAATTCGAAACGATTATAACATACGACGACCATGTTCACACAGCACTCATTCTTTCCTCCGTACTTCAACAAAAAATAAGTTATTCAAATGGCCCTTAATTGATTAACAATACAAATGGAAGAAAGTGCAAAAAATGAAAAAAAGAAACTATGTACTTGTCCACAGAAAACACTTGTCTGCAAAGTCTTTGACTTGATAATTTTTTGCAAACTGGAAAAAAATGTGGGAAAGTCTGATGTAAAACTTACGCATTAATAAGTCACATTTATTGAAAAAAGTGAAAAGAAGAATATTTAATAACACTCTCCTTTGTTGTATTATTTATGTGGGAAACCTAAAAATTTTCCATTCAAACTATACACGCAGAGAAAATTGGTCCGTTCCAGAACTCCAAGAATCTAAAATTTTTTACTATTTTGTCGATAACATAAAGCAAAAATTGTTATCGTCGTAAGATGTGTAGATTCTTGCAGGTTCTGGAATAGGCATAATTTGTTTTGTTAGTATGGTGATGAGAACCATATAATTTTTGTAAAAATCAAACTATGTTTGAGGCGATTATAACACATTACTGACAACAGTATACATTTACAATTATATCATATTTTCGCAATTTTGATCATATAAAACAAATTAAGAAATATCTAGTGAGATTGGAGAATTGATGAAGATTACCAGGAATTACTAGGAAAATGAGCCATACATGGAATGTATGGGAATATGTCTGACTTCCGAAACGTCATTTGCTTTGTATTCTTGCTTGAAACTGGGGGTTCTTAGATCGAATTCCATACAATAGTAATTATATGAAATTGCAGTAGTGGGGAACTAGATTTAAAAACCCCTAGTTTCATGCACGAATACAAAGCAACTGACGCTTCAGAAGTCAGCTGTGGAACTGCCGAGGTAGAATTACTGAACGTATGCATCCCGGCGATAAATTGCTGTACTCCAGGTTATATGCTCAACATTAGTCCGCTTTTGGAAGTTCATAACTCTCTGTTCTTGGGGGACTTTAATGCTCATCATGGGTTGTGGCATTCCGTCATCGGAAACGACCAGAGGGTATAGTGCTGGCTGAGCAGATTGATAGTCTACGTTTTGAGGACGCCCCTACCAGAATTAGCGAAGAGTGTCAAAGACGTCACCTGGCAACCCGTCGTTTCTCTTGGATCAGATAGTGGAAAGGATGTGCCGAGGCATCAGTACTGCTGCAGCCGCTCGCCAAATACCCGAAATAAGTGAATTGTGGGCAACGGTTAAGCCACTTTCGAAGCCTGGAAAGGACGAAGATAGGACCTCAGTAAGGTTTTGCGACGTTACAGTGACGGATCCATGTTATTTCAATAGACAGAATGTCAAGGACCCAGGGGGTGGCAGGGTGGAGAGAAGATTACTACGTCTCATTAGATCTCTTCCTGCCGACGATGAATCGCCACAATTTACAATGGATGATGTTGCGAATGTCATCAGGAACGCGTTGGGCGTTGGGCCCTGATAGAATCTCAATGGTAATGCTGAAACAGCTGGATGTGTCGGAAATCGAGAATACCACTAAAGCTCTCAACCTGTTTCTAGCCACCAACATCGTTCCCGAAGTCTGACAGGGTAGTTCCGCTACTGAAGCCCGGCAAGGTGAATCGTACAGACCCTTGAGGCTTTAGTCCTCCACAGCGTCAGAAATAGCTATCTAGTTGTCGATTATCAGCATGAGTTCCGTAAGTACCACAGCACGACGACAGCGCTGCACGCCATGTCCATACATTTTAGACGAGGACTCAACCAGAGCAAGTCGTGTGATGAAACAGTGATTGTGCATGACTTCTCAAAAGCCTTTGCCACAGACAACCCACCCGTCAAATTCGAAACGTTGGAAAATCAATTATAGATGTGGGAGCAGTCGTACGTGGAACTCAGGAACAAGAAGTCCAAGCCCCATAGAGTGAAACAGGAAGTTCCACAAGGTGGGGTAATATCTCTGGAACTGTTTAACCTCTACCTCGCCTGTATTCTTGTGTTCTTGGCGTCAGGTACCTCCGCTGATGGCATTTGTTAAAGGCTGATCTTCTATTTGACTGATCTTACCACATTTTTCCACGCGAGGAAAATGCAAATATCCACCACTAAATCTTTGGCCACTCTGTTTACCAAATGGACAGAAGAGGTGAGCACAGAGTTGAATGTCAACTATCCCAAAATTCGTCCGCGCATGCCGCAGCTATCTGCGACAAGCAGAGATGTAGGAACAAGGTGCTCAAGTCCCTAGCCGGCAGCACTTGGGTTGCATATAATGAAAGTCTGTGGTAAGCTATGTGACGTCCTGAGTGCAACGCGATAGAAATATATTCAAACCTGTCAGAATGCTGCACTGAGAACTGCAATATTGTGTCTCCTCAAGTCATCAGTTGACCATCTGCAAGAAGAGACGAAGTTTCTCATATTACGGCAACACAATGGCAGGGTCTCGTTGCAGTACTTGGTCGGGAGTTACCGTGAGAGTCATCCTAATCAACATATATTGGATAGGACTCCCGCACCCAGGCATGTCAGGAGGGATCTTCATGATGTAGAAAAACCGGGGGGAATCCCTAGAGTACATCAAGCAGTTTTAAATAGCCTTCATACGGGTGCTGCGCAGATGCCATAAAGAACAATCGTGTGAATGCGGTTCTCGGAGAACAACTCCCATCTATTGTTGTTGAGGAGCGTCAGACCATTTCAACTGCCCTGCCAAAGCTACCCAATTATCTCCGGTAGCTTGGTGGTTGTAACCCATCAAAACAGCCACATTCCCAAAATTGGAGTGAGACCTAAAGCCATATTAAGCAGAAAAACGAACTTACAAACATATAAATAATGTTACAACAATAACAATAACAACAACATGTAAACTCAATATTGATGCCACTATTCCGAGTTCAGATGACTGGAACTAAAGTAAACCACTTCTAGGCGTTGTGGGCAATATGTATCTCTGATAAATATGGATAAACCACTATAGTGTACATGCGATAATCTCCATATGGAACAACTACAGCCCAGGCAACTGTAGACTTTGTGAAGATCCGATTTTACACCTGTCCTAAGCATGATCACAATGGTCCAAAAGGACAAAAATATTCCCTTAACCTGTAACGTAAAGAAAAAAAGCAAACCCAAAATGATCCCAATTGAAAGTAATATGATTTTCATATTTTTCTTTATAATTTCACATAAAGCATACATACATTTGAATATTTCCATAGAGATTCTTATAACAGTTACTGATTCACCCTTTCCGAATGATTTCATTCTGAAACCTGTTTTTTACTTCTCTAGAATTTTGAATGGCCTTGAAGCCATTTATTTTACAATTTTCCCGTTTTAAATGGTTGTACACAAATGTAAATATACGGAACCAGTTTCATTTTTAAATGCTCAGCGGAAAAATATCTCAGCTTTCATAATACGATAATGAACAATTTCTATTGAATTTGCTGTAAATACAACCACCGCCACAATTCAATTATTAAAAAACAAACAACAATTTATTTATGACTAAGTCGTGAGAGCGATTATTTATGGAAATGTGCAAAAAATTGAACAAATCGAATATTTACTAGCAGATCTTCTTTAACAATACCTCACGCTCCGCTCTCCCCGCCATTTAATTACATTTGAAAAACAAATGTGATTTATTTTAAGAAACTTAAACAACAGAACTCTGAATGTTATTTTTAATTGCAATTTAAATGCGTTGTAGAACACGTGGAACCCCTCTAGGTCCCTAGTATTATATCACAGACCATCGCACTCAATTTGTCCATTATTTGTCAAAATAAATAAATGCATTTGGGTTAGAGTTATTTATACCCATCACCACGCGGAAGATTTAAGAGTGTATTAAAATAAAAAAAAAAACATGGAAATATTTTGCCAGGATGACCCCAAAAAAAGGAAATGCCACATTATTGCATAATCGAATAATAATATAAAACAAGTAAAAAAAGTACAGAGATATACCCTCAGCCTATGTGAATTTAAATTTTCATCTACGGCGGTAGTGCTCAAAATATTTTGAGCATTAGTCTCTCTGAGCGAGTCTTTTCTTTGCTAAACCACGACAGATGAGAAAAAAGAGAGCACAAGTTGTTGTTGCAGTCACGTTAACGTATATGGGTGATCTTGGCTGATCTAAGGACAGATCTAATGTATTTAGGGTCTTTTCAGGGTTTTGTATCCATTTTTGGACAGGATAGTGGATTAGGATTAAAGTTCAAAGTGTTGCGGAGGAGGTACTTAAAGGAATGGACCGACTTGGTCCATTATGTAAGTGGATCTTATTTTGGGAGTCATATCTTTTCGATAGATATCGCGCCCACTAGTCATTTCAGTGGGTCATCGTATAACTTTTGGACCAGTATGCCAGGAAGCATGGACTTGTCCACGGATAATATAATATCCATATAAACAGGACCACAACGAACAGCATCGGTATACATTTCCAAAGGATCTTCGAACGGACCTTAAACTGCACTTAGACACAAATGTTGAACTTTTGTGGAGTAGGTACCCTAAGGAGAGGACCATTATGGACCATTTTAGAAGTTAAACTAAATTTGGACAACATATTAGGAGATCCAAAGTATGGACCAAATTGGTTGCCCCGTTCAAAGATATCGTGTATACCATTTCAGCGACATTTTTTGAAATCTTGGCGTGAAATACCGGAAGTTGTGGACCGGTATTACCCATCTTCGAACTTAAACTAAGTTTGGACAAAATAGACGAAGGCCAAATTTTGAACCAAATCGGTTGATCAGTTCGAGAGTTATCGTGTCTCAATCCACTACATATGGTGTCATATGAATTTTTTACACCTTTCGCGCTCTTTTCTTAATGAATATCAACTTGCCCCTGAAAAAACTTTTAACGTCGTAATAGAGGTAGCGAATGCAAGTTGTTTCAATAAGAATCAAAGTGATTGGAGCGCAGGTCTTAAAGTGAACTTATCCGAAACTGTGTGTGGGAGGTACCCGAATGAGTCAACAAATATAGTCCATTTTTGAACCTGATCAATTTCTGGTAGATATATTAGGATATGTAAAGTATGGACCAAATCGGTTACTCCCTTTAAGAGGTATCGTGCGCACAATTTTTCCCAACATTTTCGAACTTCTGTGTGGAAGGTATCTTCGAATTTAAACTAAGTTTGAACGAAATATTACGAATGTCAAATTTTGGACCGAATCGGCATATCCGTTCTAGAGCTATCTTGCTCCCCAACCACTACACACGGGGTCATGGGTTTTCTTGCAACTTTCAGCCTATTTTCTCAGGTAGTATGGACTTGCCCCTGACGAAACTTGTACCACCGTATGGGGGGCAGTGAACACAAGTTGTTAGAACAAAAATCAACGCGATTCAAGAGCAAGTCCTAAACTGAACTTTTCCGAAATTTTGTGAGGGAGGTACACACAGAGAAGAGATATTGTTGGAGCAATCATATTCTATGAACAAAATAGAATATTTTAAAAATCTGAAAATATATATTGTTGTTTCAACCATATATTTTTTATTAGGAAACATGATGACACAAAATATGTTGTTGCGCCAACAATACATATTTTAAGAATTTTAAAATACACTATTTTGTTCTTAGAATATGATTGTTCCAACAATATTTTTTCTCTGCGTGTACCTGGAGGAGTGGACCGATGGAGTCCATATTCGAACCTGATCTATATCCGGTAGATATATTAGGTTACTCCCTTCAAGAGTTATCGTGCGCACAAATTTTCCGAACATTTTCGGACTTTTGTGTGGGAGGCACTGGAAGGAGTGGACCGATATAACCCATCTTCGAAATTAAACCAAGTTTGGACAAAATATTACGAACGCAAAATTTTGAACGGAATCGGTTAATCCGCTCGAGAGTTATCGTGCGCTCCAGCTAGCCAGACAGATAGACAGACGGACGGACGTGGCAAAATCAACTCCAAATTGTCTGAAACACATTTCGTCCAAACATACTCGGGGTCTGAAACCATTATTTCGATGAGGCACATTTTGCCCGTATGAAAGTGTTTATACCCTCATTAGCCTAAATGCTGAGGGTATAAAAACTCCTTTTCAAAATAAGGTTTTGTGGTATAAACCCCAGTTTCCGGTATTCACCGCTAAAAACAATTGTTAATACAAATGTGTGTGTTCCACCAAGGCAAATTAATATAAGGTACAGTAGTTTTGACTTAGCTGCCAAAACAAGTTTTGCACGCATTTTGTGGCAGAAAAGCGAATTTCGCACTTATCTTTAATATTTTTAGCTTCCAAAAAGTGGCAGTTATCCGATTCGTTCAACTGCCAAAGAATTGGCTCTTCCTGTAATATTCAGATTTCTTGATATCCGAAAACTATTTGGAGAGGAATAGTGAAAAAACAAAAACATATATTAAAAAAGCTTATTTTGCATCAGCTGAAATAACCAAAATGGAATTAAATAACAATTATTATCGTTATATTTGCTCCACATCTGTTATTCAATTTCTGTTTCAAAGAAAGTGATGTTAACTTTTTCTTTGTATTACTGCAACAACCTGCAGGTGAGACAACAAATATGCCTTGAACCTGGAGATGTGATATGAGAGAAGTCTCCCTTGTCCCTTCTGAGATGTTTGTGGAATAATTAATAATTATTATTAATTACACTGTGCTACAAAAGTGGACAAAATTTTTTTGCAGGGGTTCTGATGCATAAATTCGGTATTTTGGGAGTCCATGGAAGACGAAAATATCTTTGGTTTCTTTGGGTCACTTCGTTTTTTGATTTTATAACGGTAAATGTAGGGAAAAACGGGATTTCTTGGATTTTCAACTTTAAACGGGCATAACTTCTTTTTTCCACAATGGAAATTTAAAGTTAATTTTTTATTTAAAAGGTGAATTAAAAATCGGGTAACAAATGGTTAAGTTATAGTGATTTAAGTGTGACAAAAACGCATTAAAAAACAGGAAAATGCTTTTCCTCGGGCTCTATGCTGCGTAGAAGACACCAAAATGTATAGTTTTTTACTTTTATCAAGGAGGAAATTTAGTTAGCTTTACAAAATGGGGAAAACCAATAAAATCGGTTGAAAAATTCGTGAGTTATGCCATCTTTAGTGTTTTAACTTTTTGTTTTTTCTTTTATAAAAGATTGGTACCTTGTGCGTAATTGTTAACTAGACAAATTCAAACTACAATCATACGCACCAAGGTACCAACTTTTATAAAGGAAAACCCAAAAAGTTAAAACACAAAAATGCCATAACTCACGCATTTTTCAACCGATTTTATTGGTTTTCCCCATTTTGTAAAGCTAACTAAATTTCCTTCTTGATAAAAGTAAATACTTGCGCAGCTTGGTGTCTTCTACGTAGCCTAGAGCACCAGGAAAAGCATTTTCCTGTTTTTAATGCGTTTTTGTCACACTTGAATCACTATAACATAACCATTTGTTACCCGCTTTTTCGAAAGCCATGATTTTCACCTTTTAAATAAAAAATAAGCTGTAAATTTCCATTGTGGAAGAAAGAAGTTATGTCCGTTAAAAGTTGAAAATCCAAGAAACCCCGTTTTTCACTACATTTACCGTTATAAAATCAAAAAACGAAGTGGCCCAAAGACACCTGGGGTACTTTCGTCTTCCATGGACTCCCACAATACCGAACCCCTGCAAATTTTCACTGTAGCACAGTGTTATTATTAGATTCACGTTGGCAGTTTTGTTGAGATGTATATTACTTAATCGTTGTAAAATAATTCCAGCTTAATCTCGGGTTTTATTTAAAGTGGGATGTAGTTAAAATTGATTTAATTTCGGGAAAGGCAAAGAATACTAGTTTCGTCCAACGCCACTTGGACTCATCAGTTCTCTTGAGCAAACTTATGTAGCATTTCTGGTAGAAGAATAAAAGACAAAGTGCTGCCAAGATTCAATTTTTCTTTATTTTTCTACCATAAATGACACACAACTTTACTCAAACGTTGGATGATTTTTAGGGCTTTAAGGCCTGCGTACATAAGCTGCCTTGCCTGATTGCTTTGCTTTCCTGCTTTATTTCTGACATAATAAAAATAAAAGAATAAAGAAGGCCGAGCAAATTTTGAACTGGGTTGCCCTTTTCTTTTTTATTCTTTTATCAGAAGTAAGCAAGGTAAGCAGGCGAGGTAGCTTATGTACCCAGGTCTTTAGTTCTTTGTATTGAAACAAAGAAATCTTCCCCAATTTTATGACGACCAGAGCTCAAGAATAAACGTAACCGATGAATTCGTTTAAATGCGAATTCATTAGAAACATTTAAAAAATCTCGTGGCCGCATATGTATACCGAAATTAAATCAATTTTAACTACATCCCACATTAAATAAAACTTATTGTTTTAAAAATTTAAAAACAACAAAATCCGAGATTAGGCTGGAATTATTTTACAACAATAAATTAATTATTATTATAAGTTCGTAGAAATAGGTCCCACGATTAAAAAAACCTGACTATTTTTTCCATAATATCATAGGTTGTCCACAAATGATCAACATAAAACAAAAGACCCTGTGCATGAGTTAGCAACAGTCGCATGACGTGATTTTAATTTTGGCTGGTAAATACAAATTTCTCTGTGAAAATGCGTTAATTTTTCCAAATATTATTGGTAGTTAAATAAAATTCGCACTTAGATGATTAGCAGTTAAAAGTGTAATTTGCATTGAAAATTTTACAAAAATGCAAATATTTTAGTTTTTTGGCAGGAAAAACAAATTCGCACTAAAACGATTGGCAGCAAAATCAAAACTACTGTATATGCTTGAATTACAACAACTAACTAATTTACAAAAACAACATTGTTGTTAGTTCATATTTACATTATGTCCGGGCACCATTGTTCAATATTTTCTTTGACAATTGATTTTCAAAAAGTCCGTATTTACATTAGGTAATTTTCCTTGCAGCAATTGTCAGTTTGTTGGTGAGAGAGGGTGTTGAGAGGCAAAGGGTTACCATATGCCCATGGCACAATAAGAAGGCACAGCGCCAAAAACAGCTGATTTTCAAACTTGTTGTCAAAATGCATTATTGTGAATAAAATGTCATACAAAATGTAAACAAGCAATTCACAGCACTGCGTTATTGTGATCAAATTTGACGTTTGGTATGATTCTCACCCTCAAACTAACAATTGCCGCAAGGAAAATTGCCTAATGTAAATACGGACTTTTTGAAAATTAATTGTCAAAGAAAATATTCAACAATGGTGCCCGGACATAACTCCCAAAATTCGTTGGGAGTTATGTCCGTGAAGCAAAGCGGACATAACTCCCAAAAAATCGCGGACATAACTCCCAACGATTATAAAAATTGTTATCAATTATAGAGTAGAAGTTATAATGTAAGCGGAATTATACATTTGAGAAGGCCTAAAGCTGAGTGACAGCTTTGTTGTTGTTTGCTAGTGTGGCCGTTCATTTTTGTCATTTATCATTTTTTTTATTCCTTTATTTATTCCGCTTGGGAACATAGGCTTCTACAAGAGAATTCCATCTTACTTTATCGTAACAAATATTTTTTAAATTTTCAAAGTTTGTGTTTTGCTTTTCCATTTCATGCAATATCGTTCTTCGCCATGTGCTTCTTGGTCGTCCAGGACGTCATTTATCATGCAACCACAAAATATTTTGTGGTTGCTGGACGGTTGGACAGTTATCAATAATTGCAAAAAATCGTCATTTAAAACTGAAAATGTGTACTGTACTTAAGTGCCAACCAATGCCGAAGTATCCACAAAATCCTCCTGATTTCATAAAATTATTTGAAAACGAAATTATGCCCGAAATTATGTCAGTAGCAGTTCAGAGAATTTTTACCATACTACAATATTCGACGAAGATATTTTGTATACTTCATAATTATTTGAATTTTTCAATATGGACATGTTAATACAATTTTTTTCTTAATTATACCCTCAGCATTTAGGCTAAAGAGGGTATACGAGTATACACTTTGATACGACCAAAAATGTGCCTCATCGAAATAATGGTTTTAGACCCCAAGTATGTTTGTACGATATCCGTTTCAGACAATTTTGAGTCGATCTAGTAATGTCCGTCCGTCTGTCTGTCCGTCCGTCTGTCTGTCTGGCTGGTGCGCACTATAACTCTCGAACGGATTAATCGATTCGGTTCAAATTTTGGGTATCGAAATATTTTGTCCAGATTTGATGTAAGTTCGAAGATGGACTATATCGGTCCACTCCTTCAGGTACCTCCCCCAAAAAAGTTCCAAAATGTTCGGAAAAATTGTCCTCACGATAACTCTTGAAGGGAGTAACCGAATTAGTCCATACTTTGCACATCGTGACATTTCTACCGGACATAGATGAGGTTCCAATATGGACCTTATTGGTCCACTCTTTCGGGTACCTCCCAAACAAAATTTTGCTTAAGTGCAGTTTAAGGCCTGCTCTCGTATCGCTTTGATTTTTGTTGCAGCCACTTGTATTCACTACACACATTACGACCATATAATTTTTTCAGGAGCAAGTCCATATTCCTAAGAAATCAGCACGAAAACTGCAAAGAACCCATGTAATACCATGTGTCGCAGTTGAAGCGCACAATAACTCTCGAACGGATCAACATATTTGGTTCAAATTTTGGGTCTTTCAATATTTTGTCCAAACTTAGTTTAAGTTCGAAGATAGACCAAATCGGTCCATTCGGTACCTCCCCCACAAAGGTTCAACATGTTTCGCCAAGATTGTGGGCATGATAACTCTAGGAGGGAGTAACCCCTCATTTGGGTACCTCCCACACAAAATTTGGAAAAAGTATAGTTTAACAATTCCTCTCTAATTTTATTAATTTGTGATGCAGCAGGTTGCACTTGCGGCCCCTATTAAGACGTTGTAATATTTTTTCGTGGGCAAGTCCATTCTTCCTAAGATAATGACCCAAAGAGGTCCAGAAAATCCTACCAGCACCACCTAAACTGGCTAATGTGTAAAATAACCCTTTAATAGAGAAATTTAGCTCAAACTTTGTAAATTGAAAAGTAAAATTGTAATATATTTAAATTCAGAAAATTAAGTACAACATTTTTATACCCTCAGCCTTTACGCTAAAGAGGGTATTTACACTTTGATACGACCAAAAATGTGCCTCATCGATATAATGGTTTTAGACCCCAAGTATGTTTGTACGATATCCGTTTCAGACAATTTTGAGTAGATCTAGCAATGTCCGTCCGTCTGTCTGTCCGTCTGTCTGGCTGGCTGGTGCGCACGATAACTCTCGAACGGATCAATCGATTCGGTTCAAATTTTGGGTATCGAAATATTTTGTCCAGATTCGATTTAAGTTCGAAGATGGGCCATATAGGTCCACTCCTTCAGGTACCTCCCCCACAAATGTGCAAAAATTGTCGCAAAACTTGTGCGCACGATAACTCTTGTATGGAATAACCGATTTGGTCCATACTTTGCACATCGTTTAATTTCTACCAAACTTAGATGAGGTTTCAATATGGACTCAATCGGTCCACTCCTTCGGGTACCTCCCACACAAAATTTCGGATAAGTTCAGTTTAGGACCTGGTCGCGAATCGCTTTGATTTTTGTTTACGCAAGTTGTATTCGCTGTCTTCTATACGACGCTGAGAAAATAGCCTGAAAGTTACAAAAAACCCTATGACACCGTGTGTATTTCTACCAGACTTAGATGAGGTTCCAATATGGACTCAATCGGTAAACTCCTTCGAGTACCTCCCACACAAAATTTCGGAAAAGTTCAGTTTACGACCTGCTCTCGAATCGCCTTGGTTTTTGTTGTAACATATTGTATTCACTGTCCCCTATACGAAGGTACAAGTTTCCTCAGGAGCAAGTCAATACTTCCTGAAAAAATAGCCTAAAAGTTGAACAACAAACCCTATGACACCATTTTTATGGGTGGAAGCGCAAGATAATTCTCGAACGGAAATGTCGATTCCGGCCAAAATTTGGCCTTCGTAATATTGTTTCCAAACTTACTTTAAGTTCGTAGATAAGCCATATCGGTCCACTCCTTCAGGTACCTACCCCACAAAAGATCAAAAATATTCGGAAAAATTGTGCGCACGATAACTCTCGATGGGACTGACCGATTTGGTCCATACATTACACATTCTCATAATATCTACCAGATATAGATCAGGTTCGAATATGGACTATATTTGTCCACTCCATCACGTACTTTAAGACCTGCTATTGAATCACTTTGATTTTTGTTGAAGCAACTGCCTCAATTACGATGGTAAATGTTGTTTCAGGGGCAAGTCCATACTTCTTGAGAAAACAGCCCGAAGGGTGTAAAAACCCTATATGGCACCCCCATGGTCAATGTCGGACCATTCCTTTAAGTATCTTTTCGACCAAAATTTTGAAACCCCCTAAATACATAAGTTTTTTGTGAAAAAAGTGTTTCAATTTGTACTGGCTCAGGGTATATCTCTGTCGGCAATGCCGACTGATACTTTTTTACTTGTTTTTTTTTGTTTCTAAAAAATATAATTTGGTTTCATTAAAAAAATAGCGTGGCGTGGACAAATGGTAAGTCAGTATGCCATGATTTATTTTTCTTAATATTTTACAAAACTATTATAATATTTTACTCTTAAAAAAATGCAGAAACTCTTATTGTTTTCGTGCATTTTTAATCGGAAAGAAGTGCTTTTTTGAAGTTTTCAAAATAATTTTTTTTATTTTCCGTGGATATATCAAAAGTGATTCCCGTACATTCACATTTTAAGATATATATGGTCTGAAAGATTGGGGTCTCCTCTGTTCGCAAAGCCATAAAGCAGCTGCGGTAACGTGCGGTCTTCGGAGAAATTCAAGTTTTTTAAAATGACTTCGGAAACTTCATTTTATTGCATTTTCGAAAGTGGAAGGTAAACGCGGCGATGAACGCCGTTGTTGACTGTGTTTGAAGAAATGGACTCACTAATATTAACAAATGCTGATTTCTGTTAAATTAATAGCCCGTTTCCACGGTACGTCGTTCGTTCTCTATTCGTCGTTCGACCCTCAAATACGAATAAATTACTTGATTCCCCATACAAAATTCTGAGAACGAACGAAGATTTTTCTATGTTGTTCAAGTAGAAATACTCTCCGAACAACGATAAAATATGTCCCATCCCTAACAAATGAGAGAATTTATCGAAAATAATAATTATGACATGTCTAAATTCAAAATTGAAAAATTTGTTGGAAACACAAAAACTTTTAGAACAAAGGAAAAATATGAATGAAAATTAATGAACTAAACGTTTTATATAGATGCAGAAGGAAGATGGTTGTGTTTCCTTCTTAATTCCACACACATTTCTTGTCCATTAGTTCAAAATCGCGTAAAAAATCAGAAACAAAAAGGAAACAAATAACTGAAAGTCTGTATACACAAACATTGTTTTGACATGTCTCTCTCTCTTTAATTATGAAAATAGAAAAATATAAAAATATATTGAAAATACAAAATTATTCAGAATTTATGGAAAAAATGAATGAAATGTGTGTAGATAAATATAAAAGATACATTTAAAGGAAAGTCTACTGTTTTTTCTATTCATTTAATGTATATTTTATGTGTTTTCGGTTCAAATTTTCGTGAAAACAGGGAAACAAATATGAAGGAAATTTTGTTTATGTTTCTGTTAATTACGAATGGTGTCGTGGAAACGGGTTAATTCGTGTACGTCGTTCGACAGGCGAACCACGTAATTGAAACGCTCGTGTGAACATGACATAAGAATCACCTCGCAATTTTTAATAGTTTTGACCTGTAAATGTTGGTGATTTATATATAGAGCAAGATTTTTGAATGCTGTGGTGCAAATACCAACATACGTTAAAAATTGTAATGCAGTTCCAACCTGAACTTGATCTGAGAGACATTATTAATAAAATTAATGGCACAGACCTGCTAAATAGACCGATAAACATTATAGATACAAATGAAAACAAACAGTTATTGACATTTTACTCCATATTGGATGTGTAGGGTTGTGGGGCTTCACCCAGAAGTGGACCTATGTTGACAGTATTTATGTGAGGAGGATTTTTATTCGCTAACATCTTAAATTTACATTTGCATCAAAATCTGTTGCAATTTTTGTCTTCAACATTTAAAATACCTGATATAAGGGAGCTATACCAAAAACGCGTACCTACGACGTTAATATTTCGCACAGAGATTTTCTCTCTACGAAGAACATAAAATGCCAAAATACAACCAAACACGTTGGAAAATGTGTCTGTAACATTTAAAATATGTCCCATCGACCGGTACCGTTCAATGGGGTCTATACCAAAACGCGAACCTATATTGAAAATATTTTGTACATAAGTTTTCTATCCGCTGAAAACTCTATATAGCAATTTGTAAAATCGAGTGAAAAATGAATGTAAAACGTAAAAACGACAGCCGCCGTAGCCCAATTTGAGCCCCACAATATCCACTAATATAAAAAACATTTTTGCAAAATTTTAGGGATCTACGCCCTTTGCTTTAAAAGTTATTAGTAAAGTTCCGCTAAAGTGCTCATATTTCGCACTGTGCGCCGGAGCGTTTTTTAAATAAATCGGGATTCAAGTTGACATTTTCAGTGGTTTTTAAGGTTTTCACGATTTTGCTGGGAAACCACAAGTCCTATCGAAATTGCACTGAAGAAAATATTGTAGCTATGAAAATTCTCTACAAGATTGACCTTTATAATAATTTCATAGGTTTTACCATTATTGAGATATTGAAGTTCAAATTGGGACAATGCATTGACTGTATCGCTACCTTGTAAAATAATGTCATACATACTCGTAGTGCCCCTTAACTAACATTAAGTGTACACCGCTTACACCTGGAATGTTTTTGCGGATTTTGAGAAAAATCCAAAAAAAAAGAAAAAATCGTTGGAGGGATTTTGAAATAAATCGCATTCAAAATTCACATTTTTAGGTTAATTTTAGGTTTTCGCGATTTTGCTTGGAACCCGCTAGTCCTATCGAAATGGGGCTAAGGAAAATGTTGTAGTTGCGAAAATTCTCTAGAGGATTGACCATTATGATTTGTTCCTATGTTTTCCCATTTTTGAGATATATAGATGTTCAGGTCACATTTTCACATTTTTGTTAGGTTTTCACGATTTGCTTGAAACCGGTAAGTCTTATCGAAATGCGACTAGAGAAAATCTTTTAGCTTTGCAAATTCTCTACAAGATTGGCTCTTGTAATTCCTAGGTTGTACCATTTTCGAAATAAATAAGTTTAAATTTGGAAATTTTCAGTCATGACAAAGTTTTATAAGGAAGCGATAAAGTCAATGTATTGTCACAATTTGAACTTCTATGTCTCAATAACGGTAAAACCTGCGACATTATCATAAAGGTCAATCGTGTAGAGAATTTTCATACCTATAACATTTTCTTTAGCCCCATTTCGATAGGATTTGCGGTTTCCAAGCAAAATCGTGAAAACCTAAAAAACTGTCATCTTGAATCGCGATTTATTTAAAAAGCGCTCCGGCGATTTTTTTGTTTTTTTTTATTTTTCTCATCTATGAACATTTTAGTTTCAGAATCCGCAAAAACTTTCCAGGTGTAAGCACCTTCCATTTAAAGTTGCTTCAAGTGCACCGTAGTCCTTAACCTGCACTCTTTCCAAGCTTTGTGTGGGAGGTACCAGAAAGAATGGTCCGATAAAGTCAACATTCGGACATAATCCAAAACTGTAAGAAATAATGGGATTTACAACGTTTAGACCATTCGAGGGTTATCTTACGTACTAGCCAGTTTAATTGGTGACGGCATGAAGTTTTTGGGCCATTATCTCAGGAATTATGGACTTGCCCCCGAAAATTGCGCCGTTGAATAGGGCCCGCAAGAGGATCTTGTTGTAAACTGTACTCTATCCAAATTTTGTGTGGGAGGTACACGAAGAAGTATACCGATTTAGACCATATTTAAAACTGATATATGTCTGAAAATAATATCATATGCAAAGTTATAACCAATTCGGTTACTCACACCATTTTAGCGAAAATGTTTCATTTTTGCGGGGGAGGTATCATTAGGAGTGGTCCGATATCGCTTATCTTCGGCAGCGTTAATTTACGTTAAGATCTGCATTTAATTTTAGCCTGACAGACGACAGTTTCTGCATTTTCGAAACAGCTGATTGCTGGAAGACAACTGGGTCCTAATTACGACATTCGATTCGATCGAGTATTAGCTCGTGAATGAAAAAATCGAACTATGAAAACCTATTCGCGCCAGCAATCGTACATTTACTAAGTCTCGGTCCACACTAGAGTGATTTCAATGAAAAAATTGCACGAAATTAGGTGTTCTTAGATCGAGTTCCCCACTACAGCAATTTCTTAAAATTACTTCAGTATGGAACTCGATCTACAAACTCATAATTTCATGAAATGTTATCAATGAAATCACTCTAGTGTGGACCGGGACTAAGGTAGATGGGTTAGCAATTTGTTACAACAATGTCAGAAAGTTTAACAAAAATAAATCATTTCGCACATTTTTCTAGCATAACTATATTCCGAAATTATTCTTATTCAACAATTTCAAGAAATATTTACTTTTTTCATTAATTATTTTGTTTCTTAGTCTTTGTTTAAAAATAAACATATTTTTTACCATCTACTACATAGGTTTTCATAGTTCGATTTTTTCATTCACGAGCAAATACTCGATCGAATCGAATGTCGTAATTGGGCCCCTGTTTTTTTGTTGGCTGACCTGCAGCTTTTTGTTTTCCTTGTGTCTCAGAGCATGAATATGTTCTCTCTCTCTCCTACATGAATATGGGTTCTCTTTTACGGTATTGCCATATTGAAATAACTAAATTCACTTTAAATGCAGTTTGATTTTGTGCATTAATAATGTGGATAATGCACGAATTTGGATTACGGCAGTTAATGCAAATTAACGCTGCGGTCTGTCTAGGGTATAAGTTTTGACAAAATATTACGATACCCAAAATTTTAACCAAATCGATTCATCGTGCGCACTAACGCATATATATTTATATATTTAAACGATTTATAAATATATCATCAGACCGGAAAATTTGTGGAATTTTAAAAACAAAAAAATATTTTTTTTGTTTTTACTGACCTACATGCAGTAATAATCTGTCATGTAAATTATATACACACACGTGAATATGTATGTATGTATATTTCAGAATATTTTAAGGTTTATTTTGTTTCCGAATTGTTGTTCCTTTCGCATGAAAAATTCCTCATTATAGTTGGTGGGTGAAAGTGTTTACATTGAAAACAACATGCTTTTGTTTTTTTTTCCTCTTCGTGATTTTGACATAGTCAATGTCATTGCCAGGCAGCCATTGCGTATTTTTCATTAGCATTGAAACTCTTTTTGATGCCAAAAACGTCTAGTTTTTTGTCTTAGAGATTTGTACATGTGTCGACTATTTTATGAACAATGGATTTAAAAGTTAAAAAAATCAAAAAGCAAAATAAATCAAAATTTTATTACCGAAAAAAGAAAAACCATCCACAAAGAGGAAGTAATATGGTTTAGTAAGAAATAATTTCTTATTTTTATAATAAATTGTTGTAAATTAAACAAATAATAATTTTTCAAAAAATCTGGTTTTATTAAATGTGCTTGTTTCGTTATTACCGGACACATAAAATATGATTGACAAAGTCAACATCTCACATCCTGCTGAAAAAAAAAGATGATCAGCAAAGAGGAAGCAATATGGTTTAATAAAATTTAAGGTCTTTCTTTTTTTATAAACAGAACTGCTTTCTTTCATTTGAAAGTGAATTAACAAAAAAAAAATAATTTTTCAAAACTTTCATTTTGATTAAAAATGAATTTATACGACACACATGTGTTTGGCAACGCAACCACACAAAGGCGTAGCATAATTATCACCAGCGTCATTATTATTGTTTTTATTTGACATTTGGAAATAAGTCTTCTTAGGCCGCAAAACAACAAAAATAAATTTCATTCATTTTTCTTGGCATCATTTCATTTATTTATTTATTTTACGCAACTATATCTATGATGGAATTCGGAATACTTATAGAAATTCCTAACACCCGCACACCGCCGCCGCCTTTTTCCCAACAAGGCAAACAATAAAATATGTTTTCTTAATAATTTAAAACATTTTAATTAGTATTTGTTTAAAAACAATACAAAACAAAGTGGAAATACTAACAATCAAAAAATAAATCTTTTGTGATTGCGACAACTGTTCCATTAATGTCAAACTAATGTGGATACATAGCGAAATAATCGGGCAAGTGATATATGTTTTGCGAAATTTAAATTTCCAAATTTTGTATATAGAATGCAGAAAATAGGCCATAGTCGGACAGGGACTGCCCTGCAATACCCTACACCAATACACTTGTATACAGAATACAGCAAAGGAAAGCAAAAAGTGTGTAAATAAAGAATATTTTGGTAATGATCGTGGAGTAGAACAACCCACTAAGCAATTTTAGCCAAGATCGTACCGAATTCCGACTAAATCCCCGCACAAGTTTTCATTTCTGATTCCGTATTCTCATTCAAAACAAGTCCGAAATTGTGTGAAATGGTTCGCAGATTTGGAACGTTTTGTCGAGGGAAATTCGAAGAGAACATTTGTGTTTCCAGATGAATTCGTTTAGAAATCGAAAGGAAATTCAGTGAGAAATTTTGATTTTTGATTATTTTGTCCAAACTTAATTTAAGTTCGAAGATGGACAATATCCGTCCATAATTCCCGTTACCTCCGCCCAAAAATTAAACAAATTTCACTAAAATGGTAAACGCTATATCTGTTGAAGGCAGCAACCGATTTGGTCCAAACTTTGGATCTCCTAATATTTTGTCCAAATTAAACAAGTAAAAAAGCATTAAGTTCGGCCGGGCCGAACTTTTCATACCCTCCACCATAAAATATTCTGAACTAAAATTGAATAATTACTTTTCATTCCTGTCCCCAACTTTAAGTGGGTACGTTAAAATGTCAGATAATCTTTATGTACATTTATGCTTCATTCGGGAGGCCCTTTTTTATGGTGCCTATATCTAACTATGTATGTTGACAATTTTTGGTGGGCTAGAAATTGGGAGGTACTGTTATATAGGGGTTATAATAAAACATGGGCCTATGTTGACAGTTTTTGATGGGAGCCTTTAATGTTAAATAACTCCTAATTCGGTTAAAAAATTTAGCTAGAATCTTCAAAATATCGAAAATCGGTACATAACGTGGGAACTTCAAATGTCATTAACAGCTAGTTCGGAGGTATCTGGGCTATACGAAAATATGAACTTAAATGAACCGTTATATGGGGGCTATACCAAAACGTGGACCTATGTCTACAAGTTTTGTCATATAAGTTTATTGACACTTAAGAACCCTAAATGTCAAATTATAGCTATATCGGTCTGAAAATGTAGCTAAAAACGTCAAAACACCGCAAATCGGGGGAACCGTTATATGGGAGCTATACCAAAACGTGGACCTATGTCCACAACTTTTGTTATATAAGTTTATTGACACTTAAGAACCCTAAATGTCAAATTATAGCTATATCGGTCTGAAAATGTAGCTAAAAACATCAAAACACCGTAAATCGGGGGGCACCGTTATATGGGGGCTATACCGAAACGTGGACCTATGTCCACAACTTTTGTTATATAAGTTTATTGACACTTAAGAACCCTAAATGTCAAATTATAGCTATATCGGTCTGAAAATGTAGCTAAAAACATCAAAACACCGTAAATCGGGGGGCACCGTTATATGGGGGCTATACCAAAACGTGGACCTATGTCCACAACTTTTGTTATATAAGTTTATTGACATTTAAGAACCCTAAATGTCAAATTATAGCTACATCGGTCTGAAAATGTAGCTAAAAACGTCAAAATACCGGAAATCGGAGGGTACCGTTATATGGGGGCTATACCAAAACGTGGACCTATGTCCACAACTTTTGTTATATAAGTTTATTGACACTTAAGAACCCTAAATGTCAAATTATAGCTATATCGGTCTGAAAATTTAGCTAAAAACATCAAAACACCGCAAATCGGGGGGCACCGTTATATGCGGGCTATACCAAAACGGGGACATATGTCCACAACTTTTGTTATATAAGTTTATTGACACTTAAGAACCCTAAATGTTAAATTATAGCTACATCGGTCTGAAAATGTAGCTAAAAACGTCAAAATACCGTAAATTGGGGGGTACCGTTATATGGGGGCTATACCAAAACGTGGACCTATGTCCACAACTTTTGTTATATAAGTTTATTGATACTTAAGAACCCTAAATGTCAAGTTATAGCTAAATGGGTCTGAAAATGTAGCTAAAAACGTCAAAATACCGCAAATCGGGGGGTACCGTTATATGGGGGCTATACCAAAACGTGGACCTATGTCCACAAGTTTTGTTATATATATTTATTGACACTTAAGAACACTAAATGTCAAATTATAGCCAAATCGGTCCGAAAATGTAGCTGAAAACGTCAAAATACCGTAAATCGGGGGTACCGTTATATGGGGGCTATACCAAAACGTGGACCGATATATCCCATCTTCGAGCTTGATCTTCCGACGGCTAAAAAAATGGTATTCCCCAATTTTCAGCGAAATCGGTCAACAAATGCGACCTGTATGTTGCGAACGGACGGACGGACATGCATAAATCGACTCAGAAAGTGATTCTATGTATATCCCTAGAAGGAACTATGGGTCTATCTCGCTTCCTTTTGTATGTTACATACAAATGCACTAACACATAATACCCCTTACCACATAGTGGTGTAGGGTATAAAAATGGACAGATTTTGGACCACCATGTCAGTAAGCATGGACTTGCCCACGATAAACATAATATCGTTGTAAAGAGGAACACAACGAGTCCTCTTTACAGCGATATTATGTTTTTCGTGGACAAGTCCATGCTTTCCGGACATAATGGTTCAAAAGCTGTAAGTTATACATTGTCCAACTGAAATGACTAGTGGGCGAGAAATTTATCGAAAAGAAAGATTCCCAAAATAAGACTCACTTCCATAATGGACTATGTCGATCAATTGCTTCATGTACCTCCTCCGCAAAACTTTTGAGCAATAATCCTAATCCATATTTTTGTCGGCAAGATCTTATGTCCAAAATACTCCACAAAATTCTGAAACCATCTTTAATACATAATTTTTGGGGAAAATGTTTTGGTTTTGTAACGGGAATTCGATCTGTCCCTAGATGAAAGTTTCAATTCACATAGGCTGAGGGTACATATATGTCTGTCTGACTGATACATGTTTACTTGTTTTATTCACCATTGTAGTCTCGATAATGTTCCGAATATTCTAAAAATACCGTACATGTGGTAGTAGAACTATTAGGCCCACGGTTTATGATACCTATATCACAAATGCCTAAAATTTTTAGTTATTTTTATTTATTGAGAAAAACAACAAACATTTTTTAACATTCTCTCTCGGAAGTTCAGAATATTGTTAAACAAGTAAAACAAAGTATCAGTCGGTTTTGCTGACAGAGATATACCCTCAGCCTGTGTGAATTGACAAACAAATCGAATGTATGAAGGTTTTTTTTGCCCTTTTTGGACATTTGAACTTGCCGACAAAAATGTGGATAAGGATTAAAGTTCATAAGTGTTGCGCAGGAGGCACTTAAAGGAATGGACTGATATAGTCCATTATGGAAGTTGATCTTATTTTGGGATTCATATCTTTTGGATAGATATCGCGCCCACTAGTAATTTCAGTGGGTCATCGTATAACTTTTGCCAGGAATCATGGACTTGTCCATGGAAAACATAATATGGCTGTCAACAGGATCACAATGAGCAGCATCGGTATACATTTCCAAAGTATCTTCGAACAGACCTTAAACTGCACTTAGTCACAGGGAAGGAGAAGATCGATATCGGCCATTTTAGAAATTAAACTAAATTTGGACAAAATATTAGGAGATCCAAAGTTTCGACCAAATTGGTTGCCCCGTTCAAGAGATATCGGGCATACCATTATAGTGACATTTTTTAAATATTGGGGGGAAGTTCCGGAAGTTGTGGACAGGTATTGTCCATCTTCGAACTGAAACTAAGTGTGGACAAAATATGACGAAGGCCAAATTTTGGACCAAATCGGTTGATCAGTTCGAGAGTTTGCATAGGGGTTTTTACACCTTTGGGCGGTTTTCTCAAGAAGTATGGACTTGTCCCTGAAAAACAGCGAATGCAAGTTGCTTCAACAAAAATCAAAGTGATTCGAGAGCAGGTCTTAAAGAGAACTTATCCGAAATTTTGGGTGGGAGATACCCGAAGGAGTGGACAAATATAGTCCATATTCGAACCTGATATATATCTGGTAAATATATATGGATGTGTAAAGTATGCACCAAATCGGTAACTTCCTTGACACAAGAGTTTTAATAGTGCACACAATTTGTCCGAAAAATTTTCAAGGGAGGTACCTGAAGGAGTGGACCGATATGGCTTATCTTCGAACTTAAACTAAGTTTGAGCAGAATATTACGAACGCCAAAATTTGGACCGAATCGCCAGATCCGTTCGATAGTTATCTTGAGCTCCAATCACTATACCCGGTGTCATAAGGTTGCAACTTTCAGGTTATTTTTTCGGGAAGTATATACTAGAACTTAATGAAACTTGTATCTTCGTATGGGGGGCGGTGAATACAAGTTGTTTCCACAAAAATTAAAGCGATTTGAGAGGTCCTAAACTGAACTTTTCCCAAATTTTGTGTGGGAGTTACCCGAAGGAGTGGATCGATTGAGTCCATATTGGAGCCTCATCTAAGTCCCAATTTACATTAGGCGAGTTTACTTGCGGCAATTGCCAGTTTGTGGGTGAGAGAGGGTGTTGAGAGGCAAAGGGTTACCATATACCTCACCTCTCTCTCCATCAAACTGACAATTGCCGCAAGTAAACTCGCCTAATGTAAATTGGGACTAAGTCTGGTAGAAATTTCACGATGTGCAAATTATGAACCAAGTCCGTTAGGCCGTGCGCACAAATTTTCCGAACATTTTCGAACTTTTGTGGGGATGTACTAGAAGGAGTGAACAGATATAACCCATCTTCGAACTTAAACTATGTTTGAAAAAAACTTAAACTACGCACGGTGTGAACCAAGTTTAAATGGAAGGTGCTTACACCTGGGAAGTTTTTGCAGATTCTGAAACTACAATGCTCATAGATGAGAAATATCAAGAAACAAAAAAAAAATCGACGGAGGGATTGTCAAATAAATCCCGATTTAAATTCACATTTTTAGGGGCTCTTTAGGTTTTCACAATTTTGCTTGGAAACCGCGTGTCCTATGTAAATGGGCCTAAAGAAAATGTTGTAGCTGTGAAAATTCTCCACAAGATTGACCTTTATGATATTTTCGTAGGTTTTACCGTTTTTGAGATATAGAAGTTCAAATTGAGACAATGCACTGGCTGTATCGCCTCCTTATAAAACAGTGTCATTACTGCAATTTCCCAAATCAAACATATATATCCTGAAAATGGTACAACCGAGGAAACAATAAGTCATGCAGTCTTGTAGAAAATGTTCACAGCTTCAACATTTTTTTAGTCCCATTTTGATCTGACTTGCGGTTTCCAAGCAAAATCTTGAAGACTTAAGATAAAATCCTAAAAATTTAAACTGAACCTCTATATCTCAAAAATGGTAAAACCTACGAAAAAACCTAAAGGCCAGTCTTGTAGAGAATTTTCACAGCTACAACATTTTCTTTAGACTCATTTTGATACGACTTGCGGTTTCCAAGCAAAATTGTGAAAACCTAAAAAAACCCTAAAATTGTGAATTTTGATCGCGATTTCTTTAAAAATCCCTCCGGCCATTTTTTCTGTTATTTTTATTTTTCTTATCTATGAACATTGCTGTTTCAAAATCCGCAAAAATTTCCCAGGTGTAAGCGGTTTTCATCAAAAGTTAGTGAAGGCGCACTGAGCATGATATTGTTTTATAAGGAGGCGATACAGTCAGTGCATTGTCTCAATTTGAACTGCTATACCTCAAAAACGGTAAAACCTACGAAAATATCATAAAGGTCAATCTTGTGGAGAATTTTCACAGCTACAACATCTTCTTAAGGCCCATTTACATAGGACTCGCGGGTTCCAAGCAAAATCGTGAAAACCTAAAGAGCCCATAAAAATGCGAACTTAAATCGCGATTTATTTGAAAATCCCTCCGGCGATTTTTTTGTTTCTTGGTATTTCCCATATACCGTTAGCATACATTCCCATATGTAGTTAGCATACAAACCCATATGTCGTTAGCATACAATCTGAGGGTATAAAAATTGTATATGGTAAAAAAAAATAATTTTTTTTACCTTATTTTAATACAAACAATAAATATGTCAATGGTTTGTAGATCTAAGTCTAATGCCAGACTATGCAAATTTTCATTAGAAAATTCTTTGTTATTCTCTTTTAAATTTTCATTTACGTCCACACACATATATGTAATCATATGAAAATTTTGATATTTTCATTGGTTTGAGAGTTACGAATTTAAACACAAAGAATAATTTCAGATTACAGAACCTTGTGTACAGAGTTTCACCTCCTTCACACCTCTTACCTATAAACTCATTTTCATGTTAATGCAAATTTTCATAGTCTGGCATGAGACTTAGTAAAAACTAGTGGAAGTTTAAAAAAAACATTTCGGTACTTTTACACAAAAATTAAAATTTTTCAAAAACATTTAATACCATATTTTATCATGCCTGTCACATATGCTAATGACCCACATATTGGCAATTTGAAATCACACCCGATGTGTATGATATAAACCCTTTGGCGCTTGTGTCTGTAAAACAAAACATTTGAAAAGTACCAACAGAATGATTTTTTGGAATTGAACCAAAATCCACCAAATCGGCCACCCTCGTTTTTTACTTTTGATTTTTTTTGCTTTTTGCCAAAATAGCCTCGAACTTTTTTATGCGATGTTATTTACTAAATTTCTTTTCGACGACAGCCATATATCAGCGCACGTGGTTGAGGGAGGAAAATAAAAAACAACGCGAAAGAAAAACAAACAAAAAACACAATAATTGTTGACAATCTTTTGTTATCCGATAGATTTCCTTAATTAGCACAAATTGCATTTTAGCTACGAAACTGTTGAAATGTTCATAGCGTCAATCAATCAATCGAAAGGCTTCTATAGATATTTTGCACTTTTATTATTTACACCATTTTGCATTTTACCTCAGTAGTAATTGATTACCAACAAAACTAAGTGCATTGATATGTGAACTGTTCACATTAGAAGGGTTCTTTTGAGGTTTTTTCTATCGACACCACACCAGCCACTAAACACCTATCTATGATGGTCTGGCATTTATTGTTAATTAATTAATAATGTCTAATGATAGGTGTGAATGCGATAGTTAGACAAACGAACAGACAGACAGACGAAGAAAATATAGTCTGGGATAGGTTGTGGTTATTTTATTTTATCACTTATTACATTTTTATTATTTGCTGTTGTTATTTTTTGCGATTAAATTTCTTACTTAATCGCCATGTTAAAGAACAAATCTTATCTAATTAGATTGGACAGAAAGGTTATTGACAGTTTAAGTTTAATAACATAGCGTGTGTCAAAAGTATTCGTTCGTGTAATGGATGACAAAATACATATATTGTATGTATGGAGTTATTACCAGGGTTTAAAATGCTAACGCCATATTAGCAAAAGCACCGAATATTTGCAGCTTTGCCTGCTAAAATTTCTTCGAAATATGTTTAGCAACAATGAACAACGGCAACATGTAGCAACAAATTTCACAAAAATATTGCTAGCGATGCTGATGCTATTCGATATTGTTGCTGTAATATTAAAGCATCGGAGACGCATACTCATATTTTGCAGCACACATGATCAACACATATCAGAAAAGAGAATAAGCAACAAAGTTTCAATGGCTTAGCCATGTTTTCAGCAAACAATTGTTTTTGAGATCAGGGTTACCAGTGTAATGCATTAAAAATTACGATATAATTAATTCCACCTTTTCGTTCAAAGGACATGTGAATTTTTGGTGAATCCGTTTAATATTTGTTTTTGTTAATTTGTAACAATTATAATTAGTATTTTTTATGTTCTACCATATGATGGAGGCATTTTGACATTAAATGACACCTTTTTTATTACTGCGTTGGCAACTCTAACCACAAAAACACACTCGGTGGCTAATTCTCTGCGACGAATGGTGCCGACTGCTAAGCAAAAATGTACAAAAATAAATATGCGTTCGGTTGCTTATTTAGCCGTGTGTGTCAATATTGTGTAGCAGTTGAAGTGTGCAGCTAATGCTAATGTTTTTAGATGCTGGCTTTTAAACCCTGGTTATTACAATAATTAAGAGTTTTAGACAAGCGATTAGTTGATACTATCATTTCAAGTATATATTGACATCTTCAAATTAAATATGAGACAAAATATAATATAGATACAGATAACTTTATAATAATGCCATTGAGAGATAAACATAAAGATAAAATATTTAGGTGACAAATAAAACATAATATGAGTATTAAAAATATATAATATAATAATTGTTCCACAAACATACCAGATGGGACAAGGGAGACTTCTATCATATCAATGAGTGCACCCCGATTCATATTAGCTCAATGATATGGGACCTACTGGAAATCCTTTTGGAAATCCCTACTTATGTGTACGAAAAGTACTAAATGGTACTAAATTTCGTACAATTTGGGTGACCGGATAGACCTGGAAACCTAAAATTTAGGAATTAAGATTACTGATGGAGTGAAGATTGACGAAGTTTTGAAAATTCGTATCCTACGAAAAGTACTAAATTTGGTACAAATTGCATTTGGGTTAAGGGATAGAGCTGGAATCCTGAAATTTGGAATTTAGATTACTGTTGAAGTGTAGGATTGAGACATGGGTGTCGTTTTGGAAATCCATACTTACATATGTGTACGAAAAGTACTAAATGATACTAAATTTGGTACAATTTGGATTTGGGTGAACAGATAGAGCTGGAATCCTGAAATTTGTAATTAAGATTACTGTTGGACTGTATGGTCCCAGCAAAAATTTGGATCCATTAGTCATTACGTAACTAATTACAAAGCAATGTAAACAAGCTTCTTTTCTCATTACTAGTAATCTGAAAAGTAATGGGATACTTCTTAAAAAAATTACAAGGCAAACCTACTTACTTTGCTCCTCACTAAGTAATGAGGGCGGTGGCACAGTGAGTGTGTGTCCGACTATAAATCCTAGGGTTGTGTGTTCAACGCTCACTGTCGGCACTAGTTATTCTAGTGGTCATAAAATACAAACTGAGTGCGACTTGCCCTTGTAAAAATAATGGGGAAGAAAGGGGATTTGCGAGTAGTTACGGCTGCCAAAAATCCCTTACAAAACCCATGATTTTGGGAGGACTTGTTTTGATTGTTACCGAAGGAGGACCCCATCAACAAATTTTTTTCCCGAAACAGTTGAACGCCTTTTGTTAATTATTATGGTAATTTGGTAGCCCCTAGTATTCTCCGAGATATTCGGGTGAATATAACATTACCTATGTCAACAGTAATTACCCAAGATGAGTTTAATAGGTCTTTATAGCGAGAGCAACAATTAAATTATCGATTGTTTTTTGTTGCCTTTTTAGGCCTACACCGTGTTTCTTCAGTTTTGTTTTGGTTTCAATGTGTTTTAGAATAATCCCACCGGCCTTTCCAGGGATTTGGCTATTATCGAAAAATTTTTTCCCTTATTTCTTTATTTTGACGCCAATCTCCTCTCTCCATGGTAATAGTGCTCATTTCGCCCCATCCATCAATTAATTATACCCTTAGCATTTATGCTAACGAGGGTATATACACTTTCATACGGGCAAAATGTGCGTCATCGAAATAATGGTTTTAGACCCCAAGTATGTTTGGACGAAGTGTGTTTCAGACAATTTGGAGTCGATTTAGCAATGTCCGTCCGTCTGTCTGTCTGTCTGTCTGGCTGGAGCGCACGATAACTCTCGAACGGACAAACCGATTCGGTTCAAATTTTGGCTTTCATAATATTTTACCAAAACTTAGTTTGAGTTCGAAGATGGGCTATATCGGTCTACTCCTTCCGGTACCTCCCCCACAAAAGTTCGAAAATGTTCGGAAAATTTGTGCGCACGATAACTCTTGAAGGGAGTAACCGATTTGGTCCATACTTTGCCCATCGTGAAATGTGTACCAGTCTTAAAACAGGTTTCAGTATGGACTCAATTGGTCCACTCCTTCGCGTACCTCCCACACAAAATTTCGGAAAAGTTCAATTTAGGGCCATCTCTCGAATCGCTTTGATTTTTGTTTTAGCAACTTGTATTCACTGCCCTCCATACGACAAGTTTCATCAGGGGCAAGTCCATACTTCCTGAGAAAATAGCCTGAAAGTTGCAAAAAAAAAACCATATGACACCGTGTGAGGTGGTTGAAGCGCAAGATAACTCTCGAAAGGATCTGCCAATTCGGTCCAAAATATGGCCTTAGTAATATTTTGTCCAAGCATAGTTTAAGTTTGAGGTTAAGCCATATCGGTCCACTATTTCAGGTACCTCCCCAAAAAAAGTTCAAAAATGTTCGGAAAAATTGTTCGTACGGTAACTCTTGAAGGGAGTGGCCGAATTGAACAATACTTTACACATCCTAATATACCTACCAGATATAGATCAGGTTCAAATATGGACTATATGTGTCCACTTCTTCCGGTACCTCCCACACAAAATTTCGGATAAGTTCACTTTAAGACCTGATATCGAATCACTTTGATTTTTGTTGAAGCAACTTGCATTCGCTGCCTCAATTACGATGGTAAAAGTTTTTTAGGGGCAAACAGCCCGTTGTTGCTGGAGATCCACTTCCATAACGGTCAATGTCGATCCATTCCTTTTACTATCTCCTCAGCAAAACTTTTGATCTTTAATCCTAATCAATATTTTTGGCGGTTCAAATGCCTAAAATTTTTAAAACCCCCCCATAATACATACGTATTTTGGGAAACAATTGTTTCAATACACACAGGCTGAGGACATATCTCTGTCGGCAAAGCCGACTGATACTTTTTTACTTGTCTACATCTATATTTGCTTTAATTTTGAATTTATGGTTAAGGTATTTGGAAGTTATTACCTACATTTGCGGCGTAAATGTATCCACCGAATTATAGACAATAGCCCCCTCAAAATTGCGAACATAGGTCCACGTTTTGGTATGGTATTTTTTCAAAATGTGCCTTATCGACATAATTATTTTACACCCCAATTAAGTTTGGAAATCTGTTTCAGACAATTTGGAGTCGTTTTAGCCATGTACTTCCGTCTGGCTGGCTTGGCACCCAACAACTCTCGAACGGATCAACCGATTCGGTCAAAAATTTTGCCTTCGTAATATTTTGTTCAAACTTAGTTTAAGTTCGAAGATAAACCATATCGGTCCACTTTTTCAGCTACCTCCCCCATACACGTTAAAAACTTTTCGCTAAACTAACTCGCACCACAACTCTGGTCCATGCTTTGCACATCGTAATATTTTGACGAGACATAGAATTTCAAGACATACTTTAAAGAATTTCACCTATGCCTTCTTGAATAAAACCGTTTTCAATTACACTGTGAACACAAATGTTGGGGCAGAGATAATTCCTTTTGGAGATGAAAGCCCTTGGTGAGTATATTAAGAACCCCGAAGGACAGATACGCCGTGAGTCGAACTTCGGCGTTATGGTGTGATGAAGTCTTTGCTAGAGACCCTGTAAGGCATCAGGAATTAGCGTTATCTCTTTATTCACTGTTGTTTCAGCTTATTATTGAGATGTTATGTTCTCAGTCAAATCGACTGAGGATTATTTTCGTAGAGCACTTCGACCTTCTAACTCACTTCCTTAAATGTCATTTTCGTCCTTTATTTTAGAAGCCGCTATAAAAGTACCACAAGATGACGTTTTTCAGCTTCGAAATGTTCTGCAGAAATGTCGCTAAAAAAAATTTTAGGTACAACTAATCGATTTTGTCGCGTTTTCATAGTCATTTTTGATATTTACCTCTGTTTGCTCAGAAAAAACTGTGTTTTGTGTTTCTGTCCATCGGGGTTCTTAATATACTCACCAACGCCTTTCTTCCCCAAGAGGAATTTTCTGTGCCCCAGACTTTCACCTCCATTTTGTTGCACAGTGTTATTAAACCAAAATATCTATTTAAAAGTGGCACAACACATTTTGACATCACAAATAATTAAAAGGTGGACCGATATGGTCCTCTTCGAACATAAACTAAATTTGGACCGATATAATAAAACTTCTATACCAACTTATAAAACTCTATCTTAAAAATTTAAAGCTGTATCATGGTTTCGACAGACTGACTGACATGAGTATATGGACTCAGAATTTTATCCTGATCAAAATATATATACTTTATAGGGTTGCAAATAAGGATTTCAAGGCGTTACAAACGGAAAAACAAACTTAATATACCCTCCATACTACGGTGGCGGGTATAAAAATTGCATATTCATTGGTTTTTCCAATTTTCGAAATCTTACTTACAATTAATAAATAAATTAAATATTATAAAAGAAGAAATAAATTATTCAGTTTGGTATCTTCTAAGCAGCCTTGGAATAGCATTTACCTGTTTTTAATGCGTTTTTTACACTTCAACCACTATAACCAATCCATTTGTTAACCGCTTTTAAAAAATATAGCTTATTCAAAAGATATTAATCGCCCATTTGCCGTTATAAAATAAAAAAATAGTACATCTGAACACCTGCAAAAATTTTTGTCAACTTTTGTGTCACATTCTAATTTTCCTAAACTTTTTTGAAGGCTCTAGGGGGTATTATTTCTTTCAGTCTCGGATTATGCCCGAATCTTGACAACATAGGACCACTCATTCGGGTACCTCCCATACAAAATTTGGAAAGAGCGCAGTTTAAGTACTCGTTTGAAATTGTTTTTAAATTTTTGTCAACATGTTGTGTATGCGACCCTAATTACGACGGTACAATTAGATATTGGCAAAAACTCAAAAAACCCCAATAGACGTCAGAAGTATTGTGTTTATTTCTTTTCTTTAGGTCCAAGGCAGAGGGAATATCTCTGCCGACACAGCTAACTGATACTTTCTTACTTATTAATTTCAAAATTTATCTTCACAGAGATCCGAAACTATAGTCTTACCTACCTAACCCTTTGGTGAACAATGCAAATTTCTCCCCGCCCATAAATAAAAGTTCTTTTATTAAAAAATTAAAACAACACCTGTATTGAGGCTGCCGACTAAAAACAAAAGAAATTCATTTCTTTGAAACTTAAAACCAACAACGGAAATAATGTAAATTCAAATGTATGTATGTATGTAGGTATACGTCATATAGGTACCACGTATATTAAACTACTACAGTTGCCAAGAGCATTGTTTATATTTCAAGAAATATGCATCTACTTAAAGCGTTACTTATACAGGCAATGACATTTTTATATTTCTGAGTGTCATTAACAAAATTGTAAATATATTTTTGTTAAAGCTTTTTTTATTGTTGATTTCTTTTTTACAGTGTTTTATTTAACTTGCTTTGGTGTCCGTTCATTTCAATTATAGTAACACATTTTTAACACAGTTGCAGTTGACCAATGGAACTGAAACTTTGCACACTTTTCAGATTTGGATGACAATACATGAATATGAAACCAAAGCCAATATGTGTCCATTTCTTCTTATAGCGGTACCACTCGATTATAAGTATTTTAGGGATTCTATCTTCATTTTTAGGCCGAGTTGGCTGTAATTTGGAATTTTGGGTTTCCCAATGGTACAGAAACTTCCTCACCAGAAATGTTGGACATAGGTCAAGGTTTTGGTATAGCCTCCATAAGGATTATATCTTCGAATTGGCTGAAACTTGGCATTTGGAGCTCCCAATGATACAGAAACTTTCCCACCAAAAATTATGGACATAATTTCAGGTTTTGGTATGGCCTTTCTATAACGGTACCACACGATTTTATGCATTTTAAAGTTGTTGTCTACATTTTTGTACTGTACAGTGGTCAAAAAATGTAATTACTGATTAGTTAAAAATAAGAAAATAATTAAAAAAATTATGTTACAGTGTTTTATTTATAAATGCACTTATTCCGATTTTTGGAATTTGTGATATAACAAGTAAAAAAGTATCAGTCGGCTTTGCCGAAAGAGATATACCCTCAGCCTATTTATGTTTGAACTTGCCGACGAAAATATGGATTAGGATTAAAGTTCAAAAGTATTGCAAAGGAGGTACTTAAAGGAATGGACCGACATAGTCCATTATGGAAGTGGATCTTATTTTGGGAGTCATATCATTTCGACAGATATCGCGCCCACTAGTCATTTCAGTGGGTCATCGTATAATTTATGCCAGGAAACATGGAATTGTCCACGGAAAACATAATACCGTTGTAAGCAGGACAACAACGAACAGCATCGGCATACATTTCCAAAGGATCTTCGAACAGACCTTAAAGTGCACTTAAACACAAATTTTGAACTTTTGTGGAAGAGGTACCCTAAGGTACCTCCATTTTAGAAGTTAAACTAAATTTGTACAAAATATTAGGAGATCCCAACTTTGGACCAAATTTGTACAAGAGATATCGTACATACCATTTAAGTGACATTTTTTAAATCTTCGGGGGAACTACCGGAAGTTGTGGACCGGTATTGCCTATCTTCGAACTGACAGTATGACAAAATATCAGGAAGGCCAAATGTTGGACCAAGTCGGTTAGTTCGAGAGTTATCGTGCTCTCCAGCCACTAGGGTTTTTTAACAACTTTAGGGCTGTTTTCTCAAGAAGTATGAACTTGCCCCTAATGAGACATGTTCCGTCATAAGCGGGGCAGTGAATACAAGTTGCTACAACAAAAATCAAAGAGATTCGAGAACAGGTCCTAAACTGAACTTTTCCGAAATTTTGTGTGGTAGGTACCCGAAGGAGTGGACCGATTGAGTCCGCACTAGAACCTCATCTAAGTCTGGTAGAAATTTCACGATGTGCAAAGTATGGACCTAATCGGTTACTCCCTCCAAGAGTTATATTGCGCACAAGATTTCCGAACATTTTTGAACTTTTGTGGGGGAGGTACCGGGAGGAGTGGACTAATATAACCCATCTTCGAACTTAAACTAAGTTTGGGCAAAATATTACGAAAGCCAAATTTTGAACCGAATCGGTTGCTCCGTTCGAGAGTTATCGTGCGCTCCAGACAGACAAACGGACGGGCATTGCTCAATCGACTCCAAATTGTCTGAAACACATTTCGTTCAAACATACTTGTGGTCTAAAACCATTTGCGCACCCAATGCCAATGGTATTACATTTAGAAATCTTTCATAAATTTAAAGGCAGATTTTAATAAACATTCTGATCCAATCTACACGGTGATCCAAATAACAAGTTTCATTTATCGATTCACCCAATACCATTGCTTCAGTACTTAGTATTATTTAATATTTCTAGTACACTTATTGTACGACCACCTCTAACAATGAACCTGACAAATAAATAATAAATCGGAATTCCACTTCTATCCCTTAGTCCAATACCAAATTTCTTGCAATTTTGTACTTTTCACATACTAATTATATAATCCAGCTTCATTGCTACAAACAATGTCAAATTTAATACGATTTAGTACATTTCGTATTTCTCAATAAACCAGCCAGCCCTCAGCCTAATTTCAGAATTTGTATGCATTTCAAAAAAACCTTGTCTAAAACTTCCTCTCTATCTCCACTCTAAACGCCAACTGCTATACTAATACCGAATATCACAATTTCAGCTCTACCCCTCACGGTGTGCCTTAAAAAATCTAAATGGTAGGTGCTTACACCTCGGAAGTTTTTGCTGACTCTGAAACTACAATGCTCGTAGATGAGAAATATCAAGAAACAAAAAAATCGCCGGAGGGATTTTAAAATAAATCGCGATTTAAGTTCACATTTTTAGGGGTTCTTTAGGTTTTCACGATTTTGCTTGGAAACCGCGAGTCCTATATAAATGGACCTAAAGAAAATGTTGTAGCCGTGAAAATTCTCCAGAAGATTGACCTTTATGATACTTTTGTAGCTTTCACCGTTTTTGAGTTATAGAAGTTCAAATTGAGACAATGCACTGACTATATCGCCTCCATAAAAAACAATATCATTACTGCAATTTCCCAAATAAAACTTTTATATCTTGAAAATGGTACAACCTAGGAAAAAATAAATCACCCAGTCTTGTAGAGAATTTTCACAGCTTCAATATTTTCTTTAGTCCTATTTTGATATGACTTGCGGTTTTCAAGCAAAATCGTGACGATTTAAGATAAAAACCTAAAAATTTGAATTGAACCTCTATGTCTCAAAAACGGTAAAACCTACGAAAATATCATAAAGGCCAATCTTGTGGAGAATTTTCACAGCTAAAGCATTTTCTTTAGAGTCATTTCGATACGACTTGCGGTTTCCAAGCAAAATCGTGAAAACCTAAAAAAACCCTAAAATTGCGAATTTTGATCGCGATTTATTTAAGAATCCCTCCGGCGATTTTTTCTGTTTTTTTTTATTTTTCTTATCTATGAACATTGCTGTTTCAGAATCCGCAAAAACATCCCATGTGTAAGCGGTTTCCATTAAAAGTTAGTTAAGGGGCACTGTGCACAATATTGTTTTATAAGGGGACGATACAGTCAGTGCATTGTCCCAATTTGAACTTCCATATCTCAAAAACGTTAAAATGTGAACATAAATCGCGATTTATTTTAAAATCCCTCCGGCGATTTTGTTTGTTTCTTGATATTTCTCATCTACGAGCATTGTAGTTTCAGAATCAGCAAAAACTTCCGAGGTGTAAGCACCTTGCATTAAAAATTTGTTAAGGCACACCGTGCCCCTTTATATATAATATATATAATATAATATAATATAATTGTTCCACAAACATTCCAGATGGGACAAGGGAGACTTCTCTCATATCAATGAGTGCACCCCGATTCATATTAGCTCAATGATATGGGACCTACAATTTATCGCCGAGTCCGAACGGCGTGTCTGAAGACACCACTTGTAGAGAAGTTTTACATGGCTGAAATACTCAGGAAATGTCGCCAACATTACTGAGGGGTATTTTGCCACCGTTGAAAATTGTTTGATGTTGCTTGGTCGGGGAATCGAACCCACCACCTCCAGCGTGCAAGGCGGGTGTGCATACCATTGCACCACGGTGGCTCTACCCCTTTACACAACACAATAAGAATTTGAACCAAATTCTTTGTCACATAGAAATTTTCGTACACTTTTTGTACGTATATCCACAACCACATCCATATCTACACCCTACACGCCAATAGCGGCTATAATACCAAATTTCCGTATTCCACCTCTATTCAAATACCATTAATACTTTTCGTATGAAAGTACGAATTTCCAAAATCACCTCAAACCTACATTTCAACAGTAATCTTAATTTAGATAGATAGTTATCTCCAACAGTAATTCCGAATTTCAGGATTCCACCCCATCCGTTTACCCAAATCTAAATTGTACCAAATTTTGTACCATTTAATAATTTTCCATAAGTACGAACTTCCAAAACTATCTCAGCCCTACACTCCAACACTAATCTAAATTCCAAATTTCAGGATTTCAGTTCTTTCCGTTCACCAAAATCCAAATTATATCATATCGGGATTCTAGCTTTATCCGTTCACCCAAATCCAATTTGAACCAAATTTAGTACCATTTCGTACTACACTTTAACAGCAATCTTAATTTTAAATATCAGGATTCCAGAGCTATCCGTTCACCCAACCTCATATTGTACCAAATTTACGAATTTCCAAAACTTCCTCTATCCTACACTCCAACAGTAACCTTAACTCAAAATTTCAGGATTCCAGCTCTATTTGTTCACCCAAATCCAAATTTAGTACCATTTAGTACTTTTCGTACCCCCTAAGTAGGAATTTCCAAAACTTCCTCAAACATACACCCCAATAGTAACCTTAACTCAACATTTCATGATTCCAGCTCTATCCGTTCACCTAAATTTAAATTGTACCATTTAGTACTTTCCGTTCCCATAAGTACGAATTTCCAAAACTACCTCAATCCTACAGTCGAACAGCAATCTTAATTCGAAATTTCAGGATTTCAGCTATAGTCGTACCAAATTTAGGATCATTTAGTACTTTCCGTACCCAAAAGTATGAATTTCCAAATTACCTCAATCCTACGATCCAAAGGTAATCTTAATTCCAAATTTCAGGATTCCAGCTCTATCCGTTCACATAAATTTAAATTGTACCAAATTTAGTACCATTTAGTACTTTCCGTACCTATAAGTACGAATTTTCAAAACTACCTCAATCCAACAGTCCAACAGTAACCTTAATTCGAAATTTCAGGATTCCAGCTCTATTCGTTCACCCAAATACAAATTTAGTACCACTTAGTACTTTCCGTAACCATAAGTATGAATATCCAAAACTTCCTCAATACTACACCCCAATAGTAATCTTTATTCAAGATTTCAGGATTCCAGCTCTATCCGTTCACCTAAATTTAAATTGTACTAAATTTAGTACCATTTAGTACTTTCCGTACCCATAAGTACGAATTTCCAAGACTAACGCAATCTTACTGTCCAACAGTAATCTTAATTCTAAATTTCAGGATTCCAGCTCTATCCGTTCACCCAAATCCAAATTGTACTATATTTAGTACCATTTAGTACTTTTCGTACCCACAAGTACGAATTTCCAAAACTTCCCTAATCCTACACTCCAACAGTAACTTTAATTTCAAATTTCAGGCTTCCAGGTCTATCCGTTCACCCAAATCCAAATTTAGTACCATTTAGTACTCTTCCTACACATAAGTACGAATTTCCAAATCTACCCCCATATTTCAATCCTACACTTCAACAGTAATCTTAATTCCAAATGTCAGGATTCCAGGTCCATCCGTTCATCCAAAACTAAATTGTACCAAATTTAGTATCATTTAGTACTTCTCGTAAACATAAGTACGAACTTCCAAAACCATTTCCTTATAATAACACCACTTCCCAAACTTGATTCCCATACCAAATTTCAAGATTCTACCTATAATCGTTCAAAATATACAATTGGTACCAAATTTAGAAACTTTTAGTACTTTTCGTACACTTATAGGTCGAATTTCCTTTGGTACATCTTTCTAACTCTCCATCAGTGACCCTCATTCCAAATTTCAGAATTCTAGCTCTTCCCGTTTTCCTAATACAAAGGGTACTCTATTTAGTATCTTTTAGTACTTTTCGTACCCTTCTAGTTCGAATATCCAAAAACCCAGCCTTATCTCACCCCTACACACCAACAGCAACCCACAGTCAAAATATCTTTCTGGCTTCGCGGTTTCGTCTGGGCGATGATATGTCAGTCACTCACTCACTGAGCTCTTTTATATATGTATATAGAATATTTCATATTTTATAGTTTATATTTTATATCTTAATGTTTATATTTTATACATTAAATTTTATATTTTACATATTATGTTTTATATTTCATATTTTATACTTTATAGTTTACATTTTATAATTTATGTTTTATATTTTTTGTTTCATATTTTATATTTTAATGTTTATATTTTATACATTGTATTTTATATTTTAAATTTTATATTTTGTATTATACATAATTTATGTTTCATATTTCAGACTTTTCTCTGGGTTAAACTAATCACTAACTACTTTACACTCTCATGTTGCAAATCAAACATACATACATATGTATTTTACCCTTGCAATTACCGAACACATAATTAGTTTTGATATGTAGCGATACAATCTTTTCATAATTGCATTTCTCTTTCACTCTCACTTTCACACAAATTTTCTTTCTAAATCATTTAATTACCATTTGTTTTCATTGCATTGGCCATAAACAGTGTCGTGCTGCTATAGCGAATACGAATCAAAACTACATCTGCCAAATATTTACCCCAAACAAATTACATAAAATCCATAGTGATAAAGAGTAAAATGGACTATGTCCATATGTAAAATAAATGCTAAAGAGGAAAAATTGGAAAGAACCACATCAATCCGTTAAAAAAATCACATTTTTGAGTATCAGCATGCCTCTGGCTGCGGATTAAGATTTCATGCCAACATACACATATCCAACATATGGAGTTAGATCATTCCACCAACCAAACAAAACAAACAATTGAGACGACGATGGCGATGACGGTCAGTCAACAAGTGTTTGGTGCGTATGCATTTTTTACATTATTTATAGTTGTGGGAATTTTCCACTCGATAGCCATGAGTTTTATATTCTCCTTTTTCTGCTTCTTCTTGTTATTTTGGCTTCTTGCCTGTCTTGCCTGATGCCGAAAAATAATCTTTGATTGCAGAATTTTTTTTCTAGGTATTATCGGCTATAAAGTTAATAAATATTTATGATTTTTCGTTTTGATAAAGAAAATTAATTATAAACTAATTATTTATAAATTCTTAACAATTTTGTTTGAAAATGTGTGGGCCAACAACATTTAAATTGTTGTAAATTAGCTGAAATCGTTACCAAAATATTTTAAAATAATTTATGTTTTCTTTACACACCTCTCCATTTGATGACAAGTTGTAGGAGGTTTTCATGTTTGTAGGAATTTCGCAATGCCTTTATTTATAATTTCTTTTATATTTTTATTTTCTTAGGCAATTTATTTAATTTCATATAAAACGTTTTTATAATATTTTTATTTTAATTTTTATTTTGAAATACGTCACTTTGGAGACCCGTGTTCCCGCGTACGTTTCGTTTCTATCCCGTTTTATTGCCCAGCAAACAATTTTTTACTCCGACTTTTTTTTGTATTTTTTGTTTTTTTTTTTTTTTTTTTTTTGTTTATGTTTATTGTTGTTATATTATTGTAATTTTTGTAACTTGTATTTTGTTGCTGTTGTCACTTCTTTATTGGATATTTGTTTTATTTATATAGTATTTGTTGTTATTATTTTTTATTTATTTTTTCTTTCCTGTTTAGTGTTAATCGTTTAACGACATCTTCAAGACTGATTGTCTCTCAAAGAGTCGACGGACGTCTAAGTAAAAATAAATTTGTTCGAAATTGTGTGAACATATTTCTGGCGTGTAGCGCTCACCGTGTGTACTCTGGTAAAAGGCGGCAGCGCAACGCCACCAACAGCGCCACTGTTCGCGTCTATTTGATTTTGAAATTGTTTGTATGATACGTTCCACAATAATCTTGAACAGGTTTATTACGATGTTGTTATAATCAAATCGTTATAATCAAATTTTGGCAATATAAGTGTCATAGAACCGGTTAATTGTAGGCAATTAATTGTAATCGAAGTTTGGTTTGTTTATATCCAAAATAATTTTATTATTTATTCTATTAAAAATGTGAGTTATTTTTTGTATCCTACAACACTACGTTAAATGAGATAAGTTTGGTAGAATAGTTTGCCATTTAAAAATAATTATTCTATACCAACGTGCTATTGCATTGAACTTTGTGGGGACCGAGGAAAATCCACGACCAATATGGATGTGCTTAGTTTGGCACATTCGCATCCACCACACACCAACATCGGCGAGATGCAAAAGATGTCGGGAGTTGGTGCATCTCAGGGCTTCTTCTGGACTCGTCCATGTGACATGTGACTATGTTGCTGCATGCTGCGTGAACACGACAACCCCCCTTCCCCCCAAAAGCTGCCGCACAGCAGCACTTAACACCAGCCGTTGCTGTTCCACACCTGCAAATGCATCCTTTTTGCAATTTAATTGCAATGGACTCCGAGGTAAGATCGAGGAAATAGTGGATTTCATTAGTCGGAAGAATATCATGGTCGTGATGGTGCAGGAAACCAAGCTCAACTGCATATTACAGCGTTGTGATGGTTACAACGTGCTGAGGAAGGATCGCGCCAGAAGTGGAGTTGGGGGTATTTTCAACAGAGACCTATCTCGCTTGAGTCTGGCTCTAATGACCCGCACATGGATTGTATGGGGGTAGGAATCAGGGAACTCCCAAGGTAGAATTGCTGGTTATACGCCCAACATTAGCTCGCTTTTGGAAGATTCTAACTGTCTGGTCATAGGGGTCATTGATGCTCATCATGAGTTGTGGCATTCGGTCTTCGGAAAGACCAGCGGAGTATAATGCTGGCTGAGCAGATTGATAATCTACGTTTTTCTCGGTCAAAGTGCTAAAATTCGCCAGATATCACCTCTTGTGACCTGGTCTGACAAATGACGTCATCTGGCAGCCCGTCGCCGCACTTTCATCAATAATTGGAAAGTCAATTGGTCTAGTTTCAGCGAGTTTACTAATCACGGGTTCAGGGATCTGCTCAACCATTCTGCTTTTCGGGTAGCAGAAAGGATCTTCCGAGACATCATCAGTGCTGCAGCAGCTAGACATATACCTGTCGGTCGAATAATACCCGAAGTGCGACCAAATTTCTCAACATAGGCCACGGGATTAGCAACGGATCTTGATGAGATTTGCCTTGCCAAACCCAGTGTCAGGGAGTGGTTAAGTCGTCTGAATAGTTGCAACATTGGAGCCGGAATAAGTGAATTGTGCGCAACCGTTAAATCACTCTCGAACCTTAGAAAGAAGAAAGAAAATAGGAACTCAGTCAAGTTTGGCGATGTTACGCTGATTGATGCGAAAAGGTGCGCAAGTTATTTCAATCGACAGTTTGTCGAACACCCCGGGACTTAAAGGGCGAAGAGAAGAGTATTACGTCGCATTAGATCTCTTCCCGCTGAGGATGAAACACCACAATTTACAATGGATAATGTTGCGAATGTCATCAAGAACGCTAAATCATCTAAAGCGTTGTTCACTGAAAGAATCTCCATGGTAATGCTGAAACACCTAGATGTGCCGGAAGTCGAGTATCTCACTAAAGTTCTCAACTTGTCGCTAGCCACTCACATCATTCCCGATGTTTGGAAAATTAACAGATTGTTTCCGCTACTGAAGCAAGACAAGAATGCCAGCAAAAGTGAATCGTACGGACTGATTTCGCTTTTGACGCCCGTAGCATGAAGACCCTTGAGTCTTTAATCCTCCCCAAGGTCAGAAATAGCTGTCCAGTTGTCGATCATCAGCATGGGTTCCGTAAGCAATAGGGATGTACGCCATCTCCACACATATTAGTCGAGGACTCAAGCAGAGCAATCCGTGTGGTAGAATAGTAATGGTGGAGCTCGACTTATCAATAACCTTTGATACTGTCAACCATCCACTCTGATTGAGGGCATCGAGCAGACCGGCTAAGTTTGAAACATTGGATAATTAATTATATGAGTGAACACCCTAGTCGTATGTGGAATCCAGGAACAAGAAGTCCAAGCCCCGTAGAGTGAAACAGGGAGTTTCCCAAGGTGGGGTGATATCTCTGAAAATGTTTAACCTCAACCTCTCCTATCGTAACGTATGCAGATGATTGTTCGATCTTGGTTTCAGGTACCTGATGTCATTGTGAAAGGCTGAACTCATATTTGACTGTTTTTACCACCTTTTTCCACGCTAGGAATATGCAAATATGCGCCAATAAATCTACGGCCACTCTGGTAACAGCATGGAGGGCAGAGGTGAGAACATTGAATGCCATGGTCGATGGTAATAGAATTCCGACCACAAGCTACCCAAAAATGCTAGGGGTCACATTCGACAGCATGATAATGTTGTCCGCGCATGCTATAGCTACCTGCGACAAGCTGAGATGTAGGAACAAGGTCCTCACGCCCCTAGCCGGTAGCAATGACAACCTGTAGAAAAAAATGCAAAACGATCCGAGAGGAGCTCTTAAACTTCACTTTTCCGAATTTTGTGTGGAAGGTACCAGAAGGAGTCGACCGATATGACCAATCTTCGAACTTAAACTAAGTTTGGGCAAAATTTGTGGATAACATGGATCTAATCGGTTGATCCGTTCGAGAGTTATTGCGCGCACTAGCCAGATAGACGGACGGACCGGGCTAAATAGACTCCAAATTGTCTGAAACGAATTTCGTCGTTCTATTATTTCGATGAGGCACATTTTTGGTCATATTAAGGTGTACATACCCACGTTAGCCTAACGGCTGAAGATATTAAAAGAAACGGCTCGGTCCTACCCTATTGACGTACAATCCATAAAACCCAAACAAAAAAGAGACAATTTCGTCCAAAATCGAAGTCAATTCTAAGCACCAGCGGGATGAGACGAACGAGCTTAAATACACAAAAATTGCTGAAAATTATGAGAATGTCGCAATATCTCAAATCAGTGGTTGCCATCACCACTGTATTGTATGAAATTATTATTGAATACGTTTTTACAAACGATTATTCTCCTGTACCCCTTTCTACTCTAGCGAGAGGCGCGTCTTGGTGACCAAATGAGTACTCAAGGGGATTCCTGAAAAAAAAACAAAGCTAAGCTTAGCGATGCTTGGAACGACCCGGACCAGTAAATCCCGATGAGAACTCCTCCCAGAGTTTGGTTGCCCAATATGGAGGGCGAAGGTCCAAAGCTGCTGAAAAATCTGGCGAAAATGAATAAAGATGTTCCCGTAATCGCCACAGACCCACCTCATGATAACAGCATGAACTTAGTTATCTCATAATCTGAGGCCGGACTAGAGGCACTCGAGATGTCGTTGGCATAAGGGTAGCCAAAGGTAAGATCCTACGCCCTTCTGGTCCGAATGGAGAAGACAATGAGGATGATGACATCGATTATGCCAAAAAGCTGATTGGTAAGAGGTCATTGACATCGCTCTAGTATCCAACAGACGACAAATTGAAATAGATAACTGGATAATATCCTATAAGAAGTCTTTCTCAGATAAAAATTGGATACTATTCAAAATATCTAAAAAAGCATCGCCAATTAAATGTTTTCGCAACCCAAAAATAACTAACAAAAAAGTTCAGCAGGGTTTTGAAATATAAACCTTCCAATATTCCACATACAGATTTCTCAAAGCTGCGAAAATAATCGGGAGAAGCCTACATACAAGGATATCCTTAATAATTATTGTTGCACAAACATTCCTCATATCAATAAGTGCACCCCGATCCATATTAGCTGAATGACAAGGATACCCTTAAGGGGAGTACACACTAACAGTCAAAACTGACAGTCAACGTACTTTAAGGACAATTTTCCGGCAAATAACAACTTTTATATAGCTAAAAACGTTTGAAATACAATATTTACGGTATTATTTAGAGATTATAAAAGAAATTTTTCAATTAGGCTTTGATATTCACGAAATAGACCTCGATGACTGTCAGTTTTGCTTGTCAATGTGTACTATACTTTATGAGTACACCAAATATGATTAGGGATACTGAAATCGATTTCGGTTAATCGATTATTAGCCGCAAAATTTCAAAAAGTCGTAGTCGACTATTGACTGTGCGAAAACCGGATTATAGATTATTCTTAATCAACTTTCGGAAGACGGAGTTAACTATTATTCGTAATCAACCATTAGACGTTATTATATTCGTAGTCGACTATTAATCGTGGTCGACTATTAGTCGTATTTGACTATTGGGTGTGCTTAAACCGCGTAATCGACGTACTTTTTAAGCCATCACGGATCGCATCAATGAAAATGGTCGATTTTAATCGGTTTTCGGCAGTTAACAAATAATCGAAAGTCGACTTTTAGAGCCGTCTCAAATAATCGACTAACCGAAAATGGAGTTTTAAGTTTTTTCACGAAAACCGAATAATCCTGGATTGAATTCTTCGTATCGTCAGATAACATTAAAGGCCAACCAGACTGAGTAAAGTAATGACAAAAGGTCACTCAAATCTTAGCTTTCACGGCCCTAAGAAGCCATGACAAAGAAAGTTGCAAGGTTCAGCGATTTCATGAACTACAAATTACACTGTGAACACAAATTTTGGGGCAGAGATAACTCCTTTTGGAGATGAAAGCCCTTGCTGAGTATATTAAGTAGTATATTAAGAAGGACAGATCCGCCGTGAGTCGAACTTCCGCGTTATGGCGTGATGAATATTTTGAAGTAGACTCTATAAGCCCTCAGGAATTAGCGTTATATATATTTGTTCACTGTTGCTTTAGCTTATTTTTGAGATGACATGTCTTCAGTCAAATCGAATGAGGATTATTTTCGTAGAATATTTCGATCTTCTAACTTGGTCCTTTATTTTAAGAGCCGTTATAAAAGTACCACAATATGACGTTTTCAGATTCGAAATGTTCTGCAAAAATGTCGCTCAGAAAATTTTAGGTACGGCTCTCATTGACAACTAATCGATTTTGTCGCGTTTTTATAGTCATTTTTGATATTTACCTCTGTTTGCTCCGAAAAAACACTGTTTTAGCGAAAACCCGAACTCTTTATATGTCTAGTATTCGCAAATAAATGAGAATCTCACGAACTTTTCGGCTTTCCCAAAAAACATCAGAGCAAAAATATTTGCAAACAACTATCAGCACGTATCAACTAAGAACTCATCGAGTTCTGTAAGTTGAAAAGGAACATCACCACAGCTGCCTGTGAGTGATTGTTGTTGGAATTTATTTCAAATTCCCTGCGCGTGACATCCGCTGTTTTTTGTTTGTTTTGTTTTGGTTGAAGTTTCAATCTCATTTGATTGTCTTTAAGTCTGGAGTATTATGGCTTAAACTTCATTATTACTTTCTGTATTACAGAGAGTAATGTTTTTCAAAACGAATTGACAGTGTTGCAAAATTTCACTGATCGCTACCAATATCATGATTTCACCAGTGTGTAAAAATTTTTTATTTTACCAAAAATAAAAAAAAAATAAATAAAAAATAAGTTTTTTTTAACGTATGTTTTGTTCTTTTTATCTTAAACATCTTAAAAACAGCTTCGATTTGCGATTTTGAGAATGGTTTAGCAATTAGTGTACCAGCATTAGTTTGTATTACTGAATTAAGCTTTTTTGTGCCCGCGATAGGTTTAGCCATTGCATATTTCAAATTAAAATCCTCTTTCGTATTTAAATAATTATCTTCTGAATAAAATATCATTATTATATTTGGTACTTTATTCGGCTCGGATGCCCAGTCATATAATTCCCAAGGTATATTTATTTGATCATCAATTTAGTTAGTTTATTGTTCGGCTGGTACAATAATTGCTAATCAATTTTCAAAAACGAAGCAGTTTTTAAAATTTTTAAGATAAATTCCTAAATAAAACAAGTAAAAAAGTATCAGTCGGCTTTGCCGACAGAGATATACCCTCAGCCTGTGTATATTGAACCAAATTTTTCCCAAAATACGTATGTATTTAGGGGGTTTTAAAAATTTTGGGCGTTTGAACCGACGAAAATGTTGATTAGGATTAAAGATCAAAAGTTTTGCGGAGGAGATACTAAAACATATGGATCGCCATTGATCGTTATGGAAGTGGATCTCCAGCCACAACACATGGTGTCATAGGGGGTTTTTACACTCTTCGGGCTGTTTGCTCAAGAAGTATGGACTTGCCCCTAAAAAAACTTTTACCATCGTAATTGAGGCAGCGAATGCAAGTTGCTTGAAATTATCCGAAATTTTGTGTGGGAGGTACCGGATGGAGTGGACAAATATAGTTCATATTTGAACCTGATCTATATCTGGTAGATATATTAGGATGTGTAAAGTATAGACCAATTCGGCCACTCCCTTCAATAGTTACCGTACGAACAATTTTTCCGAACATGTTTGAACTTTTGTGGGGGAGGTACCTAAAGGAGTGAACCGATATGGCTTATCTTCAAACTTAAACTATGTTTGGACAAAATATCACTAAGACCATATTTTGGCCCGAATCGGCAGATCCGTTCGAGAGTTATCTTTCGCTCCAACCACCTTACACGGTGTCATATGGGTTTTTCGCAAGTTTCATGATATTTACTCAGGAAGTGTGGACTTGCCACTGATGAAACTTGTACCGTCGTATGGAGGGCAGTGAATACAAGTTGCCAAAACAAAAATCAAAGCGATTTGAGAGCTGACCCTAAACTGAACTTTTCCGAAATTTTGTGTGGGAGGTACCTGAAGGTGTGGACCTATTGAGACCATATTGGAACCTCATATTACTCTGGTAGAAAGTTTACGCTATACAAAGTATGGACCAAATCGGTCACTCCCTTCAAGAGTTATCGTGCGCACAAACTTTCCGAACATTTTCGAACTTTTGTGGGGGAGGTACCGGAAGGAGTGGACCGATGTAGCTCATCTTCGAACTTAAACTAAGTTTGAGTAAAATATTACGAAAGCCAAAATTTGAACCGAATCGGTTCATCCGTTCGAGAGTTATCGTGCGCTCCAGCCAGCAGAACAGACAGACAGACAGACGGACGGACATGGCTAGATCGACTCCAATTTGTCTGAAACACATTTCGTCCAAACATACTTGGGGTCTAAAACCATTATTTCGATGAGGCACATTTTCATCGTATCAAAGTGTATATGGCGAATAACAAAATTCCTTTACAATTCCATTTGAAAAAAATTAAAAAAATTTTTTGCGAGCACATCTACGATTTTTGGTATAGAGGTAAAGGAAAAAAATCCGGTTTCAAATCTGCTCGCGTTCACGAAATTGGCCAATGCGCGCAAAAGTTATAGCTGTTTTTATTCTCATATAAAGAAAAAATATTTAAAAATATATTTTTTGTTGTTATGAGAAAATGTATGCACAAATCGTTAACAGCTTTCCATATCTATTCGTAGATGTTTAAATAGTTATTAAATTTATTAATATTTTCGCGGAAAATCAACAAATAATAAAAAAATTTTGAAGTACATCCAAATTATCCTGTCCCAGAATCCGTACAAACCCTCAAAAAATAAATTAAAGAATATATGCGGAATCTAGACAATGCGTAGAAAAATATGATACCAAATTTATAGAGATTGGGTACATAAATTGCATATTACAGCAACAACAAAAGAGAAAAACTTATTGTTGGAAAATATTGTTGCAAATATTTTTTTGGTTTGATTCTAAAAATTAGAAAAAAATATTTGGGAGTTCTCCAACTATTTTGCTAAAATCCCATAGAATAATGAATGTATACTGTTAAAACTTCATCAAAAAATATGGTTTACCATCGCGAGAGTTTAACTGATTACTGTAATAACTTATAAGGGTAGGAAATTAAGAGTAATATTGAAATTACAATCATTCAATTAATATTAAAATTAAAAAGCCCATTATTCGCGAAGTAGTTAAAGTCGGTTGATGCGCATCCGTTATTGGATACAGCGAATCAATCTCTTTCAAAATTTATGCATATTTCGATGTTTCACTCAGGGGCCATTGTGTGCCGCCAGTTGCATCATACACTGCAAAAAACCTTAAAGTTGGTAAAAGTCGCGCAATGTGCATACGATTTTGATGCGCATCCGGTTTCATTAGCGCCTATCAAAAATACGTCAAAATATACCAATTTTAATTAGATTCTTCAAGAACCGCGGATGTGCCTCAACATTCAATTTTTTGTGAAAGACCCATATTACTCGCGTATCTCTTTTCTTTTATGACACGCGTTTTCGCAAATATTATAATCGCCAGTAAAGGATTCCATGTATGTAAAAAAATTTAAAGAAAATCGCGGTTTAGTACGCGGATTTGTCAAAATATATTTTTGCTGATTTTTCGATTTTCAAGGTATCTATATCCGCAGTTTTAGTAGATGGATTCGATCGCGGAAGGCTTCATTAGAACCGTCGCGTAAAAAAACTAAATTCACGCGGGTTTCAAAGGAAATGGATGACAGTTGTAAATTTTACACGCAAAAAATAGGTTTTGTAAGAAAATTCACGCATCAAATGTTGGCCTTTCGACTCCAATTACTAGGATGCTGTAAGGAGCACACTCATGAGATATGCACCAAACGACGTAAAATCACGAGTTCTATAATCGTGTTAAGAGTTTGGAATATTATCTTCTTGCGCGCCCGGATTATTAAAAAAATTCAAAAAACCCCGAAATCCCGGCTTCAAAATGTCAGCATCAATTTTAGGTGGATGCAGTGGATATATCGAAAAATCATACGCTACAATCTTGTTGCCCATGGAGTATTCTGTGATTCTTTCTTTGTGGATAGGTCTACAAAATGTAAGGTTAAGCCAGAAATCGTATGGGAACATAAAAAAACTTATTGACTTCAACCCATTTTTACTAATTTTTCTACATTGATGCCAACACAGCTTCCACGAAAATTAATTTTAATGATCGACATTATGGGATCCCTCCTAAAACACTTCATTTTAAAGAATTGTAGTCATACTTTATAGAATATGTTAACGGTTCACGAATTCTAAATGGGCGAAACTCGGATTCATCGATTGTAAAAAATTTTTGTTTTTCGCCATATACCCTTTCTAGCCTAAAGGCTGAGGGTATAACAACAAAACAAATAGTAAAAAATGTAATTTTGTATTTTTAGGTAAAATATCAAATGTTTCACACTGGTATAAAGGAAAAATTTAATTGACAAATTTAACAAGTAAAAAAGTACCAGTCGGCTTTGCCGACAGAGATATACCCTCAGCCTGTGTATATTGAAACAATTTTTTCCCAATAAACGCATGTATTTATGGAGTTTTAAAAATTTTGGGCGTTTGAACTGACAAAAATGTTGATTAGGATTAGAGATCAAAAGTTTTGCGGAGGAGATACTAAAAAGAATGGATCTCCAGTCACTACATATGGTACCATTGGGGTTTTTTACAACTTCAGGGATGTTTGCTCAAGAAGTATGGACTTGCCCCTGAAACAACTTTTACCAGCGCAAATGAGGCAGCGAATGCAGGTTGCTTCAACAAAAATCAAAGCTATTCGAAAGCAGGTCTTAAAGTGAACATGTATCCGAAATTTTGTGTGGGAAGTACCGGATGGAGTGGACAAATATAGTCCATATTTGAACCTGATCTATATCTGGTAGATATATTAGGATGTGTAAAGTATGGTCCAATTCGGCCACTCTCTTCAAGAGTTATCGTACGCACAATTTTTCCGAAAATTTTTGAACTTTTGTGGGGGAGGCACCTGAAGGAGTGGACCGATATGGCTTATCTTCGAACTTAAACTATGTTTGGACAAAATATTACTAAGGCCAAACTTTGGACCGAATCGGCAGACCTGTTCGAGAGTTATTTTGCCCTCCAACCTCCTCACACGGTATCATGGCAAAGTATGGACCAAATCGGTTACTCCCTTCAAGAGTTATCGTGCGCACAAACTTTCCGAACATTTTCGAACTTTTGTGGGGGAGGTACCGGAAGGAGAGTTATCGTGCGCTCCAGCCAGCCAGACAGACAGACAGACGGACGGACATTGCTCAATCGACTCCAAATTGTCTGAAACACATTTCGTCCAAACATACTTGGGGTCTAAAACCATTATTTCGATGAGGCACATTTTGCCCGTATGAAAGTGTATATACCCTCGTTAGCATAAATGCTGAGGGTATAAAAAATAAAAAAAAATTGTGATCAAACAACACCAAATTGGATTTAACATTTTTGCAATTGATCGAAGTTTAATACAAAAAAATTCAAGAAAATCGAAGAGTACTAACAATCATTAGGTCTGTACGATAACCTAAAAATTTGCACAAATTCGTACAAATTTTTACTGAAGGCTGTTCGATAACAAAATTATCCAGCAAAAGTGAGCGAGTTGAGAGAGATTTTTGACAGTTCTGTGACTGAGAACTTGCAAATTTTTGCGGGATAAATTTTCCCAGCTGACTTTTAATCAGCTGTTCAATGTAAACAACACATTTCTTTAGATTCTAAAGCGTTGTGGATAGGATTATTGCTTTAAATAAGTAAAATGTTTTGTATATAGTTTTTACAGAATTCGACTTTTTCAAGGAACCGTTAGTTAAAACAAAACTGAAAATATACTGAAATCTTTTGCTGATGAGCAGCATCACCACAGACAGCAAAAATGAAGGAAATCAAAAAAACTCATTTTGAAAAAGTATCCGATTTCACTCAGATATCCCCATATGTATTTCAGCAGGTTGAGAATTCTTGAGACCTCCGAACACGGCTACCAGTTCTTGTCTGGAAATGGTATTTTATTTTCCAACTCTACCATACAGAACTGTACCGAGAATTCTCTCAACAAACTGGGATACACCGGTTTCGGTAACCCTTTTTTTTAAATATGTTTAATATTAAAATAATCGATTGACTTCAAATTTGAAATTCTTACAGCCTTTTCTTAAATCTCAAAAGAACCTACATCAGAGAGAATTTGTTTCAATTTTAAATTGTTGATTTGAACACCAATTAGCAGTTGTTGAACAACATTAGTACGTAGTAGAACAAAGATGGTTACATATCTCCCATATCAATCAGTGAATGATATTTTTGTAGGCATTTTATGAAAAAAAAGAAACATGTTATTTATTAAAGAAGTTCGTTTTATTGTCCAATAAAAAAATCAAGTGCAATTCATTCACTTATTCACGTTTCTTTAACAAATTGAATCATGTGTCATGTGTGCTGGCGGCACTGTCACAGTCGACGTAAACGCCAACGTCATTTGTGCAAACTGCATTTTCCACTTTGTGGTGTTGTAAAATTTGCAATTGGCATATCATTGCTTATGCATTTTTTGTTTGCTTACAGAGAATAATTAAAGAGAAACAATTAAAAATAATTTTGATATTTTGAATAAAAGAGATTTCTTTAAATGTGAGAGAGGTAATTCAATTATTTTTTTAAGTGTGTGACGTACATACATATCTACATAAGTATTTATGTGCATTAGCAGTAAGAAAATTTGATCCACATGTTGGTGCTGAATGTAAGTTGAAACAAAAAATTCAGCTAATGATACTTTCCAATAGATAACAAGTTTGGGCGACCTTGACAACAGTGGGTACTATTTGGAGTCAAGTCAAGTTTGAAAGAATTAAGTCAAATACTTTTTATACCTTCAGCCTTTAGGCTACACTTTGATAAGATCAAAAATGTGCCTCATCGAAATTATGCTCGTGGATCCAATGTAAGTTTGGACGAAACACGTTTCAGGACCGCATTCACACGATAGTTGTTTATGGCATCTGCATTCGTATGAATCCTGGTCAATCCTGCTCGGTATGCTTGTTGATCTAGGGGGTCTCGTTCTTGTAATGCTGGACCTCTCTTTCTAGATCAGGAATATCCCTCCTGACATGCCCGGACGGGGGTCCTATAAACCAAATGGTGATTAGGATGGCTCTCACGGTAACACCCGATCAAGTACACCCTATCAAGCATGGAATTGTGCACCCTGTTGTAGTTCTCAGAGCGGGATTCTGCAAATTTGAAAAATTTTCCATCAAGTTGCACTTATAATCGCAGACAAAACTGGCGGCGCAAAGCTTACCACAGACCAGCTTCTTTATCGGCGCACCAAGTACTGGCGACAAGGGACTTTAAGACCTTGTTCCTACAGCTTGTCACAGATTGTGCTTGTCACGAATGTGACCCCTATAATTTTGGGGTAGTTTGTGGACGGTATTCTGCTCCATCGACCATGACATTCAACTCTGTTCTCACCTCTACCGTCCATGTGGTGAACAGAGTGAACGTAGACTTAGTGGCGGATATTTGTATATACCTCGCGTGGTAGGAGTTCAGCCTTTCCCAAATGACATCAGGGAAGGTACCTGACGCCAAAGTCATGCAATCGTCCGCATACGTTACGATCTCAATGTCATTTGGAGGAGGCGGAATACAGGAGAGGTAGAGGTTAAACAGTTCCGGAGTATCACCCAACCTTGAGAAACTTCTCCTCCTTTCACTCTGCGGGGCTTGGACGTCTTGTTCCTAAATTCCACGTATGACTGGCGTCCACACATAAAATTGATTATCCAAAGTTTCAAACTTGGCCGGAGGGTTGTCTGCTCGATGTCCTCAAACAGCGCGCCATCACCGTTCGGTGACACGGTTTGCTCTGGTTGAGTCCTCGACTAATATGTGTGGATATGGCATGGAACGCTGTCGTGCTGAGATGCTTACGGAATCTATGCTGATGATCGGCAACTGAATAGTCGTTTCTGGCGCTGGGGAGGACTAAAACCTCAAGGGTCTTTACTACGTGCGACAAAATCGAAATCGGCCTGTACGATTCACCTTTGCAGGCATCCTTACCTGGCTTCAGTAGCGGGACCACCCCCACCATTTTCCAGACTTCGGGAACGATGTGGGTGGTTAGCGACAGCTTGAGAACTTTAGTGAGATACTCCACTCCCGAAACATCCAGCTGTTTCAGCATTACCATGGAGATTCCATTAGGGCCCAACCCTTTAAATGATTCATTCTCGGCAGGAAGATATATAATGTGACGTAATACTTTTCTCTCCGCCCTGTCACTTCCGTGGTGCTCGACAAACTGTCGATTGAAATAAATAGCGCGACCGAGATCCTATCGTCATTCTGTCCATGGTTCGAGAGTGACTTAACCGTTGCCCCGAATTCACTTTATCCGGCTCCAATGTTCTAGCCATCTTCAGATGATTTCTCACCGACTTCTAGTTTCAGCTCATTGACTCTAGAGTCGCTGCGGTTGGCACGATGAAGCTCACCATCTCATCGCCTCTGCTGGGAAATTTGGTCTCACTTCGGGTATTCGACCAACAGGTATAGGGCGAGCGGCTGCAGCAGTGATATGTCTAGCAACCTCCTTTCCGCTAACCGAACATGAGAAGTATTGGGCAGATCTCTAAAGCGGAGGTTAGTGAACTCTCTGATATAAGGCCAATTAGCTTTCCCATGATTGGTGAACGTGCGGCGTTCAGAGGTGATGAAATCGGGCGGTCTGCTGTTGGAGATAATTATGGGGAGATGATTTGATTCAAGGGGGGCCACAGTGGTGCAAAGGTTAGCACGTCCGCCTTGCACTCAGAAGGTCTGCGGTTCGAATCCCAGGCTAAGCAACATCAAATTTACAACGGTGGCAAAATTCCCCCTCAGTAATGCTGTCGACATTTCCTGAGTATTTCAGCCATGAAAACAAATTCTCTACAAGTGGTGTCGTAAGACACGCCGTTCAGTTTCGGCGATAAAAAGTAGGTCCCATATCATTGAGCCAATATGAATCGGCGTGCACTCATTGATATGAGAGAAGTCTCCCTTGTCCCTCCGGGGATGTTGTGGGAACATATGTATGATTTGATTCAAGAGAAACGACTGTCAAACCATGTAACACGATGGTTATACATAGCTGGTGAACTGTTACACTCTACGCTAATTCTGGTATGGGCGTCCTCATTTACCGTGCAAAAAGTAGCACTATACCCCTCTTGTAATTTCGGAGGACCGAATGTTACAACTCATGATAAGCATTGAAGTCCCCCAAGACCTGACGGTTATGACCTTCCAAAAGCAGGCTACTGTCCTGGTATGTCTGGCACACTAATATTCTCGAACGGATCAACCGATTTCCTCCAAATTTAGCATCTGCCAATATTTTGTCCAAACTTAGATCGAGTTCGGCTACCTCCTCAACATTTCTTCCAGAAATAGATTAGATTCGAATGTAAACTATATTCACTACTACGGATACCTCCCAGACAAAATTTCAAAAACTTTCCCAAAAGCGCAATTAACGACTTTTTTCGATCATTTCGAAATTTTTTTCATCTGGTTCTCATCGCGGACCCTATCAAACAGTAACATATTTCGGGGTCCAGTCCATACTTATTAATTAAGGTGTCTGATGAGCACAATAACTTACAAATTTACTATCAAATGCATATCAAATTCTATCGGACATCGGACAACTAATTTAGGTACCTCCCTGACAAAAGTTCAAAATTTTCACTTAAATGCAATTTAAGTGCTGTTCGAGAATCGTTTTGAAAATTTCACCGAGGGTAGCCCTTGTGATACTGATTGCAACGATATAATTGTTTTCGTGGGCAAGTGCATATTTCTTGACAAAGCTCTAAAAAGTCCTACGGTGTCCAACTGAAATGGCTGGTGGGCACCATAAATACAAAAAGTTATTGGTCATTATCCATCTTGGCTCATCGTAATATTTCTCTCAATGTAAAATCAAGTTAGAAGATGGACTATTTCCGAAAAACCTTCCGGCAATCTCCTCGTAATAGTTCAAAATTTTTGCTTAAGAGCAGTTTAAGGGCTGTCCGAGTGGATGTTATTGGTCTAGCCTTTGCACGTTGTGATATCTATAATACACTTAAATCAAGTTTGAAGATGGACTTACGTCGGAAAGAGTTGTACGGGTACCTCCCCTACAAAAGTTCAAAATTGTCGCCAAGTGCAGTTTAAGAGCTGTTTGAGAATTGATTTGACATTTTCATCGCAAGTACATAGTTGCTGCTATTATTTAATCAATACATTTTTTCGTGAGGAAGTTAATTTTTCTTGAAATATTGCCCCGAAAGCTCTTAAAACCCCTACGGTGACCAACTAAAATGGCTGTATGGTGCGCTATTAAGGGAAATTATCGAGCTCTAAGATGGACCATGTCGACCCATTCTTTCAGGTATACATACATATATGTATAAGTCCAATCGGATCGACTTGAAATTTTAATATCCGATATTCCTTGTGATCATGACTAGAACAATGTTTTTCTAGGGGAAGTAAATACTTGCCGTCATAAGCGCCGCGAAAGCTTCCAATATTAAGAGTAACTCCTTCATACATCTCTCGCACACAAGTACATGTAATTCCAGGTTTTTATTTATTTTATTCTCGATACTTCTCTTGATAATGACCCGAATATTTAAAATTTAAATTTTAAATACGCCTTTAAGCACTGCTCACTAAAATAACGTTCGTGTTTTATGCCGACTTCCATCACTCTGAAGTTCAAATCCTGTAAATTCATCTCCACAAAACTATTTCTCAATTGACAACCCTAATGTCTGCGCCACTTGTTATCCACTGAGTTTAACGATCTTTTAATGATATTCGCAATGGATGCACACAGAGTTGCACACACACACACACACCAACCATTCAATCAAACGACAATTGTTGTTATTGTAGTATATAATGGTTACGGTTGCCACCGGGCAAAAAAATTGTCTACCAAAATTTTCGGAGAATTATACCAAAAAGTTACCAACAAATTAAATTTGCCATTTCGTTTGTTACACATCGAACTATGCATCGAAAACTCTGTAAAAGGTAAATGCATGAATTACAACAACTAACAAATTTACAAAAAAAATTCTATTTTTTTTTTTACATTTTGAAAATCCTCTAAAATACAACAAATTTGAATCAAAATGCAAATATAATTACGATGAAAAGAAGTACTTTATGGTAGCAAATTTCGATGTTTCAAATTTCACGAGTAGACCCTATTACATTTTGAAAACCAATGGCATGTTCCAGTACTGCAACAATCGACTAATTTTTACTATTTTTTAGTAAAAAAATAGTAGCTTCTTGCAGGTTATGGAACAGAGCATTTATAGTTTGTACAATCAACGTACATGAAAATTTTCATAGTCTGGCATAAGTCGAAGGTCACACTAGAGTGATTCATTGAAACAATTTCATGAAAACAAGAGTTTCACAGTAGAGTGATTTCATAAAGTTGCTGTAGTGGGGAACTCGATCTATAAATACCTAAAAGTTTCAATTAAACCACTCTAGTGTGACCTTCGAATAAGTCTTTAAAAAGTTACCAAATCAAAAACGAAGTTACCAAGTTACCAACCGTATAAAAAGTTACAAATTTGGTAATATTCTACCAACTGTGGCAACCGTGATTATAACCACCTATAACCATTATGTACGTGTTGCTCTCTTTCCCGCTAGACATCTGCACACCAAACATGCCCCTCAAAAACCATCTTAAACCACTTTTAATTTCATTTGACCTAGCTTTAAGACATTCATCTATCCAAACGAGCACAAAAGTAACAACCTGTTGCACCAAATCTATTCCTCACAATGCCAAACATGTTGCGCTAGTCTGGTAATTCAAGCTAAGATGTTCAAAACTGTTACACCGATAATAACTTCTCCAAACCAACAAAATATGTTGCATTCAATTGGAAAGAGGAATATGGGTATTTCCACTGTTAAAAATGTGGAAAAAAACAGGGTGCTATGGTTGGATGGGTTATAAATACACAAAACTAATCCGGATCCATATCCACTAACTGTGATATCCAGCAGATGAGATAAATATGAAAAGGAAAATTGGAAAAGGGGATACGGGTATTTCCACTGTTTAAAATGTAGAAAAAACCAGGATGCTATACACAAAACTAATCGGGATGTATATTCACGAACTGTGATATCCAGCAGACGTGATAAATATGAAAAAAAAAGTCTTCGCTGGAGAAAATAGTGGGTTTTCTGTGAAAACGTCAGTTTCGTGAAAACATCGGGAACACACATATTTGCTCTGTTCCAGAACCTGCAAGAAGCTACTACTTTTTACTACGATGACATTTTTTCCTTTATGTTATCGAAAAAAAATAGTAAAATTAGCAGATTCTTGCAGTACTGGAACAGACCAATTGTGTGTAATTTTACACATATAAGCTCTGTTCCAGAACTAAAAAGTATTTACAATTTTTACCACTTTTACACATTTTGCCTTCCCTTACACAAAATGTATATGAAAATCTTTTACGACTTTTACAACTTTTGAGACTTTTACCACTTTATAAAGTACGGGAACAGTTCAATAGTTGTATGTTTAATGCTTTTCTATTTACCCATAAATCGAAATCAAAGTAAAAATGTCATAATATTTTGGAAATTACCCTAGAATTTCTATTACTCTCCCGCATCTATATTCACATAATGGGTTTGACAAGTTTCTATATACAGATGTACATGTATGGGTAAAAGAACTCAAAACTTGTTTAACATCTGTTCGAAGAATGAGGAAAAAAAGAGAATCTAGTTTATCTTTCCACTAAATATAATTTTCCATTGAAGAGTTTATGATAGCATTGAGACAAATGTACATACAGTCGGTATTTAAGACACACATATTATTTATGAGTTAATCTATATACACGCAGAAAAATGTATGTTAGAAATATGTTTGGATCCAAACAAATATATGTTTGGGACCGGTTGCAAACAAATATATGTTTGCTACATTTTGTAACATATCTCAATTTGATATGTTTGGGTAAAACATATTTTTTATGTTAGAACATCTTTTTCATGGGTGGAGAGAGGATGTTTGTCAACGCGAGTAATAACAGTGCTCTCGCGGCTGCGGAATGCTGTTTTATAATAAAGAGTTGTGTGTATTGTATAATAGAGGACGTAGAAGCGAAGAAGGGGGCTTTGGTGCTTTGATGGCGTGTATGCGTCAAACTCGTTTGTTTCTTGTTTTGTTGCCCAATGCCCAATACATTTTATAATTGAATCGAAAACTTGAATGGAATTATTTTATTGGACAAGGAAGAAATCGCATTTAATATCGGTAATTACATACATATGTATATTTGATGATGTCAACTTTGAGTAAAATTTGTTTTATTTCACATCTAAGGAGAAGCGTTCAACTACGTTTCTATATATTTTTCTTTTTAAAAGTGTGAATATTTACAAATTATTTTAATCAGTATTTCTTTTATTAAAGTGTGTTATGTATTTCTTTGGAATTTGTATGTACCTATGTGTCTGTTGTTGTTGTGCCTTTCAATAAACAAAAACACCACCATTTGTGTGTATATTATAGAGATATCAAGTGAGCTCTTACTGAGAGCATACATTTCAAAGTGTTTAACATTGAAATTTACGCTCCCTTGCTCTCAGTAATCGCCCACTGGTGCACGTGTTTTTTTTGTGGCTTTTGGGTTTGTATTTGTTTGCACCCAAACATTTAAATTGTTTGCACCCATACATATAAATTGTTTGCACCCAAACATATAATTTGTTTGCAGGACCCAAACATATGTTATGTTTGGGACTGTTGCAAACATGTATTTGTTTGCTGCAAAATATGTTTGGGACATATGTTAGATAGGCCGTTTTTTTCTGCGTGTACATATATCTGGATTAGGCCGGGGCGATTTGTGTGTAAGAAAACAACCTTAATGGGCACTTCGCGTTTCTGATTCCTGCGATTGAACTTAGCAAAAAGTCCAGTAGATCATATGTCTGCGGTGAAAATCGAGCATTCCGATTTTGACTTGACATTTTTTATTGACGTTTTTTTGGATATTTTGGCATATAACAGCCAAACCATTGAGATTTGCGAACCAACACAAAATTGTAAGAACTCTCTAGTACATCGCAAAAGTATTGGAATGCTTCTTCAGGCAGTTTTGGCCTTGGGGCAGTGCACATTTTCCGGAAAATATCGATAAATGACGCTGTGCTACAAAAGTTGACCAGAAAAATATTAAAGCGTTCTGTTACAAAATTCTATCGTGTTGGGGTCCATAGACAACGAAAATACCTTTGTTTCGTTTGCGTCACTTCGTTTTATTATTTTATAACGGTAAAAGTAGTGAAAATCTGGGTTTCTTAAATTTTCAAATTTAAACGGGCATATCTTCTTTTTTTCACATCGGAATTCTATTAATCTTTTTTCCTTCAAAAACTCCCTGAAGGAGCATTCCAATACTTTTGCGATGTACTAGAGAGTTCTTAATTACTGTGTTGGCTACAACTTTGGTCTTTGTATTGGATTGCAAATCTCAAAGGTTTGGCTTTTATATGCCAAAGTATTCAAAAAACGTCAATAAAAAACTTCAAGTCAAAATCGGGAGGCTCGATTTTCACCGTAGACATATGGTCTAGTGGACTTTTTTGCTCAGTTCAATCCCACTAATCAGAAACGTGAATGCCCCATTGAATTTTTTAAATCGTCCCAGCCTAATCTGGATACATATAAAAAATCTGATGGATCACCAAAGCCCAGTTTATTCATTATAACGTCATCTAGATTTATTCCATACACAAACATATGTAAGAAACAAAAGGATATGCCATTTATGTGATTGTGATATGAAACTAGTAAAATCTCCAAAATTTATGCTGAATTGCTCTTCGGGTTCTTTTATGATAGCTACTCTCTTAACATTCAATTTGATGGGGAAAGAAAAGTTTTTTAATAGAAACCACATTTATGAGCGGTTATTATTTAAATCCCTATTTAAAGCTTAAAGCTTCATGGAAGCAAACATTGAATTTGCCGCATACATATGTCTAATCAACCAATTTATGCAAAATTAAAAAAACTTCATTGAAGGAAATGTTTAACATTACAAGGTAAAAGGCGAATGGATGTGCAAAGAGGAAAATAAAAAATGCCAAATTGGGAGTAAACGACGCATTGGTTACTCTAGCTTCAAACCTAGTGGTGCCAAAAGAGGAAACCTGATTCTCCCGAAAGTAGATCGGACTCATCCAAAAGCAGTACAGATAGTCCTTGGAAGGAAAACAATGCAACATTAATAAGCTATAGGCACCACAACTCAACAGCACTGCAAGACACTTTATTGACCTACAAGGAAACAACAATGTGCAACCATCTTTCCGCTAAGGGCATTGAAATTCCAACCTTATGTCAGTCAGGAATCCACATGGCTGTCAACATGGCAGCTGCTGGTGAAGTTGAAAGCAGCCTTCACCAATGGTAAAACTGAGATAAAAAACAGGCGGATGCAGAGACGACGCTTTGAGGGAAAATATTACTGCGCCTATATATGAAGATCATAGTTTGGGGGTGATAAATTCCTTTCGCTGATGGAAGTCTATGAAGAGAATATTACAAACCTAGGAGGGCAGTTATGTCACATATGCCACATTTTATATAGTGAGGAAATTTGTGTTACGTTATTATTTTTTGTCATTCACCACGAATGAATTCATTTCGCTATAACTTAGAAGTTTGACCGATAAAATAACCATCCTTCTGTGTCCATAATATTGTCTTCATGGGCTTTCATTTCAAAAAGGAATATGTCAACACACAAAGTCTGATCTTCATATTAAGGCGCAGTGATTGATACTTTTCTTTAAAAATGAGTCACGAACACGGAAATTTTGTCCTAGCGCCGGAACCAGCAACGTTTAAATTGGCAAATTAAAGTAATGGTTTTAGACGCCATGTATGTTTCCGCCGTTTCCGCCTGTCTGTCTGCCTGGCTGAAGCGCACCATAACTCTCGAACGGACCAAACGATTTGTCCCAACTTATGGATCTCGTAATATTTTGTCCAAAATTGTTTAAATTCGAGGATGTATCATATATCGGTCCACATCTTTGGGTACCACCTCCACAAAAGTTAAAATGTTTATGGTAAAATGGTGAGCACGATAACTCTTAAAGGGAGTAACTGATTTAGTCCAAACATTGCACAGCACAATTTTCTCCAAACTTATTTCTTATTTTTTTGTAAAGGCGTACTTTGTTCTCAGTATGTTATCCTCGTGGCCTTCGTGGGAAAATCCATACTTCCTGTCATAATTGACCAAAATAGCTAAAAACCCTGTCGACATATTTTGCAGCAAACATATATATATGTTCTAACACAAAATATATGTTATGACATAAAATATGTTTGGATCCAAACATATGTTATGTTAGGAACTGGTGCAAACATGTTATATGTTTGGATTCAAACATATTTTATGTTTACATTCAAACACATTATATGACTACGAAAAGGAGAGACTGACAACGTTTGCAGATGGAAGTTCGAATATGGATTATATCGTACAAATCCTCTCGGTACCTTCCTCACAAAGTTTAAAATTTTCGCTTATATTTAAACTTCACAAAAGCGAAATTTTTTTATTTGATGTTCATAGTTTGTTTGCCATTTTCATCGATTTCCCTGTGATTCTGATTAGTCTCTGGGAAGTCCCCGCTTTTGACACAGCAATCCAAAAGCTCTAAAAATCCTAAATGGATGGTTGGCACAATAACTATCGAAAGGAATGACTCACAAAATTTGATCCAGTTCCAATATGGACTATGCCGGTCCGTACCTTTGAGTTTCTCCTCCGCAAAAGGTCAACTTTTGCACTTCAACCCAGTTTAAGGCCACTTCTCGGATCGTATTGAAATTGTAATAGCGGGTTATCGTTGTGATTAAGACTACAACATTATATTTTTTCCCAAGGAAAGCTAGTACTTCCGGATATACATACATACATTTGTAACAATAGTTAGTGACACTCCTTCACACTTAGTAGTCTTTGTTGCAACGCTATAATTTTATTCTCCATACTTCTCCCGATAATGGAAAGACTGTTCCAAAAATTAATTAAGCCCATTTTTTGAATACCTACTCCACAAAGCCCAAACTACGATGTGAAAAAATTGGACCAAATCAGGACTCCCTTAAAAGACTAAGTATTTACTGTCGATTACTGTCACAATATGAGCTCGGAGGATTACCTATCCCTAAATTGCTCATTAGCAAGTGATGTTTAAATTTTGTTTGTGAGGTACCAGACGGAGTGGACCGATACAGTTCATATTCCAACATGATTGAAGTCTGAAAGAAATATTACGATGCTCAAATGTTGGACCAATATCAATCACTCCGTTCTATAATTATTATGCTCCTCAGCCACCTAATTTGGTCAGTACTTAACAGTACTTCGAACAGTGCGTGCACCACCATGTGGGACGTGTTTATACGCCTTTTTAGCGGGTTCATCATCGCTCATTCTTATGACATGGCCTAGCCAACGCAATCGTTGCATCTCGATGCGTTTATCTATACTGGTGTCGTTGTATAGCAGATACAGCTCGTGATTCATACGACGTCGATATTCACCGTCAACGCAGATTGGTCCGTAGATCATTCGAAGAATTTTTCTCTCAAAACACCGAGCACTGCCTTGTCTGCTTGCGCAAGTACCCAGGCGTTATTTTGCTTACTGCTTACTTACCAATACAATTCTTCTTTTTATTTCACAACTGATGTTATTTGTTGTCTTTACTGCGGTGCCTAGGTAGACGAAGTCTTTTACTACCTCAAAATTATAAGAACCAACTTCAACAGTTGGTCCGAGCTCAATGGACGCATTGCGCGTCGACACCATCAACTTGGTCTTCTCGCCGTTTACCGTCAGACCCACTTTAGCAGACTCTCCTTCGACCCTCATAAAGGTATGAGTTACTTCTTTTACTGATCGTCCCATGATGTCTATATCATCAGAATAAGCAAGTAACATGTGGCTATTGGTGTAGATTGTGTCACTTCTTTTGACGTTTGCCTCTCGCATAACATTTTCCGGCAGGATGTTGAATAAATCACACGAAAGGCTGTCTCCTTGCCTGAAACCTCTTTTGGTACAAAACTCTTCGGAGAGGTTCTTTCCTATTTTAAATGAGGATCGAGTGTCAGTTAAAGTCATTTTACAAAGCCGGATGGGCTTTGCTGGGATACCAAATTCAGACATGGCTTGGAATACCTTTGAACGTATAGGGCTGTCGAAGGCTGCATTATAATCGACAAAAAGGAGGTAAGAGTCGATCTACATCGCTTGGGTCTTCTTCAGGATTTGCCGCAGGGTAAATATCTGGTCAATGGTGGACTTGCCAGGTCTAAAGCCACATTGGTATGGTCCAATTATTTCATTGACCATTGGCTTTAGTCGTTCGCACAATATCCCTGACACTATCTTATAGGCAATAGGGAGAAGACTTATGCCCCTTTAGTTGGAGCATACAGTCTTATCTCTTTTCTTGTGGACGGGACACAGGATGCTCAGGTTCCAATCGTCGGGTACGTGTTCTTCCTGCCAGATGGTGCTAACTAGCTAATGCATACACTTTATCAGCGCGTCGCCTCCGGTTTTAAACAGCTCGGCTGGTAAGCCATCTGCTCCTTATTATTCTTCAGCCGGTTGATTCCTGTTTTTACCTCATCTTGGCCGGGCGGTATACATTCTATACCATCTTCTGGGATTGGATATGTGGTATCTTCGTTGGCTTTGTTAGTATTGGATAGCAGCAGTTTGGAAAAATGCTCTTTCCATTTCCCGAGCACACTATCTATATCAGTTACCAAATTACCTTGGTGGTCTCTACAGGAGGATGTGCCTGTACCACAGCCATCAGTTTGATGCTTCACTCTTTGGTAGAGTTTTCGAACTTCATTCTGTCTTCTTACATCTCGATTTTTTAACACTCTTTTCCATTTCTATATTTTTCCCGTGGAGAAGACGTTGTTCCCCTCTCCTTTTCTCACGATACATCTCTGGTGCGCTACGCGTTGCTACTGATCGTAGAGTAGCCCTATATGCCGCATTTTTCTCTTCGGTAGCAGCACGACACTCCTGGCCATACCATGGATTCCTTGGTGAAGGTCTCTGTTATCCAAGTACTGATTTTGCGACTGTTTGCATGGAGTGGACAATATGTTGCCATTGTACTGATATGTTATGCTTTGATTAAGCAATAGGGCCAGTTGAGTTGAATATGCTGTGGCTATTTGTTGTGTTTGCAGCTTACCAATGTCCAACTTTCGTGTTGTGTCTTTTCGTACTTTATTTGCTATGTTTAATCTGGTACGTACCTTTGCTGCACCAAGGTAGTGGTCCGAATCAATGGTTGCGCCTCGGAACGATCGTACATCCAACACGCTCGATGAATGTCTTCCATCTATCACAACATGATCAATTTGATTACTTGTTCTTTGATCTGGAGACAGCCAGGTGCCCTTATGGATATCGAGATGCTTAAATCAGGTACTGCTAACTACTATGTTTTTAGCCGCTGCAAAGTCTATCAGCCTCATACCATTGTCGGATGTTTCACTATGGAGACTGAATTTCCCGACTGTTAGGCCAAAGATATTCTCCTTTCCAATTTTGACATTAAAATCGCCTAGAATAATTTTAACGTCATGGGCAGGACAACGGTCATACGTTTCTTCTAAGCCCTCGTAGAATATATCTTTGGTCTGTTCGTCCTTGTCTTCGGTTGGGGCATGAGCGCAGATAAGGCTAAAGTGGAAGAATTTTGCCTTTATCCGTATTGTAGCAAGTCTTTCATTCACTGTTGTCAAGCTGGATAACAGATGTTTTAGTCTCCGACTAACTACGAATCCGCAACCAAACTCATGCTTTAAGCTGCACCTTCTCTAAAAAAGTGTATACATTCCAGATGAAGACACGCAGATCATGGTCCTTAAAACGTTTGCGGGGGTCATCAACTTTAGAGGGAATAGTTTCTCTTCTCTTTTTTTATTACGACAACCAAATTTTGGACCAAATCTGTTGATCCGTTCGAGAGTTATCGTGCGCTCCAGCCAGACAGACGGGCATTGCTAAATCGACTCCAATTGTCTGAAACGGATTATGTTCAAACAAAGGGGGTATAAAGCCATTATTTCCATGAGGCATCATTAGCCTAAAGTACCCTAAGTCTAGCAATTACCTAATAAGGCAAACATGACAAATTATTATTTTGGACCCTTATGTGCAGTTTTGAGCCTGTCTAAGAGATCTCTAGGCATCTCTATTTATGCCTCTTTTGTTGTAGCCTACCCTATTGTCTTCTTTCTTCTACACGGAGCTTAGCAGGCTGAGTTTCAATCATTGGATATGCATTCCCCCTTTTTTGCTAATGAGCTGATACATAAGGGGAAGTATTAAATGTCCCTCATTTTCAACGTAACTTCCATCCTACTTATATCGTATGTAGGGTAGCTTCCTTGGAAAACGCTCATCTCATTCAATTTTACAACCAACAAGAACAAGATTAACCACCTGTAATTAAAAGAAAAGAATGTAATTTTCCCATGAGCCAGCCAGCATCTGCAACAGCAGATGAACAAACTGGAATTTTTTCGCGAGAGAGAGGAAGCTGATGCGTGCAACATGATGGTGACGATCATAACGGTTAGTTGTTGATAATTGGATGGACTCCATGCTGCATGGAAATATGGTCAGTAAGTTAGTAAGACAATGGCAATGGAAGTGAACACAAGTGCAACAAGCGAATAAACAACAAACGGGAAATTACTAGAAAAATCAACAACAACAAAAGAAGGAGAAGCAAATATAGATTAGAAAAATATTAACAATTTTAAAATATTTAGAGCGCGAAAGAAAAGAAAATTTCTAATAACAAAAATTGTGAAACAAGCGCGGGAGAAAAGTAAAAGTTTGTGTTTTGTTTAAGGAAAATGGGAAAAGGGGGTTGCACCCTAGCCAACTCTCTCCATATTTCTCGATCGGTATAACGATAATGGATAGCTTTTGATTAGTACCAGATAAATAAGTTTTACGCTTCGATTAATATTTGTGATAGTGGATACTGGAAACAGCAACAACTACAACAATGTATGTTTTAGCATACCTTCAATTGTGGCATATGTCAAGCGCTTACAAACCGAAATGGTGACATATTCTCACTGAACCATTAAAGTACCGTATGTAGTTGAAGCTGAAGAAGAAGAACATAGCATTTAAAGAGGTGGAGATTGCTGCCTATTTTGTGAATGAATGAATATTCGTGTGTGTCTATTTGGCTTTTTGTGGCATCTGACCTAGAGGAGAATGAGGTCCAAATGTGAAGCTAAGTTAACAATTGTAACGCCAATCCAGCAATGCCATGAAAGAAAAGCAAAGCAACGTTCCAAGAGATATGAAAATTTCACTCAAATCTGTTAAAATCATTAGTGTTGAAGCTTTCAAACGCAACGGTTGTCTGTCTCAAAGCGTGGAAATTGTTTGAAATGTACGCAGCGCCACACCGGTCGGTCGTTTAAGGATTAAAGAAGCTAAACAGTGTTGTTGGAAAATTCTGAAAAGAAGAAAAACAAAACGAGAAAATTCAAGAAATAAATCTAAGCAATAAATAGTGATAAATAAGAAGAAAAAAATTGCAAAAAAAAAAATGTGTTGGTTTTTTATTGTGATAAAAGTGTTAATGTTGAAGTTGTTATTGGCCAGTATATCCGGGCTAAGTGTGGCCGAGGCCAATTATGAATACGGTTATCACCCCAGTGCCGAAGAATTTGATAATCTCCTAAGAGAAACCCATCGTACCTGGACTCATGGGATTTTGAAAAAACAAGTGGATAGAAAATTTTATCATTCAAACAATCTTGAAAATCAAGTCAAATCTTTTGTGCCAAAATTTCAATATGAAAGTCATTTAAATAAAAATTATTTTAATCATTTACAAATTCCAATAAAAACAACTACAACAACACCACCAACTACTTCCAGTACCATAAAAAGGCCCATATTTAGCCAAGATTTACAAGGAGCAGCAGCGGACAACAACAATCGTTATCATCATTTGACCACGAATTTGGATTTCCATTATGCCGATGATGATGATAATCAAATTTATGAAGGTGAAGTGGATATGCAGCAGGACAATGCCTTGCAAACTTATCAAGCGAAACCTGCAAACTTTCCCGAAATCAATTTGAAACCCATACATCCCAATGATTTGGAAAAATATTCCCTCAATAATCTCTATCAAAATAATACTCGAGCCCATTTCCCCATTTACTTCACCAATCCTTCGACGGGTATTGTCTATGCCATCACAGAGATGGGTAAGTCGCCCAACAACAGCCTACCAAGGACAAATGGCAGCATACCCATCTTTATAACCAAAGAACAATATGAAAGGGATATTTTACAACTCAAACAGGAATATGAGCAACAATGTAAAAATTCCAACTCCGACAAGGATAGCAACAAAACGAGATTTCAAATTCCCTCATCATTTTCAAGACCCCAAAAGACCTCGACTACTTCAAGTACTACCATGAGACCACAAATTATACGCATAAATAGGAAGCCTGACACATCAGCAACACCAGGTGTTTCAAAGTTGATAACTCCTCTCAAGAAGCCGGCTCCGGTTATTGTTAGAACCGAATTAACGGTAAAGGATAAAATTGCCACCACCTCAACAACGCCCAGGCCTTTTAGCCAAAAGCAAAAATTGAAAAATAAACGTAAAAATAAAAAACCAAAACCACCGGGACATAAAAATGTGTCAACCACACCCCCGCCCACCCAAGGACTTTTGGCTCCTGGGGGAGGACCTCCCATAATTATGGGAAAACGTACCACCACAACCCGCCGACCTTATGATGATATTTATAAATTACCCACACAATTGGAGAAGCCGAATTTCGGCACCACCACAACCTTTTCCACAGCTCCGTTAACAGCCACCGCCGCCAGTAATGGAGGAGTGGGATTAAATCATCAGCTGGAGTTTAGTAAATTGGAAAGGTATAGGAGATCTTTGAATGGAGATGGGAATGAACTCGATGGGAAGGACGTAATGGAAAGAAATGAAAGCTATAAGGACATATGGGAAGAAAATCGGAGATCTCTACATAAAGGGGGACAGCAAATGGAAACCAATGGGATTGAAAGACAGCGAAACCCCGGAGAAAAAGAAGGCTTCAATCATCACCTGGAATTTAGTAAATCGGAAAGACATCGAAGATCTTTGAATAGAGATGGGAATGAAATCGATAGGAAGGAAGTAATGAAAGCCAAGGGAAGCGATAAGTATATATCGACAGAAAATAAAGCCGAAAATTGGAGATTTCTAAAGCAAAGAAATGTTATCGATAAGCAAAATAGTAAATCGGAAAAATATCGAAGATCTTTGAATAGAGATGGGATTGGAATCGATAGGAAGGAAGTAATGGAAGCCAAGGGAAGCAATAAGTATATATCGACAGAAAATAAAGACGAAAATTGGAGATCTCTAAAGCAACGAAATGTTATCGATAAGCAAAATAGTGTCGGAAATAAAATCGATAAGGATAGTAAAGAAGAATTTGTAATCGGAGATTCTCGAAGGACTCGAAGATCTGTAAACCAAGAAAGAAATTCATTCGGAATTAATCAAAAATTTCCCAATAGAGATGGTATTGAAATCGTTAAGAATGAAATAGACAAAAATGCAATCGATAAGTATAATACAGATAATATTGTTAACGATTTAAACACGGGAAGAAATGAAATCGACAATGATATTTGGCGAGAATATAAATTCAATAAGTATCGAAGATCTCTAAATGAAGAGAGAAATGAAAGGGAAACAAACGAGAAGAAAGAAAGATCTCCAAATAAGGAACGAAATCATATCGATAAACAAAATAGAGTTGGAAATGATATCGATAATTATAATAAAGATGGATTTTTAACCGGAGATTCTCGAAGCACTCGAAGATCTGTAAGCCAAGAAAGAAATGCAGTTCAAAATAATCAAAACTTCTCTAAGAGAGATGGAAATGAAATCGAAAAGGATAATCGATACAACAATGGAATCGATAGGTATTCTGATGATATAGATAAAGAAAATAAAGACCAAAATGAAAACATTCCTTGGATATATGGAAATGAAGTAGACAAGAATAATAGAGACAAAAGTAATATCGATAAGTATTATAAAGGTGGAAATGAGATCGATAATTGGAGAGGAAATCAAGTCGAAAAGAATGGAAGTTTTCTTAAAGAAAAAAGAAACGAAGAGCCAACATATGAAAATAAAAGGAGAAATGGAAATGAAGTAGACAAGAATAATAGAGACAAAAATAATATCGATAAGTCTTATAAAAATGGAATTGAGATCGATAGTTGGAGAGGAAATCAAGTCGAAAAGAATGGAAGATCTCTAAAAGAAAAAAGAAACGAAGAGCCAACAAATAAAAATAAAAGGATATACGCAAATAAGCAACGAAATGATATCGATAATGAAAATAGAATCAGAAATAAAATCGATAAGTATAATAAAGATAGATTTGAAATCGTTCTGCACACTAAACAAGACAAGGAAACACAGAGGACTCGGAGAACTGTAAATCAAGACAGAAATGCAATCAATCAGAACTTTCTTAGGAAAGATAGAATCGAAATCGATAAACAGATGATTCGAAAGACTAATGAAAATGTAAGCGACAAACATCGAAAAATTGAATATGAACTCGATAAACATAACGATGGAAACAATAGAATCGATAAGAAAAGGCCTGCAAAACATATCGAATATGAAGATGACAACGATGTGAATATGACAGATGAAGACGACGCTGCTGAAGATGCTACTGAAGGATATAAAGTTTGGAGAAATCGAAAGACTCTGAGCATAGAATCAAATGAAAGTGATAATGACTCTGTGGAAGGATCTGAAATAAACGAGGATAATATAAACGGAAAACAAATCAAAAGTAGTCGAAAATCCCATAATAATGGAGAAAGCGGTAACGATAGGCAAAGAGAATATGAACTCGATAAACAAAACAAAGGAAACAATAAAATCGATAAGAAAAGTCATAGAGAAAATATCGAATATGAAGACGATGACGATTTGAATACTCAAGAAGAAACGAAATTTGCTGAAAATGCTACTGAAGGATATAAAGCTTGGAGAAATCGGAAAACTCTAAGCATAGAATCAAATGAAGGTGGTAATGACTCTGTGGAGGGATATAGAATCGACGAGGATAGTATAAATGGTATAAATAATAATGAAGACAGTGATATCGATAACCAAAGAAAATATGAACTCGATAAACAAAACAAAGGAAATAATAAAATCGATAAGAAAAGCCATGCAAAACATATCGAATGTGAAGACGACAACGACGATTTGGATTTTCAAGAAGAAAAGGAATTTGCTGAAGGTGCTACTGATGAATATAAAGTTTGGATAAATCGAAAAACTCCAACTATAGAATCAAATGAAGGTGGTAATGATTCTGTGCATGGATACAGAATCCACAAGGATAGTATAAATGGTATAAATAATAATGAAGAAAGTGATATCGATAACCACAGAAAATATGAACTCGATAAACAAAACAAAGGTAACAATAAAATCGATAAGAAAAGCCATGCAAAACATATCGAATATGAAGATGACAACGACGATTTGGATTCTCAAGAAGAAAAGGAGTTTGCTGAAGATGCTACTGATGGATATAACGTTTGGATAAATCGAAAAACTCTAAGTAAAGCATCAAATGAAGGTGGTAATGACTCTGTGGAAAGATATAAAATCGACTACCCTTGTCGAAATGGTATAAATAATAATAAAGAAAGTGATATCGATATGCAAAGAAAATATGAACTCGATAAACAAAACAAAGGAAACAATAAAAGCGACCAGAAAAGGCATGCAAAACATATCGAAGACGACAACGACGATTTGGATACTCATAAAGAAAAGGAATTTGCTGAAGATAACCAAAGAAAATATGAACTCGATAAACAAAACAAAGGAAACAATAAAATCGATAAGAAAAGTCATGCGAAACATATCGAATATGAAGACGACAACGATGATTTGGATTTTCAAGAAGAAAAGGAATTTGCTGAAGATGCTACTGATGGATATAAAGCTTGGAGAAATCGAAAAACTCTAAGTATAGAATCAAATGACGGTGGTAATGACTCGGCGGAAATGTATGAAATCGACGACGATAATATAACTAATGACAGACATGATATAAAAGAATTCATTGAAGGAAATAACATTTCGAGAAATCGCAAAATTCTAAGCATAGAAGAAAATGAAAACGATAGAGGCATTTCCGACGGATATAAAATTGACATGCATACTATAACGAAATATCATATTGAACCAAAGCGAAAGCATGGAAACAAGCAAGCGAATAAAATGAATAAATTCGATGCAAAACATAAACAGGAACACAGTAGCGACACCAAAACCGATAAGAAAACAATGCTTCGACATAGAATCGATAGCAAAGAGATAAGAGAACAAAAAATCGATAAGGATATGTCTACTTTAAGCGTTATCGATAGGAAGATATGGCCTGTGGAAACAGTTGACAATACGAAATACCTGCAGGATAAAAATTATAAGGAGAAAGATAAGAGAGAAAATAATAAATTGAAAAGACAATCCACAAGCCCAAGTTATCAAGAGGTTATCGATAATGACGAAACTGTGAAAAATGTAGAACACAAGGAGAATAAAATAACTTTCCCCAAGAGACGTTTAAATATCGATGAAAAGGATGCCAGAGAATCACGAATCCCAGAAAACAAAGAAGAATCAGGACTTCCAAAAATAAATAGAGAAAACAGTGTGAATCATCAAGGAACAATAAGAGAAGTAATTGAAGGACCAAAAACTGAAATACTTAACAGACATATCGCTAATAAAACAAATTATGTCAATAATAATAACGGTAACACGGAAATGGTTTTAAGTATTTGGAAAAATCAAAGTCGAAACAATAAAAACAATGAAAATGTAATAAATGAAAGTGAAACTATCGATAGCAAGAATGAAAATAGTAACATTTTTGACAACGATAATCAACCTAATGAAAAGGGAAAACCAAATGAACATTTTAAAGAAAACGGAGTTATCGATAACATTGAAAATGGTGATAATCTAAAAATAATCCTTAAAAACAAAAGTTTAGAAATTTTAAATAAAGATGAAAATGTACTAAATGAAAGTGAAACTATCGATAGCAAGAATGAAAATAGTTACATTTATGACAACGATAATCAACTTATGGAGAAAGGAAAACCAAATGAAAATGTTAAAGAAAACGGAGTTATCGATAATTTTAAAAATGGCGACAATCTAAATATTATCAATAGAAACAAAAGTTTAGAAATTTTAAATAAAGATGAAGAAGTTAATAATCGAAATGAAGAATATGAAAGATCTCAAACAAAAACTAGTGAAAACTTATTCAAAGTTGATTCCCATTCAAATAAATATAGTGTGGAAATACTTTATAAAATTTTAGAAGAAATTATAAACCGTAAAACTACAGTTAAGACTAAAACGAATAATCCCAGCGATAACCACAACATCGATTTAAATATTCTAAACGATAAGTTGTTCAAACCTTCATTATTTAGTGATAAAATGGTAATTTCTCTACAAAATCGAAACGAAAACAATAATGCAACTAGTTCTAAAGAAATATCGGGAGTCGATAAACAAATTAAAAAAGAAATTTTCAAACGAAAGCCTTCTGTTGACAGTAAAAGTAATCAAATAATCGATAAGTTGTTCAAATCTACGAAACGTTCATTATTTAGTGATAAAATGGTAATTTCTCTACAAAATCGAAACGAAAACAATAATGCAAGTAGTTCTAAAGAAATATCGAGAGTTGATAAACAAATTAAAGAAGAAATTTTCAAACGAATGGCTTCTGTTGACGGTAAAAGTAGTCAAGTAATCGATAAGTTGTTGCAACCTACGAATCGTTCATTATTTAGTGATAAAATGGTAATTTCTCTACAAAATCGAAACGAAACCAATAATGCAAGTAGATCTAAAGAAATATCGGTAGTCGATAAACAAAATAAACAAGAAATTTTCAAACGCAAGCCTCCTACTGACAGTAAAAGTAGTAAAATAATCGATAAACACAATATCGAATCAAACCTTCGTAAGTACATCCCATTCAAAACTACGAATGAAACGCCAAATCGAAAGCCTTCAGTTAACAGAAAAATTAATAAACTAATCGATAACCACACTATCGATTCAGACATTCTCAAGGATAACTCGTTCAAGCCTGGAAATAATTCAATCTTCAGTGACAAAGTGGTTAATTACCGCCTAAATCAAAAAGAAAACAATAATACGAAAAGTTTAAACGACACATCGGATGTCGATAATAAAATCGATAAAGCAGAAATTGTAAGAAAAAAGCGTTCCTTAAAAACAAATTATAAAGTTTTAATCGATAATAAACTATGGAAATCCAAAGAAAAAGAATTTTCAACTTCAAATCAAGTTGGAAAACATGATACAAGTAGTTTGAGACAAATATCAGATATCGATAACGAAATCGATAAAGCAGTAGTTAAACAAAAGCGTTCCTTAACAACAAATCATAAACATGTAAACGATGATAATCGAATGAAATCTAAAGAAAAAGATTTTTTAACTTCAAATGAAATAAGAAACCATGAAGATGGTGAAAGTGAAAATATAAAGCACGAAAGTGAATTGGAGAATACGTTAAAAGCAAGAGAATCCAATAATAATGGCAATGTATTAGCAACAAATAAACATGTGGATGATTCAAATAAAAATAACAGAAATGCCAAATTCTATGAATCCAATAGAACAAACAGTGATTTAGTGAGTTCTGGATCATACAAAGTTGAGATTTTGAATAGAAATGGAAACAATGCCGAACAAACAGTAGTTAGAAAAAAGCGTTCCATAACAACAAATCGTGAACATTTAATCGATGATAAACTAATGAAGTCCGAAGAAGAAGAATTTTCCTCTTCAAATGAAATAAGAAACCGTGAAGAAAATCTCGAACATAATTATAGTGAAAGTGAAAACCGTTTGCATGAAAGTGAATTGGGAAAAAGAGAATTTAATAATAATGGCAATGCACTAGAAAAATATAATATTATTAACAATTCAATTGAAAATTATGAATCCAAAAGTAATGAGGTGAATTCTGGGCCTTTTAAGATTGAGAATTTTAATGGAAATGAAAACAGTGTAGCCGAAACAAAAGGAAATCCTGCAAAAGAAATTATTTTGAAAATATTTCTCAACAAAATCCATGGAAATAGTGACCATAAAAACAATTTAATTCGCGATATTAATAATTTAGTACAGAATGATTTTGATATAGTGGAAAGTACTAAAAATGAAGAAACCGATATGAGATTTGAAAATTTATCTCAAAGCAATAACAATTTCGAAAATTATGTAATATCTGGAGATATTATTAGATTTCAAAATCCATTAATAAGTTCTAAAACTAATACTACTGAACATAATGTGCAAAATATTGAAAATGTTGGACAAAAAATCGATAACACATTCCCACGAAATGTTTATTTTGTTCCAAAAACAAACACAAATCCTAATAAAATTCACACAAATTCGAGAAGTGGATATTTAGTGAACAATGAGAATAATTTTCAAAATTTATTACAAAATTTTAATCGAAAATTACAAAAAGTGGATACAAATGAAGAAAAGTTTAATTCAAATTCAAAAAATCAAAATTTAGTACATAATGCATTTTTTGAACCACATAGTTCTGAAATGAAAATACAACGTAATAATGCCCAAATAAATACAAAAACTCAAAATTTAGTACAACGCAGTGAATATATTGAACCATCGCGTTTTAAAATGAAACTGAATCACAATAATGAACAAATAAAAATTCCAAGTGATAATCTGAACTCAGATAGTCCAAATGCAACAATATTCAGTGAAAATAACAATTTAGTACATGGAATTTATTACGAACCAAAAGTAAACGAAGATGAAAATATTGATTTGGAAATAATGCAAAATAACGACCAATCAAATGAAGTGGAAATGGACTCAGAACCTCATTATGGAAGAGAAAAAAATTTTCAAAATGTTGCAAATTTCAATACAAGAAATCCAAAATCTCTAAACGCTAATAATAATTCAGAATCTCAAGAAATTTTGTTTATATTTAATGAAAATAAAAAACTAAATAATGAAAATAATAATTCAAGTACTAAAACAAAACAATTAAGTACTAAAATCCTGAAATCGGGTACTAAAATTAAAAATTCAAATATAAATCCAAACAAAATGAGAACTAATGGAAATTCTTTAGAAAATATTATTTTAATGGCTACGGATTTTCAACCCAATACTAAAACTGAAAAATTTAGTACTACAAATACAAATTCAATGATACAAAACAATAACATGACAATCATAGCAAGTACTAAAAATCAAAATGTTGAAGAAAATCCCAAAATAAATAGCAACAATAAGAAAATAAATCTAGAAAATTCTGAAAAGTTAAAAACTCTGGTCTTGGATTTCATAGAGAGTACTAAAAATCCAAAATATGGTACTAAAAATAAGAATTTACAAGAAACATCAAAAATTAATAACAAGGTGATGAACATGAATAGAGAAAATTCGGAAAATATCGATTTAGTACCAAAATTTAGTACTAAAAATATATTTGTGTTCGAAAATTCAAAAATAAATGACAAACAAATAAAAATAAACGCAGAAAATTTTTTAACGGCGGTCCCGGATATTATGGCAAGTACTAAAATTCCAAAATTTAGTACTAAAAACAAAAATCTGGATTTTCGTCACAACAACATTGCAGAAAAACTAAATAATGAAATGAAAGTAAATCAACAAAATTCGGAAAAGTCTATATCGGTAAACATGGATTTTATTGCAAGTACTAAACCTCCAAAATTGAGTACTAAAAATAAAAATGTGGATTTTCGTCACAACAACATTGCAGAAAAATTCAACAATGAAATGAAAGTAAATCAACAAAATTCGGAAAAGTCTATATCGGTTAACATGGATTTTATTGCAAGTACTAAACCTCCAAAATTAAGTACTAAAAATAAAAATGTGTTCGAAAATACAAAAATAAGTGACAAACAAATAAAAATAAAAGAAGAGAAATTTTTAACCATGTTCCCGAATTTTATAACAAGTACTAAAGCTCTAAATTTTAGTACTAAAAACAAAATTGTGGATTTTCGTCACAACAACATTGCAGAAAAATTAAATAATGAAATGAAAATAAATCAACAAAATTCGGAAAAGTCTATATCGGTAAACATGGATTTTGTTGCAAGTACTAAACCTCCAAAATTGAGTACTAAAAATAAAAATGTGGATTTTCGTCACAACAACATTGCAGAAAAATTCAACAATGAAATGAAAGTAAATCAACAAAATTCGGAAAAGTCTATATCGGTAAACATGGATTTTATTGCAAGTACTAAACCTCCAAAATTTAGTACTAAAAATAAAAATGTGTTAGAGAATTTTAACGCAAATACTAAACCTCCAAAATTGAGTACTAAGAATAAAAATGTGGAAGAAATTTTTAAAATAAATACCAAGCAAATAAAATCAAATGCAGAGCCTCCAAAATTGAGTACTAAAAATAAAAATGTTGATTTTCGTCATAATTACATTGCAAAAAAATTAAATAATGAAATAAAACTAGATCGAGAAAATTCTGGAAAGTTTATTTCGATAAATATGGATTTTATTGCAAGTACTAAACCTCCAAAATTGAGTACTAAAAATAAAAATGTGCTGGAGAATTTTAACGCAAATACTAAACCTCCAAAATTAAGTACTAAAAATAAAAATGTAGAAGAAATTTTAAAAATAAATACCAACCAAATAAAAACAAATGCCGAGGCATTTTTAAAATTGGTTCCGAATATTACTGCAAGTGCTAAACCTCCAAAATTGAGTACTAAAAATAAAAATGTTGATTTTCGTCATAATTACATTGCAAAAAAATTAAATAATGAAATGAAAGTAAATCAACAAAATTCGAAAAAGTCTATTTCGATAAACATGGATTTTATTGCAAGTACTAAAATTCCAAAATTTAGTACTAAAAATGAAAATGTGTTAAAAAATTCAAAACTAAATAACAACCCAATAAAAACAAATCCAGACCAAGTTTTTACCATGGCCCCGGATTTAATGGCAAGTACTAAAATTTCAAAATTTGGTACTAAAAATAAAAGTATGGATTTTTATAATAAAGACATTGACAAAAAATTAAATGAAAATGTCGAGGTTTTGAAACCATGTACTAAAAATTTTGTGACAAGTACTAAAAATATAAATTCTATAAAAACACGAACTAAAATGGAAAAATTATTAAAATTGATCGCTGATGTGGACAACCCCGTTTCAAATGGAAATTTTGTATTACAACCCAGTACTAAAATATCAACATCAAGAACTAAAAATATAAATTCTCGAATAAATGATATTGAAATGGAAAATTTGTTAAAATTGATTTTTGGCTTGGATAAAATCGTTACTGTGGAAAAATTATCTTTTTGGGAACCTAGTACTAAAATATCGACAACAAGTACTGAAAATATAAATTCTCACAGACATCCTAAGGAAGTGAACAAATCAAAGGAAAAATTGGAAAAACTGCCGCTTTGGGAATCTAGTACTAAACTTCTAACACCAAGTACTAAAAATGTATATGCACACAGACATAATGAAATGAATAAATCGTTAAAATTGTTTACTAGCAAGAATAAGGCAATTCTAGAAGACCAATTTGCGCTTTTTGAGCCTGGTACTAAAATATCAACAAATAGTACTAAAAGTAAAAATGCTCATCAGGGACATAACAATGAAATTGGCAAATTTTTATCAATGTTTTTTGATGCAGAAAAAGAAATTTCAAGCGCCAACGTCAGGTTTCGGGATCCAAGTACTAAAATATCATTTCGAAATACTAAAAATAAAAAATTCCACGAAAAAGATCAACGAGAGGAAATATCTTTCAAAATGTTTCCAAGCTTGGATAAAATCATTTCCAATGACAGTGTGATGTTGATGGAACCTGGAACCAAAACGACAAAAAGTACTAAAAATTCTCAAGAGAGGGATAATGGAGAGGAAAAATCTTTCAAAATGGTTCCTGGCTTGGATAAACTCATTTCAGACGACCATACAATTTTATTGGAAGCTGGCACTAAAACTACAACAACAAGTACTAAAAATAAAAACGTTCATCACCAAGATTTGCTTAATTCAAAACCTACTTCTAAAATTCCCAGTACTAAAAATAAAAATATTCAAAAATTTCATTTTGAAATGGAAACAAACTTGGAAAGCCCGCTATTAAAAGATTTTCCAATTAGAAGATGGAAGGAAAATTATGATTTTGAAAAAAGTACTAAAAATTCAACATCAATCAGTCTGGAGGATAAAATGTTGGAAAATGTTCATAAATATGAAAAAATAAATTTTAAAAATCCAAATAACAACCAGGAAATTAATCCTAAATCAAGTACTAAAATGTTTGATTTTGAAAAAAGTACTAAAAAGTTAATGGCGGGCAATGTGAATGAAAATGTGGCAAATATTCGCAGAAATTTGAAAACCAGCTTCGAAACATCCATTGCAAGGGAATATTTATCCAAAACAAGTACTAAAGCTACCACAAGGAGTACTAAAATTCCTTATACCAAGGATTTGAATACTGAAATTAGTACGGAAAGTGGAAACTTGAAAGAATTTGATGAGATGAGGGGTAGCAAGTCCAAAACGACCCATAAAAGGGAAGTATTCCCAAAAACATCAAAAGAAATTGATTTGAAAACTTGGCCCACTTTTCAAGAAATTCCAAAACAGCTGCAAGGACTTGTGAAATTTGAACAAAATTCCAAACCACTACCAAATGAAATGCTAAAAACTAATTCTGAAGAAATTTCGAACTCAAATTTTCACAGTGGATTGGATAAAAATTTAAAACTTTTGGTACTGAAAAATCTAATGAAATTTAAGAAAAAGATCCAAAAAAATAAAATTGAAAATAATTTCGATTTAAGTCAACAAGAAGAACCAATATTAATGAAAATGCAACTAAATGGGAAAGGAAATCTGAGGATAAATGGCTACAAGGTCCATCCACGGCATAAAAGATCTGTCAATTCAACCAAACCCAATGCCAGTCTTCCTAAATTTGTTAAAAAATCCACGTTAACTGCAATTGAAACAAAAAATTCAACAATACTCAACAATTCAACAAAAATTCCTCAACCCTTTGATAACGGACAAAGCAACACAACTCAAGTGCAAAATAACTCAACTAACAAAACTCCCATTACTCCCATTACTATCAGCAATCGATCCACCACAAATGCCAAACGTAGCAAATTTAAAACCCCAAACAATGCCGCGAAAATAACAAACAAAAAGCAAAAGAGAAGAAAATCTCCAAAATCCAAGAAAAGACGTAAGACCCAAAATATCCCTAAACAACAAATCGGGAACTCCACAAATTCCAATGAAACTCTAACTGAAACATCAACTTCACGTTCCATAAAACAGAGTGGCAAAAGAAGTAAACTAAGCAAGGAAGATGAAGAGGATTATGATTTCTTTGAGCCAGGAGAGTCCACAAAAAATGATGAAGATGAAGAGGAGGATAGTGAGGAAGAAGATGACGAAGACGACGATGATGAGGAGGAAGACGATGACTATGAAGAAGATTCCTATGAAAATGCTTTAAAAGAAAAACCAATTGGTGAAAATGTCAGTTCAGCGGAACCTGAAGCCGACTTTGGAGCCTTAGAAGAAGCAGAGCAACAAACCAATGAACCAGACCTGAAGCCAATAACAAATAGCTACGACGAAGAACCTACTACACAAACAAAGGATATACCACCCAAAGACATTCCCAGCAAGAAACGTATACGAAGACGTCCCGGTAGCAAACGGCCTTCCAAAGAGGATTATGATGATGATGATGACGAGGAAGATGATGTCTCCAATTTAAGCTCTAATTTGGGTGGATTTTTTCGCATGATTTTTTATCCCGTACAAATGGTGTTATCCACAATTATGGATTCAATTGCAGGTGGTGGTGGTGGAGCAGACAAACCAGCATCTTCCTACCCTCCTCCTTACCCACAATATACCTCCTACCACAGTGCATTGAAACAACAGCAACATTCCAATGATGACTATGTCTACGATGATGATGAAGATTATGACATCGATGACTATGATGGTGATTCCAGTGAATCCTCTTCACTTACCGGTTGGTTTAGTTCTTTGTTTGGTTTCAATAGACGCAACAAGAAAATTACCAGCACCACAATTTCGCCGGCTGCAGGTGGTGGCAGCAGCGGCTCACATAATAAACCTGGCAAGACTGGTAACTGGTTTCAATCATGGTTTGGTTTTGGCAATTCGGATGGTGTGGATAAAACCGAATCGATTGTCTATGAAGATGAGAGTGATTATGATAGTAAGTTGTTTGTTGTTATTATTATTTTTTTATTTATATCCAATCAATTGCTCTAAAATAACTGTCTGGGAAACACTGGTGATTGCACTGACACTTTTTCTACTTCAAGCTGACACCATATGACCCAATTAACATGGGCAGGTTTGCCACAGTTTATTACATGGTTTTCCTTTTTATTGAATGGGAAAATAGCTATAAACTCTTAACTGGAAATCGCTGCAACTTGTTTATCTATGTTGCATTGCACTACCTATGCTTAACTTGAGTCTTTGACAGGAAATCGTTGAAAGAAAATTAAAAATACTCTCACTCTCTTAATTACTGTGACACGGAAAATACGTGTTCCAGAAAAATTTTGCAACATTGTATGACTTTATTGTATCTGGTAATTTTATATTGTTGGTGAGCATCATTGAGTGTGCGAATATTTGAGGTTAATTGGTGACAAAACGGAAATATGCAACAACAGCTTGATAAGTTAGTTTTGGCTCAAAAGTTCCATGTACTAACATTAATGTATAACAAGTAAAAAAGTATCATTTGGCGTTGCCGACGGAGATATACCCTCAGCCTATGTGAATTTCATCAACTGACAGATCGAATGCATTTAGGGACTTGCCGACAAAAATGAGGATTAGAAAGTGTTGCGGAGGAGGTACTTGAAGAAATGGACCGACATAGTCCATTTCGAAAGTGGATCTTATTTTGGGAGTCATATCTTTTCGATAGATATTGCGCCCATTTGTCATTTTGGTGGGTCATCGTATAACTTTAGGAAGCATAGACTTGTCTACGGAAAACATAATATCGCTGTAAAAAGGACCACAACGAACAGCATCGGTACACCTTTCCAAAGGATCTGCGAACAGATCATAAACTGCACTTAGACACAAATGTTGAACTTTTGTAAGGGAGGAATCCTAAAGAGAGGTCCGATGTAGGCGGCGTTAAGAAATGTCTGGTTGAAAAGGGAGTTAAACATCAGATCATACAAAGAGAGAATTGCGACATAATACGCTGTGAAATTAAAGCATTAAAATTTGTATCTACGTGGGACAAACTGGATGGAGGATCTTGAAAGAATAAAATATGCGACAGAACAAAACGATACTCCAAAAATAATTATTGGTGATCATAATATACGCATTGGAGAGGAACAGTTGCTTCCACAGGAATATGAGAGCATAAGTAAGTCAAGGAAATCGAAGGACAAAATAGTCAGCTCCAGTGGGAAGAAATATATTGAATTCTGCAATGACAATGGCCTTGTTATCCTCAACGGAAGAACAGAAGGAGATAATGCGGGATGCTTCACTTTTGTCAACAAAAATTGTAGTTCGGTAATTGATCTGTGTGCTGTTTCTTTGGATATATTAAACCTAGTTCAGTCTTTCGACGTGCAAAATCAAATATGGTCAGACCACTTACCAATATCTCTAATCCTGAAATATTCCAAATTTCATCAAAATGAATCTGATAATCAAAAATTTCTGCCGAAACTACTATGGAACAACAAAAATAAACAATATTATCAACAGCAACTGAATCTCAATATGGCCAATTTACAGCAAAGACCGAACTTGAGTAATCTCACATCTATAATAAAAAAATCTTACCCAGCAAACACTTGCAAACGAAAACAAAATTATAAAAATAAATGGTATGACAACGAATGTCTGAAAGCAAGAATAAAAACAATGGATAAGCTAAACAAGTTTAGATCATCTGGGGAGCCTATTGACAGAGAATCTTACACAGAGCAGAAGAAATGTTATCAAAAATTGTGCTGTCAAAAAAAACGGGATTACTATATTGAAATCGAAAACAGATTGGATACAATTGCAGATAGTAAAGAATGGTGGTCAATGGCCAGAGAAATCAGACAAAAGAAAATGTGATTGGGTGTAAACTATCTGCAGAAACTCTAAAGGAATACTTTGATACTCTGCTTAACCCGTTAGTACAAGCTGCAGATACGTTCAAAACGAGGTCAAAAATGAAATGCTAGACAAAAGTTTTTCACTTATGGAGCTAAAAACCCAATTAAAAGCGGTCAAGGAAAATAAAGCACCAGGAGAAGAAAGGATTCCCTATGGATTTTTCATAAATGCCACAAACGATTTCTTAGAAGCATTGTGCAACTCCTTCACACAAATTCTGAATGGCTATGATGACTTCGCCATATTTCGTTCAAGTATAATATTCCCTATCCATAAAAAGGAGACCCAAATGTTCCTAGTAATTATAGAGGCATCACTTTTATAAACTGTATATCAAAACATATGATGGGTATGATCAATAACCGAATTACTGAATGGGCAAATAGAAACCAAATCCTCAATGAATATCAAGCAGGATTTCGGAAAGGATACTCGACAGTGGATAACGTTTTCAATTTAGTTTCTATCGTTAACCTGAAGCTAGCGGAAAACAAGAAAGTGTATGCTTTTTTGTAGACTTCAAGGCGGCATTTGATAGAGTACCTAGAAACTTGTTACTATATAAATTATATGAATCAGGTTTGTCGAATAAAATCCTAAATTTTATAGAAAAGGTTTATATAGAAACAAACTCAGCAGTTTGGTCAGGGGAGCATCTCTCTACGCCTTTTGAAACGAGGTCGGGAGTAAAACAAGGATGTTTACTGTCCCCAATTCTATTTGCTTTGTATTTGAACGACTTACATGGAGTACTTGATGGTGGTCTACAAATAGATGGATTGAACATTCGTTTACTAATGTATGCTGACGACATTGTGATCCTTGCAGAGAACGCTCAAATATTGCAACAAATGATTGATAATCTAGCTTTATATTGCAGAAAATGGGGTATGGAAGTCAATAGTACAAAGTCTGAAATTATGATTTTTCGCAAGGGAGGAAGAGCAGCAGCAGCCAAAAAATGGATATATAATGGCGAAGCTCACATAGTAGTCAATGAATATAAATATCTTGACATATTACTAACTCCAAAACTATCCTTTCGAAAGCATATCCAAATGAAAAATGATGCCGCCAAATGCTGTCTCAACACTACATGGAAATGCTTTATAGGAAAACCGAATATTTCACTCAACGCTATGTGGAAAATATTTCTATCAGTATGCCGTTCAATCCAAAGCTACGGATCCCAAATTTGGGGAAACGAACACTTTGAAGATATCGACAAACTGTACAAGTTTTTCATTAAATGTCTTCTTAAATTGCCAGAGAACACACCTAACTATGTTATAGCCCTAGAAACAAGATACGAGCCAGGCTATATATACACGTATGGGTTGCACTTGAAATATATAGCCAAAGCACTATTTGAGTTAAAACAAGACCGACTTCCGCATATCCTCGCTATTAAAATAGCACAGAAAAATATTTCTTGGTATAAAGACTTAAAAGATCGCTTAGACTCGTATAACATTGAGAACAGTGAAGTTAATAGGAGTAGAGAACACTGGCGCATAGCACGTCAAGCATTATTACAAGAAATTCGGAATTCTAACTATATACACCATATTCAAAAATCACGAGAAAGTCAAACCCGTATCTACAAATATCTAAACCCATAGCAGGGAGAATCGTATTGCAATAATAAATATTCCCAAAGCCAAATATCGTATATAATGAAGGCCAGAGCGGGCGTGCTTGGTTTAAATTGCCAAAGGTCTGAACCTTACAACCTCTGTTCAACCTTCAAGAGTTATCGTGCGCACAATTTTTCCGAAAATTTTTTAACTTTTGTGGGGGAGGTACCTGAAGGAGTGGAGCGATATGGCTTATCTTCGAACTTAAACTAAGTTTGGAAAAAATATTATGAAGGTCAAATTTTGGGCCGAATTGGCAGATCCGTTTGAGAGTTATCTTGAGCTTAAACCACTACACACGGTATCACATGGTCTTTTTGCAACTTCCAGGCTATTTTCTCAGGGTTTTTGGACTTGCCCCTGATGAAACTTATACCATCGTTTGAAGGCCAGTGAATACAAGTGGTTGCAACAAAAATCGAAGCGATTCGAGAACAGGTCCTAAACTGAACTTTTCCGAAAATTTGTATGGGAGGTACCCGAAAGAGTGGATCGATGGATGCCATATTTGAACCTCATCTAAGTCTGGTAGAAATTTTACGATATGCACAGTATGGACCAAATCGGTCACTCCCATCAAGAGTTATCGTGCGCACACTTTTTGCGAACATTTCTGAACTTTTGTGGGAGAGGTACCTGAAGGAGTGGACCGATATAGCTTTTCTTCGAACTTAAACTAAGTTTAGACAAAATATTACGAATCCCATAATTTGGACCAAATCGGCAGATCCGTTCGAGAGTTATCTTGCGCTCAAACCACTACACACGGTATCACATGGTCTTTTTGCAACTTTCAGCCTATTTTCTGAGGGTGTTTGGACATGCCCCTGATGAAACTTATACCGTCGTATGGAGGGCAGTGAATATAAGATGATACAACAAAAATGAAAGCGATTCGAGAGCAGGTCCTAAACTGAACATTTCCGCAATTTTGTGTGGGAGGTACCCGAAGGGGTCGACTGATTGAGCCCCTATTGGAACATCGTCTAAGTCTGGTAGAAATTTCACGATGTACAAAGTATGGACCAAAGTATGGACAAATTTTCCAAACATTTCCGAACTTTTGTGGGGGAGGTACCTGAAGGAGTGGACCGATATAAACCATCTTCGAACTTAAACTAAGTTTGGACAAAATATTACGAAAGCCAAATTTTTGACCAAATCGGTTCATCCGTTCCATGGTTATCGTGTGCACCAGCCAGACAGACAGACGGACGGACATGGCTAAATCAACTCCAAATTGTCTGAAACACATTTCGTCCAAACATACTTGGGGTCTAAAACCATTATTTCGATGAGGCTCATTTTGCCCGTATGAAAATGTATATACCCTCGTTAGCATAAATGCTGAGGGTATAAAAAGCTGAATGCTAACGCTCCTCAGCATTCACACGATCTGCGGCGGCATCTGTGTGAATGCTATTTCAACCTACTTGATAGGTTTGTTTATCAAGGGGTCGTCTCTTGTAACGTTGGACCTCTCTTTCTAGATCATAAGGATCCCTGCTGACATGCCGTGCTATCCGCCATATGGCGATTAGGATGACCCTCACGGTAACACCCGAGCATGTATTGGAGAGAGAGCATGTCATTGTGTTGATATACTGGAGTAATATTTGCCTCCTCATGCCGATGGTCCACTGAAGACAGTAGGGGGCACTCTGCTGCAATTCTCAGGCCGGCATTCTGACTTGCTTACTTACTTAGCTGGCCCATTACAGAACATTTGTTCCATAGGCCCAACTAAGATCTCCAACTCTCTCTATTTGTTGCTTCGCACTCTGGAATACCGCGCCTTTTCATATCTTCATCCACTTGTTTGTGTCATCTTTTCCTTGGCCTGCCAATTCTGCGAGCACCGCCAAGCGGTTCGTATTTATACGCCTTTTTCATGGGTTCATCTTCTCCCATTCTTATGATATGGCCTAGCCAACGCAATCGCTGCATCTCGATATGTTTATCTACACTGATGTCGTTGTATAGCAGATACAGCTCGTGGTTCATGCGACGTCGATATTCACCGTCAACGCAGATTGGTCAGTAGATCTTTCGAAGAATTTTTCTCTCAAACACACCAAGTACTGCCATGTCTGCTTGCGCAAGTACCCAGGCTTCGGAGCCATACATCAGCACGGGTAGTATCAGTGTTTTGTAGAGCGTTATTGTTTTTGTTTTTAAACTGCATCTGTAGCATCTGTTGGCCAATACAATTCTTCTTTTTATTTCGCAACTGATGTCGTTTGTTGTGTTTATGGAGGTGCCGAGGTAGACGAAGCCTTTTACTACCTCAAAATTATAGGAACCAACTTCCACAGTTGGTCCGAGCTCAATGGACGCATCGCGCGTCGACACCATCAACTTGGTCTTCTCACCGTTTAGCGCCAGACCCACTTTAGCAGATTCTCCTTCGACCTTCATAAAGGTATCAGTTATTTATTTTACTGATCGGCCCATGATGTCTATATCATCAGCATAAGCAAGTAACATGTGACTATTGGTGTAGATTGTGCCACTTCTTTTGACGTTTGCCTCTCGTATAACCTTTTCAAGCAGGATGTTGAAAAGATCACACGAAAGGCTGTCTCCTTGTCTGAAACCTCTTTTGTAACAAAACTCTTCGGAGAGGTTCTTTCCTATTTTAAATGAGGACCTCGTGTCAGTCATTTTACAAAGCCGAATGAGCTTTGTGGGGGTACCAAATTCAGACATGGCTTGGAATACCTTTGAACGCAGCGGGCTGTCGAAGGCTGCTTTATAATCGACAAAAAGGTGGTAGGTGTCGATGTACACCTCTTGTCGCCGCCGGTTTTGAACAGCTCGGCTGGTAAGCCATCGGCGCCTGCTGCCTGTTTCCTGTAAGTGCTCATAAAATATATCTTTGGTCAGTTCGTCCTTGTCTTCAGCGGGAGCATGAGCGCAAATAAAGCTGATGTTGAAGAATTTTGCTTTTATTCGAATTTTAGCAAGTCTTTCATTCACTGGTGTGAAGCTGGAGACCAGGTATTATAACCTCCGATCAACTACAAATCGGCAACCAAACTCATGCTTTATGTCATGGCAGCTATAATACAGTGCGTCACCTTTAGGTGTTGTTGTGACGCCTTTCCCATTCCATCGTATTTCCTGTTTGGCAGTAATGTCGGCCTTGTACTTTTCAAGTACATCTGCCAATGCGTAAACTGCACCTTCTCTACAAAAAGTGCGAACATTCCAGGTGCAGATTCGCAGATCATGGTCCTTAAAACTTTTGCGGGGTTCGTCAACTTTAGAGGGGTTTGTTTTTCTTTTCTTTCGTTTTTTCATAGTAGGCTGTTTTTTCTAGGGGAGCGTTACTAACCCTGCGCCCAAACCCAAGCTTTTAACGTTCTTATGGGTGAACGCACGGCACATTTTAGCTCACTAAAGGCAGCTACCCCAGGTGACACCACGGGGAGGTCAGTGTCCACTTGAGATGAAAGAGGGACCAAGATAAATCTGCTAACATCGAACATGACATTAAACTCTGTTTTCACCTCTGCCATCCATCTGGGGAACAGACTGGTCGTACATTTAGTGGCGGATGACAAAATCAATTAAATAGATGTTCAAACTTTCACAAATGTCATCAGGGAAGACACCTGAGGCCAAACTCTTACAATCATCCGCATATGTTACGATCTCACTGCCTTCTGGAGGAGCTGGAATTCAGTAGTAGTAGAGCTTAAAAATTTTCGCACGTTGGGAACTCCCTGTTTCACTCTACTCTGGACTTCTTGTTCATGAATTCCGACTGTACGAATGGCGTCCTCAAATATATTTGCTTATTCAACTTGACAGCTATTTCTGACGCTGAGGAGGAGTAAACCGTCAAGAGTCTTTGCTATGAGCGACAAAAGCGAAATCGGTCTTCAGGCACCATTTGGTGGCTGCAGCAGGTAAGATATTCGACTCCCAACTCCTCCAGCTATTTCAGCATTACCATGGAGATTCCAGCAGAGCCAACGCTTTGCTCTACAAACTTTCGATTAAAATAACGTTCTCACCAAACGTTACCTCAGTCCTTCTTTCCAGAGTCTCTTAACCGTTGCCCACAGCTATTCAGATGTTTTAGCCACTTGTTTCGCTTATGCTCACCGACCAACCGGTTAACTTCCGGTGTCAGCTCATTGACTATGCGCTAGCGCTTATTTGCTAACCCCGTCGCCTCTGCTAGGAAGTTTGGTCTCACTTCGGGTATTCGACCAACAGGAAAATAACGAGCGGCTGCAGCAGTGGTGATGTCTCGGAACATCCTTTCCCCTACCCGAACATCGGAAGCGGGTATCAACTCTCTGAAACTCGGTCATTATATTTCCCATGATTGATGAAATTGCGGCGTTCAGAGGTGATGAAATCGGCCGGTTTTCTAATGGGGAGATGGTCCTTACCAAGTGAAACGACGGGTTGGCAGGTGACGTCATTTGTGAGACCAGGTGACACGATGTTTTTATCCGCGTCTTCATTGAAGCGCACTGACTCCTCTGGTCATTTCGGAAGACCGAATTCTGCATGATGAGGTTATGACCTTCCAAAAAGGACTAATGTCGGCCCTATAACCTGGAGTACAGCTATTTTTCTGCGAGATGTATACGTCCAGCAACTCTACCTCGATTGTTCGACACCTGACTGTTATCCCCATACATTCAATGCACGGGTCATTAGAGGCAGGCTCCAGCGAGATAGGTCTGTTCCCCTAGTTGCAAAGAGAGTAGTTTTGGCTCAACTACACTCGGGATATTGCAGTCGCCTAAATTCTTATTGGGCGGAAATTTATCGAGCCGTGCAAGACATCTGCCCAGTATGCGTCATGGGCCCGCACGACACAAAGCACCTTTTATACTGCCCCGCCAAACCTACTCATCTAACTCTAGTGGATATGTGGTTACATCCCATAGAAGCAGCCATTTTCCTGGAACTGGAGATAGATCCAGAGCCAGATTGAACAGAAGAACGCACATACAAACATACAATAAACACTGTTACAACAACAACACCTTCCAGTACCTCCCCAAAAGTTCAACATTTTCACTAAAATGGTACGCTCTATATTTCATGAACGGAGCACAGATTTGGCCCAAATGTAGTTTAACTTCGGAAATGATCCATATCGGTCTTCTCCTTAGGGTATCTCCCCCACGAAAGTTCAACATTTTTTTTAAAGTGCAGTTTAGGATCCGAAAATCCATTGGAAAATTATACCGATGCTACTCCTTGTTCAAAGTGATATTATGCTTTTCGTGGGAAATTTCGTGCTTCCTGACAATAAGTTCTAAATTTTACGGTGACCAACTATAATGGGGGCGAATTTTTCTTCACGCTTCATATCTTCCGAAAAGTGGGGGATGATTAACAAGTATGGCCCTAATCGTCTACCAAATAACGTGGTGTTGAACTTGGTGTGCCAATTACAAATCTAGCCAAGAATTCACATCATACGCACAATAGGCTTCATGAAAAATTTTGTCTTCCACTTTCTAAATTTTTGTCACGTTACTATGACAAAACATACATATCTTATATAATTACTTATTACACTGTGCAGCAGCATTTTTGGGGGGTGGAAAATTTCTTTTGGAGATGAAAGCCCTTGATTAGTATACTAAGAAGCCAAAGGGAAATTTTCGCCATAGGTCAAGTTTCTGAGATATCGCGCGATGAAATTTTTGATTTTTTCCCTATAATACTTGGGAAAATAGCTCAATATCTCTGTTTGACGTTGTTGTAGCTTCGTTTTGAGGGGACATGTCTTCAGTGAAATCGATTGGCGAATCTTTTTGTAGAACATTACATTCTTCTAACTGAATGCCATTCATGTCCTTTTCGTCCTTTATTTCTTGAACCGTAGTGAAAGTACCACAAGATGAGATTTTTCAGCATCCAAATATTCTACAAAAATGTTGCTTAGAAGATTTTAGGTACGGTTCCCTTTGACAACTAATCGATTTTGTCCCGTTTTCATTGTCCTTTTTGACATTTAATCGGGTTTGGTTCAGAAATAAACTATGTTTTGTTTTTCTGTATATTCGGCATTGGTTATTTATTGGTATGTAGACATAACAGTTGGTTATTGCTTATGTAGACATCTGGGGGGCTTCTGAAATTTTTACCACAAATAGCTCTTGAAATGACGAACACGTTAATAACAAATTTTCTTGGAGGATAGATCCTCAATTCTCAATTTTGGAACCGGATATTCCGACAATAAAACCGATTTTTGAACCGGTTTTAAGTAACCGATTAAACTAATATGTATACCGTTAAAAAGGTTATGGAGTTGTCAATCAAATTAAATTAATTTGCTTCTGAAAACTTTGTTAGTTGCAATTCTAGGACAAAAAAACCGTTTTCTTAAACCGCTTTTAAGGAAAAATATCAATACGCGCAAATATGGAGATCAAAGGCTGGGGGGCGAACAATTCTTTTTGGCGATGAAAGTCGATGAAGGAAATATTACGAACCCGGAAGGGCAGTTATGCCGTAGGTTAAACTTCTGAGTTATGGCCCGATCAAATTTCGTTAGGGTTTTTGTCATGTAGGTATGTATAGTTTGTCAAGAAAGAATTCATTTCGCTATAACTCAGAAGTTTAACCTACGGCATAACTGCCCTTCCGGGTTCGTAATATTTCCTTCATCGACTTTCATCGCCAAAAAGAATTGTTCGCCCCCCGGCCTTTGATCTCCATATTTGCGCGTATTGATATTTTTCCTTAAAAGCGGTTTAAGAAAACGGTTTTTTTGTCCTAGAATTGCAACTAACAAAGTTTTCAGAAGCAAATTAATTTAATTTGATTGACAACTCCATAACCTTTTTAACGGTATACATATTAGTTTAATCGGTTACTTAAAACCGGTTCAAAAATCGGTTTTATTGTCGGAATATCCGGTTCCAAAATTGAGAATTGAGGATCTATCCTCCAAGAAAATTTGTTATTAACGTGTTCGTCATTTCAAGAGCTATTTGTGGTAAAAATTTCAGAAGCCCCCCAGATGTCTACATAAGCAATAACCAATAGTTATATGTACATACCAAAAAATACCCAATGACGAATATACAGAAAAACAAAACATAGTTTATTTCTGAACCAAACCCGATTAAATGTCAAAAAGGACAATGAAAACGGGACAAAATCGATTAGTTGTCAAAGGGAACCGTACCTAAAATCTTCTAAGCAACATTTTTGTAGAATATTTGGATGCTGAAAAATCTCATCTTGTGGTACTTTCACTACGGTTCAAGAAATAAAGGACGAAAAGGACATGAAAGACATTGAGTTAGAAGAATGTAATGTTCTACAAAAAGAATCGCCAATCGATTTCACTGAAGACATGTCACCACAAAACGAAGCTACAACAACGCCAAACAGAGATATGGAGCTATTTTCCCAAGTATTATAGGGAAAAAATCAAAAACTTCATCGCGCGATATCTCAGAAACTTGACCTATGGCGAAAATTTCCTTTTAGGTTCCTAGTATACTCATCAAGGGCTTTCATATTCAAAAGAAATTTTCCACCCCCCAGACTTTGAGTTCCATTTTGTGTCACAGTGTTATATGTACATACATACATGATGCCAAACACCTCTTCTAAGAATCCACATTATGGTCATGTTTTGTTAGCTTGAATTGGGTTAGAACAACCACTTTAAAAGCAACAAATGTATGCGTATTTAAACTGTTGGGAACAAACCTACCCTCCCTCTTCAACGTAAGAAACATCAACGATTATGACATGTCAAGCATAATAGGAGATACGTCATAGAACTTGATAATATTAAAACGCACACTTACTTAATTTGTTAATATCGCACTGAGATTTTCGGGTTACAAAGGTTACGCTTTCTCTCCAGCAAACATTAACAACATTCTATGTTCTGGCTTGAACTTGTTTAACGCTAACTTTATAACGTTTTTCTTTAATTTACAACAATTAGAATGGTTTTCCAGTTGGTTTGGCGACATCAAGCCAAAAGGTCGCAGGCGTAAAACCACTACCACGACAACAACAACTACACAAACACCCCATGTGCCAATACTGACAATTGTGGATCCAATGAGAAATCCACAAAATTGGATTGGTATTTTGGCACATCATATCATCAATCAAACCTCAACCACAACACAGAGTCCATTGAAAGAAATTTGGTCTCGGGTTACATCGCCAGCTACCACCACGACCACGGAAAATCCTGATATACCGAGAAAAATATCATACAATAAATATCAAATTTGGCGTCTGAAGCCCCAAGATGATTCACAGGTTCAGGCTTTGGAGGATTATAAGAACAGTGATGAGGGCAATAAACTGCAGTGGCTGAAGGGACCAAGTTTAAGGTAAGACCACATCATAAATTACGGAATATTATTTTAGTATTGGATATGAACTTTTCCTCGTTTTTTTCTCTTCCAGAGGACTCACAGATGTCTTGGTCCCACCACGCATGCTAAACGATTTCCAAGCATCGCTGTCCTTTGAATCCATCGATCATGAGGTGTTGATATTTGATGTTGGCAAGGCAATCGCTTATGAAAAATCCAAAGAAGATTATCTCCTGACGACAACTCAAAATCCAAAGAAACGCCAAAGGCCGCCTAATCGTTTTGCGAACAAACCTTTGGCCATGACATGGATGCGTTATTATGAATTTGATGATATTGTCACGTATTTGGAAAATATGCGTATGCGTTATCCTCAACTTGTGGAACTTATACACATCGGTCGTTCCTACGATGGTCGCCCTCTGATTGTTATGAAAATTGAAAGTAAAGAGGCGGCTGCAGCGAATTCGGCACAGCTTCAAATGCATGAAAAGGCAAAGCTGCGGAATAAAAAGAAAATCGGAATTGCCAACGCGGTGTTCATTGAGGCCGGGACACATGGCGCTGAATGGATTGCACCAGCCACGGCAACTTGGATTATCAATGAACTGTTGAAAACTATGAAAATGAATAGTAAGTATTATACAATCTATTTGAAAATGTAAGGCATTTTATGAATTCTTGATGCTGTTAAGGAAAATTGTTAATATAAGCGGGACATAGAACCACAGCTCCGATTTACTCGAGAGTGAAAAGATGGGGAGAGGGTGTAAGTTTTTTTGGGTGCATTTTTTTGGTGCCGGTGGGTCAAGTTTATTTGAGGTTGGGGTCTCTCTCCGGATAGAACAACTTTGTTCTTTTCCTATATTAGCCCGGATCTTGAACAATCCCTTATTTTTACTGTTATGTACATTACATAGTTGTTGTTGTTTTGTTTGTTGTGTGTTTCAACAGTTATTATTATTATTATGTTTGTATGATCGTTCTTCTGTTCAATCTGGCTTTGGGTCTATCTCCAGTTCCAGGAAAGTGGCTGCTTCGCCACCACAGATCCACTGGAGTTAGATTAGTAGGTTTGGCTGGGCAGTTGAAAAGGAGTTTTGTGTCGTGCGGGCCCATGCCGCATACTGGACATATGTCTTGCACAGCGCGGTCGATTTCCGCCCAAAAAGAATTTAGGCGACTGCAATATACTGATCGTAGTTGAGCCAAAACTACTCTAGTTTGTCGTGGTAGCTGACGCTCATCAGCTGCAATAGATGGCGGATGTATTTCGTGGACTTTATTCACACTATATTTGCTTATGGCCTTAACAACTGCATCTGTGTGAATACTATTTAAACCTGCTTGATATGCCTGTTGCTCCCTCTCTAGAGAATGAATATCCTTCCTGATATGCCTGAATGTGTCGGGCCTAACCAGCAGATTGTGATTGGGATGACTCTCACGGTAACACCTAAGCAAGTGCTGCAACGAAAGCATCTCATTGTGTTGCTTTACTGGAAGAATCATTGCCTCCTCATGTAGATGGTCCACTGAAGACTTGAGGAGACACCCTGTTGCTGTTCTCAGGGCGGCATTCCAGCAGGCCGCATAGCATACCACAGACCGACCTATCGCGTTATATGTGGTCAACAAGGTTGCTTGATCTGCACCCCAAGTGCTGCCGGCTAGGGAGTTGAGGACCTTGTTCCTACTTTTCAGTTTGTCGCAGATAGCTGTGGCGTGCGCGCACGACGTTTGTGGTCGGAATTCTGCTATCGTCGACCACAACATTCAATTCTCTTCCAAACTGCGCTGTCCATGTGGTGAACAGAGTGGCTGTTGATTTTGTGGCGGAAATCTGCATATTCCTCGAATGGAAAAAGGTAGTAAGATCGGTTAAATAGTTGTTCAGTCTCTTACAGATGTCATCAGGATAGGTACCTGACGCCAGGATCGCGCATCCGCATACGTTACGATCTCGATGCCGTCTGGAGGGGCGGAATACAGGAGAGGTAGAGGTTAAACACTTCCGGAGATATCATCTCACCTTGGGGAACTCCCTGTGTCACTCTACGGGGTTTGGACTTCTTGTTCCTGAATTCCGCGTACGAGTGGCGTCCACACATATAATTGACTATCCAACGTTTCAAGCTTGGCTGGAGGGTTGTCCGCTCAATGTCCTCAAACAGCGTGGAGTGCCTGACTGCAAAGGCTTTTGATAAGTCAAGCGCCACCATCACTGTTCTATCGCACGTCCGTCTCTGGTTGAGTCCTTGCCAAATATGTGCGGTAATGTCGTGCAGCGCAGTTGTCGTGCTGTGCTGCTTACGGAATCCATGCTGATGATCGCCAACTTCATCGCTATTTCTGATACTGGGAGGACTAAGGCCTCAAGGGTCTTTGCTACGGGCGACAAAAGCGAAATCGGCCTGTACGATTCACTTTTGCTGACATCCTTGCCGGGCTTCCGTAGCGGGACCAGCCTGCCCATTTTCCAGACTTCGGGAACAATGAGGCTGGATAGCGACAAGTTGAGAACTTTAGTGAGATACTCCACTCCCGAGTCATCCAGCTGCTTCAGCATTACCATGGGGATTCCATCAGGGCCCAGCGCTTTCGATGATTTAGCGTTCCTGATGGCATTGACAACATCATCCATTGTTAACTGTGGTGGTTTCTCCAACTCTCTCTGTTTAGTGCTTCGCTTTCTGGAATACCGCCCCTTGTCATCTCTTCATCCACTTGTTTGCGCCATCTATTCTTTGGCCTGCCAATTCTGCGTGCAACACCATGCGGCCCGAATTTATACGCCTTTTTAGCGGGTTCATCATCGCTCATTCTAATGATATGGCCTAGCCAACGCAATCCCTGCATCTCGATACGAACCATACATCAGCACGGGTAGTATCAGTGTTTTGTAAAGCGTTGTTTTTGTTTGACGAGATGTGGCTTTATTCCTAAACTGCTTACTCAGCCCGAAGTAGTATATGTTGGACAACACTATTCTTCTTCGTATTTCACAACTGACGAAGTCCTTTATCTACCTCAAAATTATAGGAACCAAAGTAAACAGTTGGCCCGAACTCTATGGACGCATTGCGCGACGACACCATTAACTTTGTCCTTTCGCCGTTTACCGCCAAACCCACTTTAGCAGATTTTCTTTCGACTTTTTCAAAGGTATCAGTTACTTCCTTTACCGATCGACCTATGATGGCAATGTCATCGGCATAAGCAAGCTGTTTGTATATATTGTGCCACTTCTTTTTAACTTCGCATCCCGTATAACCTTTTCCAGCAGAATGTTGAAAAGATCACACGAGAGGCCATCACCTTGTCTAAAACCTCTTTTGGTACCAAACTCTTCGGAGAGGTTCTTTCCTATTTTAACTGAGGACCTCGTGTCGGTTAATGTCATTCTATAAAGCCGGATGAGCTTTGCAGGGATACCAAATTCAGACATGGCTTGAAATACCTATGAACGTAGCGGGCTGTCGAAGGCTGCTTTGTAATCAACAAAAAGGTGATAAGTGTCGATCTGCTTCTCTTGGGTCTTCTCCAAGATTTGCCGCAGTTTAAATATCTTATCAATGGTGGATTTACCAGGACTAAAGCCGCATTGGTATGGCCTAATTATTTCATTGACCATAGGCTTTAGTCGTTCGCACATTATCCCTGACACTATCTTGTAGGCAATAGGGAGAAGACTTATGCCCCTATAGTTAGAGCATACAGTCTTATCTCTATTCTTGTGGACAGGACACAGGATGCTCAGGTTCCAATCGTCGGGTACTCGTTCTTCCTGCCAGATGGTGCTAACTAGCTGATGAATGCACCTTATCACCGTGTCGCTTCCGGTTTTGAACAGCTCGGCTGGTATGCCATCGGCTCCTGCTGCCTTATTATTCTTCAGCCGACTTATTGCTGTCTTTACCTCATCTTGGCTGGGCGGTATATATTCAATACCATCTTCTGGGATTGGATCTGTGGTATCTTCGCCGTGTTCGCTACTATCGGATACCAACAGTTTGGAGAAATGTTATTTTCATATCCTGAGCACACTATCTGTATCAGTTACCAGATTACCTTGCTGGTCTCTACAGGAGGTTGTGCCTGTACCAAAGCCATCAGTTTGATGTTTAACTCTTTGCTAGAACTTTCGGACTTCATTCTGGCTCCTTTACATCTCGATTTTTTCACACTCCCGTCTTTCCATTTCTCTCTTTTTCCTACGGAAAAGACGTTTCTCCTTTGTCCTTTTCTCCCGATTACTCTCTCGTGCGCTACGCGTTGCTACTGATTGTAGAGTAGCCCTATATGCGGCATTTTTCTCTTCGGTAGCAGCACGACACTCTTGGTCATACCATGGATACATTGGTGGAGGTTTCTGGTAACCAAGTATGGATCTTGCGGCTGTTTGCATGGAGTGGGCAATATTTTGCCATTGTGCTTATATGTTATCGGGACGGGGAGTGCTTTCATTAAGCAATTGGGTTCGTTGAGTGGAATATGCTGTAGCTATTTGTGTTTGCAGCTTACCGATGTCTAACTTCCGCGTTGTTTCTGTTCGTGCTTTATTTGCAACGTTTAGAGGGGTACGTACCTTTGCTGCAACAAGGTAGTGGTCCGAATCTATGTTTGCTCCTCCGAACGATAGTACATCCAACACGCTCGATGAATGTCTTCCATCTATCACAATATGGTCAATTTGATTACTTGTTCTTTGATCTGGAGACGGCCAGGTGCCCTTATGAATATCGAGATGCTTAAATCTGGTACTGCTAACTAACTGAATTTGCCGATTGTTGGGCCAAAGATATTATCCTTTCGAATTTTGGCATTAAAATCGGCTAGTATAATTTAAATGTCATGGGCAGGGCAACGGTCGTAAGTTTCTTCAAAGCGCTCGTAAAATATGTCTTTCGTCTGTTCGTCCTTGACTTCAGTGGGACCATGAGCGCAAATAAAGGTGATGTTGAAGAATTTTGTTTTTAATCGAATTGCAGCGAGTCTTTCATTCACTGGGGTGAAGCTGGTGACCAGATGTTTTAACCTCCGACCAATTACAAATCCGCAACCAAACTCAAGCTTTGTGTCATGGTAGCTTTAATATAGTGCGTCACCTTTAGGTGTTGTTGTGACGCCGTTCCCAATCCATCGTATTTCCTGTATGGCAGAAATGTCGGCCTTGTACTTTTCAAGTACATCTGCCAATGCGTAAACTGCACCTTCTCTATAAAGAGTGCGAACATTCCAGGTGTAGATTCGCAGATCATGGTGCTTAAAACGTTTGCGGGGTTCGTCAACTTTAGAGGGGTTTGTTTTTCTTTCGTTCTTTCATAGTAGGCTGCTTTTTCTAGGGGAGGGTTACTAACCCGACGCCCAAACCCAAGTTTTTAACGTTCTTATGGGCACGCGCGTTCGCGCGGCACATGTTAGCTCACTACCTTTAACGGGTGTTAAAGGCAGTTACCGCAGGTGACACCACGGGGAGGTCAGTGTCCATTTGAGATGAAAGAGGGACCAAGATAAATCCTGGGATTTGCCATGTTAAAGCCGGTCAGGACCGATCCTTGGTATCTTCCATCCCCTACGTCACCCGCTAACACCCGAATGCGGGTTGGCAAATAAAGAAGAAGAACATACTTAGCTTATAAGTCTGAGGATATAAAAATATATTCCACCAACATTCCTGATATGCATTTTTTACGAACAACAATTTCAGTTTATTTGATCTTCAATTCCCCCAGAGGGTGTACCGAAGAAGCTTGTCAAATATTCCATTAAAAGAACCACAAAAGATGGCGGCGATTTCCATTCACTTGGAATGCTATAAAATTTGAATTTTTGAAACATTTGTCGGGCTTCCGAATCGCTTAGCGACATCTTTTGATTACTTAAAGAGTCTTTGTAATATTTTGAACACAGATCACACAAAGAATTTGAAGCTTTGCTACCTTTACTACAATCCGCGGCACAAGATTTTTTGCAATGTTTACATTGCTTGGATGATACTTCGGCACCACCTTTCTGTCGTGGATGTTCTTGTGGCAAAATTAAACTTTCTGATGAATTTGAGAGGTTTATAGGGATATCATTTTCGTCCTGAGATAGTTGCTTGCGATTACTAATGGCATGAAATACTATGCCGAGGAAGATTAATGACAGTAGGACCAAAGCGATTATTTGAACTTTTCTGAAAAAGTAAGGGGTGATAAAAAAACTGAAATTCTGCTAACTCAAATGGTGATAAGATTACCTTCCGGAATCATAAATATAAACGCCAAAATGCCACAGATAATAGCAAACCATTGCCCAAAATGTCAAGGCGGTCATTATTACGAACCTGTAGGCGACAATTTTTAATAAGTATTGGAAATATTCATGAAGTTTGAATTATACAGGGAGTAAGATAACTTCCCATGAGCTTTGTTTTTGAGAACATTCACGGGGAGATCCTGTTCATGATTGGGCCGATACTTACGCAATTATTCCAAAAATATCAAACAAGGCTGCATAAATATTGGTTTGTTGAGATTTACAAGTTGATCTGGGTGTTGTTTTATCTTCCAAACTTGTTTCAGAATCCGTTAGAGAAGGGCAACCCCTACAGTGTAGACATTTTTCACAATTACATGGTGGCAACTTGCAACGTATTGATGGTCTACAAGGATACTGCGATGAGGAGGCGACAGGATTTGAACACATTTTACTTAAAATTTTGTTACACAAATTTTAACAACAAATATTTACATATTTTTGAAAATATTATTGTGACTTTTATTTCATTTCCTGTTTTTTTCTCTTTTCTTCCCTTTGCTTTTTGCGCATAGAAACAATTTCCGATGAACAAAGCCTGATACGCAATACAACATGGTATATAATGCCGGTACTAAATCCTGATGGTTATGTTTATAGCCATGATTATGATCGTTTTTGGAAGAAGTCACGTTCACGTCACATTTCACGTCCGTCGGGTTTAATTAATTCCGCCATGACATGGTTGCAAAAGAAACGTGTACGCGATCGTGTGTGCTATGGCGTCGATCTCGATCGTAATTGGAATTATCAATGGGGTAAACGTGGCAGTTCTCGTTCACCGTGCAGTGAATTCTTTGCTGGTCCAGGACCTTTTTCGGAACCCGAAACAAAAGCTTTATCGGAATTTTTAATGGATTATCGATCCCATATTAAGGTAAGTAGGCGATGTTATTTTATTTTAAAATTTTTTGGGCTACATTCGGAAATTATTTTGAATTTGATAATTGATCTGCAGACGATGGAAACCTTTGCCACATTTTTAAAGAATAAGTCAAACGATTTATTAAAAATCGAACAAAATACTCTTTATTTTTTATTTGGTGACGTAGGGGATGGAAGATACCAAGGAACGGTCCTAACCGGCAATAACATGGCAAAGCCTAGGATTTATCTTGGTCCTTCTTTCATCTCAAGTGGACACTGACCTCCCCGTGGTGTCACCTGGGGAACTGCCTTTAACACCCGTTAAAGGTAGTGAGCTAACATGTGCCGCGCGTTTACCCATAAGAACGGTAAAAACTTGGGTTTGGGCGTCGTTTTAGTAACCCTCCCCTAGAAAAAGCAGCCTACTATGAAAATACAAAAGAAAAGAAAAACAAACCCCTCAAAAGTTGACGACCCCAGCAAAAGTTTTAAGGACCATGATCTGCGAATCTGCACCTGGAATGCTCGCACTCTTTATAGAGAAGGTGCCGTTTACGCATTGGCAGATGTACTTGAAAAGTACAAGGCCGACATTACTGCCATAAAGGAAATGCGATGGAACGGGAAAGGCGTCACAACAACACCTAAATGTGACGCACTGTATTATAGCTGCCATGACACAAAGCATGAGTTTGGTTGCGGATTTGTAGTTGGTCGGAGGTTTAAACATCTGGTCTCCAGCTTCCCCCCAGTGAATGAAAGACTCGCTGCAATTCGAATGAAAGCTAAATTCTTCAATATCAGCTTTATTTGCGCTCATGCTCCCACCGAAGACAAGGACGAACAGACCAAAGATATATTTTACGAACGCTTAGAAAAAACTTATGATCGTTGCCCTGCCATTGACATTTAAATTATACTAGGCGATTTTAATGCCAAAATTGGAAAGGAGAATATCTTTGGCGCAACAGTCGGGAAATTCAGTCTCCACAGTGAATCATCTGCACAATGGTATGAGGCTGATAGACTTTGCTACTGCGAGAAACATGGTAGTTAGCAGTACCAGATTTAAGCATCTCTATATTCATAAGGGCACCTGGCTGTCTCCAGATTAAAGAACAAGAAATCAAATTGATCAAGCGTGTTGGATTTACGATCTTTCCGACGTGCAAACATAGACTCGGACCACTACCTTGTTGCAGCAAAGGCACGTACCAAATTAAACGTAGCAAACAAAGGGCGAACAGACACAACACGGAAGTTGGACATCGGTAAGCTGCAATCACAACAGATAGCCACAGCATATTCTACTCAACTGGCCCAACTGCTTAATCAAAGCACTCCTCGTCCCGATAACATAACAACACAATGGCAAAATATTGCCCACTCCATGCAAACAGCCGCAAAATCCATACTTGGATACCAGAGACCTCTACAAAGGAATTCATGGTATGACCAGGAGTGTCGGGCTGTTACCGAAGAGAAAAATGCGGCATATAGGGCTACTTTACAATCAGTAGCAACGCGTAGCGCACGAGAGAGGTATCGGGAGAAAAGGAGTGAGGAGAAACGTCTTTTCCGCAGAAAAAGAGAGAGATGGAAAAGCGGAATGTGAACAAATCGAGATGTACAGGAGACTGCATGAAGTCCGAAAATTCTACCAAAGAGTGAAACATCAAACTGATGGCTTTGGTACAGGCACATCCTCCTGTAGAGACCAGCAAGGTAATTTGGTAAATGATACAGATAGTGTGCTAAGGATATGGAAAGAGCATTTTTCCAAACTGTTGGTATCCAATAGTAGCGGAGTCGACGAAGATACCACAGATCCAATCCATGAAGATGGTATTGAATGTATACCACCCGGCCAAGATGAGGTAAAGACAACAATAAACCGGTTGAAGAATAATAAGGCAGCAGGAGCTGATGGCCTACCAGCCGAGCTGTTTAAAACCGGAGGCGACACGCTGATAAGGTGTATGCATCAGCTAGTTAGCTCCATCTGGCAGGAAGAACGCGTACCCGACGTTTGGAACCTGAGCATCCTGTGTCCCGTCCATAAGAAAGGAGATAAGACTGTATGCTCTAACTATAGGGGCATAAGTCTTCTCCCTATCGCCTACAAGATAGTGTCAGGGATATTGTGCGAACGATTAATGGCCATGGTCAACGAAATAATTGGACCATAACAATGCGGCTTTAGACCTGGCAAGTCCACCATCGACCACATATTTACCCTGTGGCAAATCCTGGAGAAGACCCAAGATATGCAGATCGACACCTACCACCTTTTTGTCGATTATAAAGCAGCCTTCGACAGCCCGCTACGTTCAAAGGTATTCCAAGCTATGTCTGAATTTGGTATCCCGGCAAAGCTCATTCGGCTTTGTAAAATTACTCTAACTGACACAAGATCTTCAGTTAAAATAGGAAAGAACCTCTCCGAAGAGTTTTGTACAAAAAGAGGTTTCAGTCAAAGAGACAGCCTTTCGTGTGATCTTTTCAACATCCTGCTAGAAAAGGTTATACGAGAGGCAAACGTCAATAGAAGTGGCGCAATCTACACCAATAGCCACATGTTACTTGCTTATGGTGATGATATAGACATCATGGGACGATGAGTAAAAGAAGTAACCGATACCTTTATTAAGGTCGAAGGAGAATCTGCTAAAGTGGGTCTGGCGGTAAACGGCGAGAAGACCAAGCTGATGGTGTCGACGCGCAATGCGTCCATTGAGATCGGACCAACTGTTGAAGTTGGTACCTATAATTTTGAGTAGTAAAAGACCATGTATACCTCGGCACTTCCGCAAACACAACAAACAACATCAGTTGTGAAATAAGAAGAAGAATTGTAGTGGCCAACAGATGCTACTATGGTTTAAGTAAGCACTTTAACAACAAATGCCACAACTCGTCAAACAAAAATAACGCTTTACAAAACACTGATACTAGCCGTGCTGATGTATGGTTCCGAAGCCTGGGTACTTTTTTTTAATGGGAACAACCACTCCGAGACCGCTTTCGCATTACTTCGTCGTTGTATCTACTCCCCCATCCATTGTATGTTGTGATTAGGGGTTCGACTGTAGTCTTAGGCAATATGTTTTTCTCCGCCATAATTGTTTGTACAAATGTTGTGAATGTCGTCCATACACTCTTTGACTTCAGCATTTCATCGAAAAATTTATCGATGTTTATATAATTAGGTATTTCATAACGCACTCTCTCATTCTCCCAAATTTTGCAATGTGGAAGTGTATGTTCCACATTGTCTTCGCCATGGTGGCATAGTTCACATACTACGTTGTTTTTTAAATGGAATCTAAAAGATAGCTCCTAAAATTGCCATGATTGCTGAAAATTTGGGTTAAATAGAAGTTGAGTTTACAATGTTTTCTTTCTACCCAAGGTTCTATGTGTTGAATTATTTTAAAGGTCCATTTGGCTTGAACACTATTATTCCATGAGAATTGCCAATCTTGGAACAGCCTTCTTCGGGCTGCGCTTTTAATGTTTAAAACCTCCCTTTTTGTGTATCCGTTTGGAAGTGACTTTCGTTGCTCGTATATGTAACTCCTTTCGCGTAGGGTTAGATGAATCGGTGGTATACGCGTTAGCACGGACAGTGCCGCTGTTGACGTTGTTCGATATGCCGATATGACTCGTATCGTGCACGCCCTTTGTACTCTCTCTAGATGTTTACGTAGTTGTGTGCTTCTTGCAATTTTTTCGCTGAAGACAGGAGCCGCGTACGTCATTTGCGCATAAGCTACTGAAGATGTTAGTCTCCTTGTTGACTGGTTCGGGACTTTCATACTTGGCATCAACCTTACAAGGTTCTTAGCAGTTGCCAGCGCTTTCTCCGATATGGTTTTGACATGCGGTTCAAACGCCTGGGTACTTGCGCAAGCAGATAAGGCAGCGCTTGGCGTGTTTGCGAGAAAAAAATTTTCGAAAGATCTAAGTACCGATCTGCGTTGACGGTGAATATCGACGTCGTATAAACCACGAGCTGTATCTGTTATACAACGACCTCAATATAGTTAAGCGTATCGAGATGCAGCGGTTGCGTTGGCTAGGCCATATAATAAGAATGAGCGATGATGAACCCGCTAAAAAGGCGTATAAATTCGAACCACATGGCCGTGTACGCAGAATTGGCAGGCCAAAGAATAGATGGCGCAAACAAGTGGATGAAGAGATGACAAGGCGCGGTATTCCAGAAAGCGAAGCACTAAACAGAGAGAATTGGAAATATTTTCTTAGTTCGGTCTATGGAACAAATGTTCTGTAATGGACCAGCTAACTTAGTAAGTAAGGCGAAGGTCATTTATAGTGATATTTAATTAATTCTCTTTCGAGTTAAGCTGTTAGACCTTAGATATACATTGAATAATTAGGAGTCTACCGAAGTCCCACGCATCCAACCATTACGCTACGTTTCACGGGTGGTTAAGTCGATCTTCAGGCAGGACTATAGGAAAAGTTTGGAGTTTCAATTAACTGGCATAATTTCGCATTTCACTCCTAATGTATATCTAAGGTCTAACAGCTCAACTCGAAAGAAAATACTCTTTACCTTATAAAACTATCTTCTTTGTGTCAATTGGAAGTCACTAAGACGATAATGTTTAAACAAAGAAAAAGGATTGTCTAGGAGTGTCTAACGCGTTATCCCGTTACCGACTCAGCACCATCCAGTTATCACGAGATACACACTTTAAAAAAGTAACGAGTGTGAGGTCCATTTCTTCCCAAGGGTTTTTATTCCCCGGTGGTGACGACTATTTGAGTTGGGACACTCTTTGACATTCTTTAAAAATAATAATAATAATATCTCAAAATCTATAAAGCTTTTACGGACCGGCTTATTCCTACTTGCATCCAACTGTTTTATCTTTGCAGCTTTATATATCGATGCAAGCATATGGTCAAATTATAAGCTATCCCTACAAGGCCAACACCACCTATGATGCTGAGCGACTTGATGACTTTTTAGATGTGGCCATGGTGGGTACAGATGGTTTACGCAAGAAGGGTAGTAAGACACGTTACAAAATCGATTCAACCAATGATTTAGTGGAAAATCGTTCAGGTATTTTTGGAAAGCAATTTTGTAATTTGTAACATTGTAAACAATTATTATTTTTTTTTTTTGTTTCTTTTGCAGGTTGCTCGGATGCTTTCGTGGCCTATGATGTGGGTATACCATTTAGCTATACAATGCAATTAGCTGATAATGGTGTTCATGGTTATCTGCTGCCCAGTGCTGCTATAGAAACAACTTCGCGTGATGCTTTTGAAATTATATTGGCAATGTTGGATTATATATAGAAAATTTGTTTATTTAGTATAAGTTATTTATTAATACAAACATATATTTATTCCATAGTCAATATTATTTATAATAGTTTTAATTTATTTATTATTTACTTATTTTATATTGATGGAAAAATCCCACCCTCGACATAATCTTTGTATGAAATTTCAAGTTCTCTTTACCTTTTTGTAGTTTCCTCATATTCTTCAAAGACCTCGCCTTAAATGTATGTTCAGAATATGTGAAATTTTATACAAATATTAATTGAAAGAAGGTTATTATTCTAGAAATCAAAACAATGTATAATTTTAGTAAAAATTTATTTTTTTATATTTATTTTTATATTTAAGAAAATTAAATAAATATTTATTTAATGGTAATGACCTCCTAAGTAACATAAGTCCTTATTGTATAAGAAATAATATTTATAAATAAATAGAAAGGCAAAACATTTAAAAAATGGATGGAAAATTTTCATAATACTAGAAGGAACCATTTTCGCACTGGCGCCAGAGATATCCCATGGAAATTTGGATAGCTGAGCATCCTTTTGTTTAGCTCCAGTATTTTAACACTTTTGGTAGCACAGTTGGGACCAATTCAAAGCTCAAAAGCCTTCTTTAATATTGTTAACTTTTGTTGATATGCCTCCAAACAAAGATGAGAGAAATTCGTCATTAGAATAAAAATTGGCATATCGTAATCAAACGTCTCCGTTGTTTTACCACCTACGCCAACCTACTTTGCATCATGTTACAGGCTAGATTTTCTATTTTCATAGACAGGCTTTTCATGTGGAAAATCTCTAATAGAATTGGAGTTATTCACTTAAAAATTTATTTGCCAATTCCTATCCCTGAATATAAACCGATCATCACCAAAATGAATAGGTTTCTTCGATTCTTGGCCCCATCTCCATCTACTACTAGTAGATACCACTTGGGCGGGGGTTTCGGAATTTTCGGACCATTATAAAGAGAAAAGTATGGACAATACTTCAAGGACTACTTAAACATTTTAGTTTGAAATATGTGTGGATGATTGGCGCTAAATATTGGGACATTTCGGGGCCCAAATCTCAGGAAGTACTGCCTTCCCCTTGAAAAAATATAAAGTAGTCATGATCACGCCGTTAAGAACGGCGTTAAGTTCGGCTAGGCCGAACTAGTTGTATCCTCCACCACGAGTTGTATTGAAGTAAAATGGAACAATTAGTCTCCAAATTTCAGCCATTTCGGTGGGTTGCTGTGGCCATCCTTTAAAATAACGAAAATCGGGAGGTACCGTTCTATGGGGGCTATATGAAGGCTTGGACATATACCGACAAATTTCATACGGACCGTTTAATCAAGACAAAATACCAAATTTCAGAAATTTCGGTGTAATATTGAGGCCACAACCTTCAAGATACCGGAAATATGGAGGTAGCGTTCTATGGGGGCCATACTAAGGCGTGGACCTGTACCGACAAGTATCTGGGGGAAAAGTTTTATACCTCCAACGAAGACTAAGTACCAAATTTCAGCCATTTCTGAGCGATATTGAGGTCACAACCTTCAAAACAGCGAAAATCGGGAGCTACCGTTCTATGGGGGCTATATGAAGGCTTGGACCTATAGCGACAAATTTCTTATGGAACATTTAATACCCCAAGTGAAGACCAAATTCCCACTTTCAGCCATTTCGGTGGAATATTGAGGCCACAACCTTCAAAATACCGGAAATAGGGAGGTACCGTTCTATAGTGGCTATACTAAGGCGTGGACATGTACCAAGTTTCTGGGGGAAGGTTGTATACCCCCTACGAAGACTAGTTACCAAATTTCAGTCATTTCTGAGGAATATTGTGGCCGCAACCTTCAAAATACCGAACATCGGGAGGTACCGTTTTATGGGGGCTATATGAAGGCGTGGACGAAAGTTTTTTACCCCCTACGAAGACTAGGTACCAAATTTATATAGCCCATTTGTAAAACCAAACATCCTAGGAGTAATAAAAACTTCTATAATAATAATAATTGTTCCACAAACATCCCAGGCGGGACAGGGGAGACTTCTCTCATATCAATGAGTGCACCCCGATTCATATTAGCTCAATGATATGGGACCTACTGTTTATCGCCGAGTCCGAACGGCGTGTCTAAGACACCACTTGTAGAGAAGTTTTACAAGGCTGAAATACTCAGAAAATGTCGCCAACATTACTGATGGGTATTTTGCCACCGTTGAAAAGTGTTTGATGTTGACTGGCCGGGGAATCGAACCCACGACCTTTAGCGTGCAAGGTGGGTGTGCATACCATTGCACCACGGTGGCACCCAATAAAAACTTCTATACCAAATTAAAAAAGCGATATCTTTAATATTGCTAGCTGTATCTTGATTTCAACAGACGGGCGGACAGACGACATGGTTATATCGACTTAGAACTTTATCTTGATCAAGAATATATGGACTTTGTAGGGTCTCTGATGAATATTTAATTATACCCTCCATATTATGGTAGAGGGTATAAAAACGAATTAAAGCGCAAAAGCGTTGACCTTTTGCAGAGGAAGTACATGGGACCGACATGCTCCACCTAAGAACTGGATCTAATTTTGAGAATCATTCCTTTCGATAGTAAACTTTTCGGTCGTAATATGAGGAATTTTGAAATCATAAGTACTACCTTCGATGAAAATTTCAAAACTATCCTCGAACAGCCTTTAAACTGCACCTGAGCGAACATTTTGAACTTTTTTGAGAGAGGAGTGGTTATCCGTTATAGTCCATTTTGGAGTTGCCTTCGACTTGCTTTAAGTTTAAGATAAATATTTCGATGTTCACAGGTTATACCTACGTCAGTCACTCCATTCCATAATTATCGTGACCACCAGCCATTCTAGTTATTATGTCTGGAAGAATGAACTTGGCTGAGAAAAAAATATCTCGTTGTAATGAGGGCAGTATCTAAAGAAGCTGTAATTTAAGTTTGATAGAAAAATTACGATGAGCTAAGGTTAGACCACTCACTCTCCTTTCGTTATCGTGCCCGCCAGCAATTTTAGTTGGTCACTTTAGTAATTTTATGACATTATGTCAGGAAGCACGGACTTTCCCACGAAAATCATTATATCACTGTAAACACATCGCGCTGACTGGTCCGAAGAGGTGCGCAAATTATTTTAATCAACAGTTTGTCGAACACCCCGTGACTGACAGGGCGAAGGGAAGAGACTTATCTCATATCTATGATTGCACACCGATTCATATTAACTCAATTATATAGAACATATTTTTTATAGCCAAGTCCCAACGACGAGTCTAATGACACCACTTATAGAGAAGTTGTACATGTCCGAAATACTCTGGGAATATCTCCAACATTACATCGTGCTCATCATTTAGGGTCTGTTTCATTATGTCGAACGAAAATGAAAACGAAAGAAAAACTACTTAACTCGTGTATGATTTTCAAATTTTGTAGTTGTTTCGAAGCAAAAACAAAGTCAATATTACCATGAAAAGCAAAGTTTAGGTGTTTTTCGTTCGCATTCATTTTCTTTCGACATAGTGAAACAGGCCCTTATTTTACTTGCAGCCTGTTTCACTATGTCGAACGAGAAAGAAAATGAAAGAAAAACTGCTTAACAGTCTGTTTCTGTATGTCGAAACGAAAATGTGTGCGAACGAAACACGTCCAAACTCGTGTGTGTTTTTCAAATTTGTTTTTTGTTTTGAAGTAAAAGCGAAGGTCAAAATATTTGGAAAACTAAAGTTTGGGCGTGTTTCATTCGCACACATTTTTGTTTCGACATACAGAAACAGGCAGTAACTCGTGTATGATTTTCAAATTTTGTAATTGTTTAGAAGCAAAAACAATGTCAATATTACCATGAAAAGCAAGTTTTTCGTTCTTTCAACAGGCCCTTGATGTCGGCAGAATTTTGTGCCTTTTGTATGGGAGGTACCGCAGGAGAAAACCTATTCCCATATTCGAAACTAATATATGACTGGAAAAAATATTGCGATGTGCAAAAATTGGACCAAATACCTTTGAGAGATATCGTGCCCAACATTTTAGCCCCACAATTTGGAACTTTTGTGGAGGAAGTTACCGATGAAGTGGATCGATATGGTCCATCTTCCAAATCAGTTGATTCGTTCGAGATTTATAGTGTGCACTAGCCACACAGACGCACGGACAGGAGTAAATTTACTCCAAATTGGGTCCAAAATCATTATTTGAATGATGATCAATTAGTATCGTTATGTTACGAACGTTTAAGCTTTTGCCCGGTTTTTATTCATTTTTGTGAATATGCAAACACCGAATATCGCAAAGTCATGACAAAATAGAAAGTTAAACTTAAAACATAAACATTAGCTTTTAAAAGTCCTAAATAGCTCCGCACATTAAAAAGTTATTAACATCTTAATTTTGCCGTAAAATATAGCGATTTTTGTTATTTTGGCAACCATGCCAAATGAAAGCTAGAAATCTCCACTATATAAGTCCCAATTTACATTAGGCGAGTTTACTTGCGGCAATTGTCAGTTTGATGGAGAGAGAGGTGAGGCATATGGTAACCCTTTGCCTCTCAGCCCCCTCTCTCACCTACAAACTGACAATTGCCGCAAGTAAACTCGCATAATGTAAATTGGGACTATCAAAATTACTAAATTTAATCTAGAAAAACAATTCATAGATTTATATTACAAAATATAAAATATTTCATATTGGACACGCTTTTTAGTTTTGTTTATATTAAGCATTTTAAAGAGGACACTTATAGGTTCCATATTACAGCTGGTTTGTCCTAGTTTAAAAGTTATAAGCGTTTAAAAATTACTAAGAACATTTCAGCCTGTTTCTGTATGTCGAAAGAAGAATGTGTGCGAAAGAAACATGTCCAAACTCTTGTGTGTTTTTGAAATTTGTTTTTTGTTTTGAAGCAAAAGCAAAGGTAAAATTATTTCGAAAACTAAAGTTCGGGCGTGTTTCATTCGCACACATTCTTTTTTCGACATACAGAAACTGGCTGTTTATCTTTGTCATATCCTACAAAATATACAGCATACTTTTAGGCGCAAATGAAATTAGACAATTTTGATATTTTTAATTTCCTCATAACTTTGATGTGCTAGAACGACGAAAAAGGACGCATTTGATAGCTCTTGGAATTGACTCTGAATAGTTTAAAAGGTTTTTAGTGTAGAGATTAATACAAATTATTCAATAATCTCTTTTAAACTCATTTTATGTGGATTGGCTTTCAATTTTGTATTTTAGAGGACTCTCCTAGCTTTCATATAACACCAATTTTATAAAAATATATCTTGTAGTTTTCAAGTTATAATCAAAAAAAATGAATTTTTTAAGCCATTCTTCAATCAATGACATTAACAAATGTCGTAGCGGTCGTACATTTGGCATGGTTGCCAAGTGCTCAAAAAAGAGAAAACACACGGCGACGTTTAAACATACCCAGCAAAATGTTTGTAGCCAAAGAAGTAGAAGAATCATGAGTCCAATTGATTTCGGACTACACCTTTTTATGTGAAAGAAGTCATGACTTGAACAAGGGCATAATGCAGAGAGGATGCAGTCCATTTTGCTTCCACAGCACAAGTCCATTTTCTATCCACGGCGCGTCTTTTGATTGAGTGTTTTGGATTAAATTTATGGGCCGATTCCGTACAGCGAGGCGAGTCGTGTCGCGTTGCCAGTTGTAATTTTTCCATTACGTATGGCAAAAGTCGCACGACGACGTCAATTTTGTCGCCGTAATGTTCATTTTCCGGCGACAACAAATTAGCTGTCGCCGTTCATTTTAACTAACGAATAAAAATAAAATAAAAAAATAAAAAATAACTTGTTATCGACGATTATTTTCTATCGCTGTACGTAGTGCATTTTTTAATGGGCCGATTCCGTACAGCGAGGCGAGTCGTGTCGCGTCGCCAAATGCAATTTTTCGATTCCGTATGGCAATATCGCCTGACGTCGTCAAATTTTGTCGCCGAAATGTTCATTTTCCGGCGACAACAAATTAGCTGTCGCCGTACATTTTTACTAACGAATAGAAATAAAATAAAAATAACTTGTTATCGACGATTATTTTCTATCGCTGTACGTAGTACATTTTTTAAATTTTGTCACAGAGACGATAGACGACGCGACATGACTCGCCTCGCTGTACGGAATCGGCCCATAAATTTTGTCACAGAGACGATAGACGACGCGACATGACTCGCCTCGCTGTACGGAATCGGCCCATTAGATACATCCTTCGGAATGTGTTTTTATGGGTCGATTCCGTATTGCGACGCGTGTCGTGTCGCGTTGCCAGTTACAATTTTTACGTATGGCAAAAGTCGTCCGACGACGTCAAATTCTGTCGCCATAAAGTTAATTTTCCGGCGACAACAAATTAGCTGTCGCCGTGCATTTTTACAAACGAATAAAAAAGAAAAATTGAAACGTAAGTCCATATTTACATTGGGCGAGTTTACTTGCGGCAATTGTCAGTTTGTAGGTGAGAGAGGGTGCTGAGAGGCAAAGGGTTACCATATGCCTCACCTCTCTCTCCTACAAAATGACAATTGCCGCAAGTAAACTCGCCCAATGTAAATTGGGACTTAGTAACATTTTCATTTATTTTAAGTGAATTTATTAAATATTACATACGTTTTTTGGTGTTTCAGTACTTATATTGGTAAAAATTACTACAAAACAGCAATTCGAAATGCTGCTTGAAAAAATGGAAGCCCACCCAAACGTAGCTCGTGGAGTCCGAATTTTTGGCGAAACTAAAGCCACTTTTTATGAGGTGTGGAAGGATGTTGCGGAGCAATTAAATAGTTGTGTGCGTACACCAGATGAATGGCACAGAGTATGGAATCATTTTAAATTCAAACTGAAGAAAAAAATGTCTCAAAATAAGAAGAACATTACAGCTACAGGAGGTGGACCATAACAAGAAATATCTTTGTCGCCGATGGAGCAAGCGGTAGCAGACTTACTGCAAATTAATATGGCTTCAAATCCTGCAGGTGCGATCTACGGAATTGAAGAGACATGGGATGATAATAACAGTGAAATTGGACAATCTTATGAGGTAGAAAATGAAAAACCTCAAAATGAGGTAGATATTTACAATGTACTTGCCAACAAAACGTTTAAACTAAAATATCCTTTTCTATCCAGATATAAATAGCGAACATCTTCCTTTGGTCCCATTATATGTACGTGTGTTCCGTCAATGCATGCGACAACGCCCGGGAAAAATTTTTTTTGAATATAGTTTTTATTTTGACGCTTTTCCTCTTCTGTTAATTTGGAAACTATCTAAATTTTACACAGTTTTTCCTCTATTAACTCTGAAGTTCTACTTACTACCTTTGACAATGTGGGCTGAGCCATCCCGAGCTTAAAGTCATTGCCATGGGATTTTTGAAAGCTTCCTTCTGCAAAAAAAAAAACCTTAAAGCAGCACACACTTTAAGAAGTGGCTGCATTTCTGTTGATCTGTGGGGTTTTAAAGTCATTTTTATTGCCTCTGCTAAAAAATAACAGCGTCATTTGGAAGCCGAAAATATGCTTTAAACCTAAAAAAATTAACAAATATTTTGATGAATGTTGGAAACCAAACATACTCACAATACTGATGAAAATTCTAAAGGATTCGATTTATCTCTTAAGTGTCGCCTGATAGATGCTACATTAGCTATATTTTCTTCACTATCATAAAAAAATAATTCCACAGAGCTTATCATTTTAGAAAACTATAACTTTTGTGTACAACTTGCTCTGATTTTTTTTCTGATTTATTCAAATCAAAACAAAAAACGCTCCGCTACCTCACCGATAACTTGTTATCGACGATTATTTTCTATCGCTGTACATAGTACAATTTTTAAATTTTGTCGCAGAGACGATTGACGACGCGACATGACTCGCGTCGCAATACGGAATCGACCCATTAGTTTTTGTTCAAAAGCGAGCTTTTCCATAGGGTCCACTCTCACAAAAGTTCAACATTTTCCTTAAAGTGCAGCTTAAGGTCTGTAGAGGATGCTTTGGAAATTTTTAACGAAGGTACTCCTTACGGTCATGTTTACAGCAATATTATGTTTTTCGTGGGCAAGTCCATGCTTCCTGACATAGTGGTCCTAAACCTCTAAGTTATACGGTGATCAATTGGTTCATTCCTTCTGGTACCTCCTCCACAACACTTTTGAGCTTTAATCCAAATCCATATTTTTATAGGCAATTTCATACATGCAAAGAGGGCCACAAAATTATGAAAACCCCCTAAATACAAAATTTTTGGGGAAAAGAATTTTGGTTGTGTAGCTGGTATTCGATCTGTCCATAGTTGATAGTTTCAGCTAATACAGACTGAGGGTATATCTCTGTCAGCAAAGCTGACTGATACTTCTTTACATGCTTTAATATTAATTTTTAATTTTATGAATACAATTGTGACCGAAATCGGTGATAGTTCCGTCATTAAGTAGAACAGTAGTTGTTCAATATTGATTTCCAGGCTATATTTTTCAAGATGGTCGATTTAATCTTGGATACCGCTAAAGATTTAAGATATAAGGCAAATATCATCTATCTCTTAAATCGCCCTGTATTTACCGTTTCCTCATTATCTTGTCAAATACAATAATAAATATTCCTGATTCCGTTTATTCTTCAGATGCTTATTTTCTACTTCTTAAATAACACCTTGCATTTGAATAGGTTTTCACGATTTTGGTGGGTATTACACCGTTTGAAGGCTAAGATGTCATTTCTTTTAATCATATCAACAGACATTTCGACCATATCCTTACAAAATATTTGATATCAAAAGCTACTCAAGTGTTTTATTCGCATTTGGTGTTTTATTTTCTGGTAAAATAATTGGACTTCATTCTGAAAAATGGACATTTTGATTTTATTATGCTTTATTAGGGCACATAATAGGCATAATTCCGATAGAAAAGGACCATAACATTTACATTTTTGGATTAGCACAAGAAAATATTTCAACTGTTGGAAATAACATTTGTGCTGAATATAAATAAAAATTTTCATAAAAAAAAAATTGGAAAATATAAGAAAAAATCAATAATTAATAAAAAAACTAATAAACCTTTAAAATAAATTAATAAAAAGCAAAACAAAATAATTTCACAGGTTTTTTTCATTGGATTTTGATTTTCTTTTGCATTATTTTTTTGTTGTGTTTAATATTTCTATATGTACGTCTATTAAAGTTGTAAATCTATATAGAATATGTATAGAATTATATAGAACATTCACTTAGTATGTACTAATTATATAGATTACTATATAAAGTAATTAAATGTGCTTTACTTATAATGCTACTTTTATTGAATTTGAATTTGTATGTATGCATGTGTGTATTTATTTTAAATCATTATCATTAAAATAATACGTATACAAATTATTTTGTTGTATCTACAAAATGGGTAAAGAACTAAAACAAATAATTTCGTAATTTCCGAAAAGATAAAAAAAAATGATAAAAATAAAATATTTGATGTTGTATTAAAAAATTATGAGCAATAAAATAAATTAAATAAAACTGCAAAAAAAGGAAAATAAATCATACAAAATTTTACATGATTTTTATATTTCGAAAAAGGATTGATAAATTTAATGAAAGAAAGAATGGTAAAAAATATGGATTTTTCTTTTATGGGCCGATTCCGTACAGAGAGGGAGTCGTGTCGCGTTGCCAGTTGCAATTTTTCCATTATGTATGGCAAAAGTCGCACGACGACGTCAAATTTTGTCGCCGTAATGTTCATTTTCCGGCGACAACAAATTAGCTGTCGCCGTTCATTTTTACTAACGAATAAAAAAAATAAAAATAACTTGTTATCGACGATTATTTTCTATCGCTGTACGTAGTGCATTTTTTAAATTTTGTCACAGAGACGATAGGCGACGCGACATGACTCGCCTCGCTGTACGGAATCGGCCCATTAAACAAAACTATATATATATAAAACTATTCAATAAAAAATAATCGGAGCAGTAACGAAAATTATTTCCATGAAATTTTCCCATGACGAAAACAAATTTTCGGAGTAATATGTTTCTAAATTAAGAAACTATCTGTTTTGGTACACTACCAGCAATATGTAAAATGGCAAAGAAGTAATTGAATCATGAGCGCAAGTGAATTTTTTACGTTTTTTAAATCCATAACGGGTCGATTATGGATAGCAACTTAACTGCAGTTGCGTTGCCAGATGAGAAAATCATGAGAAAATCATGCTAAATCCATTCAATATCAGTGTTTTGAACCTTCAGCTATTAATTTAATTGAAAAAAATATGAATTTCAATGCGGAAATGAAAATTTCTATTATAAAATTTGCTGTCAGCAACGCAACTGGAGTAGGGTTGCTATTCATAATCGACCCCTAAATGTTGTACATATAATAAATATTCATTGATATATATGCAAATCAGACGATGCTAAGAGATGAAGAGCAGGAGTGCTTTTTCACGACTCTCTTCTTTGCGTCGCCATATGCCAAAGATTCCGTGTTTTGATTGTGGCTGTCGCTCTTCTGCATAATTTGAAGCATGTGCATACTGAAAGTTTCATCTATGGACAGATCGAAAACCAGCTACACAACAAATGTAATTTTCTCTAACAATTAAATATTTAGAGGATTGTCAGAATTTTGTGTCCCTTATTGGACATATGAACATTCTGACAAAAATACGGATTTTTTTTAAAACTCAAAAGTGTTGCAGAGTGAGTATCTGATAGAATAGACCGACATAGTGCATTTTGGAAGTGGATGTTATTTTGTGAATCATTTGTTATCACGCCCACCAGTTGCTCACCGTATAATTTAGAGCTTTTGGATCAGGAAACATGGACTTGCCCCAAAAAACATAATATCGCTGTAAACGGGATCACAAGAAGTATTCTGTAAACATTTCCAAATGATTTTCGAAGAGATCTCAAAACTGCACTTAAACAAAATTTTAAAACTTTTGTGAGGGAGGTACCCTAAGGAGTGGACCGATATGTCCCACTTTTCGAATTTAACCTAGACAAAATAGATCCAAAGTTTGGACCCAATCGGCTGCTCTGTTTATGAGAAATGAAAGGTCTGGAACGATGCTGGTCGTCTGGAACGATGTTGGTCGTAGGGTTTTTAAGCTTTTGGGCCATTTTCACAGGAAGTATGGACTTGCCCCTTAAAAATCTGGTAACTTTGTAATGGGGACACCGAATACAAGTTGTTGCAAAAGAAAATCAAACCGATTCAAAAGCAGGTCTTAAACTACACTTTTCTGGAATTTTATGTGGGAGTTGTCCGAAGGATGGGCTGATAAAATCAATATTCTAACCTGATATATATCTGGTACAAATATTTTGATGTGCAAAATCGGTTACTGCTTTCGAGAGTTTTTTGAACGCACCGATTTAGGGAAATTTTTGAACTTTTCTTGGCCCGTCTTCGAAATTAAACTAAGCTTGGACGTTCGATAGATTTCGTGCGCTTCATTCAGCCAGACGGACGGACATGGCTAAATCGACCCCCAATTGGCTGAAACGGATTCAAACATACTTGGGATGTAAAACCATTATTTCGATGAGGCACATTTTGGTCGTTTGAAAGTGTATATACCCCCCGGATAGTCTAAAGGCTGAGGGTATAATAAAAATGTGTAGTAGGGCTGTTAAATTTTTATTGTTGGCACTACAATGCTCAGGGAATTGAGATAGTTGATGAACTAGCAGGACGGGGTTTTCAGTATTTTGAACTACAAGTGAAGGACGGTGTCAAACCAACTTCATGGAAAAACTCTAGAAGTTCTACTCTGAGAAAATCGAAAGGATCTGGCAGGACGGAACTGGATGAAACGTTTGGAAGTCAATCTGGCTGGTAATCTCAGAACAAAGAAGTGCATACCTAATCCCACTTAGCGCAATCCCACGGCAGCGGGTTCTTTCGTACCGGAATGACCCGGAATCATAGTGTTTCGGCCATTATTAAACCTACGCTTCTAGTTTAAATGCTGCTACAACAAAAACTCCCACTTAGCCAGTCAGAGTTCGGAGTTGGCTTAGGAGTCATTACGGGTCACTTCCGTATAAGATCTATGACAACCAATTGGGAGGAAAATACATTCAGTATTGCAGGTTTTCTGTGCCGGTGTCATAGTTTAATGGATAATACATACAAGGACAAGGTTAACTTCTCTCACATCAATTAGTGGATCCCCATTCATATTAGTTCAATGATATGGAACCTACTTGTTACAACCGAGTACGAGTTTTACACGACTGAAATAGTCAGGAAATGTCACCAATCGCACGGCAACGGGTTCTTTCCTACCGGATTGAACCGAAACCATAGTGTTTCGTCCAGCGGCTGCCAACCTAGCATCAAACCTATGCTTCTACGTTGGTTTCCTGCTACCGTTGAAAATTTAATGTCCCCATGTCTAGAAACCGGAACCGTACATACAGTGTTGTGCAAGGCGGATATGTTTATCATTGCATTACGGTCACAGACACAGGCTGTTTGGTGCACATGAGATTGCATCTCTCTCTTACTTCTTTTCCATAGAATCCACGGACCTTACGAACCATTTTTTGTTGTTCGCTCTATGCATTTCCCTTTTTCCCCTACTCGGTCTCTTTTTTTCTCCCCTCTCTTTTCAGAATGAACTCATTGGACCGCTGGTCTCTGAGTCGCTGTCTACAACAACGGCGGCTGCTCATCCTATAACCTATTAATGCATTAATTGCCAGCATAATTATGTGTTCTTAAGATAACTAAATGATACTTTCCTTACAGGAACCACAATTTTTGCTCTGAAATATTCAGCAGGATCCACATCAATGCGTTAAAAATGGGATTGGGCTGGATTCATTGATTCTTTCACACTCCTTCCTTTTACCTTCACAGATGTTTACCGGAAGTTGTTTTTTTTTTCTCCAAATGATTTAACTCATTTATCTGCATTATTATTAAAATATACTGTTGGAAGATTGCTTTAGTTCATATTATTTGAATGCACTGTTTTGTTTGTTTCAGTTTTGAATAATATTCCAAATACACAAAATTTTTTAAAGGCTTCAATATTTCCAGTTATTTGATTACAGAGTTGCATACTTCAATTTGGATAACTGCAGAGATAAAACAATATAGAGCATACAAATGAGTTTTCCAGGTCAAAAATCTAAAGTTAAAATTCTTTCGTTCAATGATATTCACATAAAATGTATACTATTTCCATATTTTTCTTTAGAACAACACTAGAACCACACATATCAAAAATTAAATAGGTTGGCATAATAAGGTTAGATGTAAACGAAATTTAAAATTTCACGTTTGCTTACTGGTTGTGGTAAATCCATCACAATATACGAAAATTATCAAAAATAAATACCAAAAACTTTAAAGGTTTCACTTAACAAAAAGCGATGAAAATTTATTATGGAAAGACCCCGGCAGATCACAGGTATCACATGGCAGCATTAAACAGATGAAAACGATTTGTAACCTTATGAAACAGTAAATTTTGATATCATTCCCCAAAATTGTGCCGTTTCTCCTCCTCATAAAACTTTCGCCGTGAATTTAAACAAATTTTGTTTTACCATTTTTTATTTTAGTAATTTTACGTTTTTTTTTTTTGTTTCTTTTATTATTATTATTTTATTTTATAGTTTTCTTTTATAATTACGAATTATAATAATAGTACTATAATTATTCATCAATTTTATTTATTCTTGTTTTTGTGTTGTGTTTATTATTATGTATTTATTTTCCTTTTTTCTTGTTGCAGTTGTTGTTTTTGTTTTTTACTTATATTTTGTTTAATGTATTTTCATTCATCATTCAAAATATGCGGAGTTAAATTTCTTTTATTTTCTTGTTTAACTATTTGTTTTTCATTATTTTATATATACTTTTTTTGTATTTTTTGTTGTTAGATTTTACCTCTCATAATCATGATTCATTATCGAACAGTGTTGTTGTTTGTTATTGTGGGTTTTGTTGTTGTTTTAATTTTGAAGTCTCTGTTAGTGTCTGAAGAATAGTTGCTATTCTCTGTGACTTATTTATCCAGTTCGAAAAATTGGCTATAGATCATCGGACATAAATGAATTTTGTGATTTTGATTCTTCTATTCGACGTATTTGCTGGCGTAAATACATAATCCTAAAAAAGAAGACAGAAGAAGATTTTAATAAAGTTGCACGTTTAATTATTTGAGTTTTGTGCAACGCCGGACTTACTTTTGTTCTTGCAATGTGGCTGTAATTTCAGTTATTCTAACTAAACTTCTCGCACATTTTAGTTCAGCTGATACCTTTGTACACTGCAAATCTCCGTATAAATGTGCTTCCTCCGAACATTTTTGCGCCTGAAAATATATAATATGGGTATGTATTGAGGAGGGAGGATCTATTTAAATCAACAAACTAAATTGAAGAATTTCGTTATAATTGTTTGTAGTATAATTCGGAGGCAAACGTTAGGAACTGTTCCTCCCAAGACTTGCTTGAAGTTTTACACTTTCAGCATGCAAATCTCTATATTGCGTAGTCATCCCCGCGTCAGTTAGTCCTAAATTTATTTTACACTTGCACCTAAAACTGGTGTTTGGGGCAAATACGTATTTTATTTGACAAATATGACAATTAAAATTCAACCTTCTCCGAGCGTAGTTGAGCCAAAACTACTCTGGTTTGTCGTGGCAGCTGACGCTCCTCAGCTGCGATCGATGGTGGACGTACTTCGAGAACCGTATTCACACAATAGTTGTTTATGGCATCTGCGACTGCAACTGTCTGAATGCTATTCAAACCTGCTTGATAGGCTTGCTGGTCTTGGGGTTCTCTCTTGTAATGTTGGACCTCTCTTTCTAGGTGATGAGATCTCTCCTGACATGCCTGCATCCTATCCACCATATGGTGATTAGGATAGATCTGAGGGTAAGATCCTAGCATGTATTGCTAAGAGAGCGTACAATTGTGTTGTTGTACTGGAAGAATCCTTGTATCCTCCTGTAGATCCACTGAAGACATGAGGAGGCACCCTGTTGCAGTTCTCAAGGCGTTATTCTGAATACGAATATTTTTCCATCACTGCACTTATATTCGCGGACCAAACTGACGCTGTATAGTTTACAACCACATACCGACCTATCGCGTTTTATCTGGTCAACAAGGTTTCTCTCTTCCCCAAGTGCTGCCGGATAGGGAAGACCTTGTTTCTACATTTAAACATTTTAGCAGATAGCTGCATGGCGATGAGAACATACTGTCGAATGTGACTCCTAGAATTTTGGGGTAGTTTGTGGTTGGAATTCTGCTAACATCAACCACGACATTCTACTCTGTGGTGAACAGAGTGGCCGTAGATATTGGATGGATATTATCATATTCCTCGGGTGAAAAAAGGTGGTGAGTTCAGTCAAATAGGAGTCAGCCTTCCACAAACAACAACAGGGAAGTTACCAGAAGTGAAGATCATGCAATCATCCACATACGTTACGATCCCAATGCTGTGTGGAGGGGGTGGAATACGGAAGAGGTAGATGTTAAACAGATCCGGAGACACTACCCTCACCTTGGGGAACTCCCTGTTTCACTCTACGGGGCTTGGACTTCTTAATCCGGCATTCCACGTACGACTGGCGTCCCCACATATAATTAATTAACGTTTCAAACTTGGCCGGAGGATAGTCTTGTCGTTGTCCTCAAGCAGTGTGGAGTGCTTGACAATATCAAACGTTCTATCGGTGTTCTTGTTGAGTCCTCTACTAATATGTGTGGAGTTGACGTGCAGCGCTGTTGTCGTGCTATGTTGCTTACGGAACCCATGCTGATGATCGGCAACTGGATAACTATTTCTGACGCTGTGGAGGACTAAAGCATCAAGGGTCCTTGCTACGGAAGACAAAAGCTAAATCTGTTTGTACGATTGATTTTTGCTTACATCCTTGTTGGCTTCAGTAGGGCCAATTTTCCAGACTTCGTGAACGATGTGGATGGTCAACTTCCGGATCATCCAGCTGTTTCAGCATTACCATGGAGAGTACATCAGGGCCCAACGCTTTGGATAATTTAGCGTTCCTAATGTCATTCCCAACATCATATATTGTAAATTATAGCGGTTCCTATTTTGGTATGAAGCGATCTAATGCGATGTAGTACTCTTCGTTTCGCCCTGTTGCTCAACAAACTGTCGATTACCTCTATGGATCAGTCATCGTAAAGTCGCCAAACATGACTGACGTCCTATTTTTCTTCTTTCGAGTTTTCGAGAGTGACCTAACCGTTGCCCACAATTCACTTAGCCACTTGTTCCGCTTATGCTCACCGACCAACCTGTTGGGTTCCAGTGTCAGTGTCTGAAACTAAGCCAATTAGCTTTCCCATGATTGACGAAAGTGTGGCGTTTAGAAGTGATGAAATCGGGCGGTTTGAGCAACGATGAGTTGCTAGGTTACGTCATTTGTCAGACCAGGTGTGATGATGACCTTCCAAAAGCGAGCTAATGTTGAGCATATAATCAAGAGTAAAGCTAATATAACAATACCTCGGCGTTTCCCACCTCACAGCTACTCCCATACATCAGCGTCAGGCACCAAACTTTTCTATTGCATACTTTACGGGGTGTCATTGTGTTAGTGCATGCTTTTTCAATGGGTTGAATTGTGTGTGTGGAGAGAGCAACGTTAAATGGGCGCACATGGGCGCCTAATCGCCTGACGCTGCCATACATTACATGTATTAGAACCAAGAGATATAGGTCTTGTATTAAACCTGTGTTAATCACCACTGGGCTCGCGAGCCGTGTCTGTGTGAACACACTCAATCTAAATTGTGGTGGGTTTCATCGTTACTCACACCACCGGTTATCTTCTTTGTTTTAGCCAGGGGTGCCAACTTGGTGGTTTTCCCGCTACTTGTGGTGATTTTTGACGTACTAAAACCACTGTTTAAGCAGGAATGTCAACTGTTTTAAGGTAAAAATCGCTACAGACCTATGGTGCGTATGTGGCTGTAGCGATTTTTACCACGGGACAGTTTACATCCATGGTTTTAGCAATGATTTAACCCACACGTTGTTTATCTAGAGAGGGTGAGATAATCTCGTGCGTGTGTCCAACACAAACAAAGTTGTTGCATTTGTTGTTGCTGGTGAACACTGTATTAAACAGACTGGGGCGATATTTCTTCAATATGTTGTAACCATCACTCTCTGGCTTAATTGCCAATTCATTATTTGGATACTGTCTCGAACGGCTGTATTCATATTTGTATTGGAAATATAAATCAGGGATACTGTGCAAAAAGCTGACAAAGAATACAACAAAAAAGGCATCGCCTTCCCACTGTAGCCGTCTACTCTTTCCTAGACAGCAGACTACAGTGGTATCTGCACAATTGGGCTCCGTATGAATGACGTATCGATCACCAACCATAACAGCATCAACGTTGCACGAATTAAATTGTTCAACCACGTAGAAGTAAAAAATTAAGTGGAGTTTGCTACACCAACATATTGGATCTAATCGAATATTCCTTCCCTTAAATCAGCAGAATTGTGTTTATAATTATCCCCTGGGAGAGATTAAAAAAATTAACTTACCTGTTTCTCTAATTGATCTGCTGCCCAATTAGTAACATGTGTAATTAGATCGGCTCTAAAATATTTGCTTAATTTTGTCGAGATTTCAGGTCCTTGTGAACGACCAGCCTGTATTGAATTGGAAACACAACTTTGTAAAGTACTTAACGAAGCTGATGTTGTACTATCCACTGTAAAGAAAATATAAGGATAACAACAAAAAACATTAGAATTTTACATTATGTCTTTTCCAATTTATTACTTACACTTTCTTTGCTGTGGATCAATTGATGAACTACCACTTAAATCTAATTCCTGTGTTGGTGTCGGTGGTCCCTCACCCGGTATAACATTCATATTAACAACATTACTACTGCCAACTCCACTAACGCCTGCACAACTACCGGACCCACCCACACCACCAACAATTGCACCGGCCATATTGGGATTAGCTGATAACATCGATGTGGAACACAGTGCATTATTGTTGCCCACATTAACAGCTCCCCCACCCACTACTCCAACGCCAACATTTGTGGCGACCTGCAGTGGATTCATGCCAACAACGTTGTTGCTATTTAGCACAACATTGCCATCAACAGTCTTTAGTCCATAGGGATTAGTGCAGGAATATGATGAGGTGGCAGCAGCAAGACTTGTTATGGGCATTCCGCCACTATTCACATTATTCGCATGTGCCGCAGCTGATGCTGTTGCATGTAGAGAACTGGAGCCACCCACTACTGTAGGTATCGCATTACCCGATACAGCTGATGTTGACGATGTTATAGGACTTTTACTATAACCCATGGGTGACATGCCATGGGGATGTGTTAAATTATATAAGGGTGAATTTAGAGCATTCTCCCTGAAATAAAATCAAAATTATAATTGAAAGGTTCCAGAAAAAAAGTAAAAGAAAATAATTCATACCTTAAATTAATAACCTGCTGTGCTGATGCATGGTTATTATCACCCGGGCTAGGCGATATGAGATGTCCATCAGGGGTATTTATATGATGATGAATCTGTTGTTGACGCATTAACAAAGCGGGATCTTTAGCGCCTAGTTTTGGTGGGCCCGGGGCATTTGAGTTCAAATGATGATCCACTTGACTCGAAGATGATGAAACAGGTGTCTACAATAGATTAACCCAATAATGAATAAATGGAAAATAAATTGCAATGCCTGACTTACATTAGGTGATCCAACAGCGCCCATATGACTTTGATGTTGTAATGCTGCTACAGCATCCAATTTCCTATGATTGCTGTTATTACTGCCACTACTGGATAAAGTGTTGGCCGTCGATGGTATCGTTCCTGCCAAGTTTGTTGAAGCAAGACCAGTTGCGGGTAACATAGTAGCTCCACCAACCACAATGCCAGAACTGCCACCCACGCCACCGACAGATCCAGCAACTGGTGCTGTATTCGGACAAGTGGCCGGATAATGCATTGATGCAGCAGCACCCGACGAAGATGATGCTAAACTGCTGGCATTAACAGAGGAAGATGTCATACTACTACTAGAGGCATTGGGATGTGAAGCTAAACGAGGCAATGCATTTGGTAATACCACCGTTGTGGATGGCAATGCTTGGTCGTTGTGTTGATTGCCACCGACATATGTTGTTGGAGTACCCGTTAATGAATAACTAGCTTCCGAAGTCGGAGTTGAGTCACCGGGACTGATATCCATGTCTGGATTGTCGGCAATGCGACCTGAAAAAAAGATAAAAAATATAATTATAATATAGAAGATGCAAAATTAGAACTTGTTGCCATACCATCAATGCGTCTTCGGTGATTTGGTGGTCCACTATCATTATCATAGTTCCACCTCAGTCGGGAATTGCCTCGAGAACTGGAATGTTTATATGCTGCAAAAAAAAAATGGGAGCCATATGGATAAGTATATACACTATAACAAAATGAGGGTTTACATACATGATCTAGAAAATCTTTCCTCACGATCCCTATCGCGTTCCTTGTCACGATAGTCTTTCTCGCGATGTTGATCTCTCGCCAGATTACTACAAATAAAAACAATTATATTTACATTACATAAACTAAAACAGAAAAATGGAGAAATTTTTATCGTAAAGCTATTACAGACGGGGAAAAAATCTAATTTAATATCTAGACGCGCCGGCAGGGGACCTCCCATGGGCCAGATTACGTCAATATTGTCGCCATTTCATCAGGAAAATATGTGTTGGGTACGTTCAAAATGATGGTCTTGTGTTTTCCTTGATCTGTTAATGTTTTCCTTGGTTTAATTCTACTTAAAGAGCCTTAGAGTAGCTTTAGATGTTCTTGGTTTTGTAACACTTAGATACAACGATTGCTGAGTTGTTCGGATCGCACTGGAACGTAGAATTGGAAGTTCTGCAAGTGCTTAGATCCCTTTGGATGTATTTGAGTATCTATCTTTAGGAAATCTTCTCTTCTTAGATCATTAAGATTCCCTCGAGTGGGTGTTCTATTCACCATATGGGGATTAAGATGGCTCGAGCAAGTACTGACAAGAGCATACAATTGTGTTACTGCACTCCTCATATAGAATGTCCACTGAAGACATGAGGATGCACCGTGTCGAATATTTTTCCATTGCGTTACACTTAAATTCGTGGACTACACTGGCGCCGCACTGCTTACCACAGACGTTATTTGTTGTCAAAAAGGTTTGTTTATCTGTAACCCAAGTGCTACCGGCTAGGGACTTGAAGACCTTTTTGAACTTGTCGCAGCTAGCTGTAGCATGCGCGGACTACGTGAACATGCTGGCGGAAGTGACCCCTAATATCTTGGGGTAGTTAGTTGACATTCAACTCAGTTTTCACCACTGTAGTCCATGTTGTGAAAAGAGTGGCCGTAGATTTAGTGGCGGATATTTGCACATTTCTCGCGTGGAAAAATGTGGTAAGAACGATCAAATATGAATTCAACCTTTCACAAAATGACACCAGGGAAGGTACCAGACGCCAAGATCGTACAATCATGTGCATACGTTACGATCTCATTGTCACTTGGAGGGGGTGGAATAGGAGTGGTAGATCTTAAACAGTTCCGGAGATATTACCCACCTTGGGGAACTCCCTGTTTCACTCTACGCGGTTTGAATTTATTATTCCTGAATTCCTCGTACTACTGGCGCCCACACATTAATGGCTTACCCAGCGCTCCAAACTTACCCGGAGGGTAGTCTGCCTGCTGCCCTCAAACAGCACGGACTACAAAGTCTTTTGATAAGTCGAGACTGTCCTATCACACGTCTTGCTCTGGTTAAGTCCTCGACTAACTTGTGTTGAAATGACGTGTAGCGCTGTTGTCGTATTGTGGTCCTTACATGATGCCATCATGATGATCGGCAACTATATTCCTATTTCTGCCGCTGGGGAGGAGTAAAGCCTTCAAAGTCTTCGATACGGGCGACTAAAGTGAAATCGGTCTTCATCATCTTTGCATTCTTGCCTGGCGCTTCAGTAGCGGAGACTTCGGGAACGATGTATGTGGCTATCGACATGTTGAGAACTTTAGTGAGATAATACTCGACTCGACGGCACATCGAGCTGTTTCAGCTTAACCATGGAGAGTCCATCAGAATTAGCGTTCCTGAATTCGCAATATCATCATTGTAAATTGTGGTGGTTCATCCCCGACAGGAAGAGATCTATTACGACGTAGTACTCTTCTCCTGGCCCTATCACTTGCGCACCTCATCGGATCAGTCAGCGTAACGTCGTTAAACGTAACTTAGGTCCTGTCTTCCTTCTTTCTAGAGTACGAGAGTGACTTACCCGTTGCCCACAATTAAGTTATTCTGGCTCTTCAGATGATTTTAAGCACTTGTTACCCTTCTGCTCACCGACCAACCTGTTAACTTCCGTCCCTGTCAGCTCACCGACTCGTTGGCACGACGATCCTCATCTCGCTCATTTGCTAATCCTCTGCTGGGAAGTTTGGTCTCACTTCAGACATTCGACCAGCATGCAAGCGGCTAAAGAAATGATGCTGTCTCTTCTCCTCGCCCTATCACTTGCGCACCACATCGGATCAGTCAGCGTAACGTCGTTAAACGTGACTTAGGTCCTGTCTTCCTTCTTTCTAGAGTTCGAGAGTGACTTACCCGTTGCCCACAATTAACTTATTCTGGCTCCAATGATGCAACTCTTCAGATGATTTTAAGCACTTGTTACCCTTCTGCTCACCGACCAACTTGTTAACTTCCGTCCCTGCCAGCTCACAGACTCGTTGGCACGACGAACCTCATCTCACTCATTTGCTAATCCTCTGCTGGGAAGTTTGATCTCACTTCGGACATTCTACCAGCATGCAATCGGCTAAAGAAATGATGCAGTCTCGGAACGTCCGTTCTGTTACCCAAAATCAGAAGGGTTGGACAGATCTCTGAAGCGGTTATCAGTGAACTCTCTCGGCCAATTACCTTTCCCTTGATTGACGAAAGTGCGGCGTTGAGAGGTGATAAAATCGGCCGGTCTGCTGATGGAGACAATTATGGAGAGATGGTCTGATCCGAGTGAGGCCAGGTGACACGATGGTGGTCTGCAGAACTGTGACATTCAGGTAGGGACGTCCTCATTGACCTTGCAAAACGTAGAGCTATGTATATATTTGCTCAGCCAGCGCTATATCCCTGTGGTCGTTTCCAAGGACCGAATGCCATGACAAATCATGAGCATTCAAATCCCCCATGACTAGACGGTTATGACCTTCCAAAAGGGGGGGAGTACAGCTATTTATCGGCGGGATATATAAGTTCAGCGACTCTACCTCTGTAGTTCCACGCCTGACTGATACCTTCATACATTCCATACATTAAGCAAGGCTCAAGCGAGATAGGTCTGTGTTGAACACACTGGTGCAATAGTAGTAATCCCTCACCTCACTTCTGGTGTGACTCTTCCTCAGTACGTTGTAACCATCACAACGCGGTAAGCTGCAGTAGTTGTTGAGCTTAGTTTCCTGCACCGCCAACTCATTAAGGCCACTATTTTCTGGATCCTACCCTGGACTCCATGTGTGCACATGTTTGTATTTTCACTAGTTGTAGTTTTAAAAAGGCGTATAAATACGGACCGCTTGGCGGTGCCCGCAGAATTGGCAGGCCAAGGAATAGATGGCGCAAACAAATGGATGAAGAGATGAAAAGGCGCGGTATTCCAGAGTGCGAAGCAACAAATAGAGAGAAATGGAGATCTTTTCTTAGTTCGGCCTATGGAACAAATGTTCTGTAATGGGTCAGCTAAGTAAGAAGTAGTTTTAAATGTTCGGCGTCCTAAACGACTCATTGCCAAGCGGATTTTCAATCAGTTTCTCGTTCAAACTTATATTTACGAAAGCAAATCCACACCACATCTATCACTTCTATAGAGAACAGTTGTCCTACTTGTCCTTCAGGTCGTGATGTCAAGTGTATCAACTGTATATATTGTGATTAACAAAATTGCAAATTTTTTTCAACTTACCGCTCACGTTCAATCCATTCCTTTGGTTTTTCCCATTGTGAGACTTCTGTTTTACAATTATAATAATACATTTTTCCTAAAGGACGAGAAAAAAACACATTTAATACTAATATGTTTCAAAGCACCTGTTTCATAAGACAACATACCCGACGAACTAACATGTTCACTCCAATCACCGCAACGGGCGATACGTTCACCACGATCATTACGATCACCACTCCCGCCGCCACCACCACCGCCTCCTCGATCGCGATCACGATCATCACCACCTCGTGCACTACGATCGCGATCACGATCTCTGTCCCGATCGCGATCACGGTCTCGTTCACGATCCCTCAGTGAATCTCGATCACGTTTACTATCCCTTAGATCACGATCTCTGTCACGATCACGATCTCGATCACCACGGTCACGATCGCGATCATCTGAACCAGAACGTTTATCTCCGGAAGAACAGAGCTTGGCTCCACTTACACTTCCGCCACCACGACGATCAAGCCTATCATGATTAGTGCGATGCGACTCAGAATCTCGATCACCACGCCGGTCACGTTTATCTGGAAAAGGAGTAACAAGGAAAGCAAACACAATTAATATTTCATAGTTTCGTTGGTGACAATATTTACGACCCACCTGAATATTTATCTTTTTTATAAATATCACGATCCCGATCTCTCATTTTTTGTATATAACTGAAACGATCACCACCTCGATGGTCGCCACGATCGCGTATATCGTGTGAACCACCGTGTCCCCTCGATGATGGTGAATCTATTTCAGGAGATTGTGATCGATAAGAACTGTTACCATTGTTTAATGGTCCACCTCCAGCTGGAGAAAGGTCGCGATCGCGATAGTTTGAGGAGCGATCACGTTCATAGTCTCGTTTTGAACTGTATTTGGAACTCTGTATGAAATTAAAAATAAAAGAAAAAATATGCAAATTATTTTTAAATTTTCCAAATTAATATTCAAAAACGTTTAAAAGTATTTTCTTTAGTTTTGGGTGAATTAAAAAAAATGAAATACGAAAAAGCGCCAATATATTCAAATGATTTCAAACATGTTTGAGTGAGAGTGTGTGGAATGTGGTGTATATATAAATCGAAAACTAGTGAAGATTAAATAAAATGAAACCAAAATGAAGAATTTTTTTTTACAATCGAACATGGTTAGAGAGAATAAGAATCTTTTGTGTAGAAAGAATAATCTGGCAAAGAAATATTCAATGCAAATAATAGTGATAACCGTTCGATTGTAATGGAAATGAGACGATACTTTTCTACAAAATTATATAAAAGAATTTTTTTCGAAGGCTTGAAAATAGTTGGAAAATAGAGCAAACACAAAAGAGGGATAAAAGTAAAAAAAGAAAGAACTTGAAAGAATAAACAAATGTGTTGTAAGCAGTGTAAGGTTCAATCTGTTGTTATCCTGCAAGAATGACCACTACTACTTACATCTACGATGCGACACAGTCCGACAGCAGCAGCATTTTTATTACATTCAGCTGCCAGTGTTGTTGTGATATCGAGTGCAATACTATTTGTGGCAGACATAAACAACTGTGTGTGGCAGAGTAAAGGAGGAGTATTGAATCCCCCTCCTTGTTTATTTTGAAGTTTTGTATGATTTTTTCTTGTTTTTGGTTTTCAGCTGCACAATATGGTGAATATACTTTTTATCGGATGATGAATTTGACTTTCGAAATGGTCTATTTTATTCAATTTGCTGGCTTTATCGGTTTCTTATCGCGTTTTAACTCAAATGAAAATGTTCTGATGACTAACACAATTGTGTGATTAAAAAAGAGTGATATTGGATATTTTTATATCTGTTTATTTTTTTGAATTTCGATACATTTTATACATTGCAATGAAAACAACTTCTTTCGATGATGCCATATCACAGAGAAATGTCAATGGAAAATATATGAATGATTAGAAAAAAACAAACAAACATAGAAATTAACGATACAGGATAAAATAGTGGATATTTACAACAGATAACGAACAAAACAGAACATTGCAATTTTTCTAAATGTATTTATTTTTGTGATAAAATGAAGAAAAGTATTTATAGAGCGTTTGAATTAAAGAAACATTTTGTAATTTCGAGAATAATGAACAGTAATACCTCTACAGACGAGATAAAGGATAACCATAGTAACAGAATAAAGTTAGCTTTTTGACAGAAATATCTTTGTTAAAGATTTTAATCCAGATTTATTATTAGAATGGTAAAATTTTTGACATTATTTCAAGTGTTCGAATTATTGATATTGGTTACATCTGCCGCTTAAGCGTTCGTATTTACCGACCAAAAACAATCAAATGAAAAAATGTTGCAATTCATTTTGTACTTCTTAACAAAGTGTTTCTTTTTATAAATAATTATAAAACAGATGTGAGAAACTATGTATGATCCAATTAATGTAAATGATATCGAATTACAAAATAATAATAGCATTTCGAAAAGTAACTTGAAATAAGCAAGCAAAATAATAAAATCATATTTTTAAACTCACCTGATACGAATGAGATTGATGCTTCTCAAAGTAGCTGAAATAAACAGGAAAGAAAAATGTTAATAATAAATAAACTACATATAAACGAAAAGTTTGTATTGAACAGCTGAATGTTATAAGACTGTGACATTAGGTATGGGTACACTGTGTGACACGAAAAAGATGAACAATATTCGGATACTGCAACGTGATAGAAGTAAAGCAAGATAATTCATGTGTTCTGGCGTTTTTACCCATCACACGCACGAAGGGATCCTTTTGAAAGGCTCCCAAATCTTCCAAACAGTTAAGAATTTTTATTTACTCAAACGGCCAAAAAAAAGGGAATTTTTGTCAGGCTCATATCATCCAAACCGTTAAGATTTTTCATTTACTTTCGGATGCAATGTTGTAGCTCTTGACATAAAGAACATATGTTGAGAACACAAAAAATCCATCAAACTGCACTCTAAAGTCAAAATCGTCAAGGTCAAATTTATTTTAAAATATTTTGTCGGGTTTAGGTCCATAGATATTAAACCTTTCATAATTTAAGCAAAAGCCAACTAAACAAGTAAAAAAGTATCAGTGCCGACAGAGATATACCCTCAGCCTGTATGAGTTGAAACTTTCATCTACGGTCAGATCGATTGTATTAAAGGTCTTTTAATTATTTTGTGGCCTTTTTTGGACATTTGAACTTGCCGACGAAAATATAGATTAGGATTAAAGTTGAAAAATGTTGCGGAGGAGGTCCTTAAAGGAATGGACCGACATTGTCCATTATGGAAGTGGATCTTATTTTGGCAGTCACATCTTTTCGATAGATATCGCGCCCACTAGTCATTTCAGTGGGTCATCGTATAACATTTGGGCCAGTATGTCAGGAAGCATGGACCTGTCCACGGAAAACATAATATCGCTGTAAACAGGACCACAACGAACAACATCGGTATACATTTCCAAAGGATCTTCGAACAGTCCTTAAACTGCATTTAGACTCAAATGTTGAACTTTTGTGGAGGAGGTATCCTAAGGTACCCCCATTTTAGAAGTTAAACTAAATTTGGACAAAATATTAGGAGATCCAAAGTTTGGACCAAATTTGTTCAGGAGATATCGTGCATAACTTTTAAGTGACATTTTTTAAATATTCGGGGGAACTACCGGAAGTTGTGGACCGGTATTGCCTATCTTCGAACTGATAGATATATTAGGATGTGTAAGGTATGGACCCTTCACTCCCTTCAAGAGTTATCGTGCGAACCATTTTTCCGAACATTTTTGAACATCTGTGGGGGAGGTACCTGAAGGAGTGGACCGATATGGCTTATGTTCGAACTTAAACTATGTTTGAACAAAATATTACCAATGCCAAATTTTGGACAAAATCGGTTGATCCGTTCCGTTGTCTTGCGCTCCAACCACTACACACGATGTCATAGGGGTTTTTTTTGCAGATTTCAAGCTATTTTCTCAGGAAGTACGGACTTGCCCCTATTGAGACATGTTCCGTCGTTAGCGGGGCAGTGAAAAGAAGTTGCTACAACAAAAATCAAAGAACTTTTCCGAAATTTTGTGTGGGAGGTACCCGAAGGAGTGGACCGATTGAGTCCACACTAGAACCTCATCTAAATCTGGTGGAAACGGTCAAAGGATTTTGACATTAAGAATGAAGTTTGATGGATTTTATGTGATCTTTATGACAAGAGCTACAACATCGCGATTTGGAAGATATGAGTCTGATAAAATGATCAAATCTGGCATCGAGGCCTTAAGTTTTTGGGGTCCAAGAAAAACACAAAGACACGTGCCTGTCTTTTTGTCTTCTATTCCGCTGCGCTGTCGGAATTTTTCTAATTTTCCATGACCCAAGAAATTACACACAGTGTTACTAAACGAACCTTAGAACCAAAATGGGAAACAAACAATAAATAAAACATTTATATTGGTTTTACTGGCAGTTTACCAGGAGCAGTGGACCTAATGTTCCATGTATAGGTCCAACTGACTATCTTAATTCGGACCTTAAAATTAAATTATTTTAATCTGTACAATAAATTTTCAAACATTATCAAGTTACGAGGAAATACTAGTTGAACAAACATCCCAGAAGGGACAAGGGAGACTTCTCTCATATCAATCCTAAATCATATTAGGTGACTAACATGAGACCACTATGGAACGATGGCTAAATAGGCGCTACATTTTAGAGAGAAATATGAACTTTCCGAAAATGAAATTGGAAAATTTGAACCATAATACGATTTTCGAAATAATTTCTTAAACGGGATCTGTGCGCAATTCGGGCAATTGTAGAGGAGGTACCAAAAAATTTACCTAAATATTCCATTTATTACAAGTTTGTTTACGAACACAAACAAATAAACAGCATTATATCCACAGATATCAGTCGAGCACTGAACCAAAGCAGATCGTGCTACCGAATAGTCATGCCCAGCAAAATTAAATGGAAGTGGTTCCATGTAAAATCATGATTTCACTGGTTCTTTTACATGAGTGCAAAGGGAGTCGTGAAAGATCCGATCCTTTTCATCGAATTTTCATGAGTGAAATTGAAGTGGTGAAAGATCCGATCTTTGTCATAATATTGTCATGAGTTCAAATAAATTAATCATTACCCGTACAATAAATGACCAAATAATCATGTACCCGAATAATTGTTTACTTACAAAAGTAATTGTTAAAATGAAAAAAAGTCAGATAAAAGTGATTGGTAGTGGCAAAATTGGCATATTTTAATTAAAAATACTATGCAAATTGTTATAAAATAAAAGGGAAATATATTTTGTGTTTGGAAACCTGTTTCATTTGGCGGATATTAAAGAGATGTATTAAAGAGACCCGATCTATAAAACGCGCTGTACCAGTTGACCGGACACCGATACGCAGTGGGATAAGATTCAAATTTGTCAAAATGCCGCCCTGAAAACAATGCCTCTTCAATTCCTCAGTGGACCATATACATGAGGAGGCAAAGATTCTTCCAGTACAGCAACACAATGAGATGATTTCCTTGCAGTACTTGCTCGGGTGTTACCGTGAGAGCCATCCCAATCATTATCTGCTGGCTACCGACACACCCAGTATGCGGCATCGACCCGCACTACACAAAACACCTTTTCAACAGCCCCGCCAAACCTACTCATCTAACTCCAGTGGATCTGTGGTTACATCCCATCGAATTAGCCACTTTCTGCGAACTGGAGATAGACCCAGAGCCACATTGAAAAGAAGAACGAACATACAAACTTAATAATAAACACTGTTACAACCACCGACACCGATATAGTATAACGTATCGAGCTGCAACAATTGCATTGGATGGGCCATGTCAACAGAATGGATAATATGCTACCGGCATATGAATACGAGCCATTTGACGTTATACGACCCGAGGGAAGGACAAAACTCCAATGGAAAGACCAAGTTGAATATTATATCACAAAACATGGCAGCCAAAATTGGAAAAGCAAAGTAGAAGATCGGCTTATGGAACAATATGTTCTGTTTAGAATAAAAACAATCTAAGTAAGTATAAATGATGCCACCTAAACATGATAAATATAAGTCGTTTAAAAATAACAACAGGATTCAAATTTATACTAGATTTCCCAAATGATGAGCCTGGAGCAGAGATTGACACATAATTCACCGAATATTGGAAAAACAGAAATCCAAATTGAAAGAAATGTCTCGCAGCCAGAGATAAATATTATTTTGGCAGATCAATATAATATATAATTTTTAAAACTACATAAAAAATAAAGGAAAATAACATCTGATGATACAAATCATCTTCGAATTGTATTCTCATTAGTTCAACAAATTACATAATTGAACTACAAATTTCATTCCTGATTGGTGCAAAATGGCATGACAATGAACCGGTAATAAAGTCCATGACAATGAACTGGTGATAAATGCCATGGCAATGAATTGGTAAAAGCGTGTGTCACTCCCTTGTAAATGTCATCGGTGATTCACCCGAATTTTCACCGATGACATGTCACTTGCACCCATGATTCAACTCATGATTTGTCATCGAACATTTTGCTGGGTGGTGGCTCTTAAAGGCCTTCGATACCGTTAACCACGCCACCAAGCTTGTTCGAGAATATAGAGAACACTTCCCTCGAGCCGTGTTTAAAACGTTGAATAATTAACTATAAGTGTGGACGACAGTCGTTTGTAGAATTCAGAAATACGAAGTCCAAGACCCGTAGAGTGAAACAGAGATTCGGGTCCTATTGTCAATGGCATATGTGATAGGTAAAATGTCTACATAACTATGTACATTAATCTACTGAAACACTGTTTACCACCAGCACGGCTGAAATGAGGCTCGACCTGACCATATTGGTCGATGGTACCCTAATCCCGACCACTAACTCCGCAAGGTATTGGGTGTAACGTTCTACAGCATGTTGAAATCGTCCACGCAAGCCTCATAAGAACCGAAGTGGACTTCCTTTAGAGCGTAGCCAAGATTTATATGCCTTACGAAAAATGAATGAGACATGAGAGGTATTGTGGAGGCATAAACATGGATTACGGGAAATGCACAGAACTACACATAGCATATACATATACCATAACCACAAATATCCCTCTAAAATTGAACCAGAAAAAGTCGTGACAGTGGCTCTTGATCTATCGAGGGCTTTTGTTATCTCCAATCATACCAAGCTGCTCGATGACATAAGGAAGAATATCCACCAGCCGTGTTGGTAACGAAGCATGATCAACATGGTAGTGAGCAGCACCAGATTCCCCAGGTGGGAAAACAAGAAACCGGATTGATCATGTTGTGATAGACGGAAAACACTCGTCCAGTGTTTTAGATGTCCGATCGATTCGAGGAGCGAACATCGATTCGGACCATTTCCTTGTAGCAGCAAAGGTACGCACTCGCCTTAATGTTGTGGCAAAAGTGCAGTCGAGAATCTGCAAACACAACATATAGCACAAGCCTATTCCGCTCAACTGACTCACATGCTGGAAGACGGCACTGCTTGTCCCGATAATGTGGAAGCGCAGTGGCAAAGAATAGCCCAATCACTTCAAACTGCCGCAAAATCTGTGCTTGGGTACCAAAAACCACCACCTAAAAATCTATGGTACGATCAGGAGTGCCGTAAGGCTACTGAAGAAAAGAACGCGGCATACAGAGCAACCCTGCATTCAGTAGCAACACGAAGCGCGAAAGAAAAATATCGGGAGAAGAGGAGAGAGGAGGCGTCAGAATGAAGTCCGCAAATTTTACCAGAGTGTAAAACACCAGACTGAAGGGTATGATGCAGGCACATTTTCCCGCAAAGATCATGAAGGGAATCTGGTACTGAGGATCTGGAAGGAGCATTTCATGAAGCTCTTAGTATGGAATATGGGCGGCGATGAAGATACACCAGAACCAATCGCAAACAACGACGTTGAATGTCTTCCACCTAGCCAAAGCGAGGTCATGACACCAATTAGTCGGCTGACAAACAATAAAGCAGCAGGAGCTGATGGGCTGCCCGCCGAACTGTTCAAGACCGGTTAGCTAAATGCTGATAAGGAGTATGCATCAGTTAATTACAGAAATTTGGCAGGAAGAGAGCATAACTAACGATTGGAACCTCAGCCTCCTATGTCCCGTACACAAGAAAGGAGACAATAGGTGTGCAAACTACAGAGGCATAAGTAGGCTCCCAATCGCATACAAAGTGCTGTCGAGTGTACTGTGTGCATATGGTCATACCAATGCAGTTTTAGACCTGGTAAATCGACAATTGACCAAATCTTCACACTGCGCCAAATACTGGGGAAGACCCACGAAAGACAGATCGACACATACCACCTGTTCGTCGACTATAAGGCCGCCTTCGACAGTCCAATTCGACCAAAGATGTTTCAAGCCATGTCGGAGTTTGGTATCCCTGCAAAATTTATAAGATTATGCAGGATGATATTGGCTAATACAAGATCAGCTGTTAAAGTAGGAAAGAACCTCTCGGAACCTTCTGAAACAAAACGAGGTTTCAGGCAAGGTGACAGCCTATCGAGTTACCTGTTTAACATTCTATTGGAAAAGGTCATACTAGAAGCGAATGTATATACCGATAGAGATAAAAATAGCATTATATACAATAAGGATATAATGTTACTGGCCTACGCAGACGATATTGATATAATAGGTCGATCAACTCGATCCGTAACAGCCACCTATTGAAAAAGAGTCTGCCAAAGTGGGTCTGGCAGTCAACGGCGATAAGACAAAGTTTGTGGTATCAACACGCAAGACGTCCAGTAGACTCGGACCAACTGTTGATGTTCAGAACTACAATTTTGAGGTAGTAAATGACTTTACTTACCTCGGCTCTGTCATAAATAAAACGAACAACATCAGTTTTGAAATCAAAAGAAGAAGAATATTGGCCAACAGATGCTACTTTGGTCTAAGTAAACAGTTTAAAAGTAAAATTACCTCTCGTCAAACAAAACTTACACTCTACCAGACACTGATAATTACCCGTACTTATGTATGGATCTGAAGCATGGGTACTTGCGAAAGCAGATGAGGCAGAACTTGGAGTGTTTGAGAGAAAAATTCTTCGAAAGATTTATGGACCAATATGCGTTGACGGTTAATACCGACGTCGTATGAACCACGAGCTATACCAGCCGACCGACATCGATATAGTAAAACGTATCGAACTACAACGATTGCGTTGGCTTGGCCATGTCAGCAGGATGGATAAAGATGCCCCCGCCAAAAAGGCATTTGGATACGAGCCAATCGATGGTATACGCACCAAGGGAATTCCAAAACTCCGATTGAAGGACCAAGTTGAAGAAGATATCACAAAACATGCCATCCAAAATTGGAGAAGTAAAGTAAAAGATCGTTCTTAGTTCGGCTTATGGAACAAGACGTTCTGTTTAATATAAAAGCCATCTAAGCAAGTTTTTTTTAAGAAAAGAAAACGTCAGGTGCCAAAGTAAACGCGAGAGGCTTTATAGCCCAGCTAAAATCAGGACGGTGTAATGTCTTAAATTTATATAGGCGTGTACATTACAACCAAACACAGGCTCTGCTTCTGAACTAAATAATATCTGTTAAACAGTTAATTAGGGTTGCAGAACTTTTAAGTTTCGACAGAAGAAAAGGAACCAGGCACAATAAAAATTGATATGCAGGTCATGAATCCAGTGAACCATCTACATTCGAGATCCTCCCCATAGGCCACCAGGCCTGTCAGAAAGTATTTATATCATCTAAGGTAGGTCGAGTGTTACCGGAGAGAGTTGAGGCTCAACAAGTCATGTTGGTATCATGTTGTATTGAATATTGTTCACGTGCATATAGCTTTGGCTCTATAAACCACTACTTTGCCACTATCAGAAAGTCCTTTTACGGAAATAAATTTCTAACTAAAGTGTCGGCTAAAACTGCACCTTTGTTTGCATACTTGCAACCAGGATGGACCAATTTACGTTGACATGACACAAATAGATTGAGGTGTGGGCTAGCCTTGTTTTAGGGAATGGACAATGCTCCATGAAAATCCAGATGAACATAATGGCTCATAAAGAAGAAAAACAGGACAGATATTGTTGAACATGGAAAACATTTTGAGGTCGATCAGTGAGAAGGATTTGTGTTTCCACTTGTTCAATATTTGGAAGACTGGAGGTACATCTTACGCTACGATGGTAAAACACAACTTTATCGTTGAAGATACATTCACGAAGTTGGCTATATCATGGCGTGGAGATCAAAAGCGTTAGATTAAGCCTAAATTTCGAGTGAAGGAATCTCCAACTGTTGCAAGAATGTTTCATTATTTAATCACGATTCCAACCAGAGTTTGGCGTGTGAGCAAAGAGCAGAGGCATAGTGTTAGATTGCGTACATTTTCTGTTTATAGCCTTTGCTTAATATCGAGTGGTTAAATCATCTGAAGAGTTGCAACATTGGAGCCGGTATAGGTGAGTTGTGGACAACGGTTAAGTCACTCTCGAACCCTGGAAGAAAGGAAGGTAGGACCTCTGTCACGTTTGGGGACGTTACGTTGACTGACCCGAAGAGGTGCGCATGTTATTTCAATCGACAGTTTGTCGAGCACCCCGAGAGTGACAGGGCCAAGAGAAGAGTATTACGTCGCATCAGATCTCTTCCTGCCGAGGATGAACCACCACAGTTTACAATGGATGATGTTGCCAATGCCATCAGGAACGCTAAATCATGCTCAAGCAGCTGAATGTGCCGGGAGTGGAGTTTCTCACTAAAGTTCTCAACTTGTCGCTATCCAACCTCATTGTTCCCGAAGTCTGGAAAATGGGCAGGGTAGTCCCACTACGGAAGCCCGGCAAGGATGCCACCAAAAGTGAATCGTACAGGCCGATTTCGCTTTTGTCGCCCGTAGCAAAGACCCTTGAGGCCTTAGTCCTCCCAAGTATCAGAAACAGCTATCAAGTTGCCGATCATCAGCATGGATTCCGTAAGCAGCACAGCACGACAACTGCGCTGCACGCCATTACCACACATACAGTGGTGTGAAAAATAATAAGGACACTTTAATCCATAACCAAGATTACATTAAAAACTGACTAAAAAAGTGAAAATTACATTAGTTTATAAAATTTATTGTTTTCTTAAAATGTTAAGAAAGGTATTATACAAATATTTTGATTGCTTGTAACCATATTTTATTTATCTTTTATATTTTATGCGAATTGTCGTAGTTTGGTGTGTGAAAAATAATAAGGACACTTCATGACATCTTTTAATAAGGACCAAACTTAATAGAAATTAATGCAGGTTTTTACTAAATAATGGTAGATAAAGTGTTTCAGTGTCATTAATACTTTGTAGACGATCCTTTGTTTTCTAAAACGGAAGCGCATCGTCTGGGCATCGAGTCGACCAAATTTTGCCACTTTTCTACTGGTATCGCATCCTACGCAACCTGTATAAGTTGCCAAAGGTCGCCATAATTTGATAGTCACTTTCCCCTGCTTGATTTTTTAACTTCATTCCACAACATTTTTCAATCGGGTTCAAATCAAGTGATTGTATGGGCCATTCTAACAACTTAACTTAATTATCCTGGAACACCTTTTTTCAGTTTGCCGTCATTTTTGGGTCATTAACCTTGCTGAAGACTTATTTGAGAGGCACACCCCCTTCAGCATACGGAAGAATTATATTTTTCAAAATTTCAATGTAATCTAGTGATTTCAAAAACACTTTGAATACTGTATAGAGACCCCACAGCATAGTAAGAAAATGAGCCCCACACCATGCTGTTACCTCTGCCATATTTAGCCGCCTTCAGAGTATATTTTGGGTTATATTATTGATTTTTAGGTCTTCAAACCTGATAAACTCCTCTATCGGAACAAAAAAATATATTTGGTTTCATCAGACCAAAGAATGGTACGCAATTTTTCTTAGACCAAGCGATGTGATTTCTAGCAACCTGTATTATTTGCTGAATATTTTTATACCCTACACCACTAGGTGGGAAGTGTATAATTTTTTGATTAAAATGATACTTTTCTGACACTGTGAGCTCTAATGTGGCCACCCCAGAGTGTTTTAGGAGTTGTTGATGCGTCAAAATTAATATTTAACTAGTTTTTTATTTGTAAAGATGTGGTAAAAGGATCTTTTTGAATCATCGAATAACGCATTTATTATTACAGGTGCAATTTTTGGATTTCTGCTACGACTTTTATCTTTGAAGTTCACTTAGCTGCATCCTCCACCATTGTTTTTAAAGATTCTAAGCTTTTTATGTAATTTTTCTGTATGAATTTCCTTCTTTATGTAAACATTTAATGATTTCTCGAGTAGCGTGATAACAATGCGTATTTTTACCCATATTTGCAAACAAAACCAGAAAATACCGGTAGATTTAACATTTAATGAATAGAAATTAATTCATTTTAAACTTTTACTTACAGGAAAGAATCACAAAAAAATAATATCAATTTATTTTTACTAAAAGGAAAAACTGTCCTTATTATTTTTCACAGCAGAAATCACGGATTTTACGAAAAATATTTGTTTTGTATAAAACCTAAACAGAAAGAAAACAAAATCGTAACGGGATTTCTTATTGCAATACATGTACATTTTCAAAAACAAATTTCCATCGCAAATTCTTCTATTTTACACATTTTAGGAGCGACCAAAAGTTGTGAATGTCACTGTCCTTATTATTTTTCACACCACTGTATTTGTCAAGGACTCAACCAGAGACGGCCGTGCGATAGAACAGTGACTTGACTTATCAAAAGCCTTTGATACAGTCAGGCACTCCACGCTGTTTGAGGACATTGAGCGGACAACCCTCCGGCCAAGTCTGGATAATCAACTATATGTGTGGTCGCCAGTCGTACGTGGAATTCAGGAATAAGAAGTCCAAACCCCGTAGAGTGAAACACGGAGTTCCCCAAGGTGGGGTGATATCTCCGGAACTGTTTAACCTCTACCTCTCCTGTATTCCACCCCCTCCAGGCGGCATTGAGATCGTGACGTATGCGGATGATTGCACGATCTTGGCGTCGGGTACCTATCCTGATGACATCTGTGAGAGACTGAACAACTATTTAACTGATCTTACCACCTTTTTCCATTCGAGGAATATGCAGATTTCCCCCACAAAATCTACAGCCACTCTGTTCACCACATGGACAGCGCAGTTTGGACGTGAGTTGAATGTCGTGGTCGACGGTAGCAGAATTCCGACCATAAACTGCCCTAAAATTTTAGGGGTCACATTCGACACTACATTCACGTCGTGCGCACACGCCACAGCTATCTGCGACAAGTTGAAAAGTATGAACAAGGTCCTCAAGTCCCTGGCCGGCAGCACTTGGGGTGCAGATAAAGAAACCTTGTTGACCACATATAACGCGATAGGTCGGTCTGTGGTAAGCTATGCGGCCCCAGTCTGGTCCCCGAGATTGTGTGATTCGAACTGGAAAAAGATTCAAACTTGCCAGAATGCAGCCCTGAGAACAGCTACAGGGTGCCTCCTCAAATCTTCAGTGGACCATCTACATGAGGAGGCAAAAATTCTTCCTGTAAAGCAACACAATGAGATGCTTTCGTTGCAGTACCTGCTTGGATGTTATCGTCTGAGCCATCCCAATCACCATCTTGTGGGTAGGCCCGGCCCATTCAGGGAGATCAGGAAGGATATCCATGCTCTAGAGGTAGAGGTCCAACGATACAGGAGAGAACCCCTAGATCAACAAGCATATCAAGCAGGATTGAATAGCATTCACACGGACGCAGTTGCCAAGGCCTTAAGCAATTATAGTGTGAATAAAGTACTCGGAGTACATCCTCCATCTATCGCAGCTGAGGAGCGTCAGCTGCCACGACAAACTAGAGTAGTTTTGGCTCAACTACGCTCGGGATATTGCAGTCGCCTAAATTCTTATTGGGCGGAAATCGATCGCGCCGTGCAAGACATCTGCCCAGTATGCGGCATGGGCCCGCACGACACACAACACCTTTTTAACTGCCCCGCCAAACCTACCCATCTAACTCCAGTGGATCTATGGCTACATCCCATCGAAGCAGCCACTTTTCTTGAACTGGAGATAGACCCAGAGCCAGATTGAACAGAGGAACGAACAAATAAACATAACAAAAACACTGTTACAACAACAACAACCTTTAGAGCCTAGCCAATATCTATATTAGAGTTGTGCCAAAGGAACTATTTGGAAGTATCTAGTTCCTTTCGCAGTTCCAACGGCCCACATTTTTTCTTTGAACAAACTGCGTATACTTACTATCACACGTTATATTTCATGATGTTACTCATACGTTTTGGAACTAGTACAAGGAACTAGGAACTAGATTGCCCAACTCTAATCTATATGCCTTACGAAAAATGAATGAGACATGAGAGGTATTGAAAAGGGGAATGCCCAGAACTACACATAGCATACATACACCATAACCACAAATATCCGTCTAAGATTGAACCAGAAAAAGTCGGGACCGTGGCACTTGATCTATCGAGGGCTTCTGTTATCGTAATCATACCAAGCTGCTCGGTGAAATGGGAAAGAATATCCTCCAGCCGTGTAACGTTGCATGGTCAACGAATATTAACAAAACGCAGAGCCATAGAATAGAAAAGGGACTTCCCCGATGCAGTGCGTTTTTCTTTTTTGAAATTCCAAAAATATTGACAGTACAACAGCACAAAAATGTCGCCGTTAAGAAAAGAAAACATCAAGTGCCTATGCAAACGCGAGTGGCTTTATAGCCCAGCTAAAATCAGGGCTTTATAGCTCAGCTAAAATTAGGAAGGTGCCGCGGGGGCATTCTTTAAAAAAAGGGATTACGGTCGTAACAACCCCGCGGACCCAATGTGAATCCCAAGAGCGTCTGTCTCGGAGCGAGCGGCTTTCGGGTCAGCGTCTGTTCTCCCAGGGGGCGTCTGCCATGCATCATGCGGCTCGCTATACAAATGTGTCCAACCCAAATAATGGCGAAACAACGCATCCCTTCAGCGTAAACGGAGGTTGCTTGCAGGCCTGATAAGTCGAAGCACAAAAAACACATTATCAACGAAACATCACAAATATTTAGAAATGGATTAGTAAACATGGTACAACAAATTGGATTTCACACACGGACACGATTCGGATCATGGAATGTAAGGACGCTACTGGAACCATCTCGGCTGGCTCAAACATGTCGCGAAATGAGTCGATATAGATTAGACATCCTAGGCTTATGTGAACTTTCTTTTCAGTGAACATCAGAAGAATCACGTTAATGGAGTCGCTCTGCTGCTCACTGATAAAAAGCGAAAGGCTATGCTGGACTTCAGACCTATTTCGGAACGATTAATGACAGTTTGATTGCGCACTAAATATCGAAACCTTACCATAATTCAGTGTTACACTCCCACAGAAGTAGCGGACAATGAAGACAAAAACACCTTTTATGAGCAACTCAATGACGAAATAAAGAACATACCGAAAAGCGATATTAAAATAATAATGGGAGACTTCAATGCTAAGGTCTGGTCTGACAACATAAACCTACGGGCAATCATGGGTAAAGAAGGCCTGGGCAATGTTTGTAATGACAATGTAACCGTCTTCTAGATCTGTGTATGGGCAATCAACTTTTCGTCGGTGGAACTAGATTCCCTCACCGAGAGATCCATAAGCACACGTGGGAATCACCAGACGGTGTAACCAGAAGCCAAATAGACCATATATTGATTAGCAGAACATTTTTAGGGTGCCTGTTAGACGTAAAGACAATAAGGGTCGCTGATATATACTCTGACCACCAACTACTGGTCGGTATTATAAAATTTCGGCCCATGGCGAGCTATAAGTAGTCTAATGCAAGAAAAGATTAATTGTACATCGCCTACAACATCCTGCAACTTTAAATGAATTCAGTATGACATTGAATACCAAATTGAACCAGGCAGACCACCAATTGGAGAAATATAAAAGACGCCTGTAGTATCCAAGTGGGACATAAGACATTAGATGTTAGTAAACACAACACAACACCATGGATCGGAGACCCCACTGGTTAAAAAATTGAAGAACGCCAAAAAGCCAAAGCAGTCCTCCTTGCAGAAAATATGTCGACCAAATCAGACAAATAAAAAAACAACTACAATAATCTTGAAACACAGAGTAAAAAATGGTTCGCTCTGACCATCGAGTATACCTACGAGATATCGCGAGACAGGTTGAGAACGCGGCAGCTCTTGGCAAAACAAGTGAGGCATATGCAGTGATCAAAATATTTAACGGCACAAAGCTTACAATTAAACCAAATATCAAAGACAGCAATGGTAATTTTATAACAAATACCACAAATACCAGAAGAAATCCCAGGCGGGATATAGGAACGTCACCACCTACACTCACTGAGATAATATATGCTATGTAAAAGTTAAGAAATAGTAAAGCACCAGGATCAGACATGCTCCTACCTGAAATCTTTAAGAATATTCCTTCCATAGCCAACCATATTCTACCCCTCATAGTTGAGGCATGGAACTCATGCAGATTCCCAGATGAGTGGAAAGAAGGAATTATCATAACCCTACCGAAGAAAGGTGACTTGGTATAATGCCGTTATTCGAGAGGCATCACCCTTCTGAACACCACAAACAAAGTGGTAGCATTGATCTTATTGGACAGCGTATCTCCAGCCATCGAGTCATCCCTCCGCAACGAACAAAGCAGATTGCGACCGAACCGCTCATGTATAGACCACATAAACACCTTAAGGATAATTATAGAACAGTCATCCGAGTTCAACTCTCCACTTTTTCTACTCTTTGTTAACTTCGAGAGAGCATTTGACACTATAAACAGGCATGTCATTGGGTCAGCACTACATAACATCGGCATCCCGGCGCAGCTAATATCGCTAATAAAGGAACTATACCGTGGTGACCATGCAAAGTCCGCTTCAAAGGACAAGAGAGCAAGCCATTCACTATAAGCACCGGCGTAAGACAGGGCTGCATCCTCTCGCCTGTCCTTTTTTAATCGTACTGGATGAAGTCCTAAAGCTTACAAACGAGGAAGCGTCATCAGGCATCAAATGGCATCTTAACCAAAGACTTCACGATTTGGACTACGCCGACGACATCTGCTTAATGTCACACTCGTTCGAAGGCCTTCATCGCGAACTGGACAGGTTGTATGAAAATGGTCGCAGATTCGTGCTAAAAATAAATGCCTCAAAGCCGGAGTCTATGCGAATCAGAACGGCGAACACATCTCCGTTAATCCTAGTGGGGCTGAAATTGCTGTCGTCAATAGCTTGATATACCTTGGTAGCAAAATTTCAACTGACGGTGGAACGAATGCAGACGTGTACATAAAGTATGGAATTCACGCATATGCTTCCCTTGCTCAAGTATAGAATTCATCGCAAATTTTGGCCCGACTGTATTACCAAAAGTGACTTGCTTACGATAAGTAACCAGAGACCAATAGCACAAGAAATTCGACAGCGGAAGTGGTGATGGGTCGGACACACTATACGTAAACGTGTTGATGACATCGCTAAAACCAATCTGCAATGGAACCCTCAAGGAAAACGATATGTAGACAGACAAAAAGGCACTTGGCGCTGATCAGTGGAAGCTGAACACCAAAACCGAGGTCTATCCTGGTCCCAAATACGGCACATGGCGCAGGATAGAGTCAATTGGAGATTTTTTGTAGATTCCTTATAATGAAGTATAAAAAATGAAATGTAAACTAAACGTATTGTAATATTCGTGTTTGCTGGAAGCTCCATCTCTGGAGTAGCACGATTTTAGTGCAACTAAATAAAAAAAATCAGGACGGTGTAATCTCTTAAATTTGTATAGGCGTGGACATTATAGCACGATACCCAAACACATGCTCTGCTTGTGAACTAAACGACATCTGTTAAACTGTTAAATCACTTAAGGTTGCAGAATTTTTATGTTTCGACAGACGAAAAGGAACCAGGCACAATACAAATTAATATGCAAGTCATGAATCCAGTGAACCCTCTATATTCGAGATCCTCCCCATAGGCTCCCACACCAGGCCTGTCAGAAAGTATTTATATCATCTAGGGTAGGTCGAGTGTTACGGGAGAGAGTTGAGGCTCAACAAGTTATGTTGGTATCATGTTGTATTAAATATTGTTCACATGCATATAGCTTTGGCTCTATAAACCACTACTTTGTCAATACCAGAAAGTCCAAAAAGTCCAGTTACGGAAATAAATTTCTAACTGAAGTGTTGGCTAACACTGCACCTTCGTTTGCATAATTGCAACCAGGATGGACCAATTTACGTTGACATGACACATATAGATTGAGGTCTGGGCTAGCCTTGTTTTAGGGAATGGACAATGCTCCATGAAAATCCAGATGAACATAATGGCTCATAAAGAAGAAAAACAGGACAGAATATTGTTCAGTGGAAAACATTTTGAGGTCGATCAGTGAGAAGGATTTGTGTTTCCACTTGTTTATTATTTGGAAGGCTGGAGGTATGTACATCTTACGCTACTATTGTAAACAACGACTTTATAGTTGAAGATAAATTCACGAAGTTGGCTATATCATGGCGTGGAGGTCAAAAGCGTTAGATTAAGCATAAATTTCGAGTGAAGTAATCTTCAACTATTGTAAGAATGTTTCATTATTTGATCACGATTCCACCCGGAGTTTGGCGTGTGAGCATACAGCAGAGGCATAGTGTTCGATTGCCTCTGTTTCCTGTTTATAGCCTTTGCTTAATATCGAGTTTCTTAGGGGTCTCCTAGGGCCTTTAAAACCATTGCAGTAGGTTTAGATGTAAAAAAAAGTGTCACGGGCCTTAACAATAGGTTTTCCGCTCAGAGAAAACAAACATATCGACATAAATAAATCTCCATCAGTATTGCAGTGTTTTGTAGGCACGGACTCTGGCCCAAAAGGGAGATTATGTTTTATACCTCTCAGCATCACACATCAAACTCTATACACATTTTTGTCCGAAGTCAAATACTGAGGGCAAAAGTCGCAAAGGGAGTAGCAAAAAAGGTATATATATATATATACATTGTATATATCACAAACAGAGACGAGATGAGATAATACTGAAACATGTCGAATATAAAGAACTAAATGGTCACAATAAATCATCAAACGTACGAAGTTACTGATGATCCAAATCAACATAACCCAAACAACGAACAGTGCCGAAAATGAGGAAGAGGAGTAATGTTCCTGACCTGCCCAAATACAAGCAAATATGGAGATCTATTGGATCACTACCGGAACTCATGCAAGGAGCTCTAGTCAAACTATCGAGATGTGCACACAACAATGGTCTTGAAAATGAAGCCATCTGTTTACGAACAAGGGGAATGTCAAATCATTCATCCTACCGATGCTTGATTGAGTCACCTGTTTAGAAGGCAAGTACCTCGACATTATTCTGAACCACCAATTAACATAGAATAGAAATTTAGAAGAAAGCACCAATAGAGCTAATACCTTCATATTCATGCAAGAACTCCATTGGAAAAAGTTGGAGACTGAGACTATGATTCTCTGGTGTGGTGGAATGCTATGAGCAAAACATCGTGTCTCCATAAACTAAGCAACGCCATGAACACCGCTCCACACACTGCCTTGAATCTCGTAGTGCAGGAGATGGCAGCCAATTCATGGCACAAAACCGAATATGGTCACGCTGCAATTCTAGGATGATACGGACAACACCCACACTGTATTCCGCCCCCTCCAGACGGCATCGAGATCGTAACGTATGCGGATGATTGTACGATCCTGGCGTCAGTTACATCCCCGATGACATCTGTAGAAGACTGAACTCCTATTTAACCCATTTTACCATATTTTTACACTCGAGAAAGATGCAGATATCCGCGACTAAATCTACGACCTTACAAATTCACCACATGTAAGGCGCAAGTGAAAAGAGAGTTTAATGTCGTGGTCAATGGTAGCAGTATTCCGACCACAAGCCGCCCTAAAATTTTAGGGGTCACATTCGACAACACGTTCACGTAGTCCGCGCATGCCGCAGCTATCTGCGATAAACTGAATAGTAGGAACAAGGTCCGTCAACACTTGGGGTGCAGATAAAGAAACCTTGTTGAAGACATATAACGCGATACGTCGGTCTGTTATCAGCTATGTGGCACCAGTTCGGCCCGCTAGTTTATGTGATGCGCAATGAGGAAAGTTTCAAACTTATCTGAATGCCGCCCTGAGAACAGCAACAGGGTGCCTCAAGTCTTCAGTGGACCATCTACATGAGGAGACAAAGATTCTTCCAGTACAGCAACACAATGAGTTGCTTTCGTTGCAGTACCTGCTTGGATGTTACCGTGTGAGCCATCCCAATCACCATCTTGTGGGTAGGCCCGACACATACAGGCAGATCAGGAAGGATGTCCATGCTCTAGAGGGAGAGGTCCAACGATACAGGAGAGAACCCCTAGATCAACAAGCGTATCAAGCAGATTTAAATAGTATTCACACGGATGCAATTGCCAAGGCCTTAAGCAATTATAGTGAGAATAAAGTCCTCGAAATACATCCCCCATCTATCGCAGTTGAGGAACGTCAGCTGCCACGACAAACCAGAGTAGTTTTGGCTCAACTACGTTCGGGATGGTGAAGATCTTTTCTTTGAAAAATTATGTTGATACAGTTGTGCTTTGAGTTGTCAATCCCTGACCTGAGATTCTTGACATTAAAGAGTGGAGCGTAAAATCAGTTTTACATCTAACAAATTTTACAAAACATGCGTAATTTTAATTGTCAATTCCATGGCGGGATATTGTAAATCAATATACGGATATAGTGATATAGTTTAGAGTTTTTAGGTTTCAATTTTGACATATGCGAAAACGGACCAAGAAGGTCATGTAGAAAAGTACATAGATTAAAGATATGGAGTTATAGATTCGACTAGGCTGTTAACGAAAATGGCAAGAATTGGACCAAGATGAAGACCAAGTACCCATATTTGGTGCACGGACTTTGGGAAAGCAGTGCAAAGGTAACAAGTGCATGAAGGTAATTTTAAAGTATTCCAGGGAGTAAAGAAGCTGGGAATAAGTTAAAAAGACTTTTCTTTAACAGATTTGGGTGTAGTTGAATGAAAAATAGTTCATTGTACTCCACAGTTGATGGCACTGTGTGCACTGTATATTCACTTAAGGTCACTCCACAAAGCAGGACGTCTCTTCGAAAATTTAATTACAAAAATGCAATGAATTTTTATAAATCTTAAAACTGCACTTTAGTTGCAACAAAATTGACAAAAACAAAGTTAATTCAACAATAAAATGCAAATAATTTCCTCTGTGGATAGTAAAAAAGAATCAATTGATGGACAGACGACGGATGACACGAAAGTCAACAGCGTCGACGACGATGCTGCGAATGTGGCAGCAGAATATGTTTCTTTCGTTTTCTTATTGTTATTATTATTTAGAACCGCACATTAACAAACTCACACGTCGTACAATTGTTAGCCGTCGTAAGATAACTTAAATTACAGCACGGCACAAAGGAAGAAGTAATCAAAATTATTATAGATATACACAGACTCCATACACAGACTTTCTATACGTATAACGACACCGTTGTCGTCGTCGCAGAAGAATTGTATGTGATGAACGGAGAATTTAAAAAAAAAAAAAAAAAACATGAAGCAACAAAATGTACTTATATTGAGGTGAGTGGGGGGAGACAGACGGCACTCGACCAGCAGCAAAAGATACAAAATAGATGTTCTTCGACTTCTTTTGCACTGTTGGTGGGGGCAAAACGAAGGAAACCCCACACTAACCTCAGCGACTGCGTTTAGCTAAAGAAGTTTTGCTTTTTGCTTTTATTGGTCGGTGTGTAGATGCCGTTGCACATTAGGAATATCATCACAAGATTTGTTCAAGGAAAACTCCCTTTTGAAACACGTGAAATATATCGAAAACATAATTTTGTTAAAAATCTTGCATTTTTTGCTACTGCCTTCAAATAAAAATACCTGCTGTTGCTGCCACTACTGCTATTATTTGTCTTCTTCTTCTTTTTCGTATTTTCCACATAGCTGGCTGCTCAGTGGCAGAGCTGCCCCAAGTAGTGATGGTGTATACGAAAAAAATGATATGAAAAGAAATGACAGCAGAAGCAGCATTAGTTCGAGGTGAAATAAGAAGAACAAAGCAAAATAAAAACGCTAGTTAATGGGGAAAATGCCGATTATGCTGCTCGTTCTGCTAATGGAAATAAGATAAATATGTGTATAAAGAAAATGTTTAGAAAAATAGTTTATTTACCCATCGTTCATGCGTTGCGGTTTTCTAGCATGCATTACCATCAATGCAAAGTTTACGCCAGTTTCCTTTTTCCGATTAACGACGACTCACGATCAATGCTGCTGCGGGGCACGGTATGGCCGAAAAATGTTCTGTATTTTGCTGCTGATGATTCCGTTGGGCCTTTTACTTCCTTCCTCCAAGTACAAGTCAATAAGATTTTTTTCTTTCCGATTCTTTGCAATGCAAAGTCTATGGGCCTCGAATATACTGCGACGACAATCTGTGCCGCACTTTTCGTCTCTTCAAAAGTTTCCTTGAGGCCCGGAAATTTTGCAAATGTTATAATATTTGTAAGTTTTCTTCTTCTTGGCAGCGTAAAAAGAGGTTACACCTTATTTTTTCATTCCCTGTCGCCGCACGTTCGCACGAAATTCTTCTAAACAATCTCCACAATTGTAATTAAAAAAGATCGTTTATAGAATATATGGCGACGGCCGACACAGCACTACGACAACAACAAAACCGTATGTTGTGTAGTTCTAATATAGGAATTATTACTTTTTTAGGCCCCCAATACTCTGGAACGTGTTTTCTCTACTTTCAAAGCGCTGTACTGAATTTTCACGTCAATTGAGAGATTTTCGAGTACGTAGAGACGACGACAACGACGAGACGTCTATCTTTTGCTGCTGCTGGCCATATCTTCTTTAACCCAAATTAAATGGTCAAAAACAAGCAAATAATAAACGCAAACAAATTGCAAATGAATTTGCGTTATCAAGTAGGCGTATTTTTTACAAATTATTGTGAAAAAATTGTTTAAGAATTAAATAGATTTCAATTTCCTTTTCTTTTTTGATTCCTCTACAACTCACTTGACTACTCGACTGAAAAAATTATGCGGTTACTCGGAAAAATGGATATTTTACGAATGGAGGAATAGGAGGACAGTGAAATTTTACGAATGGAGGAATAGGAGGACCGTGAAATCAACTGCAACCAACTTCACTGTAGTAAGAGAACACCTAAACTGTTATACGTCAAAGTGGGCGTATGAATATACGCTAAATGTTATAGAGCATTTACATCAAACTGGTTTTATTAAAATCACCATCAAACATATTCTTCAGTCATGCAGATTATTATAGCTCTGTTCCAGAACTAAAAAGTTTTTACAATTTTTACCACTTTTACACATTTTGCGTTCCCGTACACAACATTTGTATGAAAATCGTTTACGACTTTTACAACTTTTACGACTTTTACCACTTTATAAAGTACGGGAACAGGCCATATGTCAACAACAACGGTAATTTTTTCAAAATATTGGATTTAACTTGTTAAAAACTTTTAATATAAGCAATCTCACATTCAATTTTATTAAAAGAAATAATTTTATCATATAAGTAAAATAATAATCTTCACTCTCATTATTTATTTTAATGTATAATAGTACGTTTATATATAAGCGGATTTAACAAACCCTCTGGGTTTCAAATGTCAGTTCCTTTACGTATACGTCAAGTAAATCCTAATCAAGAAGGTTAACCATGGTAGAACAAGAGAAGGTAGCAGCAATACCCAGCTGACTGAACTGGGTTGTAGTGTTAGTGTCAAATTCCATTCGACATTTATTTCTATGTTCGATGTATATTAGGGATATATATTTTTCAAGAACAAATTTATTCATCAGAAAAAAAACTATTTCCCATAAAGACGGCTTCATATCATTGACATGTAACCTCCTCCAGGTCCAAACGACATGCCGCGCACTAAAACACCGCTTATAGAGGCGGTACAATATTTGTTAATATGTGTGGTTTTTTGTTAAACTTGAAAAGAATAAAGCCCTAATAAACATGTGCTTTTTTGTTTTCAAAAGCAAATGATTGAAACAGCTTCTCTTTTTTCAATGAATTACCAGCGACCCGAAATATGTTTGCAAGTATTCTACTTTCTGCGAGAGATTATGCATTTAGTGGAATGATATGGAAACATTCAAATTGAAAATCTAACGAGTTTTCATTCATGTTTTCCAAAATATTCAATCAAATGTGAAAAATTATTAGTTTTTAAATTCCAATAATTTATAGACATTTCCTTGTTTTGTTTACATTTACGTTGACACTAAGGTTTACAAACAAAAACAAATTCCTTTGTGGTTGTTGTTCGAGTTGTATTTGTTGTAGTATTAACTTTACCTTGTATTTGTTCTACCATGAAGGTTAACCCTGCAAAAGGCTATAATATAAACATGTCCTAAGTTAATGGCCTTTGTAGCGATGTCCCGGGCCACACTACAGTAATTTCACTGAAATTTTGATATGAAGACTAACGCTGTTACCGCATATATAATTGTCCTTATAGCTCTGTTCCAGAACTAAAAAGTTTTTACAATTTTTACCACTTTTACACATTTTGCGTTCCCGTACACAAAATTTATATGAAAATCGTTTACGACTTTTACAACTTTTACGACTTTTACCACTTTATAAAGTACGGGAACAGGCCATATATTTACTATAAGTATAAATAAATTCATCATGAATAAAAAGTTATAACTACAATTGGCAGAACCAAGATCCATTTACCAAAGGCCCAATTCAGTACGTCCCGTTCCACACTACAGTGATTTCGTTGAGAAATTTTCATGAAATAATGCGTTCTTAGATCGAGTTTCATACTAAATAAATTTTATGAAATTTGCTGTAGTGGGGAACTCGATCTAAGAACGCCTAATTTCATTGAAATCGTTCTAGTATAGACCGGGACTACCTTTTTAACAACTTCACTCATTGTTTATTTTACAATAATTTTATTTGTTTGCTTTGTAGTTGTTACAAAAACAAAAGAAATTTTAACAACCTTTCAATCGATAAAAGTTACAGAATAGGCCTACAGGGGCTGGATTCTAGTTCTATGAAAATTTGAAATGAAAAATATTTCCTTTATTTTAGGCCATGTTTATATTATAGCCTTTTGCTTCTTAATGAAGATTTATTTGACGTATACGCAAAGGAATCGACATTTGAAACCCAGTGGATTTGTTAAATACGGTTATAGCTACACTAGGGCTTTTTGCCGGTTTTTTTTTTTGCTTAATTTGGTCAAATCTGACCAGATTTGCCATACAAAAATTAAATCCTCTCATGGCTGGGTTTATTTTAGATCCGGCACAAATCCACCAAAAATACAGTGTTGTATTCGGTATTTATGCAAAAAAATCCAACTCTACTCAAAAAGTACCAAAAGTTACAACTGTTTTTGCAACAGAGTTTGTCGTGTTTTACACGTTTACGATTGGTCGCATGAGATTTTATGGAGTTAATAATAGCACGGTTACACTACAGCTTTTTGCCGGTTTAACCCACTTCATGAGGATTTATTTGCTTAATCTGCTAAAATCTGACCAGATTTGCCATACAAAAATTAAATCCTCTCATGGCTGGGTTTATTTTAAATCCGGCACAAATCCACCAAAAATACAGTGTTGTATTCGGTATTTGTGCAAAAAACTCCAACTCTACTCAAAAAGTACCAAAAGTTGCAACTGTTTTTGCAACAGAGTTTGTCGTGTTTTACACGTTTACGATTGGTCGCATGAGGTTTTATAGAGTTAATAAATCTAAAGTTATTTGGAAATCATAAAATTATTTATTTTTTTCATTCGACACTTTTTTAACAAAAAGTACGATTGATACCATGATACAAAAATGTATCCCTGTGTGTAAAATATACCAATATGAACAAAGAGGGGACGATATCTCATACGAGAAATTGTTAAAGTGTAACACACGACTTTATTAGCTATTTTGTATGTATACGTAAACAAACATCAGCTGACAGTTTATATCCTCGAAAAGCTAAGTGTAACCAGCAAAGATTAACCCACTGGATCTATTAAATCCAGTGGGTTAACCTTCAATAGTGTAACCGGGGTATTAATCTAAAGTTATTTGGAAATCATAAAATTATTTTTTTTTTCATTAGACACTTTTTTAACAAAAAGTACGATTGATACCATGATACAAAAATGTATCCCTGTGTGTAAAATATACCAATATGAGCAAAGAGGGGACGATATCTCATACGAGAAATCGTAAAAGTGTAAAACACGACTTTATTAGTTATTTTGTATGTATACGTAAACAAACAACAGCTGACAGTTTATATCCTCGAAAAGCTAAGTGTAACCAGCAAAGATTAACCCACTGGATCTATTAAACCCAGTGGGTTAACCTACAATAGTGTATTATTTGTATTATTGCTTAATCCGGTCAAATCTGATCAGTAGTGGGATTCTGTAACTTTTTTTCTACCGAACCGATATTGATAAATAACGAAAATTTTCGGTTGAATTACTGACAGTGCTATTCTGTAACTCAATGTTATCGATACAAAGATTTTAGCGACGAATATCGGTAGAATGACGGAATTTAAAAGAAGATGCACGTCATTTCAAAATGAAAAGCGTATACGAAGTATATAAATTATTCTAATTTTCAAACGTTTCTCGTTTTTTAGGAGATATAGGAAAAATCACACCTTGAACGAAATAATGCTCATTCAAATACTTGAATACAACAAAATATGGACTAAAGCTGAAATAAACACAAAGATGTAATACAAATTTCTAATGAAATTATTTAAATCACTATTGTATATAAAATAAGTATGTTTCAAATTACATGTAGAAAAAATCAACTTAGGACATGTTTGGCCTGTTCCCGTACTTTATAAAGTTGTAAAAGTCGTAAAAGTTGTAAAAGTCGTAAACGATTTTCATATAAATTTTGTGTACGGGAACGCAAAATGTGTAAAAGTGGTAAAAATTGTAAAAACTTTTTAGTTCTGGAACAGAGCTATTTATATTATACATATGTAGCCTTTTGCAGGGTTTACCTTCTCTATAAAGATTTATTTGAAATATAAGCCATGGAATTGACATTTGAAACCCAGTGGGTTTATTAAATATTAAAAATCGTAGTTAAAACTACGTTTACATGTTGATGCTAATCGAAACCACCAATACATTTTTATATGGGTAGCAACTGTTACGGAATATATCCTTAAAAATATTTTGTTCGTTATTATACAGTTGAACCTCGATTATCCGTGAATCGATTATCCGGGAACCTCCATTATCCGTGATAGCAAAGAAATGTTGGACTTTTTCCATTTCTTCTATTTTTCGTTGTAAACTTCATTGACCGGGAGTAAAAACACACTTTCCAATTAATCTGATTAAGCAAATAGAAGGTAAACAAACGAAAACTGGAAATTCTCCCGTATTACACAATTTGTGTATTTATGGTATCACACAAACCATGGGACAAAGTCCATTCAGATGAATCTGATGATGATGATATTATGTATCCTTATAAAATTTAGTGGATTACCGTAACGAATTTAATACAAATTGCAGATTTTCACATTATTGTACAATATTATGTAATTTTTACTTAAAAAATATCTTAAAAAAACTGCGTAAAAGCATTGCCTCCATTATCCGGGAAAATCGATTATCCGTAATGCCTCCGGTCCCGACCATCACGGATAATCGAGGTCCGACTGTATATGAAAATAGTTATTATTTTCTCAGGGACTTCTCCCGCAATTCTGGAGGTTTCCAAATGACCCCCAATTTCATCCAATTTGTCATAAGCTTCCTATTATTTAGATTGAAAGGATCCTCCATATGTCGCAGAATTTTGTTTTTTATGCTTAAAGAAATGTGTCTTATGGGTACTTTACACGATATGTATTTTACATATGGGTTGTCACTTTTTATATACAAAATGTATACGCAAAGTGACAACCCATATGTAAAATACATATCGTGTAAAGTACCCATTAGCTTATCTTTTTATTTGCAACATGGTACAATAATACAGGTGGGTGACGTAGGGGATGGAAGATACCAAGGAACGGTCCTGACCGGTTTTAACATGGCAAAGCCCAGGATTTATCTTGGTCCCTCTTTCATCCCAAGTGGACACTGACCTCCCCGTGGTGTCACCTGGGGAACTGCCTTTAACACCCGTTAAAGGTAGTGAGCTAACATGTGCCGCGCGTTCACCCATAAGAACGTTAAAAACTTGGGTTTGGGCGTCGGGTTAGTAACCCTCCCCTAGAAAAAACAGCCTACTATGAAAAAACGAAAGAAAAGAAAAACAAACCCCTCTAAAGTTGACGAACCCCGCAAACGTTTTAAGGACCATGATCTGCGAATCTGCACCTGGAATGTTCGCACTCTTTATAGAGAAGGTGCAGTCTTCGCATTGGCAGACGTACTTGAAAAGTACAAGACCGATATTACTGCCATACAGGAAATACGATGGATTGGGAAAGGCGTCACAACAACACCTAAAGGTGACGCACTGTATTATAGCTGCCATGACGTAAAGCATGAGTTTGGTTGTGGATTCGTAGTTAGTCGGAGACTAAAACATCTTGTATCCAGCTTCACTCCAGTGAATGAAAGACTTGCTGCAATTCGAATAAAAGCTAAATTCTTCAACATCAGCTTTATTTGCGCTCATGCTCCCACTGAAGAAAAGGACGAACAGACCAAAGATATATTTTACGAGTGCTTAGAAGAAACATATGACCGTTGCCCTGCCCATGACATTAAAATCATTCTAGGCGATTTTAATGCCAAAATTGGAAAGGAGAATATCTTTGGCCCAACAGTCGGGAAATTCAGTCTCCACAGTGAAACATCTGACAATGGTATGAGACTGATAGACTTTGCAGCTGCAAAAAACATGGTAGTTAGCAGTACCAGATTTAATCATCTCGATATTCATAAGGGCACCTGGCTGTCTCCAGATCAGAAAACAAGAAACCAAATTGATCATGTTGTGATAGATGGAAGACATTCATCGAGCGTGTTGGATGTACGATCGTTCCGAGGCGCAAACATTGATTCGGACCACTACCTTGTTGCAGCAAAGGTACGCACCCGCTTAAACGTAGCAAACAAAGTACGAGCAGACACAACACGAAAGTTAGACATCGGTAAGCTGCAATCACAACAGATAGCCACAGCATATTCCACTCAACTAGCCCAATTGCTTAATCAAAGCCCTCCCCATCCCGATAACATATCAGCGCAATGGCAAAGCATTGCCCACTCCATGCAAACAGCCGCAAAATCCATACTTGGATACCAGAGACCTCCACCAAGGAATCCATGGTATGATGAGGAGTGTCGTGCTGCCACCGAAGAGAAAAATGCGGCATATAAGGCTACTTTACAATCCGTAGCAACGCGTAGCGCACGAGAGAGATACAGGGAGAAAAGGAGAGAGGAGAAACGTCTTTTCCGCAGGAAAAAGAGAGAGATGGAAAAGCGGGAGTGTGAAAAAATCGAGATGTACAGGAGCCAGAATGAAGTCCGAAAATTCTACCAAAGAGTCAAGCATCAAACTGATGGCTTTGGTACAGGCACATCCTCCTGTAGAGACCAGCAAGGTAATTTGGTAACTGATACAGATAGTATACTCAGGATATGGAAAGAACATTTTTCAAATCTGTTGGTATCCAATAGCAGCGAAGAAGACGAAGATACCACAGTCCCAATCCCAGAAGATGGTATTGAATGTATACTGCCCAGCCAAGATGAGGTAAAGACAGCAATAAATCGGCTGAAGAATAATAAGGCAGCAGGGGCCGATGGCTTACCAGCCGAGCTGTTCAAAACCGGAGGCGACACGCTGATAAGGTGTATTCATCAGCTAGTTAGCACCATCTGGCAGGAAGAACGAGTACCCGACGATTGGAACCTGAGTATCCTGTGCCCCGTCCACAAGAAGGGAGATAAGACTGTATGCTCTAACTATAGGGGCATAAGTCTACTCCCTATTGCCTACAAGATCGTGTCAGGGATATTGTGCGAACGACTAAAGCCAATGGTCAACGAGATTATTGGACCATACCAATGCGGCTTTAGACCTGGCAAGTCCACCATTGACCAGATATTTACCCTGCGGCAAATCCTGGAGAAGACCCAAGAGATGCAGATCGACACCTACCACCTTTTTGTCGATTATAAAGCAGCCTTCGACAGTCCGCTGCGCTCAAAGGTATTCCAAGCCATGTCTGAATTTGGTATTCCCGCAAAGCTCATCCGGCTTTGTAAAATGACTTTAACTGACACGAGGTCCTCAGTTAAAATAGGAAAGAACCTCTCCGAAGAGTTTGGTACCAAAAGAGGTTTCAGACAAGGAGACAGCCTTTCGTGTGACCTCTTCAACATCCTGCTAGAAAAGGTTATACGAGAGGCAAACGTCAAAAGAAGTGGCACAATCTACACCAATAGTCACATGTTACTTGCTTATGCTGATGATATAGACATCATGGGTCGATCAGTAAAAGAAGTAACTGATACCTTTATAAAGGTCGAAGGAGAATCTGCTAAAGTGGGTCTGGCGGTAAACGGTGAGAAGACCAAGTTGATGGTGTCGACGCGCAATGCGTCCATTGAGCTCGGACCGACTGTGGAAGTTGGTTCCTATAATATTGAGGTAGTAAAAGACTTCGTCTACCTCGGCACCTCCGTCAACACAACAAACGACATCAGTTGTGAAATAAAAAGAAGAATTGTATTGGCCAACAGATGCTACTTTGGATTAAGTAAGCAGTTTAAAAACAAAGCCACATCTCGTCAAACAAAAATAACGCTCTACAAAACACTGATACTACCCGTGCTGATGTATGGCTCCGAAGCCTGGGTACTTGCGCAAGCAGACATGGCAGTGCTTGGTGTGTTTGAGAGAAAAATTCTTCGAAAGATCTACGGACCAATCTGCGTTGACGGTGAATATCGACGTCGCATGAACCACGAGCTGTATCTGCTATACAACGACATGAATATTGTTAAACGTATCGAGATGCAGCGATTGCGTTGGCTAGGCCATATCATAAGAATGAGCGATGATGAACCCGCTAAAAAGGCGTATGAATACATGCCACATGGCGGTGCACGCAGAATTGGCAGGCCAAGGAATAGATGGCGCAAACAAGTGGATGTTGAGATGAAAAGGCGCGGTATTCCAGAGAGCAAAGCAACAAATAGAGAGGAATGGAGATCTCTTCTTAGTTCGGCCTATAGAACAAATGTTCTGTAATGGGCCAGCTAATATGCTGTTTATATTAGAGCCTTTTGCAGGGTTAACCTTCATTATCAGGATTTGTTTGCCTAATCTCATCAAATTTATGAAGATTTACCATACAAAGTTAAATCTTTTCATGACCGGATTTGTTTGAGATCCTGCACGAAATCCGGGTACTAATATAATACAACACTGTTTTTGTACTAAAAAATGCAACTCATTTCCCATTATACGAAAAGTTGCAAGCGTTTGTTTTCATTTGTTTTGTTTACATTTTATTTGTCAAAAAATGCGCACCAATAATAATAAGAAAATGTCTAAAAAGAGGAAATTTTGAGATGAATTTCAAGAGATGTAAGTACATAAATAAATATTTATATATTTACATAACAAAATAAATAAGCACTTCTATTTTTTTTCGCAGGAAAAGTACAATACAAGAAAGAAACGATCGTAAATCTGAAAAAAAAATTGCTGAAAAATTCTTAAATTGATGTCTGACCAATACTTACTTACTTAGCTGGCCTTTTACAGAACATTTGTTCTATAAGCCGAACAAAGAAAAAGTCTCCAATCCTCTCTGTTTGCTGCAGTATTTGCCCAATCTGGGATATGTAGCTTTCTGATATCTCGTTTGACGTGTTCGATCCAACGAAGCTTTGGCCTACCAGATCTGCGAGAACCTCCATGCGGCCCGTATTTATACGCGTTTTTAGCGGGTTCATCATCACTCATTCTTATAACATGGCCTAGCCATCGCAATCGTTGTATCTCGATTCGTTCAACTACATTGATGTCTGACTAATAACAACCCCGAAATATTGACACCGTCCCGATTGGAAGGTTTCCCCACCCAGGCTCGTCAGAAATAGGAGCCCGAACATACTGGACGATGGTCCCTGATTGTGATTAATAACTCCTTCAAGATATTGGGTCTAACGTTTGACAGAATTTTTAAGTCCTTCGCGCAAGCAACACTTGCGAATTAGGAAGATGGTTCTTAAGTCGCTGGCCGGCAACACTTGATGGGCAGACAAACAAACCTTGTTGACCTCTTACAAAGCAATAGTCCAAATCAATGTGGTAAGCTATGCGGCGTAGTAAGCAAATGTTAGCGCTACGCAGTGGAAGAATATTCAAACCTGCCAGAATGTCAATCTGAGGACTGCAAGAGGGTGCTTTCTAATGACACAAGTGGAAAACGTCATGTGAAGACGAAGATTTTGCAGAACAAGATATTGTCACGATCTAGTACCCAGACACGTCAGGAGATATCTTCAGAATCTTGAAAAAGAGATCCAAAGGTACAAGCGAGAACGTCAAGGCAAGCACGTGTGGTTTTAGCACATTTATAATTCGAACGATGCCGTCATTTCATATTGGACCCAAATTGATGGTACGGCACACTGCATTTGCAGCTAAACCTACTCACGTGTCTCCTCATTCTTTATGGCGGCAGCCACTCCAGGTTGAATCTGTGTACATACAGAGGCACAAGGACTAGATAACTGAATAAAATAAGAATGATCTGTAATGTAATAATAAACAAACGAACATATTTGCGTTGCTACATCAACAACTATTGAAAACATTCCAGATACCACGATGTTGAGCCCCATGTATGTTTGGACGAAATCCTTTTCAGAATATTTGGAGTTGATTTAGCCCACGATTTTGTTCAAATTTTCGGTATCGTAATATTTTGGGCAAATTTAGACGGGAAACTTCCACACAAAAATGGTGCGTACGATAACTCGAAGGGAGTAACCGAATTGGTCATAACTTTGAACATTGGTCATAAACAGACATAGATCAGATTTGAATATGGACTAAATCGGTATACATCGTGTACTTTTCACACAAAATTTGGGAAAAGTTCGTCTCGGATCGTTTTGAACTTTTTTTCAACAAGTTCTTCACGTGGGCAATTTTTTCGGGTCCATACTTCCAGAAGTAATGGCCCAAAAGCTCCAAAAAGCCTGCCACTACCAATTAAAATGAGTAGTGCGTAAGGTAACCCTCGAAGGCACAAACCGATTTGGTCCAAACATTGTACACCGTATTACACGGTGTGCCTTAACTAATTTTAAATGAAAGGTGCTTACACCAGAGATGTTCTTCCGGATTCTGAAACTACAATGCTCATAGATGAGAAAAATCCAAAAACAAGTAAGAAAGGCTTAAAACTCGGGGGAAAGTTTAATACCCCCAACGAACACTAAGTAACAAATTTCAGCCATATCGATGTGATAATGAAGCTAAAACATTAAAAATACCGAAAATCGGGTGGCACCGTTCTATGGGGGCTATATCATAACGTGGACCGATGTAGCCCATTTGCAATACCAAATATCCTAGGAGTAATACAAACTTCTATACCAAATTACAAAGCTCTATCTTAAAAATTGCAAGCTGTATGACTGACTTTCGTATCGTCAGTTGCTTTACAAATGACTGAAAATCTGCGAAGTATTATGTTTCTTAACTCCGTTGAACTTAGCAACTGCGAAGCTACGTGTTTAAAAACGTCAAAAATACACATATTTATCGCAAGTAAAAATCAAACATGTATCATTTTTATTTCTTTTACATTTAGTTGCATTTTCGCATATGAATGTGCAACTGAAATATTTGACGAAATTTAAATAACACAAAGCAACTGACGACACGGAAGTCAGCCAATCTTGATTTCAACAGACGGATAGACGGACATTGTTATATCGACTTAGAATTTTTCCTTGATGAAGTATATATGTATATACATTATAGGGTCTTCGATGACTATTTCGATGTGTTACAAGCGGAAAATCGCTGGAGGGATTTTGAAATAAACCGCGGTCAAAGGTCACATTTTTAGGTTTATTTTAGGTTTTCAGGATTTTGCTAGTTTTTGGATTTTTCTTATCTATTAACATTGTAGTTTCAGAATCTACAAAAACATCACAAAAACGAAAATTGACAAATTCGGATTCGTTTTTCGGGTACCTCCCACACAAAATTTGTAAAAGAGTGCAGTTTAAGGACTCGCAACATGTGCGGCCCTAATTGCGAGAAACTGAATATCCTTTACTAAAGATAGGGATATTCGCTTTAGAATAAAAACTTGACTATTTCCTCACAGAAGTTTTTGCCTATTCCGACTCCTAAGTATTATATTAACCATCACATAATATATAGGCTTCTTCATCTATGGGACCCCACCTCCACCCAAAAAATTGCTACCTGATCTGTAGCGTAATTAAAAGGTTTAGCTGGACAGACCTGCCAGAATGCCGCTGTGTGGTCTCTATCAGGGTGCCTCCTCAACCAGTGGACCATATTTATGAGGAAATAAAGGTTTTACCGGTTGTCGATGCGTTACCTGCATGGGTGTTAACACAAGTGATGTTAGCCAGTTAAGATCCGGACGATTATAATTATAAATTTTATTATGAATAAAAAACACGCTTTTAAATTACAATTTGAATCACACACAACATAACATAAAGGAAAAAATGCTATCGTAGTAAAAAAATGGTAGCTTCTTGCAGGTTCGGACACAGAGCAAATATAGGCATTGTTAGGACACACCAGCGATTTCCAATTCCATGTAACACTATAAGGAAGGTGGACATATTTTCCGCCATTATATCCAAAGTTTCAATAGTCATCACCAGCTACATACATATGCCGAAATCTGTATTTACATGTTCTGAGCGGGATTCTTTACAATATTTATCACCTGAAACATTTATCACATTCATGAACATTATCCAATCCACCACCATGAGCATTCAAAAACAAATGACCAGCACGACAAACCTCCTGCACATAATTTTCAAAATTCCAGTTAACACGTTTTCGTTTGTTTTTCTTTTCCAGCTCATCCGCTATACGATCTTGCATACAAGTGCGCAGGAAACTGGCAATATGTTCACATCCAAAAGCCGACGCGTTTCCGACAAATATATATTTAGTTTTCAGTTTTTTAATTTAAATAAATAATTAAAGTTATGAAAGTTGATTTGATGTTTTGAATGTATACACAAACAAAAATCAGCTGTCATTCATTTATATCCTCATAAAGGCATATATAAACGGTTAAGATTAACCCACTGGATCTTTAAATCCCACTGGGTTAACCTTTAATAGTATAAACGCCCTATAAGTAAGTAAGTAAGTACAATAATACAGGTAGCATTATCATGCCAGCTGATTGTAACATAATGTGTCAACTGCATTGAATTGATGTCAAATTTTGACACCTTATGTTACCAACAATTGCCGATGCGGCTACCTGTGTATTTGTACCATGATTTGCAATGAAATATATTCCAAAATCATTTCTTAAAAAAATTGAATTTCATTGATTTGTTTGTTTAAAATATGAAAATTCTTTTATATCGGTAGACTTAACGACTCCTTTTTTTCGTCGGTAACTGACCGATGATTTTCGATAAGTACCGACATAAAAATCGGTAAAATTTGTATACAGAATAGCACTTACCGACAAATATGGTTAACTATCGACATTTGTCGTTAATTCCATCGGTAGAGAGTTACAGAATCGCACTACTGATTTGCCATACAAAATTAAATCCTCTCACGTCTGGGTTTATTTTAAATCCGGCACAATACGCCAAAAGTGCAGTATTGTATTCGATGTTTGTGCAAGAAAATCCAACTCTGCTCAAAAAGTACCAAGTCCCGGGCCACACTACAGTAATTTCACCGAAATTTTGATATGAAATTATGCGTCTCTAGATCGACGTCCATAGTAGAGTAAAATAATAAAATTGCTGTAGTGGGGAATTCGATTTAAGAACACCTAATTTCATGAAATTTTTTAATGAAATTCACGCTAGTGTGGACCGGGACCAAACGTTGCGACTGAGTTTGTCGTTGTTTAGACTTTTGCTATTGATCGTATTAGTCGATGGTCAGACTAGCACGATTTCAACATGGCGACGTCAAGTTTATAGGCGAGGGGTATGAAGTAGTGAAACCCATGTACATGGTTTTCTGTGTTTGTTGTGTTGCCTCTTCTTGTTCTTCGTTGCAAGATTTTTTCTTCAATTTTCTTTCATTTTTATTTTCTCAAGCAAACGTTAACAACAAAACAAACATAAATATATTTAATAAAAACATTTAATTAATGAAATAGTGAAAATTTAACTATTAATATTAATTTAATTATTAATGTTAGTTATTTTGTGTTGTTTTTTGGTTTATTTATGTCTTTTTTTGTTTTTATTGGTATGAGAAACACAACAAACGCGAATGGTAAAATAAAGAGGACACGCAAAGATCTTAAATTTCACGTTAACGTGTGTGGACATTAACGAAATTTGAAAAGAAACTTTAACGAAATTGGTTTCATGAAACCTTGCTAGTCTGACCATCGACTTAGATATTATGCCCTTTATAAATCTAAAAGCCTTTTTAGATTAGCACCTTATATGATTTCGTTTTACGAAATCCTAGAAATAAATGAAGTTTACATTTGCATTTTGCGTCATTTGTTCACACATACACACGCACACAATCATACAACACACATACACAATAATTTTTATTAGGAAAAAAATAGGAATTTCACAACACAAATGTTTATTAACTGATTCCCGGTCCACACTAGAGTGATTTCATTGAAAAAATTGCATGAAATGATGCCTCTAGATCGACCTCCATGGTAGAGTTATACGGCGTTTATATTATAGTTTTTTGCAGGGTTAACCTTCTTTATGAGGATTTGTTTGAAGTATATACAATGGAAATGACATTTGAAACCCAGACCCACTGGGTTAACCTTGTTATATGTAAACGGCCTATAAAATCCTAAAATTGCTGTAGTGGGGAATTCGATTTAAGTCCCGGGCCACACTACAGTAATTTCACTGAAATTTTGATATGAAATTATGCGTCTCTAGATCGACGTCCATAGTAGAGTAAAATGATAAAATTGCTGTAGTGGGGAGTTCGATTTAAGAACACCTAATTTCATGAAATTTTTTAATGAAAATCACGCTAGTGTGGACCGCCTACGTCACACAGGCAAGTTGTGGGATTTTGACAATCAATACATGAAGTCAACTGTCCTGTCATTTGTAAACGCAGGGTTAACCCCGAAAAGTGGCAAAACTGGAAGCAATTTTTAAGAGAGTGAGAGTGGAGAGAGAACGAAAATGGATTTCTCTTCTACCACAGGCTACAAGCAAAATTTCTGCAGGTAAAAAATGGCAGAACTGATTTTTCGACTTTTGTTTGACGATTATTTCACAAAGAAAAAGAAAATGGACGAAAAACAGAAGAAAAAGTCGAACGCTGACAAAACTAAATTAAAAACTGTGAAATAAAAGGCAAAAATTGATTTTTTATGTTTCTTTTTGACATTGCTGCCAGATCTACCATTTTTCCGTTCCTTTACTTTTCTGGTAAAAATGTTCATGAGAGAGCAATTTTGAGCAATTTTGACACTTTTCTCTTTTTACCATTAAAAAAGTAAAGGAACAAAGCTATTATTGTTTTACACGATAAGCACTCTATTTTTTTATTTTGGGATATTTGCAATGGCTTGCATTTTATAGCATTTTTAGACTGTGATTTGGATCGAAAATGGAGTGCATCCTAGCTGTGTGCCGTGGAAGCAAAATGGAGTGCATCCTAGCTGCGCACTCTCTTGTAAAATTCATAGGTGAATTCATAGGAAAAGATGTACTCCAGCGGCAATTGTTCTAGTGATTTAACTGCATCCGCGGATGCAAACTTTTTGTTTTGTTTGTTTGGGGTGTTAAATGTGTAAAAACTTTCTAGTTCTGGAACGAATCTACACAAAACAGGCTGTAATACAAAATCTATATTCGTGTATCACGTTACGCTTTTAATAATTCCAATGTTATTTCTCCACTTTACGTTATTACTTCGACTAACTACGAGTGAGAGCGCGCAACGGGAAATGTAAATAAAATAAAACAATGAATTTAATAAATAAAAATATTAAAAAAATGTTAACTGTTGTGAATTCGGATGACTATCTCGAGGATCTATATAAGGTAAGAACTAAAATATGACAGATTTACAGTGAAATGTATTCAAATGTAATGCTGGCTGAGCTTCTTAGTCCCGGTCCACACTAGAGTGATTTCATTGAAAAAATTGCATGAAATTATGCGTCTCTAGATCGACCTCCATGGTAGAGTAAAATCATAAAATTACTGTAGTGGGGAATTCGATTTAAGAACACCTAATTTCATTAAATTTTTTTAATGAAATTCACGCTAGTGTGGACCGGGACTTAGCTGTTCACCCGTATATGTTTTTGTTTTGATTATAACGATATGGCGATATGGTACATGCATGTTCCTACTCTGGTTGGTTTCATATACACTGCACCCCGGTTATCTACCTCTCTGCTTAACTGCTTGGCTTAAGTCTCGTTTAGGGGCACCTCTCGGATCGGGCTGAAATTTTCACCATAGGTAGTCCTTGGGACCCTGATACAAGGAAAACAAAATAAAGTAAAAAATTTGGCTCATTTGAATAGAACCCCATTTTAAAACTTGGGAATACAGAAAGATTGTATTAGAATATTAATGCATATTCACTCTATATTGAAAACTAAGTACTTTCAGTAAAAGTATATCCCTCCTGATTAAGGATACACCCGTATATCCTGCTTTGGCAAGGATTCTTTAAAAAATCAGGTGTAATACCTAACAAATCTTGTTTTTTTTTCTTTGAACAAGTTTATTTTTGGAAGCGTACTGTCTCCTTTAGTCGTATTTTTTACACATAAGTCATTCCCATACATTTTAGAGAATATTTACCACTGTAGAATATGACGGCCCATACAGGATATTCGCATTTTTTTTTTTAATTACGTTTTGATGACTTGAAGTGTACAAAGGTTTATAAAATCGTGATGAAATTGCCTCTCCGAAAACGCTTCTCACTACTGGAAACGCCTGTTTTAAAACTCCTTTGTAACATGTCGTGATCATTTAGGGTGAAAGAACTTGACGCCCAAGTCCTTCATAACATGTCCTTTTCACAACTGCCTTTCCCGCATAACTGCCTCAATTTTTTGGAATTTTATAAAAGGTAGTTAACCGGGGTGCAGTGTATTTACATATGGAGGCGAACATCTCCATCATTCCTCTTTTTCTTCCCCAACAGTTATGGAGCTGGAACATTCAATTTTCATATCCTTAACATATTATGAAACAAGCGTGCAAGATGCAAAATTAAAATCGGACAGACAAATGTCGGAAATAGCTATTTTTATCCGATATTTAATGATAATTGCTAGGTACCCAATGTTACTGGGTGGTGTCCGTTCGCACCAAATTTTGGCATATTTTCCCATTGCGCTCATGGTAGTTTTTACTGCACAATTTTCTTTCAGCATTAATTAGGACCTCCCTGTGCTAATTTATTTATAATTGTCTTACCTAGAAAGCTACAAAATATTATACAATTTTATAAATTTGCAGTATTTTTTTCACTTACAGATATGCCTAAGGAAAGTACAAAACGGCTCATTGGTATTAATGTTAACATGCCGAAAATTTGATATTTCACGTCTGTCGCCAATGAAGAAAATGCAAATCACAAAAGAACAAATGAAACGTTTAATAGTAATGTAAGTTTATCCCTTTAAAATAATACACCCCATATATTTCTAATACACAAAAATATTTTTATTTAATAGTAATTATATGTCCATTGATGAAATAACACAAAAGTTATTAGATTTACATGATTGGTCGTTGTTACCCGCCTTAGTTGTGATAGATTTAGCTGCTGTTTCCATAACACCGTCCACATCACTTTTAAAAACTATTTGCCTTTGTGGTGCTACATTTTGCGATTACCTACATTCGATTGCAATGCAAATGGAAAATAAATTGAAAAGCAGATCCCTGCATGTTTATGGAGTTTTTATTGTAAGAGAGGAAAATCAGTATTTCAATCAGCATCACTTGGAAATGTTGAGAAATTTGTATTTTTATAGTGATGATATGGTGGATAATATTTGGGATATTGAACGATTTCTGGAAAATGATTGTTTGTGATAAGTTGCTGCTTTAAATTAGATTTAACTTCCGGCCTCAGAAAATTTTTGAAACAAAAATCAAAATTTTAATACAGGTAATGTTTTTTGTACTGATTTCAATGATGTTTAGTTTTCATTTTCTTACTTTCTTCTTCCCACTTAAAAAAATCTTTGTCGTTTTTAAATTTGAAAACAACAAAAATGATATTAAGCTATCTTACTTTACAAATAATAATAATTAAAGTCCGTCTATTTACAAGAAATATTAAAATACAATTGTTTCAGTACCCGAGATGTATACCTGTCTTTAGGAGAAAGTCTTAACAAGCAGTTATCTACGTAGAAAAAATATTTATAATTTTGAAGGAAATTTTAGGTATTTTTGGAACTTCCAAGGCCCATATTCGGGAAGTATTGATTCCTAAGATGAAAGTTATACATTGTTGAAATCCGTACAAAAAAACACAACCTGTGCTAAATGTTTCAAATATTTTCTGAGAACACGAGCTAGATAAAAGAATTTCCAAGTTATTTTTAGGCTAAGATAGTAATAAGCGCATATACTATAAGATTTTGGTACGAATAAAAATAGATTATGATTTACGGGGATCAGTTAATTAAGTATTTTGTTTTTTAAAAAAATTGAAAAAGTTAGTTAGAGTTCAAAAAGTGGAATATTTTTATGTAGTTTGTAGATAGTTTAAGTTTCAATATCTGAATAAACGCTACTATTTTTATATTTATCAATAGTAATTAATTAATTTTTTAACTCTGTTTTTGATTTTTATACCCTTTATGCTAACGATTGTATATATCGTCACCATAAATGCCCGAAGACGTAACCCACAAAACTATAACTTTAAAGGAGAAGCAAAAAACGTTATAAAATGAAACGGTGTTAAAAAATATCGAAAATTTGTAGCATCGTGTTTAAGACAGAGAAGAAATATATTTTTGGAAACAAATTAATTTTTTTTTTTTCAGAATTTCAGAAGCTGTGTGGTCTTTTGGTATTGTATTTTTTTGAAATGTAAAAATACGTAACCCACAGTTTATTGAGCATACATTTATGACCTGTTTCACTAAGACGATTCGAATATAAATTCGTTCGAACTTTTTTGTTGACATTTCTTTGTTGAAACTTTTAGCCTTTTTGTGTACAACTGAGGAGGATCCACTGCCTCAAAATATCCGGAACTTCTCTGTGATAGAATCTAGTAGTAGTCTTTGATATCAGTTTTAAAAAAGATGATACTGCTTTATTGACTGTAGGTTCTCCTGTCTTTATACCCTCAGCATTTATGCTAACGAGGGTATATACACTTTCATACGGGCAAAATGTGCCTAATCGAAATAATGGTTTTAGACCCCAAGTATGTTTGAACGAAATGTGTTTCAGACAATTTGGAGTTGATTTAGCAATGTCCGTCCGTCTGTCTGGCTGGAGCGCACGATAACTCTCGAACGGATCAACCGATTCGGTCCAAAATTTGGCTTTCGTAATATTTTGCCCAAACTTAGTTTAAGTTCGAAGATGGGTTATATCGGTCTACTCCTTCCGGTACCTCCCACACAAAAGTTCGGAATATTTGTGCTCACGATAACTCTTGAATTGAGTAACCAATTTGGCCCATACTTTTTACATCGTGAAATTTCTACAAGACTTAGATGAGGTTCTAATATGGACTCACTAGATCCACTCCTTCGGGTACCTCCCACATAAAATGTTGGAAAAGTTCAGTTTAGGACCTGCTTTGATTTTTGTTGTAATAGTACGTTTATATATAACCGGATTTAACAAACCCACTGGGTTTTAAATGTCATCTCCATTACATATACGTCAAACAAATCCTCATAAAGAAGGTTAACCCTGAAAAAGGCTATAATATAAACATGGCCTAACAGCTTGTATTCACTGTCCCCCATACGACGGTACAAGTTTCATCAGGAGCAAGTCCATACTTCATGAGCAAATAGCCTGAAAGGTGGAAAAAAAACCCTATGACACCGTGTGTAGTGGTTGAAGCACAAAATAAATCTCGAAGGGATCTGCCAAAAGTTGGCCTTCGTAATATTTTGTCCAAATATAGTTTAATTTCGAAGATACACCGTATCGGTCCGTTCTCACAAAAGTTCAAAAATGTTCGGAAAAATTGTGCGCACGATAAATCTTGAAAGGAGTGACCGATGTAATCCATACTCTGCACATCCTAATATATCTACCAGATGTAGATCAGGTTCGAATATGGACTATATTTGTCTAATCCTTCTGGTAACTCTCACACAAAATTTCGGATAAGTTCACTTTAAGACCTGCTCTCGAATCACTTTGATTTTTGAAGCGATTTGCATTCGCTGCCTCAATTACGACGGTAAAAGTTTTTTCAGAGGCAAGTCCATATTTCTTGAAAAACAGCCCGAAAGTTATCACCGTATGTGGCGATCACGATAACTCTCGAACTGTTCAACCGGCTTGGTCCAACATTTGGTCTTCATCATATTTTATCCAAACTTAGTTTCGTGGGGCAATATCGGTCCTCAACTTCCGGTACTTCTCCCCAATATTTAAAAAATGTCACTAAAATGCTAGGACGATATCACTTGAATAGGGCAACCAATTAGGTCCAAACTTTGGTTCTCCTAATATTTTGTCAAAATTTAGTTTAACTTCTAAAATGGCCCATATCAGTCCTCCCTAAGGGTACCTCCCCCGCAAAAGTTCAACATTTGTGTCTTATTGCAGTTAATTCCTAATACCCATTTTTGTCGACAAGTTCAAATGTTCAAAAAAAGGCCACAAAATTCTGAAGTGACCCTAAATACATTCGATATGTCCGTAGATGAAAGTTTCACTTCACATTGGTGGAGGGTATATCTCTGTCGGTAAAGCCGACTGACACTTTTTTACTTGTTTTGTCTAAGTAGACCAATACAGATAATTTGTGCATTTCTCTGGACCTAATCGTATCCGCCTTTAAAGAATAAATCTTTGTATTAGAAAATACGTGAATTTTGAGCATATACATATTTCCGTTTGTTCTTTCTCTTGGAAAAATGAGCAATATCGAGACGACCTGATTTACATCCTGGATTCAATTGTCTTGCATTGCCTTCCGAATAACCACTTCCTTCTGTTCGGTCAACATATTGTTTAAAATCAGGGCATAGGTCTTCTGTCATCATCTTCAATTATTTCAATTATGGATTTTTTTCTGTAAGGCCATTAAAACCCGTCTAAAGTAAAAGCTGTTGATTTAAAAATTAACTAAAAGAATGGTCTTTGCAATTTTTGAAAAAAGCTACCATTCTTGAGATATCGTCACCTAAGAGTCAAATTACACATATGGAGATATACGCCGATTAACCCCCTGTTTTTTAACTATTTTTTGTTCGTTCGACTATATTCGCAGCATCCACAGCTCAGCCCCTACATGACATAAATACCTAATTCTTCGTAGGCATGTTCTATATGTAGTAAAGAATTCCTCATTCAAAAATCAGCGTTCCACATTTGCCCTAAGGCGAGTAAATCGATCTACAAAATTTGACAATTCGTGTGAGAACAATAATTTTTTTTACAAAAACAGGGGGTAAGAGGCAAAACTGTTAACGTAACTACCCCATGTGATAGGTATTTCCATAAGTTTTCATACGTTACACATTTTGTAGTACACTCGTACCTCTTTATACGGCATAGATACGTTCCCAAAATGTCGGCCGTAAAGCGAAACGCCGTAAAGCGAGGCAATACATTTCATACAAATCCATATTAACAGTAAGAGATCGGTTCCGATTTATTGTAAAAATAAGGTTTGAATTCACAATTTTTAATGGCATCTTTGATTGAATAATTTTTCCACACCTCTTTCATTGAAGATTTGTCATCACTTTTGTTTATAACTTGCTGTAAAGTTCTTCGTAAGTAATATGCTTTAAAATTTGCAATGACTCCTTGATCCATAGGTTGAATAAGAGAAACGCATATTTCGGATAAGTTAGCAGGATGTCCTGGAGCATTCTCCATTAGGAGTAGTGCCTTGTGACTTAAATTTTTTTCTGCAAATAGGCTTTCACTTCTGGACAAAAATTATTTTTGAACCAATCCCCAAAAAGATATTTAGTCACCCAAGCCTTCTTGTTAGACTTCCATATAACATGTAACTGCTTTTTGTCCAATCCTTTAAAAGCTCTCGGGTTTTCGGACATATAAACCAACAATGGTTTAAGTTTGAAGTCTCCAGAAGCATTACCACAGAGCAATGATGTGAGTCATTCCTTGGACAGATGCAGATTTTTCATCTTTTGAAATAAAAGTTCGTTCCGGAATTCGCTTCCAGTACAACCCTGTCTCGTCAACATTAAAAACCTGTTCGGGACAATATCCTCCATTACGTATAATCTCTTTCAAAACGTTTGGATAATTTTTTGGTGAGTGTATGTATGCTTTTTTTGTTTACAATCCATAGCAAAACGGTAAATTAACGATTTCTTCTGGCCGTAAAACGAGACACAAAGCGCCGTAAAGCGAAGGTGTTCCATAATTTAAACAGGCCGTTATAGTGAAATGCCGTAAAAAGAGGGGCCGTATAAAGAGGTATGAGTGTAATCGGTTCAGTAGAACGTATTGCATCCACTAATGCAGATCGTTGGAAATAATTTATTAAGCAATCCTAGTTATAATCCAATGTGTTCCTTAAAGTGAAACGACGCAAGTGAATTAAGATTTTCGAATAAGATGTTCGATGATCAGTTAAAGGTTAAGAAAAAAACTAAGATTTAAAGATCTCCGTGTAATAAGAATCATTTTGCGAATTAGCTTTTTTGGTAAGGGAGTCATTTCTCCCAGTTCTTTTCCTGTCTTTTTTTATTACAATAACATTTACTTATTTTATTTGTCTCAATTTATTTCATTTTTCAATGAAATTTTTTTACTACACAAAATACCGTTATGGATGTAAGTCCCGACAAATCCCGCAGTCCCGAAAAATCCCGAATCCCGGTATTTTTAAAAACCAGTCCCATTGGCCATCCCTACTCTCGAACTGTAAACCGATTCATTCTAAAATTTGGCAATCGTAATATTTTGCGCAAAATTAAAACAAGTTCGAAAATTTCGTGTACCTTCCCCACAAAAGTTCAAAACTTTTCGCTAAAATGGTGCTCACGAAACCAAAAACCACATTTTACAAAGGTTCAATTTCACTCAGATATTCCCATATATAGCCTCGTTAGCCTAACGACAGAGGGTATAGCGAGAAACAGAAACGGCGCTCCATTAGTTGGTTTTGACCATAAATCTCTGGGACGTAGATTTGTTGGATTGGATTAAAAATTAAACAAATCTTCCTCTTCTTCTTAGATGTTTTTTATTCTAAAGAGAACGTTTTGTTCCATAAGCAGAATTAAGAATAGATTCTCCAAATGCACAGATCTTCCTTATACTCTTTGCTTCTCCAATTTTGTATGCCATGTTTTGTGATGCCATCTTCAACTTGGTCTTTCCATCGTAGTTTTGATCTTTCCTTGGTGCGTATTCCGTCAAATGGTTAATATTCATATGCCTTTCTGGCGGGGGCATCTTTAACCATCCTTTTGACGTGACCCAGCAAATGCAAACGTTGTAGCTTGATACCTATTACTATATCGATGTCGGAAGGGCTGTTACAACTCGTGGTTCATACGACGCCAATATTGACATTCAACGCATATTAGTCCATAAATATATCGAAGATTTTTTCTCTCAAACACACCCAGTTCTGCCTCATCTTCTTTCGTAAGTACCCATGTTTCGAATCCATACATAAGGAAAAGCCCTAATGGGTTAGTTGACTGGTAGAATGTGATTTTTGTTTGACAAGTGGTGATGTGGCCTTGCTGCCCCCAATTTTGAGAAAATGCTATGAAACCAAGTGCGGCTTCAGTTGTACTGGAACGACTACTTCTACAGACATTAAGGGGTCGATTATGAATTGCCACTAAACTTGAGTTGCGTTGTCAGCACAACTGAGATGAAATGTTGTATTATTGATGTCAACCCAACTGGGTTGTCGATAAATGTGTTATCGATCAGTGTTTTTTCAAACTTGTGAACACTATTAAATCCAAAAGGCACAGTTCGCAAAAAAACTATTTAAAAATGATAAGTTCAGGGGAATTATTTTTTGATGATTAAGAAAATGTACAGGACATGACATCTATTAGAACAAATTTGAGGGACAAGTCGAATCCATTGGAATTTCCATTTGCACTGTAAGTTGAAGCTCATGTTGGAAAGATCTGTATATTCAGTAAATTATTTTAGGTTTAAGGCATATTTTCGATTGCCAAAGGATGCCGTAGTTTACATTGTGGAAACGTTAAAGGATGACTTCAAAGTAAGTTACACATCAACAGCTTTACACCCACTTTTAAAAGTGTACGCTGCGTTGAGATTTTTGCGGAGGGAAGTTTCCAAAATTTCTATTGCAATGATTACAACAATTGTATGGCTCAATCTACATTGACGAACGTATTGAAGGAAGTTGTCCACTTGATAGTGGACAAATTGTGTCAAAATTGGATCGTTTCGAAGTTGACAGAGGAGGAAAAAAGGCAAAATAAAAATCATTTTTATTCAAAAACGAAAATCCCTGGTGTAGTTGGCTATATAGATGGAGGATGTTCGTCATTTGTACTTAAGCTGAACCTACTGTATTTGTCACCAAATTCATTTGCAAAAGATTTGCTGCTGTCCGCTCCAAAGGCGATAAATTCACTTATTGTGATGGACCACCACCAGTGTCGATGAAGTTTATTTTATTTTGAGGCATTTTCTTTTTTAACTTTGCTTTAAAGTGAATCCAGACTCTGCCACTCTTCATACGTTCATGGCTGTTTAAACTGTCCGAAATGGACCTCCACGCTTCATCCGCTGTGGCTTTGGTTTCACCAAAACTCCCGAACTCCTCGGGCTAAGTTTGGATTTTCACTCAGTTTATCAGTTAATATTTTTTTTATTAATATTAATAATAAAACTGCTGCTTTGTCGTTATTTTCACCATATTGATACACAAAATTAATTAATGATGCAAAGAATCAATAATTGTTAATAAAATGTTTATTTTTCCTTCTATTTTACTTCTTGTTTCTTCGAAAATGTTCACTGCAACTGAAAATTTGTGGTTGCTGAAAAACAGCCGCTTCGTCAACTGAGATTCGCAACTTCAGTTGAGAGTTGCCATACGTGGATCAATTTTGACAACTGACAACGCCACTCAACGATAATTGTTATCGAAGATCGACTCCTTTATTTAAGAGTAAATAGTCGCAACTGGCCCCTCGTCGTTTACCCGAGGATAAAAATTTGTCAATTGGTTCCCTTCGCATTACTTAGGGGTCAGTTTTATACTAGTACCACTTAACTCTAGTTTAGGACTATTTAAATTGCGACAATTGGAATTGCTAGCGGGTAGAGAGGAGAAGAGGGCAATTTGCATATTTCCTTCGTATTCCTTTTTTATACCAGAACAATATGAATAATATGTACGGATATGTTCAGTCCATCAACACTAGCTTCTGTTATTGGATGCTGCATTTATATTTAAGTTATTAAGAAAATGTAAATGTGAATTATTTATACAGTTTAAGTTAATTTAGTCGCATCTGACGCCTCCTCGTTTATTTGGGGATAAAATGGTGTCAATTGGTTCCCTTCGCATTACTTAGGTGTCAATATTTGTACTAGTACTGATTAGAATTAGTTCTGGACTAGTTCAATTGCGACAATTGGAATTTTCGTTGCAAGCGGGTAGTTTGTCGAGCACCCCGGGAGTGATACGGCGAAGAGAAGAGTACTACGTCGAATTAGATCTCTTCCTGCCGAGAATAAACCACCATAAATTAAAATGGATGATGATGGGAATATCATCAGGAACGCTAAATCATCAAAAGGTTTGCGCCCTGATAGAATCTCCATGGTAATGCTGCAACAGCTGGACCCACGTCGTTTCCAAAGTTTGGAAAATGGGCAGGGTGATCCCGCTACTAAAGGCAGGCAAGGATGCCAGCAAAGGTGAATGGTATAGATTGATTTCGTTTTTGTCGCCCGTAGCAAAGACTCTTGAAGCTTCAGTCCTCCTCAGCGTCAGAAGCAGCTATCCAGTTCCCGATCATCAGCATGGGTTCCGTAAGCAGCACAGCACGACAACAGTGCTGCTCGCCATCTCCACATATATTAGTCGTGGACTCAACCAGAGCAAGACGTGTGATAGAACAGTGATTTAGGAGCTTGATTTATCAAAAGTCTTTAATACAGTCAGGCGCTGCACGCTGTTTGAGGATACCGAGCAGACTACCCCCTTCCGGCCAAGTTTGAAACGTTGGATAATCAATTATATGTGTTGATGATATCGGAATTCCGACCACAAACCACATTCGACAGCATATTCACGTCGTACGCTCATGGCACAGCTATCTGCGACAAGCTGAGATGTAAGAACAAGGTCCTCAATAGGGATACGTAAAATCGATTTCGGTTAATCGATTATTAACCATAAAATTTCCAAAAGTCGAAGTCGACCATTGACTGTGCGAAACCGAATAATCGATTATTCTTAGTCGACTTTCGGAAGGCGGAGTCAACTATTATTCGTAGTCAACCATTAGTCGTAGTCTATTACACTGTACAACACAAAAAATAATTACAAGATAATTCGACCAGATTATGAAAGAGGACCGAAAAAAAGAAGACACGTGTATCGGCGTTTTGAAAGTTTACGTCGGGAAGTAACCTAAATAGGCGTGTACAGGTTTTGAAATATTCGACATCAGATTCCTTGGAATCCTTGCATTTTAGTTATAAAGTGTCTTTGGCAATATTACTGACAACAATTTGGGGTATCTTTTTAACAAGGCGAATTTAACATTTAATTTAACGAATTTCTTACACCATGCTTTTTATGAAGCAAATTAACCCTCATGCGGGTCTTTTTGGTAACTTTTTTCAAAAACGTTTAAAAACTCCTTTAAAATGTGATCGTATCAGATCAAAATATCCCAGCAAAATTTATTTGAAGTTGTTCCTTGTGAAGTAGTGATTGAATAGCTTTTTTTGAAGCAGTCCACGCAGAGTCATGAAAAATGCAGTCCGTTCTTCACATTTTGACAATGTCCGATTTGAATCCATTTCATAAATTTTTCACATTTTAGAAATTTCAAAATTTTGCAAAAAAGAACTTAAAAAGACAAAGAACTTAATTTGTTTCTTGTTAATTATAATAACAGCAATATGTTTGCATCCATAAAAAGTAATTTGTATACAAAAAATAATAAAAGTGATTTCGAACTACATCTTTGTTTGTAGCCAAAGAAGTAGTTGAATCATATGTTGTTGTGATTTATTCACTACAAAGAACTAATGCAAAATGTGTGCTTAAGAAGTAAATTAGACAGTATCCTCACTGCACCATGCCCTTGTAAAAATCATAACTTCTTTCACGTAAAAAGATGTAGTCCGGAATCACTTGCACTCATGATTTAACTACTTCTTTGGCTACAAACATTTTGCTGGGTATTCTACAGAATTATTTGTCATAAAATTTTACTATAGGTCCCCGAATACACCAAAACTATAAATAGTACCTAAACGCCAGGAATCTGCCAAAACTAAAATCACGTTTTAGGGTTAATGTTGTACTTTATCTGAGTTTATTAAGTTTTTTCCCACAAAACTTCATTGTAGATAGAAGAGATCAAAGACAAAAATAATCTCCATCAAATTTCAATATAAGTCGCCGAATAAATGAAATATGTATTTGCAATATATATCAAGAAAATATATACATCAAATTTGCTTACAAAACACCTAAATATTTTTTGAATAATTTTGTTTTGTTGTTGGCTTTGTATTGTTGGACTGCAAAATAATACTTGTTGTGTATTTATTTCAGCTAAAGTCCATACTTTGTTGCTTCAAAATTTGAAGAAACAAAATGTTTAACAGTGGGTATTGAATTGAAATTTTGTTTTGTTCTTTTTTCGAGATGATGCATGAAAGTAACATGAAATTTAGTTCTAGACGAAAGGTGTTAAAAGAAGAAATATTCTACTCAAAATTTCATTGTACCCCCGCATTTTCACATACAATATCAGGAACTTATGACTTATCCTGATCACGTTATTTTAGTTATAGTACTAAAATACGCAATTTTTCAAAGTCCGAACTGGGTTATCAATATTTTCCCTATATATATTCACCATATTTATTTCAAAAACAGTTTGGATCGAGCACACATAATCTTCTGAAAGATTTTATTATGAAAAACATCAATAAAATATATTTTGTGACCGCAGATAACGAAAATGTGAATAAAAACGGTAGAATTTGGTCCTAAATCATATATAAAAAGCGAAAGCTTCTGGAGATGTTAAATATTATAGCTACAAATTACTTTTGCTCAGAGACTCATAATGAAATTTGATTTGGAACATTTCTTCTTTTGACACAACCCCCAAAAAGTGAGGTATTTTAGGAGATTTTGGCTCAGGGGGGCTATTCTGTAACTTTTTAACAACTTTACTCATTGTTTATTTTACAACAATTTCATTTGTTTGTTTTGTAGTTGTTACAAAAACAAAGGAAATTTTAACAACTTTTCAATCGATAAAAATTACAGAATAGGCCTACTGTATGGAATAAATTTTAATTAAGAGTCTAAAAGTGTAAAAAATAATTTCTACCTATGTATAATATCTAATTTTGTAATTGTGTCAAAATTGGATCGTTTCGAAATTGTCGGAGAAGGAAAAAGGACAAAACAAAAATCATTTTATTCAAAAACGCATATACATTTATCTAATGAAGTGTGATATATATACTAGTTTCCAAGCATTGCCTTCGTCTGCCACAACAACATCCTAATACACCTGAAGATCGGCTTTACCACCCGTGAAACGTAGTGTAATGGTTGGATGCGTGGGACTTCGGTAGACTCCTAATTTTTCAATGTATCTCTAAAGGCCTTACAGCTCAACTCGAAAGAGAATTAATTAAATATCACTATAAATGGCCTTCGCCTTAATAAGGCAAAATTAAAAAATAATTTCAGCATGAGCCAGGCTGGGATTCGAACCTGGGTCTCCGACAACTGAGTGTCAAGGTTGCCGGCGTCTTAGCGTTCTAAGCCACCATCAACTTGTCAAAACTTTAGTAGACAATAATTGATGATCAAATCAAAAAATAAAATCTTCTGCTTTAGAAGAGCAATTACTAATGATGTAGGAATAAAACTTACCGTAGTATTTGTGAACATTGAAAAATGGGATTACCAAGCAAGACTATAGGAAAAGTTTGGAGTTTCAATTAACTGACATAATTTCGCATATACATTTATCTAATGAAGTGTGATATATATACTAGTTTCCAAGCATTGCCTTCGTCTGCCACAACAACATCCTAATACACCTGAAGATCGGCTTTACCACCCGTGAAACGTAGTGTAATGGTTGGATGCGTGGAACTTCGGTAGACTCCTAATTTTTCAATGTATCTCTAAAGGCCTTACAGCTCAACTCGAAAGAGAATTAAATATCACTATAAATGGCCTTCGCCTTAATAAGGCAAAATTAAGAAATTCCCTGGTGTTGTCGGCTGTATAGATGGACGATTGTGCACATTGGATTTGCACTCAATTTATCAATTAATATTTCAAACAGTTGTTTTATTATTTTCACCATAGTTTTGATACACAAAATTAATCATGCAAATAATCAACAATTGTTAAAAAAAGTTTTTTACCTTTCAATTTTACTGCTTCGTCAATTGAGATTCGCAACTTCAGTTGAAGGTTGCCATACATAAAGTGATTTTGACAACTCCACTAAACGATAGTTGCTATCGATAATCGACCCCTAAAATTTCCAACATTTATCCGATAGCCGTAGTCGCTAATGCTTTTAGCTATAAGTTAATTATATTTCTTAATTGTAATAAATATTTAAATAAATAAAATCCCCAACAATCACAATATTCGAATCTTCGCCGAAACGTTCGTTAATGACACCTACAGCTCCGTGCACAATTTGCTTGATGTTACTGACCCCAGCCTAGGTCGTGGTGGGGTACCGAATAGTCGGCTCCTCCGACTTTGGCCCTTTCCTTAGTGTTTCATATTGTTTTCGTTTAGCCCTTCGTTCCAAATATTAACAAAGAAACTGCATAAACATTTTCCACAAAAAATAATAAAACAAAAAACACGTACAAGTAAATGAGTGATAATTGTATATTAGAAAATCACAAAGAAAGTAGAAAACAATATTAAAGTTATTGGGAATAAATGAATCACTTCAAATATGCTGCTGATATGTAGATTTTCTATCTGAACAGACATTTATGTCAATTAGCTTTATCATCAAATATTTATAAAAATATTTGGCGAAGAAAGTAAAAAGGGAATAGTTACTTTGATAAGATTTTTGGGAGTTTTTGGAATTAAGATAAATAAGAGTTTAACATTAATTCACAAGTATATTGGCAGAATAGGTTTATATCAAATTTAAAAAAAAAACTTCTTGTTAGTAGAGAAGCTATTAAAACTTTTTCTAGAAATTACCTACCAAAACCAAGGCACAAGTGTCAGCCACTTAATTTATCAACGGATTTCAAGTGTGGAAATTCTATTGAGTTTTCCCAAAATAAAAAAGTGTTCACATAACAAACCACCCTAAAATGAGGGGTGGTAATGGAAAAAAGTGGGGGTAAAAATGAAATGGTGGTATACATTTGTTTTGGTAAATAGCATTAGCAGCGGCAGCAGACCACATTCTGCAATAAACGAAAATAAAGTAACACAGTAGAGCAAGGTGTTGTTGTATTTTTATCTTGTTCTTGAAACCTTGACAAATTAGAGAACGTTCACTGTGGCAGTGTAGGCAGGAAGTATTATAAATGGATATATGTAACACATTTTATTGTTACAAAGTAGATTATGGAATTAAATGTTGGGAATGACTTAGCTTCTATTAATAGCATAGCGGCTGGATTTTCTTTATTACACATTAGTTTCTATTAATACGACAGAGAGGATTGTCTTTTTAGGCTCTTAGTTTTATATTATAATTCATGCTGCGTATATCCTTTTTCCACAGGACCTCACACTACACCTGAACCTTATGTACTCATGCACCGCACACAGCTCCATCAACAACAACCACCTTCCATCGAATAAACAAACCACCGACCAAATGTCCGAACGACCTTCTTCTCCTCCTTACTTCCTTCCGCCAGCAGCCAACACCACAATTACCACGACAAAAAAGCCGAAATGAAAATGCGTATTTTTGTTGGTTTTTCTTTTTTGAAGGGGTTTTACTAAATCACGTACCTTGCTTCGGGTTACGATGATATTTTTTTGTTTTTTTTTTTATTTATTTTTATTAGTTATTTAATATTTTATATACATTATCGTATATTAAAAGCTTTTTTGAATTAAATTGAATGAGATATTGTAATTATTATTCTTTCTTGTTTGTTTATCATTATTATTATTGTGGTTGTTTTTGTTGTTGTTTTTTTAAATTATTATTTTTATTATTAATATTTCTACCGCGTATTATTGGAACCAGCATTGGTATTATTACATGTATGGCTTGTATGGGCTTCATAGTCCATTACTTCTTCATAGATCAGTTCCTTCCATTGCTCAACATTGTGTTCCCTTTCATCGACGCTGTGATCATAGGGCTCGGGTGCCGGGGCATTTACCTCCTCATTGTCGTACCAAACATGAATGTAGCTATGCAACAAAGCCTTCTCCACAGAGATACGCTGTTCCGGATCTATGACCAACATCTTGCTTAACAAATCACGTGCCTCAGATGCCTTTCGTCGACTCTGTTCATTGTTGTCATTTGGGAACAGTACATCCGGAAATAGACGATCGAATGAATATCCTGAATACCGTGGCCTATTCTCCACATAGTTACGAACAGTTGGCTGCAAACGTTGCATAAAACTGGTTGATGGTGTACCCAACTGTTCTATGATTTTATTCCATTGATCAATGTGATCGGTACCGGGAAACAAGACGCCCCCACGTATCATTTCTCCCATGATACATCCAACAGACCATATATCGACATTCTCCTTATAGCCCATGCCCAAGATGACTTCGGGGGCACGATAGTAGCGCGTCACCACATATGGAGTCATCATGAATGTGGTGCCCGCTGTTCTGGCCAAACCAAAATCCAATATTTTCAATGTACAATCTGCCTTAACGACAATATTTGAGGGCTTCAGATCCCTGTGTATGATACCGGCCGAATGCAAATGCTTAATGCCGCACAGCATTTGATACAGCAGATAGGACATGCGGTCATGATCCAAATCCATTTGTATGACCTGACACAGATTCGCATCCATTAGCTCCATTACCAGATAGACATCTTGGAACTCTTCCAAGCTGCGCTGGGGCGTAAATGCATTAAGTAATCCAATGATATTCTTATGATTTACTAATTTCATGAGCTTAAACTCGCGATAAGCTCTTTTGGTATGTGTTACATTTTGGAATGGACGCGACAACTTTTTTATGGCAACATTCTGTTCGGTTATAGTATCATAGGCAGCACAAACAATACCCTGTGCTCCGGAACCGATGGGTCTTAGGTTCTGGTAACGGGTAAGTATTGTAAAATTGGTATCACCCACTTCCACGGTATAGAAGTCACGGCGCGAAGGATGTGAACTCATTTTGTTGGTGTTCTGTTTTTGGTTGGTTGACTGGCTGGTTACTTCTTCTGCACACCTCCTTCAACGTTAGAATGCCTCAGTAGTGCAGAATAGTGGGGAGACAACAACGACTGCGACGACGGATATTTTTATTTTTCTTCTCTATTACATTGACATTGTATAGTGTTTTTTCGTTTTTGTTTTTTGCTCGTGCAACTTTTGTGTGTGAGAATTGATTTTTTCGGCAACTTTTAATTGTATTTACGATGACGCAAGGTGTTCTCGGTGCAATAGACGCCCTATATATATATTATATCAGTCCTTGCAAGGCGTTTTGCAAAAAAATGTCTCAAATTTTGTTTTTCAACACCACAATCCACACAGAATCAATCGATATTTTATTTAGTACACCAACGACAGCGACGACCGAAACGAAAAACTAGAGAAATACTTCAGAGCCAGAGAGTGCGAAGCCGATAGAAAAAGTAACTCAGAACTGCTGCTGCGAATGCTTCTTCTTGTTTTTATTCTTGTTCTTGTTTTTTTATGCAGCAGACGACGACAACTTCCAAATGATTATTGCTTGCACACCGAAGAAACAACAAAAGACACAGTAGTGGCAATGATGCCAGATCCCTGTGGTTGCGTTAAGGGATTCACAATTATTTTATTGAATTTTTCATTGTCTTGTATTAAAATTTCTTTAAACGGAAAAATCACTGCGTTACGTTTGTACTGTGCAATAGAAACCAATACTTTGTGGTGAAAATTTAGTATATATTTGCAAAAATATAACGGCGCATGACCGCTATATTATGTTTTTTGGTGTGTGAGATATGGTAACACGAATGCCAGTAGTGTTGCCAGTTTGCATTAGTTAAGGGGGAAATTATTGAGTTAAATACTTGGGATTATAGGGGCATTAACCCTTTGGCGAAATATTAGGAAATTATGAAAATTTAAACCAAAATTAACATTTATGGCACCGGCACATACGATCCGTTGTGAGTCGTGTCGCGCTTTGAAAACAACAACCACATGAAAAATGTGTAAGTGAAGCCAAGTTCTTGAAATTTTCATCTGGTGTTGTAACCATGGCAGAACTACCAGGTAGTGGTATCACACCAGCTGATCGAATATGAAAAGTCAAATCCCTTTATAAAAAAAATATTTTTGTTGTAATTTCCCCAACAACATAAAGAAAGTTTTGACATAACATATTCAAAATTTTACGATGCCACTACCTGGGTAATTGTGCCATGGTTGTAACGCAACCATGGTACAATAAGAAAGGTAGATGCATCGGCGAATTGCTACAACAAAGCAACTTTGTAATGTAAACTGTCAAAATTTTCGCCAAATGGTCTCTTGTTGTCTCTTTTTATCGCTTGTGTTTGTCTATAAAGTGGTATATGGTTTTTTGTTTTGATTTTTCATGGCGAATTCATAGTTTTTTGACGTTTTAGATTCGATCAGCTGGGCTGAGGCATTTACCTTTCTAATTGTACCATGAACGCAACCGTATGTGCCGGGCCATTAGGATTGATGACGCGTATCAGTCGTAAATTACAGCTACTTCACATGGAATGTATTGCAGAAAAGATTAAAAGAAATACAGTGAGCGTCAAAATAAACTTTACACCTCACAAAAATTTTTAATTGCTTTTTTATACCCACATAAGGATATTCTACATATAAGATATAAATGCAACTTTTTAAAGTATTTAGTGGTGAATTAAAATCCCGAAAATTTTAGGCCCTTTAACCCTGCTATTACGTTGGGGTCATTTGATGACCCAAATCGTATTTATCATCACCGTATGTCTTACTGGTGGGATATAATTAAAAGTCCTTACTACTCAGTGCATGAATTTTTGAAATATACTGAAATCAATTAGTTTCATCAATATTTTGTGCTTAGAAGTCTATTGCATGTGTATATTAGAGCTGGCAAACCATCGATATTCCCAACATTTGATATTTTCGATATAATGTTTTAAAATATCGATTGCTATCGATATTATCGTTAAGTTGTCATCGTCATTAATTTGGAGATGAAAATGGCGGAAATGTCAATGATTTTCTTGAAAAGCAGCAAAATTTCTATTTATTTTAATGGATTTCAGGTTAGGGATTTTTATTCCGATAATATCGATAGGCAAAACTATCTATCGATATTGAATTTTTAAATAATAATCGATATTATCGATAGTGCCATCGATTTTTTGCCAGCTCTAGTGTATACACATAACATGTTAGGGTCATTTTATGACCCCGTGAGTATATTTTGTGGCATGTCAAAATGTAATTTTATTTTTTTAGGATTTTCCTTACATATTTTTCTTGTTTTAGATGACAACAAAACAAAAAATAAATTAAGAATACAAAAAATTGACATTTATTGTTGTAATTTTTACATTCAGTAACAACGAATCCTAATGCTTTCAGTTCAGTGACAGATTTTTTGCCGATAATATTGACATCGAATTTATGTAAATTTTTAGTTCTTTACTGAATTTATTAGTGATCAGACAAAAAATTTCTCTAATAAACACTTCAAGCTTTTATCCCACGCCTTAAAAACATTTTAAAAATGTATACTATATAATTCTTTCAATGAATGGGTCATCAAATGACCCTTATGCCAAGTTTACACTTGCGCTCTAAAATCCACTGGATTTCACGAAATCCTGAAATACACCCCGGCGTTTACACTTATTTTTTTGTTGATTTCAAGCATATCACAATAATCAAGGTAGATGCAAATGCGCAGCTGATCGAACATGAATTTTCGAAAAAAGTTGTTGTAAATTGAATTAATCATCAAAAATTTACGACAATATAGAACTTTACTGCTTCATTTCGAAAATGATCGTAAAATTATCTATATATCGTATTAATTGTTTATAATACTATAAAACTAAAAAATGATTTTATCGTTGAGACATTACAATAATAAATTTTGATACATAAAAGTTGTGTTCAGAAACTGCAAAATATTACTACTTGCAGTATTTTCCCCGTTTAGTGCTAGAAATGCGTTCCAGTACTCCGAAATCTAGCAAGACTTGCACTTGATTTTGAATAAAAGGCTCTTTTCCTGTTCTCTGCTATAAAATTTTTTTGGAATTTTGGAATCTGGACACGATGGCTGATACGCTGATTTTGGCATTTTTGCTGGAGTTTTTGCAATTTCCGTCATTTTTTCGTTCCCGTATTTTTTAAGAAATTTGTATGGGGAAGCAATTTTTGACAATTCGGTCTATTTTCTAACATTACCATTAAAAAAAGTACGGGAACACAATGAAAAATAGCATTGTAACAATGTAATTTAATATTTTTTCACGTTGTTTACAAATTTTGATATTAACATATTTTGTTCCAGCAATTCTCACATCTACCTTGTTTATTGTGATACGTGAAAAGTGTTGCAACTTTTGGTACTTTTTAAGGCAAAAGCAAGGTTGTATATCATGTGTACTGTGATTTCGATGTTGATTTCGCTGAAATCACGAAATAAGATGATTTCATTTTTGTATGCGAAATCATGATAAATTTTGCATGATTCCGCGCGAAATCACGAAACGCCTTCGAAATCACGAAAAGACGCCGAATGTAAACCAAACATTACATAGTGTATGTGATTTTTTTCTAACGTAGTAGCAGGGTTAACATTTCAATAGAGCATAAATGAAGATTACCAAAATAAACCAAAATTTTACTCGTCAAAATAAAGTTTACACTATTGCCAAACGTAAGAACGTTTTTATTTTTTTTAGCAAAATAGCGGCATATTTTTGTTTTGAACTCTTTCCTCAGCGAGTGTTTTGGTGTATTGGACACGTACTAATTTTGTTTAAAATTGTCATAAAATAGGAATCCACTTAGCCCACTTAGCGCCGAAATTTTTTTTTATATGAAAATGATATTTTTAAATGATGATATTTTTTTATTCTTCCATATTTTTAAGCATTTTTAAATAAATAACTTTTTTCTTTAAAACGTAGTTATCGTGTAATCGGGCCTTCTTTTGAAAGTGCCAAAAACTTTGTGGGGTAATATAGGTGTAATCTTATATTTCAATTCCTTAGATTTTGATTGAGGAAATACTCTTACTACATTTCTAACAAGTCCCTGACTTTATATGAACCTAACATTTATGATTAAACTTTTATCGCATTGTTGTTGGCGTTTTTTATTGTTGTTGGACTGCAGAATTTTACATCTTTGTGTTTATTTCAGCTCTAGTCCATATTTTGTTGTATTCAAGTATTTGAATAACAACAAAATGTTTTACAGTGGATATGAAATTGATTAGTTGCGGGCGGACTAATCAATTTCATATCCACTGTAAAACATTTTGTTGTTTATCGCATATTTAAATTTTTCATCAAAAGCCGAAAATTACAAAAAGGCGATTTTTTGAATAGCTTGGGTTTTAGGCCAATTGCGTGGAAATGCATTAGTCAAATGAAGTTTTATAAGCATGAAATGACAAATAACAGACAATAATATAACAAAATGCAAAAACCCCACAAAAATATTCGAAAAAATAGGTTTTTGCGCCCATATTTTGTGGCGTTTAAACCATAGCCGACCAAGAAGAGCGAGCGCTTAAATTGTTTATGTGTGGGTAAAATTACACTGACAGAACAGGGTGATGATTTTCATATTGAGTGTGAAATGAAAAATATATTGTTGGCGCGTTCGCTTTGTATGACTTAAATTAAAAATAATATAAATAACTTCATAATTTGAAAAGTATTTTTCTTCATATGTTAATTTTTTGAGAGAAAAAACAAATTGTATATAAAAATGATTTTTTAAGACTTTCTAAGCATACATACATTTTTTATTGTTGCATTGCAGACGAGGCATTCTGCGTCATTAAAAATATTAATACAAAACAAAAATCATTTTCAAATTCTTCCCTCCACATATTTGCTGTACAACTGCAAAATCTTTTCTGTGTACCCAAAAATAAACAAATAAAGCGGCATCAACCTGCTTGCATGAAATTCAGTACAAGACTGAAGTAAAAAAATCAAAACATTTGCTCTCTTACTTTGCGTTCGGGTCGCGTGTGTGTGATTTGCCGAAAAACTTCGTAACCAAATCAATACCCACGAACGGGTTTGGTTTAAACTCTGTCGAGTTTTTTCTGTGCAAACTCAATGGATTTGAAGTCTAGATACAATAATGACTGATCCAAGACCAATTGCGTGGAAATGCATATGTCATAAGGCCTGTTCGATAACTTCGCAAGTAAAAAGTATTTGCAAGTTCTTGCAACTACTTGCAATTACTTCTCATTTATCTTTTACTGAACAAGTTTGTTATCGAACGGCATTTTGTAAAAATTTTTACAAACTTTTGAGTTATCGTACAGACCTATATATTCGCATATTTAAATTTTTCATCAAAAGCCGAAAATTACAAAAAAACAATCCCAAACAATCCCATGGCAGAAGTTCTTACGTACCGGATTGACCCGAAACCAAAAGTGTTTCGGCCAGAGGCTGCCAACCCAGCATTATATGCTGCTACAACAAGAACAAAAAAAGTCGATTTTTTCAATAGCTTGGGGTTTAGGCTAATTGCGTGGAAATGCTTAGGTAAAATGAAGCTTTATAAACATGAAGTTACATATAACAGACAATACTATAACAAAATTCAAAAACCCCACAAACAATTCGAAAAAAACCAATTTTTTGCGGCGTTTAAACTTTCTGTCGAGTTTTTTCTGTGTAAACTCAATGGATTTGTAGTCTAGAGACTATAATGACTGATCCAAGGTACATAGAAGACAAATATAGCAACATGTTATTCATAAATATGGGCGAACGCTTCAGATCCTTGCTCATATGTTACGTAAACCTTTGGCATTAGCCCCATTCCTTTAGACTAGGGTATTTAATATCATGTAAATATGAGTGGAAGATATTGTTCCGCACCCGGTTACTGTCACGAACATACAAGAGACTTTACAATATCACAACATCTGCTGTTTTAAAGTTCAATAGTGTTGATATGTTATCAATGATTCCCTCCGAGCTCGATGACATTTCTTTCACCATAGTATCGTGTCGTGACAATATTCGGAACTGCGCCAATGCACTACCCGATCTAGTGGGTGGAGATTCAGTAGCGCATTAAGGGCAGTCTGTGGAGTGTTCTTAGTAGCATCAGTGATTATAATTGATTTGGGCGATATTTAATGTACGTCTTCCTCAAAGCAGTTCACCACACTAAAACTTCACATGGAAGAATATGGTATCTCAATTGCCAGCTCTTTCTAATGAAATTACTGTCGGAATACAGTGCTTTTAGCCCTCTCCTGGCGCGTTTCTTAACTTTTCTTTCACACGTTAATTGATCATCCAAAATGATGCCGGAGTACTTGTCTTCTGAAAAGAGCTCTAGGGTACCTCCAGCTTTGGTTTGAATCTTCTCCTGTTCGGGAACAGAACCAGATCTGGGTTTGATGGGTTCATTCCAAGACAGTTGTGCTGTGTTCATTTTGATAGTGTGACTAGGAGATCTAGTCAAATAAGAGCCGATATAGTATGTGGCGATATGCTCTATATATATTTCGCTTATCACACTGTCGAACGGGATTCTCACCATTGTTTGAATCGAGTATTCTGCTTCTAAGGAAGGAAACACCTATGTCTGTGACTGAAATTTGGATGGATTCAAGTCCAACGTTATTGAAATGCAGCTAACATGGTACCATGGCAGCTAACATTTATGCTCCGTTCCTTTACTTTGGAAAATGGTAAATCCGGCAAAAGTAGTAAAAGTTTTAAACTGTTCCCATATGAATTGTATGGTATCTGAATTAAAGGAACGCTTCGAATAAAAAGTGGTAAAACCTGAAGATTCTTGCATTCCAAATTTCTCTCGATAATATCCACAACCTCATTCATAGCTGTTTCTATCGATTTACTTTGGATATAGGCATGATGGGGTGAACTTATAGCAGTATTCAAAAGCTTGGCACAAATTTCAAGGTCCCACAACCTTTCTAAAGGTTTTAAAAGAAAGTTAGGCTAATCGGAAGTCCTTTGGAAGTTTATGGCTTGACTTTCCTGCTTTGGGAATATAACCGACATAAACGATAAATACCGACAAGCTCTGAGAATATTCTCCAGAAGAGGAATAAAAGCCTTTGCTGAATTTTTCAGCAGTCACTTCCCTGTTTTTAAATTTTCTTAGCCATCCGATTATCGCAATGAGACCAATCTCGACTAATTTATTTCTCGAAGTCTCTTCCTATATAGCTACTACCTCTGAAGTCTATCTCCTGTTTTTGTTATTCTGTTTTCAGCTCAAAAGTTTAAATTAAAAAATAACAACCATATGATAAAAAATGTGAGCAAAGTCCATATTTACATTAGGCAATTTTCCTTGCGGCAATTGTCAGATTGTAGGTGAGAGAGGGTGTTGAGAGGCAAAGGGTTACCATATGTCTCATCTCCCTCTCCATCAAACTGACAACTGCCGCAAGGAAAATTGCCTAATGTAAATATGGACAAAGTCAAACTTTCAAATGTTTGGGAGTTAAGGCAAAACTTAAAACAACACCCAAACGTTTATTCTATTTTCAGTTTTAAGGTACGAACATACGGTTTTATCCGATTGCTAAGTCGATGGTCAGACTAGCAAGGTTTCTTGAAACCAATTTCGTTAAAGTTTCTTTTCAAGTTTCGTTAGTGTCCACACACGTTAATGTGACATTTAAGATTTTTGTGTATCCTCTTTATTTTACCATTCGCGTTTGTTGTGTTTCTCATACCAATAAAAACAAAACAAACATAAATAAACTATAAAACAACTCCAAATAATTAACATTAATAATTAAATTTATATTAATAGTTAAATTTTCATTATTTCATTAATTAAATGTCTTTTTTAATATTTTTATGTTTGTTTTGTTGTTAACGTTTGCTTGAGAAAATAAAAATGAAAAAAAAACTTGCAACGAATAACAAGAAGAGGCAACACAACAAACACCGAAAACCATGTACATGGGTTTCACTACTTCATACCCCCCTCCCACAAACTTGACGTCGCCATGTTGAAATCGTGCTAGACTGACCATCGACTAAGGAAGAATTAATAGTTAACTGCTAGTTTGACTTACCCATTACAACCTAATTTTCAAAGTTTGTTTTATGCAATATAATTTCTTTCGTCATATTTCTGTTCCAGAACCTGCATAAATCTACAAATTTACAAAGGTAAAACTGTCAAAATTTCAAAAATAGTAAATTGTTCTGGAACGGAGCATATGTTTTATAGTAAGAACTGTGAATCCAAAAAATTAAACTATAAAGAAAGCCCACTATGGGTTAATATTAATTTTGTCTATAAGAATTGCATATGGTAACCATGTCTGGGGAAGTTGTTTTCTTATACGAATTTGGAGTGGATAAGTGGGATATGGTAACTCTGTTGTTACAACTAACCAATTTATAACAGGAAATAGGGGTTGCATTAGCATTACATATTGTTTACATAGTAATTGTGAACGAAAACTTGTACTAAATCATTAAAACGCATATGTATTTAGTGCTAAAATATATATGCAAAAGAGGAAATGTACTAAATTGCTTTTCTTGTTCTATGTAAAACGTTGTTTCTGTCACCACCTCAAGAGAGAGGGAGAACTAGGTATATGAATGGGGGTAGTATAGCAATTGTGGCAAAACAAGTAAAACGGAAACAGGCTGCTAAGCTAAATACTTCCAGTCTATGACAAATTTTGTAATGAAATTTTATTATTATTTTATATCTTTTAGAGAACGCCTAAATGCCAAAATGCCGAGGTATCTTTATATGTGAACTTTCAGTATGTTTAGACTATTTTTGATTTAGCAAACTCAGTGGATTTAAGTTGTCACATTCACACATTATATGTCAAATAAACCGATATAATGTACTTAATCATCGTATATGGTTATAGTCTAAACTAAGGTTTATGTTGGCATTTTTTGCAACGAATTTTTCTACCCCTTTATATACATTGGGAAAGGCGTCTCAACAACACCTAAAGGTGACGCACTGTATTATAGCTGCCATGACAAAAAGCTTGATTTTGGTTGCGGATATGTTGTAGGTCGGAAGTTGAAACATCTGATCTCCAGCTTCACCCCAGAGAATGAAAGACTTGCTACAATTCGGATATAATATCTTATTTAGACTCGCCATAAATCCTCAACTGGATTTAATAAATCCAGTACAAATCGCATTGCATTTAGATATAACTTTGGAGGATTTATATGGCAGTCAGCTGATTTTTGTTCATAGCACAATTACCGAGGTAGATGCATCAGCCCATCTGATCGAATTTGAAACCTCGAAAGAAGTTGTTGTAAATTGAATTTGTTTTAAACACATACTTCAAATTACAAATGTATTGTTTAATATTAGCTTTGTTCCCTTTCTTTTTAATAGTAAAACTCCTAAAAGAGAAAACTGTATAAAAATTGTTCTCACACAAAAGTTTTTTGAAAATGTACGGCAACGGAAAAAGGGAAAAAGTCAAAAAACTGGAACAAATGTCAAAGTCGGTCAACCAGCCAATCAGAAGGCGGTACCCTGTTACTATTTTTACACGCTAAAATTTGTCGTGTAAAAACTTTTTAAAGAGAGCGTCATTCAGCGCCATTTTTGTTTAAAGAGATGAAAATTTTACAACTTTTTTGTGTACGGGAACGCTTTTTCGGGTAAAATGCGAAAAAGTGGTAAAAATTGTAAAAACTGTTTAGTTCTGGAACAAAGCTATTGAAAATATTAGCACATTATGCTACTAATAGCTCTGTTCCTTTACGTGCAAGAAACTTCCAGTTTTACCACTTTTTACTCGAAAAGCGTTCCTTTACTTAAGACTTCAGACTTCAGTTTACAACTTTTACCACTTTTGCCGGTTTTACCATTTTCAAAAGTAAAGGAACAGACCAAATGCTAACTAATGAGCAAATAATGAATTAATGTGTCGTTTATGTCATGTTCACACGAGCGTTCCAATTACGTTGTTCGCCAGTCAAACGACGTACACGAATTAACCCGTTTCCACGACACCATTCGTAATTAACAGAATCATAAACAAAATTTCCTTAATTTTTGTTTCCTTTTTTTTCACGAAAATTTGAACCGAAAACACATAAAATATGCATTAAATGAATAGGATAAGCAACAGACTTTCCTTCTAATGTATCTTCTACATTTAACTACACACATTTCATTCATTTTTTCCATAAATTCTGAATAATTTCGTATTTTCAATATATTTTTATATGTTTCTATTTTCTAAATTAAAGAGAGAGAGACATGTCAAAACAATGTTTGTGTATACAGACTTTCAGTTATTTGTTTCTGATTTTTTACGCGATTTTGAACTAATGGACACGGAATGTGTGTGGAATTAAGAAGGAAACACAACCATCTTCCTTTTGCATCTATATAAGATGTTTAGTTCATTAATTTTCATTCATCTCATTCATTTTTTCGAAAAATGTTTGTGTTTTCAAAAATTTTTCAATTTTGAATTTAGACATGTCATAATTAATTTTTTCGATAAATTCTCTCATTTGTTAGGGATGGGGCATACTTATTCGTCGTTCAGAGAGTATTTCTAATTGAACAACGTAGACAAATCGTCGTTCGTTCATAGAATTTTGTGTGGGGAAATAAGTAATTTATTCGTAGTTATGGGTCGAACAACGAATAGAGAACGAACGACGTACCGTGGAAACGGGCTATTAGACATCGTAAATATTGGTTGATTAAAATCAACTTTGTATATCAAAGCAAATTCAATTTTGTAGCCTTGTTCACAAATTTTTACATTTTATATTATTTTTGTTGTAGCAATTCACCGATGCATCTACCTTGGTTCTTGTGCCAGCGTGCAACTTTTTGTAATTTCTAGCAACATGTTGCAAAAACCGAGTTGTATACGAGGATTTATGCCGGATTTATAGTTCATTTAGACTAGCCATAAATCCTCGACTGGATTTAATAAATCCAGTACAAATCTCATTGCATTTAGATATACATTTTGGAGGATTTAAGTGGCAGTCAGCTGATTTTTGTTCATAGCACAATTACCAAGGTAGATGCATCGGACCATCTGATCGAATTAGAAACGCCAAAAATTTGTATTTGTAAATTGAATTCGTCCCAAAAAACATACGTAAAATTACAAATTAATTGTTTAATACTGAAAATGTTAGCACATTATGCTACTAATGCTAACTAAAGAGCAAATAAAGAATTATTCTATCGGAGTTTGCCCATCTAAAATAAATAAACGAATTATTTTATCGTTTAGACCATGATGAAATAATAAGGTGGCGTAAAACGACGAAATTGTCAGATTGAAACCAATCAGCTGGTTTCAATCTGTCAACTTTTTGTTATTGTGAATTAATTGTATGAAAACGTAAACAAACATTTTGACAGATTGAAGAATTTTCAGTCAAATCAGAGTTGTACTTTTTTCTCCTTACGTGACCTTATAAATAGATCTTGGTTTAGACATCGTAAATATTAGTCTTGGTTGACTAAAATCAACTTTGTACATCAAAACAAATTTAATTTTTCCGCCTTGTTTACACATTTTTACATTTTAAATTATTTTTAGTGTAGCAATTCACCGATGCATCTACCTTGTTTCTTCTGCCAGCTTGCATCTTTTTGTATTTTCTAGCAACATGTTGCAAAAAACAGTGTTGTATACGAGGATTTATGCCAGATTTAAAACAAATCCACCCAATACGAGGATTTATTTTTGTATGGGAAATCTGGTAGATTTTGGCTGGATTTAGCAAATAAAACCTGATAATGTGCTAAATCCGGCTAATGAAGTCATATCTAAATGGGATATTAAAACAAATCCTCTCAATACGAGGATTTATTTTTGTATGGGAAATCTGGTAGATTATCGTCGGATTTAGGAAATAAATCCTGATAATGCACTAAATCCGGCTAATGAGGTCATACCTAAATGGCCTATAAGCTAAATTTTTCAACACCCGTTTTATTTCCGACAATGCCCTCACTGAAGACAAGGACAATCAGACCGAAGATAAATTTTACGAGCGCTTAGAAAAATCGTATGACCGGTGTCTTGCGCACGACATTAAAATTATTCTAGACGATTTTAATGCCAATATCGTTTGCTCAACAGTCGGGAAATTGATTCAGTCCCCACAGTGAAACATTTGACAATGGAATGAGGCTGATAGACTTCGCAGCGGCAAAAAAACGTGGTAGTTATTAGTATCAGTATATTCATAAGTTCACTGGCTATCTCCAAATCAAAGAACAAGAAATAAAATTGATCACGTTGTGATCGATGGAAGACATTCATCGAGCGAGCGTGTTTGGTGTACGATCGTTCCGAGGCGCAAACATAGATTCGAACCACCACTTTCTTGCAGGAAAGGTACGTACCAAATTAAACGTAGCAAATATAGATAGCAAATAAGCATCGATAAGGTGCAATTACAATAGATAGCCACAGTATATTTCACTCAACTGGCCTAATTGTTTAATCTAAGCAATCCTAGCAAATAGCCGCAAAATGCATACTTAGATACCACAGAACTCCATCAAGAAAACCATGGTATAACCAGGAGGGTCGTGCTGCTACCGAAGAGAAAAATACGACATAAAGGGCTACTCTACAGTCAGAGGTATCGGGAGAACAGAGAGAGGAGAAACGTTTTTTCCGCAGGAAAAATAGAAAATTTGAAAAGCGGGCAACAAATCGAGATTTTTAGGAGTTAGAATGAAGTCCAAAAATTCTACCAAAGAGCGAAACATCAAACTGATGGCTTTAGTACAGATGCATCCTTCTGTAGAGACCAGGAAAGTAATTTGGTAACCGATACAGATAGCGAGCTCACGATATGGAGAGAACATTTTTCCAAACTGTTTTAATCCAATTGTAGGGAAGACGACGAAGATACCACATATCCAATTTCAGAAGAGGGTATCAAATGTATACCGCCCGGCCAAGATGAGGATAAGACAGATATAAACCGGCAGCAGAATAATAAAGTAGCAGGAGCCGATGATTTACCAGTCGAGCTATTCAAAACCGCAGATAACACGCTGATAAGGTGTATATATCAGCTAGTTACCATCATCTGGAAGGAAGAACGTGTATCCAACGATTGGAACCTGAGCATCCTGTGTCCCGCCCACAAGAAAGCAGATAAGACTGTCTGCTTTAATTATAGGGTGAAAGTTTGCTCCCTGCGTTTTATAAGATAATGTCCGGGATATTGTGCGTACGGCTAAAGGTAAGGTCACATCAGGCAAATATTTGCTCCAGCGGTCGGCAGTGTGTGCTTACTGAGAACAAGTGAGCGTAAATAATGCATTGAAATGTATGCTTACTTGCTCTCAGTAGGCGCACACTGACGGTCGTCATGGACAACGACATAATTGGCCCATACCAATACGACTTTAGACCTGGAAAATCCAGATATTTCCCTCCGGCAAATCGTAGAAAAGCCCAAGAGATGCAAATCGACACTTACCACCTTTTTGTCGATTATAAGGCAGCCTTTGACATCCCCCTACGCCCAAAGTTATTCCAAGCTCATTCAAGCTTTATAAGATGACTTTAACTGATAATAGGTCCTCAGTTAAAATGGGAAAGAACTTCTCCGAACAATTCAGTACCAAAAGAGGTTTCAGGCAAGGAGACAGCCTTTCGTGTGCCCTGTTCAACATCTTGCTGGTTATACGAGATGCAAACGTCAAAAGAATTTCACAATATACATCAGTAGCGACATGTTACTTGCTTATGCAGATGGCGTTAATGGGCCGATCAGTAAAAGAAGTAACTGTTACTTTTAAGAAGGTTCATGGCGTATCTTCTAAAGTGGGTTTGGCAGTAAACGGCCAATTTGATGGTATCACCACCAATTTGATGGTATCAACGTGGAATGCCCTCATAGAACTCGGACCAACTGAAAAAGTTGACACTTTGAGTTAGTTAAAGACACGTCTACCTCGGCACCACCATAAACACAACAACCGACATCAGTATTGACCAATAGATGCTACTTTACCTACTTTACCGTGCTAATGCGTGGTTCCGAAGCATGGGTACTTGCGCAACCAGATCAAGCAGTGCTTAGTTTGTTTGAGAAACGAATTCTCCGAAATATTTACGGGCCAATCTGCGTTAAAGTGAATTTCGACGTCGTAGAACCACGAGCGATTGCGCAAGGTTTCGATGGAGTAAACAATTTGAAGACGGTATCAATAATCACGACATCCAAAATTGTGAAAGGAAAGCAAAAAATAGAGACAAGTGGAAATCTTTTTTTCTGTATCGAATTTTCTCATTCCTTCAAGTTCTTTCATGTTTATTTTGATGTGCAAATAACAATGTACAACAAAATTGAACTTTTTTTAAAATTACAAGAAACCCCGCACAGATTATGAAAGAGGACCGAAAAAAAGAACACATGTGTATCGGCGTTTTGAAAGTTTACGTCGAGAAGTAACCTAAATAGGCGGGGCAAGTTCCGCCCATTTCTACAGGTTTTGAAATATTCGACATCAGATTTCTTGGAATCCTTGCATTTTAGGTATAAAGTGTCTTTGGCAATATTACTGACAACAATGCGAGGTACCTTTTTATGAAAAAAATTAATCCTCACGCGAGTCACTTTTTGTTCCATTTTTTCAAAAACGTTTAAAATCCTTTAAAATTAGATCGTATCAGATCAAAATATTCTACAAAATTATTTGTCATAAAATTTTACTATAGGTCCCCGAATACACCAAAACTCTAAATCGTACCTAAACGCCAGGAATCTGCCAAAAGTAAAATCACGTTTTTGGGTTAATGTTGTAATGAGTTTATTAAGTTTTGTCCCACAAAATTTCATTCTAGGTAGAAGACGTCATAGACAAAAATATTTTCCATCAAATTTCAATATAAGTCGCCGAAAAAATGAAATATGTATTTACAATATATACCAAGAAAATATATGCATCAAATATGCCAACAAAACACCCAAATATTTTTTGAATAAATTAGTTTTGTTCTTTTTTCGGGTTGATGCATGAAAGTAGCCTGAAATTTAGTTTTAGACGAAAGTTGTTAAAAGAAGAAATATTCTACACAAAATTTCACTATAAGTCCCAGAACAAACTATACATCTAAGTAAAACACTTTGTTAAGAAAATGACGTAACAATATTAAATATTATAGGTAGAAATTATTTGTTAAACTTTTAGACTCTTAATTAAAATTTATTACATACTGAGTCAAAATCTCCTGAAATACTTCACTTTTTGGGGATTGTGTCAAAAGAAGAAATATTCCAAATCAAATTTCTCTGAACAAAACAAATTTGTAGCTATAATATTTAACATCTCCCGAAGCTTTTGATTTTTATATATGTTTTAGGACCATATTTACTACTTTATTCGGCGACTTATATTGAAATTTGATGGAGAATATTTTTGTCTTTGACGTCTTCTATCTAGAATGAAGTTTTGTGGGACAAAACCTAATAAACTCAGATAAAGTACAACATTAACCCTAAAACGTGATTTTACTTTTGGCAGATTCCTGGCGTTTAGGTACGATTTAGAGTTTTGGTGTATTCGGGGACCTATAGTAAAATTTTATGACAAATAATTTTGTAGAATATTTTGATCTGATACGATCTCATTTTAAAGGAATTTGTAAATGTTTTTGCAAAAATGGACCAAAAGGACCGCTTTAATGACTCGCATGAGGGTTAATTTTTTCATAAAAAGATACCTCACATTGTTTTCAGCAACATTGCTAAAGCCACTTTATACCTAAAATGCAAGGATTGCAAGGAATCTGATGTCGAATATTTCAAAACCTGTAGAAATGGGCGGAATTTGCCACGCCTATTTAGGTTACTTCTCGACGTAAACTTTCAAAACGCCGATACACGTGTCTCTTTTTTTCAGTCCTCTTTCATAATCTGACAATTATCTTGTAATTATTTTTGTGTTGTACAGTGTAATTAAAATTAAAACAAATCAGAAAAGAAAACAATAGCGAAAACAAACCAAAGACAATGAAAGAAACAATAAACAAATGAAAGAAACAAAAAACAAAGAAGAATGAAAAATAAAATTCCTTTAATTTTTTCTTTATATTTTCTTCTTCTTAAGATCTTCCATATGATACGAATCTTGGTCACGATTCGCATTCATTAACACTTACTTTAGGTTGGTGATACACGGAAGATCTTTAGGCGATATCGCCTGCGACAAATTAATCGCCCAGAAGAATCGCGAATTATTCTTAGGCGATAGAAAATGTTTGCAGGGTGTCAATACTTATAATATTATACGTGCCATTTGTATCAAATTTATGTAGAATATGTATATGCGAATTATATGGAAACAAATCTAAAATTTTAGTAACAACCCAGTTGTTCGGCTAACTAGGGAATAACTAGCAATTTTGCTGGCTACTGGTAAACACCACTAGTTACCACCCAATCTACTCGCAATGTTATAGACTAATGAATTTAACATGGGGATGTCATAGGAAGGGGTCTATTGTCCCCTCACTGCATTACCAGTAACCACCCAATTCGATAGTCGTGTGAAGGCAATTGTCTCTTCAATGCATTACCAGTAACCAGTCAATTCGGTAGTCAGAAATTATAGCCAAAATTTCTACTAAATTGAAGTCAGATAAATGGGTAAATGCATTAGCCACACTTTATTTTATTACATGGAGTGGAAAAATTGTACAAATGACAATATAATCTTGTGTACTTATGGATATGACAGGTCCATCTTAATCTTTGATACTGGAACTAGCGCGTTACTACTTGATACAGGGACTTATGTTTATTTGGTCCTTGGAATGTTTTTCTCGTGTGTCCTTCAGATCATTCAAAAGTTCCTGAAATAAAATGTATACAAGTTTAATGAAATGACGCGATAATGTATTCCGTCAAGATAGATATCAATACTTACCACAGATATATTACAAATATTCTTCTTAAATTGTTCATCCTTTCTTTTGTGTGCCATTTTTGGGTGTAAAGTAACTAGGATCAATGAGTAACTAGTTACGTAACTATGCCAAAGTAGACTCGCATGTGTGAATTTTATATAAAAATTCTCTGAAAGATCGCCGGAATGAAGCGCAGAAGAATAATCTGATCAAAAAGTCGTCCAACAATCTTCCAAATGTTTGCAGGGTAAACTAAAATTTTTTAAATGAAACTAAATTTTTTTAAATTATTTTTTTAAATGGTTATTTTTTAATTTTTTTTTTAAATCGTTTCCTTTTTATTATAACCATTTAAGTAAATAATTAAAGTTATAAATTATGATTTGGCCTTTTTTTAAACACCACCATAAAATACTTTTCTAATTTGTTTTATTAATTTTTGTGAACACGTCTTTTTTCATGAATGATTTTCCTCCACTTATCTTGTATTACAGATTATCTTAATTTTGCCCGAAAATCAACAACAAACTTTTATTAACTGAATATTGAAGTACCTGCGCTGTCAACAATGGATTTAGTTTAAATCGTACGTGAGTTAGATATGTAGCTTCTGGTGTAAGCCAATGTTTTGTCATAGATCACAGCTCATGGTACCCAATATGGTGTACGTGAGAACTTGTTTGCCCGTATTGGACCACAACAACAACAACCCTGGATGGATATGGAACATTGAATTGCATCACGTGTAACGAACGTGTTGATGTTAATGGTGTGTGGCTCATTTCTCTTTGACCTCCGAACAAACAAGGATGCAATTTATGTTGTGTTGGTTCATAGGACAGCGGCAGACACTGACGGGGGGATATCACAAGTGTCACGACCACACTAACACCGCTACCTTTGTGTAATTGGAAAATTTGCATAAAATACAAAATTGGATTATGGTAAAAGTGGTTCCGGATGAAAAGATATGTTTTTATTTGTTTGTTTGTTTTTGTATTCAATGTAAATTATAAACAACGTTTTTTTCATGTGTGATACAATGTTTATAGTCATGTTTTGTTGTGATTACAGATGTTGTTCTGGTTGTTTTGTAAATGGATGTATGGCAGCTGAAATCATGGTTATTTTTGGTTGTGTTTAAGTGCTTCACGATGTGAAAACGGATAACATTGTTACAAGGCCATCACAAATTTAAAGCATATTTAAATTCCGAAATTTCGATAAAGTTTCCAATAAAAAGAGCTTATATAAGAAGACCTACCTAGCAAAAATAATCCTCCCAAAATAATGTTTTTTATAAAGGATTTTTGGCAGCCGTAACTACGTACAAATCCCCCTACTAATCCATTATTTTAACAAGCGCATGTCGCACTGAATTACTAGTTATTCTATGGCCACTGGAAGTTGAAAAATAAGCTATAAGCTAAATTTTTTTTCTATTTTTAGAACTGTTGAGGTGGAATTTGTTTTCAATTTCAACGCACTTCATATGTTTTTTTATATTATATTTTTATTTCGCGCCCTGCTGGATTTGATCTTGCGAACTTCTGATTTGTAGCCGAACACACTACACACAAGGCCACGCACACGAACATTAAGGGTTGCTTAAGCGCTTGCATGTGCACCACCAACTGTTCTTTGTTGTTTGAACAAAAAGTACCCGGCGGGGGTGAGCGTTGAACACACAATCCTCTGATTTGTAGTCGGTTATTTTTGTTTACATCACTTTGTAATGGGTTACATAATGACTAACGTATCCGAATTTTTGTTGGGTATTCGTCTTCTATTGGCTTTCTATAAGAAAAATGTTGGTCTTATATAAGAGGGCATCTTGGTCTTTTATAACACTGTACAACACAAAAAATAATTACAAGACAATTCGGTCAGATTATGAAAGAGGACCGAAAAAAAGAAAACACGTGTATCGGCGTTTTGAAACTTTACGTCGGGAAGTAACCTAAATAGGCGTGGCAAGTTCCGCCCATTTCTACAGGTTTTGAAATATTCGACATCAGATTCCTTGGAATCCTTGCATTTTAGGTATAAAGTGTTTTTGGCAATATTACTGACAACAATGCGGGGTATCTTTTTATGAAAAAAATTAACCCGTCGCTAAACGGGTCTTTTTGGTCCCTGTTTTCAAAAACGTTTAAAAACTTCTATAAAATGTGATCGTATCAGATTAAAGTATTCTACAAAATTATTTGTCATAAAATTTTACTATAGGCCCCCGAATACACCAAAAATGGAAATCGTACCTAAACGCCAGAAATCTGCCAAAAGTAAAATCACGTTTTAGGGTTAATGTTGTACTTTATCTGAGTTTATTAAGTTTTGTCCCACAAAACTTCATTCTAGATAGAAGACGTCAAAGACAAAACTATTCTCCATCAAATTTCAATATAAGTCGCTGAATAAATGAAATATATATTTACAATATATATCAAGAAAATATATACATCCAGTTTGTCAACAAAACACCCAAATATTTTTTGAATAAATTTGTTTTATTTCTTTTTCGAGTTGATGCATGAAAGTAACATGAAATTTAGTTTTAGACGAAATGTGTAAAAAGAAGAAATATTCTACACAAAATTTCACTGTAAGTTCCAGAACAAACTAAATATCTAAGTAAAATACTTTGTTAAGAAAATGACGTTACAACATTAGATATTATAGGTAGAAATGATTAAATACTGAGTCGAAATCTCCTAAAATACTGCACTTTGTGTCAAAAGAGGATATGTTCCAAATAATCTTCTAAAAGATTTTATTATGAAACAAGTAAAAAAGTATCAGTCGGCTTTGCCGACAGAGATATACCCTCAGCCTGTGTATATTGAAAAAAATGCTTCCCAAAAAACGCATGTACTTAGGGGGTTTTAGAAATGTTGGGCGTTTGAACCGACAAAAATGTTGATTAGGATTAAAGATCAAAAGTTTTGCGGAGGAGATACTAAAAAGAATGGATCTCCAGCCACTACATATGGTACCATAGAGGGTTTTTACACTCTTCGGGCTGTTTGCTCAAGAAGTATGGACTTGCCCCTGAAAAAACTTTTACCATCGCAATTGAGGCAGAGAATGCTAGATGCTTCAACAAAAATCAAAGTGATTCCATGTCAGTTCTTAAAATGAACTTATCCGAAATTTTGAGTGGGAGGTACCGGATGGAGTGGACAAATATAGTCCATATTTGAACCGGATCTATATCTGGTAGATATATTAGGATGTGTAAAGTATGTACCAATGCGGCCACTCCCTTCAAGAGCTACCATACGAATAATTTTCCGAACATTTTTGAACTTTTGTGAGAAAGACACCTGAAGGAGTGGGCCGATATGGATTATCTTCGAACTTAAACTGAACCGAATCGGTTCATCTGTTCGAGAGTTATCGTGCGCTCCAGCCAGACAGACAGACAGACGGACGGACATTGCTCAATCGACTCCAAATTGTCTGAAACACATTTCGTCCAAACATACTTGGGGTCTAAGACCATTATTTCGATGAGACACATTTTGCCCGTATGAAAGTGTATATACCCTCGTTAGCATAAATGCTGAGGGTATACATCAATAAAATATATATTGTGACCGCAGATAACGAAAATGTGAATAACAACGGTAGAATATGGTCCTAAATCATATATAAAAAGCGGAAGCTTCTGGATATGGTTAATATTAAAGCTACAAATTTCTTTTGTTCAGAAACTCTTAATGAAGTTTGATTTGGAACATTTCCTCCTTTGACACAATCACCAAAAAGTGCAGTATTTTAGGAGATTTGGACTAAGTATTAAATAAATTTTAATTAAGAGTCTAAAAGTTTAACAAATAATTTCTACCTATAATATTTAATATTGTAACGAAATTTTCTTAACAAAGTGTTTTACTTAGATATATAGTTTGTTCTGGGACTTATAGTGAAATTTTGTGTAGAATATTTCTTCTTTTATCAACTTTCGTCTAAAACTAAATTTCATGTTACTTTCACGCATCAACTCGAAAAAGGAACAAAACAAATTTATTCAAAAAATTTTTGGGTGTTTTGTTGACAGCTTGATATATATATTTTCTTGATATATATTGTAAATACATATTTCATTTATTCGGCGACTTATATTGAAATTTGATGGAGAATATTTTTGTCTTTGACGTCTTCTATCTAGAATGAAGTTTTGTGGGACAAAACTTTATAAACTCAGATAAAGTACATCATTAACCCAAAAACTTGATTTTACTTTTGGCAGATTCCTGGGGTTTAGGTACGATTTACAGTTTTGGTGTATTCAGGGACCTATAGTAAAATTTTATGATAAATAATTTTGTAGAATACATCACATTTTAAAGGAGTTTTTAAACGTTTTTGAAAACAGGGACCAAAAGGATCCGTTTAGTGACTTGCATGAGGTTTAATTTGTTCATAAAAAGATACCACACATTGTTGTCAGTAATATTGCCAAAGACACTTTATACCTAAAATGCAAGGATACCAAGGAATCTGATGTCCAATATTTCAAAACCTGTAGAAATGGGCGGAACTTGCCTATTTAGGTTACTTCCCGATGTAAATTTTCAAAACGCCGATACACGTGTCTTCTTTTTTCGGCCCACTTTCATAAACTTTCTTGTAATTTTAAAAAAAGTTCAATTTTGTTGTAGAGTGTAATAAGATCGCTTGGTCTTATATAAGAGTTCACCTTGGTTTTCTATAGGACGACCCATTGATCTTCTATGAAAGGACCCATCGGTATTTTATAAGAACACCTCGCGGTCTTCTATAAAAAGACCTATAGGTCTCCTATAAGAAGAAAAGAAAACCTATTGGTCTTCTATAAGAAGACCTTTTGGAATTCTATAAGAAGACCTTTTGGTCTTCTATAAGAAGACCTTTTGGTCTTCTATAAGAAGACCTTTTGGTCTTCCATAAAAAGACTTTTTGTTCTTCTATGAGAAAAAACTTTTGGTCTTCTCTAAGAAGACCTTTTGGTCTTTAATACGAAGACCTTTTGGTCTTCCATATGAAGACCTCTCGGTCTTCTGTAAAAATAGCTTTTGGTCTTCTATAAGAAGAACTTTTGGTCTATAAGAAGATTATTTGGTCTTCTCTGAGAAGGCATTTTGGTTTCTAAAACAAGACACGGTGCCCTTGAACCAAATTTAAATGGAAGGTGCTTACACCTGGGAAGTTTTTGCGTATTCTGAAACTACAATGTTCATAGATGAGAAAAATCAAAAAAAAAAAAAAAAATCGCCGAAGCGCTTTTTAAATAAATCGCGATTCAAGTTGACAATTTTTAGGGTTTTTTAAGTTTTCACGATTTTGCTTAGAAACCGCAATCCCTATCGGAATGAGACTACAGAAAATATTGTAGCTATGAAAATTCTCTACCAAATTGGTTTTCATGATATCTTCGTAGTTTTTACCGTTATTGAGATATAAAAGTTCAAATTAGGGCAATGGATTGACAGTATCGCCTCCTTATTGTCCCTGGACAATCGCTCTCCACGGAACTTATTTTCAATGATTGTGAAAATTTAATTATCAAATATCAGAGATGTAATGAATAATACTTATGACCAAAACCAAAAAGTTATCTAGCATGACAAAGACATTTTTGTAGCATGAAAGGAAAATTTAGTTCACACAAACTAAAATGTAATGAAACCCACTTATGTAGTACCACTACTTCCGTTGTTTAACCGATACGTTATTGAATTTTTTACCAATTTCACACAAAAGTTTCAGTCCATTTAACCCGCTAAGTATTATCTGATCTTCTTCATCATAAACTCAAACTTTGTTTAAAATTTTGCGGGTTATTATTTTGATCTACAGAGCCGCTACAAAATTGGTTAAAATTTTGTTTTTGGTCAATTTCGTCCCCTGAACATTTCACGATCATCACCAAAAATTAATCATTTCTATTCTGGCCCGAACCCAACCTCCTTAAAAAATTCGTTACAATCGGTCCATAATTGCGGCCTTAAGCTTGTTTACAATTTTTAATGGACGGACACACATTGCTAAATCGCTTTATCTCGTCGAGATATGAATTTTGGCATATCAAATAAGGTTCTAGGACGAATATTTCGTGGTGTTTCATAAACTTTTGGAGAGACAATATGTAACATGGTATAAAAATGTGGTTCTCTACACGGAACCCATTATATATCAGGCAGTAGGTCTGTTATCTAGCAAACACTTTATTGTGATTTACATCAGAGGAAAGGTCAGTAGTTTTTTTCCATATGTATGCTACTTTGCGAAACATATATGTCCTCAAGGAATTAAAATATCGACCAACAATAAAATGTTTATATTTTTATACAAAAGTAACGGTCCATTTCACCCGCTAAAGAATATCAGATCATCATTCAAAATTGTAGGCATCTTTTTCGACCTATACTCTTGCCCGGTGCAAAATTTCGTGACTATTGATGTATAATTGCGACTTCTAGCGAGTTTATTATTACATTTCAAACAAATAACGGAATATATTAGGCTGTAACTCTGTTATCTGATCATGCACACCAACACAATTGGCATCAATTGAAAGGTCAAGCGTTCCACTTTAAAGTATATCTCACTTGTCCGGAATGTCACTTCCAGGAATTAACATATAAGCTGTATATTACAAATTTTCACAATTTTCACACAAAAGTTTTGGTCCATTTAACCCTCTAAATATTATCCGATCGCCATCTCAAATTGCAAGCTTCTCCTTTGTGATATACTCTTAACTTATTTAAAATTACGCGTTGATCGGACTATTATTGAGACCTACAGAGCCGCTAGAAAATTGGATAAATATTATGTTTTTGGTCCATTTCACCCGCTAAATATTTTACGATCATCACCAATAAGAATAGCAATCTATTCTGATCTGAACCCGACCTCCATAAAAAATTTCGTGATGATCGGTCCATAATTGCGGCTGAAGCGTGTTTACAATTTATAATGGACAGACGGACGGACGGACACACATCTCAAAATCGCTTTATCTCGTCGAGATATGAAGATTGGTATACCAAATTGGGTTTCTCCGACGAATATTTCGCGGTGTTACATGAATTTTAACCAAAACAAACTTATAATACCCTTTTCCACATTGTGGTGTAGGGTATAAATAGCAGAAAAAGTCATTTATAAAGAAATTATTTTTAATGAAGTTAGAAAACGAATTATGAATTTGTTTTTTTCGTTAAAACATTGTCAACGCCATCACCTATAAGTTACATTTTGAAAATTGCACATTTACCTCTCCAATTTTTTATAACACTCTGCAACATTTTCGAGTTAATTGTGTGCAAACAATTCCTAATGCGGATTTTATGAAAGTACAGACCCAGTCGGCAAAAACCATATTTGGGTTTTGTGTTGTTAGATCGGGTTTAGATTTTATGGCCTCGTCTAAACATGATTAAATATTGACTTTTTACAGCAAATCGGGACAATATCTCTGAAACCAATTCGAAACTTGTTTAAACCCCTGAAGCAAATTTGTAGATAAGATCATGACGACAATATTTAGAGAAATAATTATCTAGAGAAACTGCATTTATTGCCTCACAAGTCTTCAGAACATTCCATTCTTGTAAAATGCCTCTATCAAGCTGTTTATAGCATATTTTTCAAATACAATTTGATACATATATAAACAATGCATTGAAATCCCAAATATGAAAATAAACAGGCAGTGCGAACATTGTTTGAAATATATTTTGTAGAAAGTAAAATATGAAATAGCGACTAAACAACATGACATAAGTATTTTAGAGTTTCAGAATTTTCTGAAGAAATACTGAGAACATTATTTGGAAATTTTTTGCGAAAGGTTACTTGGTCGACTCCCAATGGTTTAGCTGCTACTGACCAGAGTTCCAGAAATGATGTAGACATTCATATATTTGATCGTTTTTCACCCGCTAGATGCAGTTTCATCAGTTCGACACTTCTGAAGACCACAAAGCAGAATTCTAATTAGTTTTTGAGATAGTTTTTGATGCTATAAAATCGAAACCCGATCTAACAATGAAAAACCTAACTAGGGCTTCTGTAGTCTTAATATGTACTTTCAGAAAATGCCCATTATAAGTTGTTTACATCTTTAGTGTTGCACAATGTAATTTTACTCGTAACCTACGAATGCTTTGCGGATGTATTTTTCGTTTTTAAGGCCTCACATACAAATCACAACATCTTCGGCTTAACTTGGCATATAACTGCTGTAAATTTACAAAAATAATGCTGGATGTTAAAAATTTGATATGTTTAGCGAATATTTATTTCAAATGCAATCAAATTTATCGCCATCAATTTGTCGATTTTTGTCCACGGGCGGAACCACCATGTATTGATCTTCTATAAGAAGATCTATTTGCATTCTATAAAAAGAACTATTGTTATGTTATACTTACTCACCTACATAGTTGGCCCTCTACAGAACATTTGTCGTTTAAGCCGAACTGAGAAAAGATTTCCATTCCTCTCTATTTGTTGCTTTATTTCTTCAATTTGGAATACTGCATTTTTCGATCTCGTCTTCCACTTGTTTACTTGGCCTTTCCGTTCTGCGTGTACCGCCATGCGGCCAGTATTTACATATACGCCTTCGCTCATTCTTATGACATGGCATATCCAAGGCAATCGTTGTATCTCGATACGTACAACTATAGTGCTGCCGTTGGATAGCCGAGACTAGAGTTGTGCCAAAGGAACTATATGGTACTATCTAGTTCGCTTCGCAGTTCCAATGGCCCACATTTCTTCTTTGAACAAACTGCGTATACATACAATCACATGTTATATTTCATTATGTTACTCATACGTTTTGGAACTAGTACAAGGAACTAGGAACTAGATTACCCGATACAGTTCGTATTTCATATGACGCCGATATTCACCGTCAACGTATATTGTCCCATAGATATTTCGAAGACTCTCAAACATACCACGGAATGATTTATCTGCTTGTGCAAGTACCCATGCTTCGGAACCATGCATTAGCACGTGTAGTATCAGTGATTTGTATTTTTTTTATACCCTACGCCACTATGTGGGTATGGTATTATAAGTTGGTTTTGACCAAAAACTTCGTAACGCATCGAAATAATGGTCGTAGACTCATACTTATATCGTCGGTGTCATGCTTAAGTGTTCCATCCGCCATTTACCTGATTCAAGAAAAACTCAAGTCAATGTTTGATCCTATACAGTCTAAAAGTGGTGCAAAAATTCAATACTTTAAGAGCACAATCCTAATTAACTAAACTCAAAGAAAATATCAGAAGTTTATTTTATTTTATTTTTTTTTATATCTGTTATATTCTAGAAGTTACGGCCAATTTATATAATTGCAAAAAGTTGCTGATTTGTTCCATGGGTTCTTTTTTCATGTTTTTGGCAGTTTGGCTTCACATGGAACACGTTATGTCACATTTTACCAAACCAACTTTTTGTCAATTGTGTTCCACCTCCCTTAAGTGAAGTGCTATGGGAACCGGAAATTCGGGGAATTAAATGAAACAGTTGTATAAGAAAGAAATAAACAAGATACCATTCTTATATGTTTTTTTACATTTATTTAAGGGGTTGCCACTTGTCACTTTGAAGAATAGATACGATTTTTTTATTATTTATCTATCACAATTTCGCGAGTTCATATTAACTGTGGCCAAAAATAGAAGGAGTTGTCGTAAGTGCATCAATTTTGTTACACGTACCTATTATTGACTTACAATCTTCAGGACAAACATTCCAACAGAGAATTGTGGGCTTAGGTCCTCGTTATGATATAGCCCCCATACAACGGTACCTCCCGATTATCGGTATTTTAAAGATTTTAGCCTCATTATTATTACACCGAAATTGCTGAAATTTGGTATTTAGTCTTCGTAGGCGGCATTATACCTTCACCTTGAAATTTGTCTGCATAGGTCCACGCCTTCATATAGCCCCCATAGGACGGTACCTCCCGATTTTCGGTATTTTGGAGGTTTTAGCCTGATTATCTCACCGGTTTTAGCCTGATTATTCCACCAAAAATATGTCGGTATAGGTCCTCGTCTTCCTATAGCCCCCATAGAACCGTGCCTCCTCATTTTCGGTATTTTGAGTGTTGTGGCCTCAATATCCACCCGATATGACTGAAATTTGGTGTTTAGTCATCATATTGTTTGTGAGCATAATGAATATATCAAACTCTTGTCTTTATATATGAGAAATTTCCTTTAAAATTTTTTTTGACCGATTAGTGGTCAAAAATCGGTAAATTTTTTTAAAAAATCGAATTTTGTCTTTCGCTGTTCACAATTTTTTTAAAAATTGATATTTTTAAAATTCTCTCCCGGAGGGAAAGAAGCCTATTAATTTTGTTGATGGTCGGATAATAATCAGGGGTCGGAATGGACAAAAAACCTATTTTGAGAAAAAGTCAACGTTTTACAAGGGGTATATCAAAAGCAAAACCTGCAAATGAAAGTAGAAAATATCACCTTTACAACGATGTGGTCAAACAACAGAGATATCGCAATAGTCGGTAATGCATCCCGTTTTCCATTTTTTGTGCACGACATATTGGGGGTTGATAGAGAAAGAAGCCTATTGATGGTTGGCGTACATCCCACTTTTTCATTTTTTTATTTGAGTTGTACTGACGATGCATTTAAATGCGTTTCAACAAAATCGACCTGTATTAATGAAGACATTCAGAGCAAAGGCGCTAAGCTATCCCAAATTTTAATATTTTGAATTTTACCAGTCAAAAGATTATGCACAGGTATGGTGTATGGTATCTTATAGTCAGCCCCGACCCGACTATAGCCTTGGCTCACTTGTTTATATATATTTTGATATAACTGCCATAGGGCGTTACCTCCCGATTTATGTAATTTTGATGATTTTAGCCGCATTATCGAACTGAAATGGCTGAAATTTGGCATTTAGTCTTCGTTGGGGGTATAAAATATTCCGAGAGAAAATTGTCGGTATATGTCCACTTTTTGATATAGCCTCCATAGAACGGTACCGCTAGATTTTCAGTATTTTAAAATTTCACCCACATCAACCAACCGAAATGGCTGAAAACCTATTTGAATATAAATAATTTATGGTGGAGGGTATAACAAGAGTTCAAAATCACCCCATTCTGCACTTTTTATACCCTCAGCCTTTAGGCTATGAAGGGTATATACACTTTCATACGGGCAAAATGTGCCTCATCGAAATAATGGTTTTAGACCCCAAGTATGTTTGGACGAAATGTGTTTCAGACAATTTGGAGTCGATTGAGCAATGTCCGTCCGTCTGTCTGTCTGGCTGGCTGGAGCGCACGATAACTCTCGAACGGATGAACCGATTCGGTTCAAATTTTGGCTTTCGTAATATTTTGCCCAAACTTAGTTTAAGTTCGAAGATGAGCTATATCGGTCCACTCCTTCCGGTACCTCCCCCACAAAAGTTCGAAAATGTTCGGAAAATTTGTGCGCACGATAACTCTTGAAGGGAGGAACCGATATGGTCCATACTTTGCCCATCGTGGAGCGTGTACCAGACTTAGATCAGGTTTTAATATGGACTTAATTGGTCCACTCCGTCGGGTACCTCCCACACAAAAATTTGGAAAAGTTCAGTTTAGGACCATCTCTCGAATCGCTTTGATTTTCGCATTAGCAACTTGTATTCACTGCCCTCCATACGACGGTATAAGTTTCATCAGGGGCAAGTCCATACTTCCTGAGAAAATAGCCTGAAAGTTGCAAAAAACCCTCGAACAGGTCTGCCGATTCGGTCCAAAGTTTGGTCTTAGTAATATTTTGTCCAAACATAGTTTAAGTTCGAAGATAAGCCATGTCGGTCCACTCCTTCAGGTACCTCCCCCACAAAAGTTCAAAAATGTTCGGACAAATTGTTCGTACGGTAACTCTTGAAGGGAGTGGCCGAATTGGACCATACTTTACACATCTTAATATATCTACCAGATATAGATCAGGTTCAAATATGGACTATATTTGTCCACTCCATCCGGTACCTCCCACACAAAATTTCGGATACATATTCACTTTAAGACCTGCTTTCGAATCACTTTGATTTTTGTTGAAGCAACTTGCATTCGCTGCCTCAATTGCGATGGTAAAAGTTGTTTCAGGGGCAAGTCCATACTTCTTGAGCAAACATCCCTGAAGTTGTAAAAAACCCCTATGGTACCATATGTAGTGGCTGCAGATCCATTATTTTTAGTATCTCCTCCGCAAAACTTTTGATCTCTAATCCTAATCAACATTTTTGTTTAAACGCCCAACATTTTTTTAAACCCCCTAAACACATACGTTTTTTGGAAAAAAAATGTTTCAATATACACAGGCTGAGGGTATATCTCTGTCGGCAAAGTCGACTGAGACTTTTTTACTTGTTAGTAATAAAAACTTGTATTTGACAGTTTGTTTGGAGACGCATCACTGCTTCCGCATTTTTTGATTTTCTGCACGCTAGATCGGTATTTTTCCCATTGTGCGACGTCAAAACCCAAGTTTTTATCGTTCTTATGGCTGAACGCGCGGCACATGTTAGTTTTCTTTCTTTAATCGGTGTTAAGGGTAGCTTCCCAGGTGACACCACGGGGAGGTCAGTGTCCCCATGATATGAAAGAGGGACCGAGAAAAGCCCTGGGATTTGTCATGTTAAAGTCGGTCGGGGAAGACCTATTTGTCTTTTATAAGAATATATTTTTCTCTTCTATAAGAAGATCTATTTCTATTCTATAAGACGACATATTTCCTCTTATAGAAAGACCAATAAGTCTTCTATAAGAAGACCTTTTGGTCTTCTATAAGAGGATTTTTTTGAAAAGACAATTTTAAAAAACACCTTTTGGTCTTCCATATGTAGTCGGTGTGGTCTTCTATAAGAAGATTTTTCATAAGAAGGTCTTCTATAAGATTACCTTTTGGTCTTCTGTAAGAACAGATTCTATGAGAAGATCTATCGGTCTTCTATAAGAAGACCTTTTATTTAAAGACATTTGGTCTTCTGTGAGAAGTACCTTAGGTCTTACAATACTATTTTCTATAAGGAGAACTTTTGGTCTTCCATCTGAAGATTTTTTTGGTCTTCTATAAGTCTTCTATAAAAATACCTTTAGATTTTCCATGACAAGGTATTTTGATCTTCTATAAGAGGCCTTTATTTTATGAGAAAACTTTTTGAAGACCATCTTTAAAAAGGATTTTACGTCTTTTAGAAAAAGACCTTTGGGTCTTCTATCAGAAAACTTTTTAATCCTCCATAAGAAAACCTTTTGGTCTTCAATAGGAAGACCTTTTTGTTTTATATAAGTAGAACTTTTGTTCTTCTATAAGAAGACCTTCTATAGAAAGACCTTTAGTCTTCTATTAGACGATCTTCTATGAGAAGACCTTTTGGTTTCTATAGAAAGACCTTTATGAATAACTTTTGGTACCTTTCCTTTTTTGTTTTCTTGCCTTTTCTTTCCTTCCTGTTAGTTTTCTATACCTATTGTCTTCATGGATACTCGTACAAACAATGTCAACATTAAACAGTTTACGATTCTGTCAAATGTTTTATGTAAGGATTTCCATGATGTACTACAATTTAATTTTCATTAATTATTCCTTGTCAAGGATTAATGCATATTATTTTGTAATATTACTTCGAGTGCCCTTTTATCTCATAAGACACTAAATCCTGTGTGTATCAGATTGGAATTAAACAAGAGGACTAACATACACATAATTCTCACAACTTCATCATCTAACTTTAATGAAGTCTCCACAAAAAGCCTACATTAAATTAAACTCTTTAAAGTATTGCTTTTCAATAACAACCAAAATGGCTATAGCTATTGTAAATGTTGACCTTACTTACCCTGCAAGTATATAGATTGGATTCATTGCTGTGGCCGGTCGGTCTTAGTATCCATGTCATAGTGATGACTTTGCCTATCAATCAAATGGGGCGGCTATGCTAATACAGGAACAAGAACATTATAATCTATGGATTTTCATGATACAAACTACTTAGCCTGATGACTTACATCGTATAACCCCCCCAATACTACACTGACAACACGAGGGGACACACAAACAGAATCAAAAGGAATTAAGAAATGTTGTTCATTGACAAGTACTCGTTGAGGAAAGAATATAGGGAAATAATAAGTACATAGTATATACATAGAACTTGAAAAAATATGAACTTAATTTAATTAGTATAGGGATCAAAAAAAGGTAGAGTAGAGAATGCAAAAGTCAATTGTTCATTGGTGGAAAGGAAGAAATTTTAATTATGTGGACTTTTTAAAGAACTCGGTGCAAATAAATGGGGATTAGTTAAAAATCGTATGAGGATTCCATGAGACCAATAACGCTAATTAATTTTAATAATTATAGGCAGATTAAATGAGATTGATCTGATTTTTATTGAATTTCATGTACTAATAATTTGGGATTGACATTTTTTAAAATACTTTTTTTATGATATAGTGACATTATAACATGTCGATTTAAATAAATGGAAGGCAATAGCAAATGTTGTTGTAAACAAATTTAAAGGAAGTAAACTGTTTTCAGAAAAAAAGTGATTCCAACCTTTACAGAATATTTAAAATAGCGCTATACGAGTATGTTTCTTGTTTATTCCTTTACCTTGATGTATATTTACGTTGGAACTTTAATTTAATTTTTGATAACATCATAGTCATGGTAAAACACTAAAATGTGTCTTGTCTCACATTTTAACGGTTGGTGTTGTTTACAAGAATCTACTTACCATGTCCCATATTCACATACTGTTGTGCTGCAATGTAACATTGTTTTATTAATTAACATGTGGATGCACACAAATGACAAAGAAAAAACTAACCGTGGGTTTTTAATAATATTGGGTGTGCCTAATGATTTGACACGTAAAATTTAAATTTTAGTAGAAAATACAGTCGGATCTCGATTATTCGTAAATAACTCGTATGTGGACACCTGTAGGTCTATTCTGTAACTTTTATCGATTGAAAAGTTGTTAAAATTTCTTTTGTTTTTGTAACAACTACAAAACAAACAAATGAAATTGTTGTAAAATAAACTATGAGTAAAGTTGTTAAAAAGTTACTGAATTCCTCTTCTGGGGCTCAATTCTATTGCTATGAACAATTTTATAAAGGAAATAAATGTCAAATGAAAACAAGTAAAAAAGTATCAGTCGGCTTTGCCGACCGAGATATACCCTCAGCCATTGTGGATTGAACAGTTTAAAAAAAAAAAAACTTATGGCGTATGAACCGACAAAAATATGAATTGGATTAAATAAAGCTCAAAAATTTTTTGTACCATACTTGCCTTCTAAAAACATTATATCGCTGTAAACAGGGCCACTAGGAAAACCTTCGGTAAAAATTTCCAAAGGATCCTCGAACAGACCCTTAACCACACAAAAATTTTGAACATTTGTGTGGGTGGTACCCAAGGATTGAACCGATAGGGCCCACATTTGAACATAAACTACGTTTGTACAAAATATTTAGAGGTTCAAAGTTTAGACCAAATTGGTTGCTACGTTTATGAGATATCGCGCGTACCATTTTAGGGAATATTTTCGAACTTTTCTGGGGGTGGTACCGGAACCGATCACAACCTTAGAATTTCTTCTAATATTCGAAGAAATATTACGATATCCAAAGTGTGGACGAACGCAGTATTCGGTTTGAGTTCTCCAGCCACTACATACGGTGCCATAGGGGATTTTTACACCATTTGGGCTGTTTTCTCAAGAAGTATGGACTTGCCCCTGAAAAACCTTTTACCGTAGTAATTGAGGCAGCGACTGGAAGTTGCTTCAACAAAAATCAAAATGATTCGAGAGCAGGTCTTAAAGTGAATTTATCCGAAATTTTGTGTGGGAGGTGCCCGAAGGAGTGGACATATATAGTCCATATTCGAACCTGATCTATATCTAGTAGATATATTAGGATGTGCAGAGTATGGATTACATCAGTCACTCCCTTCAAGAGTTATCGTACGAAAAAATTTTCCGAAAATTCTTGAACTTTTGTGGGGGAGGTACCTGAAGGAGTGGACCGATATGGTTTATCTTCAAACTTAAACTATGTTTGGACAATATATTACTAACTCCAAATTTTGGACCGAATCGGCAGATCCGTTCGAGAGTTATCATGCGCTCCAACCACCTCACACGGTGCAATAGGGTTTTTTTGCAACTTTCAGGCTATTTTCTCAGGAAGTATGGACTTGCCCCTAATGAAACTTATACCGTCGTATGGAGGGCAGTGAATACAAGTTGCTAAAACAAAAATTAAAGCGATTCGAGAGATGGCCCTAAACTGAACTTTTCCGAAATTTTGTGTGGGAGGTACCCGAAAGAGTGGACCGATTGAGTCCATATTGAAACCTTATCTAAGTCTTGTACGCATTTCACGATGGGCAAAGTATGGACCAAATCGGTTACTCCCTTCAAGAGTTATCGTGCGCACAAATTTTTCGAACATTTTCGAACTTTTGTGGGGGAGGTACCGGAAGGAGTGGACCGATATAGCCCATCTTCGAACTTAAACTAAGTTTGGGTAAAATATTACGAAAGCCAAAATTTGAACCGAATCGGTTTATCCGTTCGAGAGTTATCGTGCGCTCCAGCCAGCCAGACAGACAGGCAGACGGACGGACATTGCTAAATAGTCTTCAAGTTGTCTGAAACGGATTTCGTCCAAACATACTTGGGCTCTAAAACCATTATTTCGATGAGGCACATTTTGCCCTATGAAAGAGTGTATACGCTAGGTAGCATAAATGCTGAGGGTATAAAAATTATAAAGAAAGGTTAACTCGTCGGTTAACCAAGGGTTATGAACCCAGAATATATACTACGAGTGCCTAGAGAGAGCATATGCTGATCTGGTTATGACATTAAGATTATTCTACGACGATTTAATGTTAAAATTGGAAAATATCATTGACCGTGGAGGTGCCCAGATGAAAAAATCAGGAACTAGATCGATCAAAGTACGCATTAGGGTGGTTTTAAAAAATCGATGTCGAATTTTTTATGCGGCACCCCCTACTGTGTTTAGTTTTGTTAGATTTTAGGATTGTCAACGTTTGAGCACAATCGGAATATGTTAACACGTGTCACTGGGTCCTCAAAGTTTCAATGGCCCTATACGAGTATATTGCTAATATTAAAATCCGAGCCGATTTTCACAATTTTTTGTAGGATTTATTTTTTAGCCACAACAAAGTGGCACGTGTTAACTTATTCCGATTTTCAAACAAAAACTTTAGGGGTGTGCCGCCTAAAAAATCCGACATCGATTTTTTCCCTTTGAGCTAAAACGCACTCGTCTTAATGTTGCGGCAAAAGTTCGATCTAACGAAAGATGGATGTCGAGAAAATATATTACCTTTCGGTCATTTCAATTTTAATTCTATTTTTTACTACTAGTTCTGCACCTTAAACAAAACATACAAGGAAAGTACCCCATTATGTAGGTCTCATCCTTCCAGAACATTATTTTGTTGACAAAAATTTGATATGGTCTATGAGAAGAAAATCTACTTTATAGAAGATCAGTAGCTCTTCTCATTAAAGGACAAGAGGATTTCTAAAGGAATGCGAGTATTGCCTTTTTCGAGAACAACAAAAAACTATTTGAAATGCCACAAAAAATCCGGGGTTTTTCACTTTCTCATAATATACGAATAAGGTTTCTCTTAAGAAATGACAGGAAAATCGTCTTATAAAATACCCCAGCTTTTCTCATAGAAATTCCATAAGTCGGTTTCCTCATAGGAAACCAATATCGAACACTGGTGGCGTCGTTTTTTATTGGGATAGCTAATACAATTTTGTTTTTTTTTTTTCAAAATAGTCTGGCTTAATCCCATTGTTGTTGTTTTATCACTTTTATAAAAAACCTACTGAAGCTTAGTAGTATTTCTCTTGAAATACCACAAAGACTTTAAAAGACGCCCAATAGGTCCATTCATAGAATACAAGAATGACATCTCATAGAAAACTATATGAAAAGACCAGTGGGCCTTTTATGAAGTGACCAGTAGGTCCCACTCGGAATCACTGGTTTTAAGTTTACTGAAGAGGTGTCGGCGGCATACAGGGCTACTCGCATTTAGTAGCAACAATATGAGCCAAAGAAAAATATCGGTGCATTTTCAAAAGAAGTAAGAAAGAACAGGAAAAACGTTTGTGTGGGAAACTCGACAAGTTCAGGAGACCGAATAATGTCAACAAATTTTACCAGAGTGTAAAACTGAATGTTATGGTGTTATGAGAAATTTGGACAAATAGTACCAACATCGATAGAATGGATAAAAGCGTGATAGAAAGGCATATAAATGCGTGCTATGTGGCGGCACACGTCATAAACTTAGGCCAAACATGAAGAAATATTGGGCAGTTTCGTTTTCCAGCATGCGTTTTTCCAATAACAATTTTATACCGTTATAATCAGGACCATATCCATATTTTTTGCCGGCAAAGTCATACGTCCAAAAAGGCCCATAAAATTATGAAGACATACCTAACAAATAAAAAAGTATCCGTCGGCTTTGCCGACACAGGTATACTCTCAGCCTGTGTGAATTGAAACACATTTTTCCCAAAAAACGTATGTATTTAGGGGATCTTCAGAATTTTAGGCGTATGAACTTAGATATGGATTAGGATAAAATCTCAAAAGTTTTGCGGGGGAGGTACCTAAAGGAATGGTCCGACATAGTCATTTTGGAAGTGTGTCTTATTTTGGGAGTCATTCCTTTCGTTATGGCCATTATATAAGGAAACATGGACTTGTCCACAACAAACATCATATCGCTGTAAACAGGGCTACTAGGAGTACCTTCGGTAAACATTTCCAAAGTATTCTCGCACAGACCCTTAAGCGCACCTAAGGAACGGACCGATAGTCCTTTTGAACATTAAGTAAGTTTGGACAAAATATTTCGAGATCCATAGCTTGGGCCAAATCAGTTGCTCCGTTTATGGGATATGGATTGCGCTTATCATTTTATCGAATATTTTCCAACTCGAATACTTTCGAATTTCACCTAATATTCGAAGAAATATTACGATATGCAAAGTGTGGACCAACGCGGGTATCGACTTGTCACTGAAAAAACTTGTACCATCGTAATAGGGACCTTGATAGCAACCTGTTGTAAGAAACATCAAAACGATTAGGACCTCTTAACCTGAATTTTTCCGAAGTTTGGTGTGGAAGGTATCCGAAGGGGTTGACATATATAGTACATATCCTAACCTGATCTATGTCTCGTAGAAATATTACGATGTCCAAAGTATGAACCAAATTGGTTACTGCCTTCGAGAGTTACCGTGCACACCATTTTAGCGAAAAGTTTTGTGGGGGAGGTACTTAATGCAGCGGACCGATAAGGCCCATCTAAGAACTTGATTTAACTTTGGGCAAAATATTACGATTGCCAACTTTTGTATCGAATCGGTTTATCCGTTCGAGAGTTACCGCACACTCCATCCACAACACATGGTGCCATAGCGGGTTCTTACAGCTTTTAGGCAATTTTCTCAGGAAATGTGGACTTGCTCCTGGTAATGGCGAATACAAGTTATTACAAGAAAAATCAAAAGGGTTCGAGAGGAGGTCTTAAACTGCACTTTTCCGAAATTTGGTGTGGGAGGAGTGAACCGATATAGTTTATATTCCAACTTTATCTATGTCTAGTAGAAATATTACGATGTCCAAAGTATGGACCAAATCGGTTAGTTCCTTCAAGAGTTATCGTGCATATAATTTTTCGGAAAAAATTTTAACTTTTTTGGGGGTGGTACCCGAAGGAGTGGGCCGATACGGACCATCTTCGAACTTAAACTAAGTTTGGTTCGAACAGTAACTCCCTTTCGGAAGTTACCGTGCGTTCGAGCTAGACAGACAGGCAGACGGACGAACATTGCTAAATCGTCTCCATGGTGTCTGAAACGGATTTCGTCCAAACATACTTGGGGACTAAAATCATTATTTCGATGAGGCACATTTTGCCCGTATGAAAGTGTGTATACTACGCCGGGGCGATTTCAAAACCTTAATGGGCCTTTCGCGTTTCTGATTGCTGAGATTGAACTGAGCAAAAAAGTCCACTAGACCATAGGTCTACGGTGAAAATCGAGCCTCCCGATTTTGAGTTTAAATTTTTTATCCACGTTTTATGGACATTTTGGCATATAACGGCCAAACCATTGAGATTTTCGATCCAACACAAAGACAAAAATTGTAGCCAAGACAGTAATTAAAAACTCTCTAATAAATCGCAAAAGCATTGGAACGCTCCTTCAGGCAGTTTTGGCCTTGAGAAGGTGCAAACTTTTCGGAAAATGTCGATAAATGGCACTGTGCTACAAAAGTTGACCAGAAAAATATTCAAGCGTTCTGATGCAAAATTCTATAGTGTTGGGATCCATGGACAACGAAAATTTTTTTATAACGGTAAAAGAAGTGAAAATCTGGGTTTCTTACATTTTCGAATTTAAACGGGCATATCTTCTTTTTTTCACTACGGATTTAAACGGATTTAAAGTTTTTTTCAGGGGCAAGTCCATATTTCTTGAGAAAACAGCTGGAAAGGTGTAAAGGACCCCTATGACACCAAATGCAGTGGCTGGAGGGCACGATAGTTCTCGAACTAACCGATTTGGTCCAAAATTTGGCCTTCGTCATATTTTGTCGTAGTTTCAGTTCGAGGATAGTCAATACCGGTCCACAACATCCGGTACTTTCCCCGGGTATTTAAAAAATGCCATAAATGGTATGCACGATATCTCTTGAACAAATTTGGTCCAAACTTCGGATCTCCTAATATTTTGTCCACATAACTTCTGAAATGGAGGTGCCTTAGGGTACCTCCCCCACAAAAGTTCAACATTTCGTCACCTGAGGGTTACGTCTTTAGGCATTTCAGATAACGACTTGTGTCTAAGTGCAGTTTAAGGTCTTTTCGAAGATTCGTTGGAAATGTATACCGATGCTGTTCGTTGTAGTCCTGTTTACAGCGATATTATGTTTTCCGTGGACAAGTCCATGCTTTCTGACATACTGGTCCAAAAAATTATATGATGACCCACTGAAATGACTAGGGGGCGGGCTATCTATCGAAAAGATATGACTCCCAAAATAAGATCCACTTCTATAATGGACTATGTCGGTCCATTCCTTTAAGTACCTCCTCTGCAACACTTTTTGGAACTTTAATCCTAATTCATATTTTCGTCGGCAAGTCCAAATGTCCAAAAAAGGCCACAAAATGATGAAAAAGACCATAAATACATTCGATCTGACCGTCGATGCAAGTTTCAATTCACATAGGCTGAGGGTATATCTTTGTCGGCAAAGCCGACTGATACTTTTTTACTTATTTTATTCTAAATATAAATAACAAAGTAGCTTTTTTTGTGTTGAACAGTATAAGAGATGTAGATGGCAGAAATTCGCATACTCTTGAGAATGAATGTCTGCAAAGAATTTAGATAAAATGACTTTTGAAACTTTATTATAGACAAGCAACAGGTGTTAGAAAAACCATAAAAGCTCCGAAATAAAGTTTATGTTTAGCTTCGGGGGGTGTAAAGGTCGTATCTGTTAGATGTACAAAATTAATGTAGAAAATGTTTGTCTTTCAGAAAAATCAAATGTTCTTCTGAAACAATTTTCAAACATTTCCTCATTGCTATCTTATATTGTGTTGAACGAAGAAGTTGTAATAATAAACAATTGTGTGATGTCGACCGTTGCGTATGATAAATGCAAAAAACCATATTTTTGTAAACCATACGGTACTGTGGAACAAAGTATTTTATGCATCTACTTTTAAGCTGTCACTCAGTCAAATAGTCTGAAGTGCAAAGGATAACATTTGTTTCACATCAAGCAACAGACAAATTTCTTTCTAATTCTATTAATTTGCAATTAGCGACATCTATATTTCATTTTGTACTTGTGTACAAGTTGATGAAATTTTTTTGGATAAATTTGAACATAACATTTATCTTTATCTGTGGATTTTATGTTTAAATTTCTGTATTGATTATCTTCCGACGTACACTCCTCTTATATTGGTATCACTGTCCCAATTGAATGATACACGTTTTCGCATGTCTCGCTCTCTCTCTCCCCCTCTCTCTCTTAGACTATAGCAGATATTCCCATTGCAGTTGTTTTCTGCACATTTATTATTCAAGGAGAGTACAAACACTCTTTTAATGGTTATGAAACAGGAAGTGGTTTGTTTTTCGTCTCTGTTTTGTATACGAAAAATTAATTGCTCTCTTATACAGACGGTAAAGCATGATTTGAGTATTTGTCCTGTTGGTAAATTTTCATTGTTTGTTTGCAGTCGACATGCAACAGTATAGCGCCGCCATTGAACAGAACAATAACAAAGAAGGAAGTCAATTTTAATTAAAGTGTTGTCGGTAAAATCATTGGTATTTTACTAACGTAAGGAATGTTAGGCAGATATGTTTGTTTGTGTGTGAATATTTGTCATGTTATTTTGTAGTCTACAAGAGGAAAAAAACTGTTGATGCTCTTTTTTTTAGATAAAATTAAAAATTCAAAACACACTTGTTAAGCCTGTCATATTTGATTTGTGTTTTTGTTTCTGTAAAGGATATTGATGATATCTTTAAAATGATTTTCGTTTTCTTTTTGTTATGCTATGCTATATGGGGATTTCTGAGTGAAATAGGGACACTTTTTCAAAATTAGGTTTTTGATTCCCTTTATGGAATTTTCGCGATTAAATATTTAAAATCAATTTTTAACAAAGATTGTACTCTTCGATTTTCTTGATGTAGTTAAAAGAGAGGCATGGGAAAGTACCCCACCTCCTCTGACATTTAAAGAGTATACATTGTATTTGCTGCAAATTTCATGGAAATCGGTTCAGTAGTTTTGGAGATATAACATATTTACAAAAGAAGGCCTGGCAATGACAAATGTAGTGTACCAACGTTTCGTCGTCCTCTCCGCATCCTCTGCACAACCTATTTGGTGCAAGTGCGCTTGTAGCCCCAGGTGTCCTGTAAGGATGCCCGTCAGTCTATTGATGTCTTTTTTACTTAGTAAAAGTAGATTCTTTGGTTTGTCCTCTTCTGGGTTCCCCATAGGATCTTTGTGTTTTTTCCCTTATCTTCTCTACTTCAGAGGGATGTATGTGCATCTTTTGCCCATGCCATTAGCTTTATAGCGTCGCTTTTAAGGACTTGGCGTTATCTAGACTAACTGTAGGTTGCTCTCTGTCTTGTTTTGCCAAGGAGTTTGCTATTTCATTACCCCTAATCCCTATATACCCTGGTACTTATATAATGTTTCCAGTGCCATGTTGGGAGTAGTTGTTTATAGACTGTAACATTCCAAGACAGTTCTAGATTTTACTGTCTGGTTGTTATAGCCGTAATGGCTGTTTTACTGTCAGTAAGGATGTTTGCAGTGGTAGGCTTTGTGTGAGTGTCAAACCAAGTCAGAGACTCTGTTATCGCTTGGATTTCCGCCTGTAGAGTCGGCACAGTCGCAGCCGTAAACCCGCAGATTCCAGCAAGAATCTGTGCTAGAGCTCCATTTATCCACATGTCTCTGTTTGGTGTTAAAACTTCACATAAAGCTATTTCACTAGTTTCTGGAATGCGGTCTGATACTATTTGGTTTATTGATTCACCCGTTGTGACCTTTAGGATGTTTTGGTGGTATGTTTGGTAGTCACTACCGATCCACTCACGCATCGACTTTAGCCTTGGAGCTTGCGATGGCTGCCTCATACCTTACCTGAATTTCTGTTGGGTGTACAAACAAAATTGTTTCTAAAGCTCCAGTCGGTGTGGTCCTCATTGTCCCGCTAATGCTTAGGCAACATGTTCTTCTTTGTTTTGACGTCATATAGCCATCAGCTTATCCATCTATTTCTTAGCATATGGTTTTACCCAGTTCATTAGGGCCCTGACTTTGTTAAAAGCGCCTTCGATATCAATGCATACAGCAACTGTATACATATTCAGTTCAAAGGTTCTCTGTATATGATGTACTACCTCGGGTAAAGCGTGTTGTTCGTATTTAAGCATATCGTTAGGGATTCTTCTCTTTGTCATGATGTCGACCGTCCGTTCCATTGTCTTGAGTAAGAATGAAGTAAAACTTATCGGACGATAAGATTTTGGTATTGCGTAGCTTGCCTTGCCAGGTTTAGGGATAAAAGCTACACTTGCCTCTTGCCAGACTAACGGGGTGTAAGCAAATTTTAAGCAAGCGTTGAAGATCTCGACCCTATTATAAAGTCTACGGACCTCCTTGTCCTTGTTCCGAATTTCCACTGTCATCCAGGGTTTTTTCGTAGGCGGATTTCCTCTCTCGAAGGGGACAACTTTCTTCGAATGCTTTTACTAGTGCCTCGGTTAATTTATAGACATTTCTATCTATGTAGTATATAAGAGCTTCACCCCTTTTATTAGTGTTAGCACTATTCCACGAGATGAGGTGTGAGTTAGCATCGCTACCTACTAGTACTTCGTTACCTGTTTGCTTGATCCTTCTCACCAGTTGCTGCAATTCCGATAAAGGTGGTAATGTCGTTAGACACGGCTGGTATAGTGACGGTAGGTATATGTCCCCTGCTTCAATACTGTGACGTCCGACGATAAATATCCCGTATTTGCGCAAGAAGTTGATAATTTGCATGGTTCAGTCCATCTGGATGACCTAAATTATTGGTCCTCCAGTAGGTTGACTTCTTGGGAGTCGCTGATTTCTTCTTCTGCTCCTCCCTTCTTAGTGTCTTTTGGGGTCTTGTGGTTTTGGCATTCTCCTCATCGCCGACACTTACCTTTCCAATCTTGAAGTAGACTGAGTTCGAGACGAAATAAGCCTTGTCCTTAGTCTTGGCGAGCCCGGCAAGTGAGAGATCGTCGATTCCCACCACAAGGAGAGAGCCGTTTTCTTTCTCCTCCTTGTGGAAGACCTCCCACCTCTTCAGTGCAAAGGTCTCATTTTGGAAACCAAGTACTTCGTATGCGCTCCGTCTCGAGCTTGCAGCCGTAACCCTTGACGCACACCGACGATTTGGTCAGATGAGGAATTTTGTCCTTTCTCAGCTGCTTTAGTCTGCTACCTTCCCTTGGAGTTGCTATGCTGCTGACTACCTCCCCGAGAGCTGCAGAGTTTGTGTGTCGGTCCAAGTGGTACAATGGTAGGTCTCCCCTGGGCTCACAGCAGTCGATTTTAATTAGTTTATATTAAAGAAATTAAAAAATTTTAGATGTGTACTATATCGTACAGCCAATCACTTTGTTTTTTTTTCGATATAGTCTCAATGTGTTGGTGAGACGATGATGGGGTTGTGTTGTGGTTTGTTGATGCAGTGTCAATGTTATAGTGAGACGATGAGACCATTTACCAAACAAGAGTGAAAATATGAAAGCAAACAAGTAAAAAAGCATTAAGTTCGGCCGGGCCGAACTTTTCATACCCTCCACCATAAAATATTCATTCCTGTCCCCAACTTTAAGTGAGTACGTTAAAATGTCAGATAATGTACATGTACTTCATTCGGGAGGCCCTTTTTTATGGTGCCTATATCTAACTGTTGACAATTTTTGGTGGGCTAAAAATTGGAAGGTACTGTTATATAGGGGTTATAATAAAATATGGGCCTATGTTGACAGTTTTTGAAGGGAGCCTTTAATGTCAAATAACTCCTAATTCGGTTAAAAATTGCAGCTAGAATCCTCAAAATACCGAAAATTGGTACATAACGTGGGAACTTCAAATGTCATTAACAGCTAGTTCGGAGGTATGTGGGCTATACGAAAATATGAACTTAAATGAACAATTTTTGTTGCAGAATTTTTAATGACTTTTAAATTTCAAAGTTCGTCCAAAAAATAAATCTAAGGTACGGAAAATCGGGAGGTTTGTTTTGGGGCTATACAAAAACATGGACCTACGTTCGGTTAAACATTTTAAGTAAAATCCTTAAAGTACCGAAAATCGGGAAGTATCGTTAGATTGGGGCTATGTTGAAAATTGTTGATGCAGATGTGTGGTGACCACTACAACCTTCAAATGTCAAATTACAGTTAGTTCTGTTAAAAATTTTAGCTAAAATTGCCAAATTACTGAAAATTGGGAGGTACCGATACATGGGATCTATATCCGAACATGGACCTATGTTGACAATTTTTGATGGAGAGGTGTTGCGACCACTAAGAACTTCAAATGTCAAATTACTGCTAGTTCGGTTTAATATTGTAGCTAAAATCATCAAATTACTGAAATTCGGGAGGTACTGTTATATGGGGGCTTTCTTGACAATTTTTGGTGGAGAGGTGTGGTGACCATTAACAATTTCAAATGTCAAATGTTCAAATTACAGATAATTCGGTTAAAACTTGTTGGTAAAATTCTCAAAATACCTGAAATCGGGCGGTAACGTTATATGGGGGCTATTCCAAAACGTGGACTTATGTCCACTAGTTATATAAGTTTCTTGACATTTAAGAACCCTCAATGTCAAATTATAGTTACATCGGTCTGAAAATGTAGATAAAAACGTCAAAATGCCGTAATTCGGGGGTACCATTATATGGAGGCTATACCAAAGCGTGGACCTAGGTCCACAACTTTTTTATATAAGTTTAGTTACATATAAGAACCCTAAATGTCAAATTATAGCTATATCGGTCTGAAAATTTAGCTAAAAACGTCAAAATACCGTAAATCGGGGTGTACCGTTATATGGGGGCTATACCAAAACGTGGACCTATGTCCACAGGTTTTGTCACATAAGTTTATTGACATTTAAGAACTTCAAATGTCAAATTATAGCTAAATCGGTCTGAAAATGTAGCTAAAACCATCAAAATACCGTAAATCGGGGGGTACCGTTATGTGGGGGCTATACCAAAACGTGGGCATATGTCCACAAGTTTTGTTATATATGTTTATTGACACTTAAGAACCCTAAATGTCAAATTATAGCCAAATCGGTCTGAAAATGTAGCTAAAAACGTCTAAATACCGTAAATCGGGGGGTACCGTTATATGGGGGCTATACCAAAACGTGGACATATGTCCATAAGTTATGTTAAATAAGTTTAATGACACTTAAGAACCCTAAATGTCAAAATATAGCTAAGTCGGTCTGAAAATGTAGCTAAAACCGTCAAAATACCGTAAATCGGGGGGGTACCGTTATATGGGGGCTATACCAAAACGTGGACCTATGTCCACAACTTTTGTTATATAAGTTTATTGACATGTAAGAACCCTAAATGTCAAATTATAGCAACATCGGTCTGAAAATGTAGCTAAAACCGTCAAAATACCGTATATCGGGGGGTACCGTTATATTTGGGGCTATACCAAAACGTGGACCTATGTCCGCAACTTCTAATATATAAGTTTATCAACACTTTGGAACCCTAAATGTCAAATTATAGCTACATCGGTCTGATAATGTAGGTAAAAACGTCAAAATACCGTATATCGGGGGTACCGTTATATGGGGGCTATACAAAAATGTGGACCTATGTCCACAACTTTTGTTATATAAGTTTTTTGATACTTAAGAACCCTAAATGTCAAATTATAGCTAAATCGGTCTAAAAATGTAGCTAGAAACGTCAAAATACCGCAAATCGGGGGGTACCGTTATATGGGGGCTATACCAAAACGTGGACCTATGTCCACAAGTTTTGTTATATATGTTTATTGACACTTAAGAACCCTAAATGTCAAATTATAGCCAAATCGGTCTGAAAATGTAGCTAAAAACGTCAAAATACCGTAAATCGGGGGGTACCGTTATATGGGGGCTATACCAAAACGTGGATCGATATAGCCCATCATCGAACTTGACCTGCCTGCAAACAAAAGACGCATTTTCCCAAAATTTCAGCGTCCTATCTCCATTTTTGTGGATGCTAGAGTGATTACCACAGACGGACGGACGGACGTGCTCAGATCGACTTAGAATTTTACCCTGAGTATTTCAATGCGTTACAAACGGAAAAACAAACTTAATATACCCTCCATACTATGGTGGAGGGTATAATAATGGGAATGTAGAGAAAAGTGATTTTGCATCTCATGAAAATCTTACATATTTTTGAAAAGAAAATAGTGGCCTACAGATGGATATAAGAAACTGCACATGTATCTTATGTGAGGTGCAGTCCGAAAAAACTACATCACGAATGAAAAAAAATTCTTGAAATATTTTTATATCCTCAGCCGTTAGGCTAAAAGGGTATTTACACTTTGATACGACCAAAAATGTGCCTCATCGAAATAATGGTTTTAGACCCCAAATATGTTTGTACGATATCCGTTTCAGACAATTTTGAGTAGATCTAGCAATGTCCGTCCGTCTGTCTGTCTGGCTGGCTGGTGCGCACGATAACTCTCGAACGGATCAATCGATTCGGTTCAAATTTTGGGTATCGAAATATTTTCTCCAGATTCGATTTAAGTTCGAAGATGGGCCATACAGGTCCACTCCTTCAGGTACCTCCCCCACAAATGTTCAAAAATTGTCGCAAACCGACCGATTTTGTCCATACTTTGCACATCGTTTAAATTCTACCTAACTTAGATGATATCCAATATAGACTCAATCGGCCCACTCCTTCGGGTATCTCCCACACAAAATTTCGGTAAAGTTCAGTTAAGGACCTGGTCTCAAATCGCTTTGATTTTTGTTTACGCAAGTTGTATTAGCTGTCCTCTATACGACGCTGTAAGTTTTATTAGGGGCAAGTTCATACTTTCTAAGAAAATAGCCTGAAAGCTACAATAAACCCTATGACGGATCTGCCGATTCGGTCCAAAATTTGGCTTTCGTAATATTTTGTCCAAACTTAGTTCAAGCTCAAAGATGGATTTAATCGGTCAACTCCTTCCAATACCTCCCCCACAAAAGTTCGAAAATGTACGGAAAATTTGTGTGCACGATAACTCTTGAAGGGAGTAACCGATTGGGTCCATACGTTGCACATTATGAAATTTCTACAAGAATTAGATGAGGTTCCAATATGGACTCAATCGGTAAACTCCTTCGAGTACCTCCCACACAAAATTTCGGAAAAGTTCAGTTTAGGACCTGCTCTCGAATCGCCTTGGTTTTTGTTGTAACATCTTGTATTCACTGTCCCCTATACGAAGTTACAAGTTTCCTCAGGGGCAAGTCCATACTTCCTGAAAAAAATAGCCTGAAAGTTGAAAAACAAACCTTATGACACCATGTTCTCGAACGGAAATGCCGATTCGGTTTCGTAATATTTTGTCCAAACTTAGTTCAAGTTCAAAGATGAATTATATCGGTCCACTCCATCCGGTACCCCCACAAAAGTTCAAAAATATTCGGAAAAATTGTGCGCACGATAACTCTTGATGGGAGTGACCGATTTGGTCCATACTTTACACATTCTCATAATATCTACCAGATATAGATCAGGTTCGAATATGGACTATATTTGTCCATTCCATCCCGTACCTCCCACACAAAATTTTGGATAAGTTCACTTTAAGACCTGCTATTGAATCACTTTGATTTTTGTTGAAGCAACTTACATTCGCTGCCTCAATTACGATAATAAAAGTTGTTTCAGGGGCAAGTCCATACTTCTTGAGAAAATAGCCCGAAGGGTGTAAAAACCCCCTATGGTACCATATGTTGTGGCTGGAGATCCACTTCCAGAACGGTCAATGTCGATCCATTCCTTTAAGTACCTTTTCCGCAAAATTTTTAACTTTAATCCTAATCAACATTTTTGTCGGTTCATACGACCCAATTTGCACTGGCTGAGGGTATATCTCCGTCGGCAAAGCCGACTGATACTTTTTTACTTGTTTTCTGTGGACAACTGTTTTTTTTTTGGTTGAATACATACCTTTTGAGATAAAGGTTCAAAATCTCTAAAAGTCCTGCGTCGACCAACTAAAAAGGATGGTGGCCAAGATAACTAGCAAAAGCAGTCACTAACGTTTTTCCAAACCTGACAAGCAGTAATATTTCACACAAACATAAATCAAGTTTGACGATAGACTATATCGTGCAACTCCTTCTGGTATCTTTGTAAAAGTTCAAAATTTTCGCTTAAGTTCCGTTTAAGGGCTGTTCGAGAATAGTTTTGAAGATTTCACCCCCGTGGTCCTAATTACAACGATATATTTTTATTCGTACACAAGTCCAAGATACCTAAGATAACCTGGCGATACTAACTAAAACTATACCATATAAACTATCAAATATCCCAAACGAGAGAGCCTCTATATGGGCGAAGACCGATTTTCTCACCCCTGTATTTACGCAATAACATCCCCAATAATTGGAAATATTAAATATTCGTGTAATGATTTCAGACGGTGCTGCGAAAACAAAAAAAAAAAAAATAATAATAATTAATAGTAATGACGTAGGGGATGGAAGATACCAAGCAACGGTCCTGACCGGTTTTAACATGGCAAAGCCCAGGATTTATCTTGGTCCCTCTTTCATCCCAAGTGGACACTGACCTCCCCGTGGTGTCACCTGGGGAACTGCCTTTAACACCCGTTAAAGGTAGTGACCTAACATGTGCCGCGCGTTCACCCATAAGAACGTTAAAAACTTGGGTTTGGGCGTCGGGTTAGTAACCCACCCCTAGAAAAAACAGCCTACTATGAAAAAACGAAAGAAAAGAAAAACAAACCCCTCTAAAGTTGACGAACCCCGCAAACGTTTTAAGGACCATGATCTGCGAATCTGCACCTGGAATGTTCGCACTCTTTATAGAGAAGGTGCAGTCTTCGCATTGGCAGACGTACTTGAAAAGTACAAGACCGATATTACTGCCATACAGGAAATACGATGGATTGGGAAAGGCGTCGCAACAACACCTGAAGGTGACGCACTGTATTATAGCTGCCATGACGTAAAGCATGAATTTGGTTGTGGATTCGTAGTTAGTCGGAGACTAAAACATCTGGTATCCAGCTTCACTCCAGTTAATGCAAGACTTGCTGCAATTCGGATAAAAGCTAAATTCTTCAACATCAGCTTTATTTGTGCTCATGCTCCCACTGAAGAAAAGGACGAACAGACCAAAGATATATTTTACGAGCGCTTAGAAGAAACATATGACCGTTGCCCTGCACATGACATTAAAATCATTCTAGGCGATTTTAATGCCAAAATTGGAAAGGAGAATATCTTTGGCCCAACAGTCGGGAAATTCAGTCTCCACAGCGAAACATCTGACAATGGTATGAGGCTGATAGACTTTGCAGCTGCAAAAAACATGGTAGTTAGCAGTACCAGATTTAATCATCTCGATATTCATAAGGGCACCTGGCTGTCTCCAGATCAAAGAACAAGTAATCAAATTGATCATGTTGTAATAGATGGAAGACATTCATCCAGCGTGTTGGATGTACGATCGTTCCGAGACGCAAACATTGATTCGGACCACTACCTTATTGCAGCAAAGGTACGCACCCGCTTAAACGTAGCAAACAAAGTACGAACAGACACAACACGAAAGTTAGACATCGGTAAGCTGCAATCACAACAGATAGCCACAGCATATTCCACTCAACTAGCCCAATTGCTTAATCAAAGCACTCCTCATCCCGATAACATATCAGCGCAATGGCAAAGCATTGCCCACTCCATGCAAACAGCCGCAAAATCCATACTTGGATACCAGAGACCTCCACCAAGGAATCCATGGTATGATGAGGAGTGTCGTGCTGCCACCGAAGAGAAAAATACGGCATATAGGGCTACTTTACAATCCGTAGCAACGCGTAGCGCACGAGAGAGATACAGGGAGAAAAGGAGAGAGGAGAAACGTCTTTTCCGCAGGAAAAAGAGAGAAATGGAAAAGAGGGAGTGTGAACAAATGGAGACGTACAGGAGACAGAACGAAGTCCGAAAATTCTACCAAAGAGTGAAGCATCAAACTAATGGCTTTGGTACAGGAATATCCTCCTGTAGAGATCAACAAGGTAATTTGGTAACTGATACAGATAGTGTGCTCAGGATATGGAAAGAACATTTTTCCAAACTGTTGGTATCCGATAGCAGTGAAGACGGCGAAGATACCACAAATCCAATCCCAGATGATGGTATTGAATGTATACCGCCCAGCCAAGATGAGGTAAGGACAGCAATAAACCGGCTGAAGAATAATAAGGCGGCAGGAGCAGATGGCCTACCAGCCGAGCTGTTCAAAACCGAAGGCGACACGCTGATAAGGTGTATGCATCAGCTAGTTAGCACCATCTGGCAGGAAGAACGCGTACCCGACGATTGGAACGTGAGCATCCTATGTCCAGTCCACAAGAAGGGTGATAAGACTGTGTGCTCCAATTATAGGGGCATAAGTCTGCAGTAGGGATATAAGATAGTATCTGGCATATTGTGTGAGAGACTAAAGCCTATGGTCAATGAAATTATTGGACGCTATCAGTGCGGCTTTAGACTTGGCAAATCCACCATTGACCAGATATTTACCTTGAGACAAATCCTGGAAAAGACCCAAGAAATGCAGATCGACACCTTCCATCTTTTCGTCGATTATAAAGCAGCATTCGACAGCCCTATACGTTCAAAGGTGTTCCAAGCCATGTCTGATTTTGGTATTCCTGCAAAGCTCATTCGACTTTGTAGAATGACATTAACTGAGACGAGATCCTCAGTTAAAATTGGAAAGAACCTCTCCGAAGAGTTTATTACCAAAAGAGGTTTCAGACAAGGAGACGGCCTGTCGTGTGATCTATTCAACATCCTGCTGGAAAAGGTCATACGAGACGCGAAGGTCAAAAGAAATGGAACGATATACACGAACAGCCACATGTTACTGGCTTATGCCGACGACATTGACATCATGGGTCGATCGGTAAAGGAAGTAACTGACACCTTTGCAAAAGTCGAAAGAGAATCTGCTAAAGTTGGTCTGGCAGTAAACGGCGTAAAAACCAAGTTGATGGTATTGACGCGTAATATGTCCATAAACACCGCACCATCTGTGAATGTTGGTACCTATAATTTTGAGGTAGTAAAGGACTTCGTCTACCTCGGCACCGCCATAAACACAACAAATAACATCAGTTGTGAAATACGAAGAAGAATAGTGTTGGCTAACAGATGCTACTTTGGACTGAGTAAGCAGTTTAGGAATAAAGCCACCTCTCGTCAAACAAAAATAACACTGTAAAAAACACTGATACTACCCGTGCTAATGTATGGTTCCGAAGCATGGGTACTTGCTCAAGCAGATAAGGCAGTGCTTGGTGTGTTCGAGAGAAAAATTCTTCGAAAGTTCTACGGGCCAATCTGTGTTGACGGCGAATATCGGCGTCGTATGAACATCGAGCTGTATCAACTATACAATGACATCAATATAGTTGAACGAATCGAGATACAACGATTGCGATGGCTAGGTCATGTTATAAGAATGAGTGATGATGAACCCGCTAAAAGGGCGTATAAATACGGGCCGCATGGAGGTTCTCGCAGATCTGGAAGGCCAAAGCTTCGTTGGAGCGAACAAGTGAAACGAGATATCACAAAGCTACATATCCCAGATTGGGAAAATACAGCAGCAAACAGAGAGGATTGGAGATTTTTTCTTAGTTCGGCTTATGGAACAAATGTTCTGTAAAAGGCCAGCTTAGTAAGTAAGTAAGGCAAGAAGTAATATTTCACACAAACATAAATCAAGTTTGACGATAGACTATATCGTGCAACTCCTTCCGATATCTTTGTAAAAGTTCAACATTTTCGCTTAAGTTCCGTTTAAGGGCTGTTGGAGAATAGTTTTGAAGTTTTCCCCCCCGTGGTCCTAATTACAACGATATATTTTTATTCGTACACAAGTTCAAGATACCCAAGATAACCTAGCGATACTAACTAAAACTAAAAACTTCCTTCCAAACGTAAATTCCAAGAAGTGGAGTAGATACGGAGGAATGTCGCTCCCTTCAACATATAAACTATCAAATATCACCAATGAGAGAGCCTCTGTATGGGCGAAGACCGACTTTCTCACCCCTGTATTTACGCAATAACATCCCCAATAATTGGAAATATTAAATATTCGTGTAATGATTTCAGACGGTGCTGCGAAAACAAAAAAAAAAAAAAAAAGATTAATAGTAATAAAAGAATTGAATAATGATAGTAAATTTGATCCACTTACTTGGTTTGGGGTAGATACGGAGGAGTGTCGCTGCCTCCAACATACAAACTATCCAATATCCCATGTGACAGAGCCTCTGCATGTTCGAAGAACTATTTTATCTCACCTGTATTTACGCAATAACATCCCCAATAATTTGAATTATTAAATATTCGTGTAATAATTTCAGTCGGTGCTGCGAAAACAAACAAATTAATTAATAGTAATAAAATACTTGAATAATAATTATAGAACATTTTGAGGTTATAATTTGTATTACAATAACTCACTTCATTTATAATTCATTTCACAGATATACACCCACACAATACATTGCTAAAATTAGCTTCAAGCAGCATCAAATTAAGCTTAACGACTTGGCTATTTGAAAACTTTTGAAAATTGAAAATTAAATGCATAAATGGCCAATGGCAAAATATTGCCATCACCAGCGATCGTTAGTGTCATGGCATTGTTATCACGACCATAAAGTATCAATAACTCAATTTATGCTGTTGTTGTTGTTGTCGTTGTGCTGAGTTTTAAATGAAAGCAAACTAATTTTGTAATGAATGGCATGATTTATGACTAAGTAATGTTTACATGGGTGGTGCTAACAGTAGTGGCCAAACTAAAGAGTAAAAGGCTATAAAAGTGGACGCCAAAATAATTGAAAACATAATTTTGAACAAAGTTAAAAGAATATAAAAAATATTATAAAAACTCTTTACTTTACTAGTATTTTTTGGATTCTTCTATTCTCTTGAATCAGAACTGTAATTAATTTTACATTCATGGCTGTCATATGATTGTATTTGTTGCGGAAAGGAAATCCCAAATGAACAAGTAAAGCATATGTTACGTATGCATGTGTTTAATATACGTATTTGGCTTACCAGTATTCTCTTTCATTATGTCTTCATAGTGTCACCCGGGGATCAAGTGTTGGGAAATAAAATAATCTTGTTAGTTTCACATTTTCTTTTACTGCGGTCATTTATAAAAGATTTTTTTGTGAAGCTATTTCAATGTCATATGTAATGTCAAACATCGAAAAGAAAACCAAGTGTGTAGTATTGAGACAACGAAATTCTTAAATTTAACAAATGTCGATAACAAACTGTTGGTATCCGATAGTAGCGAACACGGCGAAGATACCACAAATCCAATCCCAGAGGATGGTATTGAATGTACACCGCCCAGCCAAGATGAGGAAAAGGCAGTAATAAACCGGCTGAAGAAAAATAAGGCAGCAGGCTTACCTGCCGAGGCGACACACTGATAAGGTGTATTCATCAGCTAGTTAGCACGATCTGGCAAGAAGAACGAGTACCCAACGATTGGAACTTGAGCATCATGTGCCCCGCCCACAAGAAGGGAGATAAGACTGTATGCTCTCACTACAGGGACATAAGTCTTCTCCATATTGCATACAAGATAGTATGTGGGATAATGTGCGAACGATTAAAGCCTATGGTCAATGAAATAATTGTGCCATACCAATGCGGCTTTAGACCTGGCAAATCCACCATTGACCAGATATTTACCCTGCTACAAATCCTGGAGAAGATCCAAGAGATGCAGATCGACACTTACCACCTTTTGGTCGATTACAAAGCAGCCTTCGACAGCCCCCTACGTTCAAAGGTATTCCAAGCCATCCTTAGTTAAAATAGGAAAGAACCTTTCCGAAGAGTTTAGTAGCATAAGAGGTTTCAGACAAAGTGACGGCCTCTCGTTGACGGTGAATATCGACGTCGTATGAACCGCGAGCTGTATCTGCTATACAACGACCTCAGATGTATCGAGATGTAAAGATTGCGTTGGCTAGGCCATATCATAAGAATGAGTGATGATGAACCGACTGAAAAGGCGTAAAAATACGTTCCACATGGCGGTGCACGCAGAGTTGACAGGCTTAGGCTTACATGGAGCAAACAAATGGATGAAGAGATGAAAAGGCGCCGTATTCCACAAAGCGAAACAGTAAACAGATATAGTTGGAGATCTTTTCTTAGTTCGGCTGATGGAACAAATATTCTGTAATGGGCCAGTTAAGTAAATAAGATAACGTATTTTATATAATTCTTTAAATAATAATGAGGAGCAGTTATACCCTCGGCTTTTAGGCTAACAACGGTATACACCCTATGATACGAGTAAAAATATTCCATAATTAAGATAATGTTTTTATAACGCCAGTATGTTTGGGCATAATCCGTTTTAAACAATGTTGATTCCTCCTTTACTAGCTGGTGTGATATGGTTCAAACTTTGGAACTTGTAATATTTTAACCAAACTTAAAAGGGGGACCAACCCATCTGGAACTTTATCCAAAAAATTCATAAATTTCCTTTAAACTGGTGCGCAAGGCAATCCACGATGTGGGTAAGCGATCTGGTCCATATTTGGAACAACTTAATATTCCTACCAAACATAGATCATACTTACTTACTTAGCTGGCCCATTACAGAACATTTGTTCTATAGAAAAATCTCAATTTCTCTCTGTCTATTGCTTCTCTTTCTGGAATACCGCGCCTTTTCATCTCTTCATCCACTTGTTTGCGCCATCTATTCTTTGGCCTGCCAATTCTGCGTGCACCGCCAAGCGGCTCATATTTATACGACTTTTTAGCGGGTTCATCATCGCTCATCCTTATGATATGGCCTAGCCAACGCAATCGTTGCATCTCAATACGGTTAACTATATTGATGCCGTTGTATAACAGATACAGCTCGTGGTTCATGCGACGTCGATATTCACCGTCAACGCAGATCGGTCCGTAGATCTTTCGAAAAATTTTTCTCTCGAACACGCCAAGCACTGCCATATCTGTTTGCGCAAGTACCCAGGCTTCGGAACCATACATCAGCACGGGTAGTGTCAGTGTTTTGTTAAGCGTTATTTTTGTTTGACGAGTTGTGGCTTTGTTTTTAAAGTGCTTACTTAAGCCAAAGTAGCATCTGTTGGCCAATACAATTCTTCTTTTTATTTCACAACTGATGTCGTTAGTTGTTTTTACGGCGGTGCCGAGGTATACGAAGCCTTTTACTACCTTAAAATTATAGGAACCAACGTCAACAGTTGGCCCGATCTCTATGGACGCAGTGCGCGTCGACACCATCAACTTAGTCTTCCCTCCGTTTACCGCCAGACCAACTTTAGCAGATTCTCCTGCGACCTTCATAAATGTATCTGTTACTTCTTTTGCTGATCTTCTCATGATGTCTATATCATCAGCATAAGCAAGTAACATGTGGCTATTGGTGTGGATTGTGCCACTTCTTTTGACGTTTGCCTCTCGAATAACCTTTTCCAGCAGGATGTTGAAGAGATCACACGAAAGGCTGCCTCTCCTCTTTTGGTACAAAATTCTTTCCTATTTTGACTAAGGACATCGTGTCAGTTAAAGTCATTTTACAAAGCCGAATGAGCTTAGCGGGGATACCAAATTCAGACATAACTTGGATTACCTTTTTAGGTGTCGATCTGCATCTCTTGGGTCTTTTCCAGGATTTGCCGCAGGGTAAATATCTGGTCAATGGTGGGCTTGCCTGGTCTAAAGCCGCATTGGTATGGCCCTATTATCTCGTTGACCATAGGCTTTAGTCGTTCGCACAATATCCCTGACACGATCTTGTAGGCAATCGGGAGTAGACTTATGCCACTATAGTTAGAGCATACAGTATTATCTCCTTTCTTATGGACGGGGCACAGGATACTCAGGTTCCTATCGTCGGCTACTCGTTCTTCCTGCCAGATAGTGCTAACTAGCTGATGAATACACCATATCAGCGTGTCGCCTCCGGTTTTGAACAGCTCGGCTGGTAAGTCATCGGCTCCTGCTGCCTTATTATTCTTCAGCCGGTTTATTGCTGTCTTTACCTCATCTTGGTTGGGCGGTATACATTCAATACCATCTTCTGGGATTGGATCTGTGGTATCTTCGTCGTCTTCGCTGGATACCAACACGTTTGAAAAATCCTCTTTCCACATCCTGAGCACACTATCTGTATCAGTTACCAAATTACCTTGCTGGTCTCTACAGGAGGAGATGCCTGTACCAAAGCCATCAGTTTGATGCTTCACTCTTTGGTAGAATTTTCGGACTTCATTCTGGCTCCTGTAAACACGATTTTTTCACACTCCCGTTTTTCCATCTCTCTCTTTTTCCTGCGGAAAAGACGTTCCTTATCTCTCCTTTTCTCCCAATATCTCTCTCCTGCGCTACGCGTTGCTACGGATTGTAAAGTAGCCCTATATGCCGCATTTTTCTCTTCGGTAGCAGCACGACACTCCTGATCAAACCATGGATTCCTTGGTGGAGGTCTCTGGTATCCTAGTACTGATTTTGCGGCTGTTTGTATAGAGTGGGCAATACTTTGCCATTGCGCTGATATGTTATCGGGTTGAGGAGTGCTTTGACTAAGCAGTTGGGCTTATTGAGTGGAATATGCTGTGGCTACCTGTTGTGATTGCAGCTTACCGATGTCTAATTTTCGTGTTGTATCTGTTCGTACTTTGTTTACTACGTTTAACCGGGTGCGTACCGTTACTGCAACTAGGTACTGGTCCGAGTCTATGTTTGCTCCTCGGAACGAACGCACATCCAACACGCTCGATGAATGTCTTCCATCTATCACAAGGTGATCAATATGATTTCTTGTTTTCTGATCTGGAGACAGCCAGGTGCCCTTATGGATGTCGAGATGTTTAAATCTGGTGCTGCTAACTACCATGTTTTTGCAGCTGCGAAGTCTATCAGCCTCATACCATTGGCAGATGTTTAATTGTTGAGACTGAATTTCCCGACTGTTGGGCCAAAGATATTCTCCTTTCCAATTTTGGCATTAAAATCGCCTAGAATGATTTTAATGTCATGGGCAGGACAACGGTCATATGTTTCTTCTAAGCTCTCGTAAAATATATTTTTGGTCTGTTTGTCCTTGTCTTCAGTGGGATCATGAGCGCAAATAAAGCTGATGTTGAAGAATTTTGCTTTTATTCGAATTGTAGCAAGTCTTTCATTAACGGGTTTGAATCTGGAGACCAGATGTTGTAACCTCCGACCAACTACAAATCCGCAAACAAACTCATGCTTTGTGTCATGGCAGTTATAATACAGTGCGTCACCTTTAGGTGTTGTTGTGACGCCTTTCCCGTTCCATCGTATTTCCTGTATGGCAGTAATGCCGGCCTTGTACTTTTCTAGTACACCCTTTTACCATTTTTTGGCGGTAAGTCCCATACGCCCTGAGATAATTATGCAAAAACTGTAAAATCATTTTGAAATATTTACTGGAGTTAGTCCTTATTGTTTATTTAGCAGCGATATAATGTTTTTCGTAGGCTTCCTGACATAATGGTCCAAAATCTCAAAAAATCCTTTGGTATCCACCAAAAATGGCTAGGGAGTACGATAAGGAGTGACTGATATTGGTCCAATCTTTGCACATTATAATATTTCTTTCAAAGTCAAATCAGGTTTTTGAATGTACTATATCGGACAACTCCTTTCGATGCCTCACTCACAAAATTTCCACTTAATTGCAGTTTAAGGGTTGTTCGAGGATGATTTTGAAATTTTCATCGAAGGCAGACCTTTTGATTCTGATTACAACGATGTAGTGTTTTGATGGGCAAGTCTATGCCTCCTGACATAATGATAAAGGTCTACTTCAAGAACAGGGGCAACCCCTATCGTGGCACCTAAGGAAGTTATGATCGAAGCGACCTCTTGTTCGAATAAGTATACATCTCCAACCAAATCGGCTTAGTGCCACCCTCCAAAAAATCCCACAAAACGGGCGATGGAAGTGAGTCAGCTGATCAATAAAGGTGCAGGCGCGAGCAGACGTAGAAACTATGGGTCTGTGACAGTGTTAACGGTCCTCAATCGACCAATCCAAAATTACAACAAGTGGTTATGAAGAGAATGATGTCGTCTGAGGAGGAGCCGCTGGCCGCGAAGAAGTGCACTGTGCACAGTCCGTCCAATCTTCTACGTCGTATGCCTCGGTAACAAAGAATTTTAGTGAAAAGATCACTACTGGAGAGACCAAAATCTCTTTAGTAAGTGTATCCTTTTAGAAACGCGAAGCTCAGCTCTTCGCAAAAACCATGCTCATCTAACCCGAAGCATTTCGACCATAATACTGATCACAATGGGCGCATCAGCGTTTGTCATTGATTACTTGCTGGTGGAAGGTCATTTTAATGACATTCTCTTGGTGGACGAGGTTGACCAGAGCGGCTCAAACATGCAGCTCAGGCAGGCTTTCTTTGTTAAGGCAGCAAACTGGCAGCTGTACCTATTACTGAGATACCATGTGGGTTCCTCCGCCTTGACTGGTGTTGGGAAGAATACTGAAGTTAGTCGAGAACAAGTAAAATAGTATCAGTCGGCTTTGCCGACAGAGATATACCCTCAGCCTATGTGAATTGAAACGTTCATCTACGGACAAATCGAATGTATTTAGAGTGTTTTCTGAATTTTGTAGTGGGTCATCGTATAACTTTTGGACCAGTATGCCAGGAAGCATGGACTTGTCTACGAAAACATAATAACGCTGTAAACAGGATAACAACGAACAGCATCGGTATACATTTCCAAAGGATCTTCGTGCTCCCCAGCCACTACATATGGTGCTATAGGGGATTTTTTACACCTTTCGGGCTGTTTTCTCAAGAAGTACAGATTTGCTTCAACGAAAATCAAAGTGAACCTGATCTATACCTGGTAGATATACTAGGATGTGTAAAGTATTGACCAAACCTGTCACTTCCTTTAATATTTATCGTACGTATAATTTTTCCGAAAAATTTTGAACTTTTGTGGGGGAGGTACCTGAAGGAGTAGGCAGATAGGGCTTATCTTAGAACTGAAACTAAGTTATTTCAGGCTGATAAGGTGTATTCATCAACTAGTTAGCACCATCTGGCAGGAAGAACGAGTACCCGACGATTGGAACCTGGTCATATTATGCCATGCCCATAAGAAAGGAGATACGACTGTATGCTCTAACTATAGGGGCATACGTCTTCTCCCTATTGCCTACAAGATAGTGTCAGGGATAATGTGCCAACGACTAAAGCCTATGGTCAATGAAATAATTGGACCATACCAATGCGGCTTTAGACCTGGCAAATCCACCATTGACCAGATATTTTCGCTGCGGCAAATCCTGTAGAAGACCCAAGAGATGCAGATCGAAACCTTTTTGTTGATTACAAAGCAGCTTTCGACGTAGGGGGCTACGATCAAAGGTATTCCATGCCATGTCTGAATTTGGTATCCCTGCAAAGCTCATCTGGCTTTGTAGAATGAAATTAACTGATACTCGATCTACAATTAAAATAGGAAAGAACCTCTCTGAAGAGTTTGGTACCAAAAGAGGTTTCAGGCTAGGAGACAGCCTTTCATGTGATCTTTTCAACATCCTACTAGAAAAGGTTATACGAGAAGCGAACGTCAAAAGAAGTGGCACAATCTACACCAATAGCCACATGTTACTTGCTCATGCTGATGATATAGAGATCATGGGACGATCAGTAAAATAAGTAACCGATACCTTTATGAAGGTCGAAGGAGAATCTGCTAAAGTGGGTCTGGCGGTAAACGGCGAGAAGAGCATGCTGATGGTGTCGACGCGCAAAACGTCCATTGAGATCGGACCAACTGTTGAAGTTGGTTTCTATAATTTTGAGGTACTAAAAGACTTTGTATACCTCGGCACCACCGTAAACACAACAAACGACATCAGTTGTGGAATAAAAAGAAGAATTGTATTGGCCAACAGATGCTACTTTGTCTTAAGTAAGCACTTTAAAAACAAAGCCACAACTCGTCAAACAAAGGTAACGCTTTACAAAACACTGATACTACCCGTGCTAATGTATGTATGAAGCCTGGGTACTTGCGCAAGCAGACAAGGCAGTGCTTGGTGTGTTTGACAGAAAAATTCTTCGAAAGATATATGGACCAATATGTGTTGACGGTGAATATCGACGTCGTATTAAGCACGAGCTGTATCTGCTTTACAACGTCATCAGTATAGATAAACGTATCGAGATGCAACGATTGCGGTGGCTAGGCCATATCATAAGAATGAGCGATGATGATCCCGCTAAAAAGGCGTATAAATTCTGGCCGCATGGCGGTGAACGCTGAATTGGCAGGCCAAAGAATAGATGACTCAAACAAGTGGATGAAGAGATGACATGGCGCGGTAGTCCAGAAAGCTAGTGCAGAGAGAGTTGGAAATCTTTTTTTTTGTTCGGCTTATGGAACAAATGCTCTGTAATGGGCCAGCTAAGTAAATAAGTAAGTACGATTTTGTTTGGAAACTGCAAGTCCTTTAAATGAGACTAAAGAAAATATTGTGGCAGTGAAAATTCTCTACAAAATTGACCCATATGATATTTTCGCAGGTGCAATGCACTGACTGTATCGTCTCCTAATAAAACAATGCCATACACGGCGCGCCTTAACTAATTTTAAATGAAAACCACTTACATCTGGGAAGATTTTGTGTATTCTGAAACAGCAATGTTCATAGATAAGAAAAATCCAAAAAAAAAAAAGAAAAAATTGCTGGAGGGATTTTTAAATAAATCGCGGTCAAAGTTCAAATTTTTTAAGTTTTTTCCGGTTTTCAGGAGTTTGCTTGGAAACCGCAAGTCCTATGGAAATGGGACTAAAGAAAATGTTGTAGAGATTTTCCACTGGCACAGCATACTCTTTAGGATTTGACTTGCCCTTTCAAAGCAAAATCTTAAAAAAAAATTGACAGCGATTTATTTAAAAATTCCTATAGAGATTTTTTCTTATTTTTGATTTTTCTCATCTATGAACATTGTAATTTCAGAATCAGCAAAAATTTCCCAAGTGTAAGCACCTTTCATTTACAGTTAGTTCAGGCCTACCATGTATTATGTGAAATCAAAAATATCATATTTTCAGTTTTGAGCAATTTTTACCCCATACATATTTACCGGTCATCCTTATAGAGTTTGTACGTCGTCCTCTCTTTCAATACTTAAATATTGTTTCCAAAAGTGGGTTACTAACGCGACATCTCAACCGAATTTTTTATTGTTCTTGTAAATGAATATTTGTCACAGCACATGTTAGTTTAATACCTTTTCGTCTGTTAAAAGGACCACTTGAGATAAGAGAAGGAGAGACAAAAATATGTCCTTGACTTTTGCATATTAAAAACAAACAGGACGATTACTTAATTTCATTCCAATTTTAATTTGAATAAAAGAATTTTGAATAAAAAGAAATCAAAATTGATTTAAAGATGAAAAATGTATCATTTTACATGAATCCTTTATCTTTTACTTTTGTAAGAAGCTGATGCTCAATTTCAACTTAATCTTCATCGCCATGACGATTTCGTATTTTTTCTTAATTTTAAAGGATTTAAAAATATTTAATTTATTTTGTTTTGCTGACGCACATATTTTCTACGTGTTTTGATTTTTTTCTTATTTCGTTGGGGTGAAGAGTTGAATTTAATTTGCTTTGCATATTTTAATAAGGTTTTATTTTTCTTAGTCGTCGTTTGGCGTTTGTGAGAAGCAAGCAAATTATTTTATTAAATTTTTTTATGCTTGTGGCAGGCATTCATTAGAATGCTTAGATTTAATAAAACGGATGTTGCTTTTCATTAATGCCATGGCGAGAATGTTATGGCCAGTCTTGTTTAAATCATGTTGCATGAATTTCTTGGTAAATTAGTGGTGGCGTGTTTAGAGTTGATTTTTTGCAGCTTTTATGTGGTTTATTGAAAGCAATGAATAAAAATTCGAGCTTTTTATAATTTAATTAGAATAATTTTATTTGTTTCCTTTTTCAGTTTGGTGGTCATTCAAAGGGATCTGGAAATAAAAATATAAGCACAATACACAATAGGAGTATATTTTTCTCTTCTCATCATTCAAGCTTTAATACCCTCCAATAATAAAAAAATGTTTATTTATGATAAATGCCATTAGTTTGCTTCTTCTTCGAAATGTCATCAAATGTCTTAAAATGCTGGTTAACTTTGTACGTTTCCTTCTAGTCCAAACCAAAAAAGTCATTTATTTTCCTTAGATTTCATTCGCTCACATTTCTCTTCAACACTTTCTTTCATTATTTCTTTCAATTTATATTCTGTGAACAATATTTCATTTTCAATAAATTCTTTGATGCGCGAAAACTCATCTACGGTATCCTGCTGGGAGACGACGACTATCGCACATAGTCTGCCATTATGGTGAACGTTCAAAACCAATTGCAAAGGAGTGTCGCAATGGGGAACAAACACTTCTTCTCATTACCGGATGTGAAGGAATTTCACAAAAGTAACTAGGCGGTATAAATTGTAAGACACGTTAGAGATCTACAAACATGTACATACATATGTTTCTATTTATTTGAAGGATATATAACATACGAAATAAAAATTTAGAATTAATGATTTATTGTCAGTTTTAAGTCCTAGTATATATGTTTATCGAGTACTGTATCAGTATGTACTAGTATAGGGCTTTTGAACTATGTCTTACTAAAGTATTTGGCCAACAAGGAAAAAAGCGATTCTGTTCGATTTTAACATGACAAAGTCCAGGTCTTATCTTGGTTTCTCATGTTTCCTAAAGTAACAAGTAAAAAAAGATCAGTCGGCTTCGCCGACAGAGATATACCCTCAGCCTGAATTGAAACTTTCATCTACGTTCAGATCTTCGAACAGACCTTAAACTGCGCTTAGACACAAATGTTAAACTTTTGTGGAGGAGGTACCTCCATTTTAGAAGTTAAACTAAATTTGGACAAAATGTAAGGATATCCAAAGTTTGGACCAAATTTGTTCGAGATATATCGTGCATACCATTTAAGTGACATTTTATTAATATTCAAGGGAACTACCGGAAGTTGTTTGCCGGTATTGCCTATGTTCGAACTGATAGTACGACAAAATATCAGGAAGGCCAAATTTTGGACCAAATCGGTTAGTTCGAGAGTTATTGTGTTCTCCAGCCACTACATATGATGCCATAGGGGTTTTTACACCTTTCTGGCAAAGGCAGCGTATGCACTTTGCTTCAAAAAAATCAAAGTGATTCGAGAGTAGGTCTTAAAGTGAACTTATCCGTAATTTTGTGATAGGTACCCGAGGGAGTGCACAAACATAGTCCATATTCGAACCTGATCTAAATCTGGTAGACATATTAGGATGTGCAAAGTATGGATTACATCGGTCACTCCCTTCAAGAGTTATAGTGCGCACAATTGTTCCGAACATTTTTAAACTTTTGTGGGGGAGGTACCTGAAGGAGTGAACCGATATGGCTTATGATCTAACTTAAACTATGTTTAGACAAAATATTACGAAGGCCAAATTTTGGACCAAATCGGTTGATCCGTTCGAGAGTTGTCTTGCGCTCCAACCACTACACATGGTGTCATAGGGGTATTTGCAACTTTCAGGCTATTTTCTCAGAAAGTATGGACTTGCCCCTAATGGGACATGTACCATCGTAAGCGGGGCAGTGAATACAAGTTGCTGTAACAAAAATTAAAGAGATTCGAGGACAGGTCCTAAACTGAACTTTTCCGAAATTTTGTGTGGGAGGTATCCGAAGGAGTGGACCGATTGAGTCCATACTAAAACCTCATCTAAGTCTGGTAGACATTTTACGATGTGCAAAGTATGGTCCGAATTGGTTACTCCCTTCAAGAGTTATAGTGCGCACAAATTTTCCGAACTTTTGTGGGGGAGGTATCGGAAGGAGTGAACTGATAAAACCCATTTTCGAACTTAATCTAAGTTTGGACAAAATATTACGAAAGCCAAATTTTGGACCAAATCGGTTCATCCGTTTGAGAGTTATCGTGCGCACCAGCCAGACAGACAGACAGATGGACGGACATTGCTAAATCGACTCCAAATTGTCTGAAACACATTTCGTCCAAACATACTTGGAGTCTAAAACCATTATTTCGATGAGGCACATTTTGCGCGTATGAAAGTATATATATATATATATATATATATATATAGCATAAATGCGGAGGGTATAAAAACGCTTGGAACTTGGGTTAATAGCCCATGTGTATACATGGAGAATAACAAACATTTTCATATAGCTGAAATTTGGTATATCTTAAGAATAATAGACTTTAGGAAAGAGAGAGTGTTAAACCGGGATCTTTCTATAAAACGGAAAAACGTCTTTATTTCATGAATATCACAAATGTCAATCATGTAGAGAATTTTAATTGCTGCAACATTTTCCTTTGTCCCTAAAAAGCTCCTAAACATGTCAACTTGAATCGCGATTTATTTAAAAAGCGCTCCGGCGAGTTTTTTGTTTTTTCTCATCTAGAACATTGTAGTTTCAGAATTCGCAAAAACTTCCCAGGTGTAAGCACCTTCCATTTAAAGTTGCTTCAAGAGCACCGTGCTAAGTATTACAATTTGACTTAACCAACTACCATAACTCGTGCACAAATGTGTTCGAACGCATCTGTGATAAGATCTTATGGAGAGGTCATAAACACACACTTCGTTATCTTACATGTGACAAGCGAACATGATACATATGGTTATCAGTCTGCAGTCTAGATTACATCCATCAATCTACCTAAGACATACCACATGCGACAATGGGAATTCTAATCTAATTATATTCTATTCTCAAAAGGATTGTATTTTAAAAAAGTAGATCCCTGTTCAACTAGAAATTTCTCTACTCTACATACCAAAACATTCGCTATTTACACCCTACGTCACAATAGGGAAAGGGTATTATGAGTTTGTTTTTCGAAAAATTCATGTAACACCGCAAAATATTCGTCGTAGACCCTCCATGTGTCATACCAAAATTCATATGTCGACGAGATAAAGCGATTTTGAGATGTGTGTCGTCCGTCCGTCTGTCCGTCCATTGATAATTATACGCAAATTGGTAAAATTTTTAGTATAATGACTATATCTTTATTGCTGGAACACATGTTCCACCATCGTAAGTTTTATTTGAAAGTGGAACTCTTGACCTTTCCATTGATTCAAATTATGTTGATGTATTTGGTCAGATAACAGAGTTACATCCTATTTTGTACAGGGATCCCTCAGTGTTAATTGTGTAGAGTAATAATAATCACGCTCGATATCGCAGTTATAGCTCAATACTGAAACATTTTAGCACGAGGTAAAAGTTTTGGTCAAGGAGAATGTCAGTCGTCTTGGATAAATTTACCCTAATTTTTGTGGGAAAAATATTCAAATATAGTTCTTGTTCCATACTTTGAATACTTGAAAACTAAATCTTGACCTATCCGTTGATGCATATTGTAGCAATCTATCGGTTAAATAACAAAACTACTATTGCCGAACATATAAGTGGGTTACTTTGTCATTTTGGTTTGTTTGCAAAAGTGGAAAAGTTTTCAAATCATAATAATTCCCAGTTTTTTAAATTGATACAAATTACAATTCTGTACTGGGTCTGATGTTTGTGTACCTTCTTTGGTAAAATGCAATGCAATACCTCAAAATATTAGTCGTTTTATACCTCAGCCTATAGGCTAACGATGGTTTATACACTTTGATACGACTAAATATGTGTCTAATCGAAATAATGGTTTTAAACTCCAAGTATGTTTGGCAGAAATTAGTTTCAGACAATTTGGAGTCGATTTAGCCCGGTCTGTCTGGCTGGCGCAATGAAATTTTGAAGTTCGTAATATCTCGATATTAGTTCAAGTTCGAAAATGGGCCATATGGACCCAATCCTTCTTCCCACGCAAAAGTTCACAAATTTTCTGAAAAATGTTGCGAACGATAACTCTTGAAGGGAGCAATCGATTTGCTCCCAACTTTGCCCATCATATTACTTCTTCTAGACATATGTAGGGTTCGAATATGGACTATATCGGTCCAGACCTGCGGGTACCTCACACACAAAATTTGGGAAAAGTGCAGTGCGAGGACTAGTCTCGGATCTCGTGATACAAAACAATATATTTTATTATTTTTTTTTTGGTCAGAGCTGAGGTTATATCTTCGTCAGTACAGCGGTAAAAGTCGTCTAATGCTATTTTTAAATTATTTTAATTTAATTTTTAATACAAATTTAAAAACAAAATATAACGAGTCGCAATAATATAAAATAAATTCCGTGTAAAACTAGGGCAAGTGGTGTAGGGTATCACATGGTCGGTCCGTCCGACTATAGCCCTCTCTTACTTGCTTTATTATAAAATCAGTCTGTTCAGAGAGGGTAGAAAATTTAAAGGTCTCTATGTATTAGTCACTTTTGGTAATGTTTACCATGTATCAGAAGAAATCTTACTTACTAAGCCGAACTAAGAAAAGATTACCATTCTTCTATATTTGGAGGATCACGCTTTTTGATCTCGTCTTCTTCCACTAGTTTACTCCAACGAAGCATTGGCCTTCCAGTTCTGCGTGTACCCCTTTTTATTAAGTTCATCATCGCTCATTCTTATGACATGGTCTAGCCAACGCAATCGTCTTATCTCGACTCGTTTAACTATACTAATAGCCGATACAGATAGTGGTTCACACGTTGTCGATATTCACTGTCAACGCATATTGGCCTTTAGATCTAGCGAAAAATTTTTCTCATAAACTACACAAGCACAGCCTTATCACCAAGGCTTCGGAACTATACATTAGCTTTGGTAGTATCAGTGTTTTTAGTGTTGTTTTTGCTTGACGAGATGTGGCTTTGTTTTAAAACTGCTTACTTAAGACAAAGTAGCATATGTTAGTCAGTCAAATTCTTTTTTATATTTCACAAAAGATGCTGTTGGTTAAAAACATCCATAGTTGGCCCGAGTTATATGGATGCATTGCGCGTCGTTACCTTCAATTTGGTCTTGTAGCCGTCTACTATCAGACTCAGTTTGGCAGATTATTCTTTGATTTTCTTAAAGGTATCAAGTACTTCTTTTATTGATCGACGTTGATGTCAATATCGTCAGCAAGTAACATGTGGCCATTGGTTAAATTGTATAACCTATAAATAAATCGTATAACCTTTTCCAGCAGGATGTTGAAGAGATCACACGAAAGGCTGCATCCTTGAATGATACCCTGGTTACACTTAATCGGATTCACCCAGTAGGTTTGGGTTTCAAATGTCAATTCCATAGCGCAAAAAAAAAAAAAACAGGGCAAATGCACAAAACGACCACGAAAACGCGACAAAATCGATTAGTTGTCAATGAGAGCCATACCTAAAATTTTCTGAGCAACATTTTTGCAGAACATTTTAAAGCTGAAAAACGTCATCTTGTGGTACTTTTATAGCGGCTCCTAAAATGAAGAACGAAAAGGACATTGAAGGAAGCGAGTTAGAAGGTCGAAGTGCTCTACGAAATAATCCTCATTCGACTTGACTGAAGACATGTAATCTCAAAAATAAGCTAAAACAACAGTGAACAAAGACATAACGCTAATTCCTGAGGGCTTATAGGGTCTCCAGCAAAATATTCATCACGCCATAACGCGGAAGTTAGACTCACGGCGGATCTGTCCTTCGAGGTTCTTAATATACTCACCAAGGACATCCATCCCCAAAAGGAATTATGTCTTCCCCAGACTTTCACCTCCATTTTGTTGCATATTGTAATTAGAGCACGTAGTCTTAGCTCATTTCTAACTAGCTGATCCATACCAGCTAGTAAGCTTGTCTCCTTCTTCAGCCGGGTTTTGCTGTCTTTACCTCACCTTGGCCGGGAAGTATATATTCAATACCATCTTCTGGGAAGTATATATTCAATACCAACTTCTGGAATTGAATATGTGGTATCTTCGTCGTCTTCGCTAGTATTGGATACCAACAGTTTGGAAAATGCTCTTTCCATATCCTGAGCTCCCTATATGTATCAGTTACCAAATTACCTTGCTGGTCTCTACAGGAGGATGTGTCTGTACCAAAGCCATCGGTTTGATGTTTCACTGGTAGCATTTTCGGACTTCATTCTGGCTCCTGTCCATTTCGACTTTTTCACACCACAGATTTTCCATTTCTCTCCTTTTTCTGGTGAAAATAAGCCCTACTTTTCCCCCGATACCTCTCACGTGCGTTACACGTTGCTACAGATTGTAGAGTAGCCCCATATACCGCATTTTGCTCTTCGGTAGCAGCACAACACTCCATGGTTCCTTGATAGAGGTCTCTGTTGTCCAAGTATGGATTTTGCGGCTGTTTGCATGGATTGAGCAATATTTTCCCATTGTGCTGATATGTTATCGGGACGATGAATGCATTGGTAAAGCATTTGGGCCAGTTGAGTGGAATATGCTTTGGCTATGATTGCAGCTTGCCGATATCTAACTTCTGTGTTGTGGCTGTAATCTGGCACATGCCTTGCTGCAACAATGGTACATCCTACACACTCGATGAATGTCTTCCATCTATCACAACGCGCTCGACTTGATTTCCTGTTCTTTGACCTTAAGACAGCAGGTGGCCTTATGAATAGAGATGCTTTAATGTCTTCTCCATTCAGGCCAGTAGAATATTGACTTTGCCTTTCCTAATGCCAAAGAAGAGTTTGTTCACCAATGTTCATTTTCGCCGGGTATTTCAGCAGCTTAGCCGTCGCACTTTATCTTGATTAACCAAGCTCTGTCAAGACCTTGTTTTAATTTCCTGGGCCGGGATTAGCCGATGTCGTCCCATGTGCCGCTAAGCTTACCTATGCTTTTTTCAGGACTCCCTTTGAATACACGTCCATAAATTTGATCACCCTGAAACCAGAAGAATCTTCGTTTCTAAGAACATGCTCCACAACATATTCAGACACCTTTGGGCAATACCTCACACAAATTAAAAATGTTCGCTTATGTGCAGTTTAAAGCCTGTACACGCAGAAAAATATAGGCTAAAAATATGTTTGGATCCAAACAAAAATTTGTTTGGGACTGGGTTGCGTTGCAAACAAATATATGTTTGAATCCAAACATAGTTTGTTTGGGTCCAAACAAATATAAGTTTGCTACATTTTGTAACATATCTCAATTTTATTTGTTTGGGTACCAATATATCTTTTATGGGTGGAGAGAGGATTTTTTTAAAGAGCGTTACAACATGGTTCTAACTTGTATTATAATAAAGAGCTGTTTGTATGGTGTAATAGAAGACGCAGAAGCGACGACGAGAGGGTGAAAATACAGTTTTTGCTTTGTATGCGGCCAAACGCTAGTGTTTCGTTCTGTGTTGTTGTTGCAATTTATTCTTCAACAGGCATGTTATTCTGTACCTCACAGCCAAAGCGAAGAAAAAAGAAAATATGTAATGGGTTAATATTTGTTGTTGTGTTTGGTCGTTATTGCGAGAAAGGCAGTTTCTTCTGGACTATCTTTCAATGTGGGTCGCTCTAGTCGGTAAAGTGAATAAATAAATCAGTGTTTTGTGTTTTCTTAAAGTAGTAGTTCTTTGTTGTAAATTTAAACCCAATACATTTTATAATTGGTCATTTTATAATTGAATAAACAAAAAATGAATGAAAAACGCTATGGGACATATACATAGATATAATATGTAGGCGTCTGTTGTTGCTTTTGTATTTGGTATTTCTATGCATTTTAATGAAAGAAAAAACCCCACCGTTTATAAATGTGTATGTATGTGTCTGTTTGGATCCAAACATACATATATTTTTGTTTGCAGGACCCAAACATATGTAATGCTGTAAAATATGTTTGGACATATGTTCTCTCTAACATTTTTTCCTCCGCGAATGTTCTCTCTAACATTTTTTCCATGGCTACTGCACATGATAACTATAGAAAGCAATGACTCTCATTATTAGATCCAGTTCCAAAATGGACAATGTTGGTGCATTCTTTCAAGAACCTCACTCACAAAAATTCAACACTTTAATCCAGTTTAAGGTCATACATCTCTCGCACTTCATTTTTAGTAGTCTTTGCTACAACGCTATAATTGTGTTCTCCATACATATCGAATATTCAAAAAACTCCACCCATATTTGAAAGACTGTATGGATTGGCTATCTTATTGGAGTATTCAGGCTAACCTACGAGGAGGTTATTTATTTTTAAAATTAGAAATCTATTCATAGTAATAATTAGGTTCAGTATTTTCGTTAGCGTTTTTGGTACAAACATAGGCTTGGGCAAGCCGAAAGATTCTTTTTTACTTGTACTGTCCCCCCATATCTTTTGGATTTGCCAACTGTAATTGCTCTTATGAAGACTTAATCAAAAAGTTTCATTGTTCATTTTTACTATTTGCGAAATTGATCCTTTGGGACAAATAGACTTATAGTTAAATGCTGATAGGTATTTTTTATTTACATCTTTAAATAAAGAGTCAATAAATAGTTATGATGATTTCCCTTTTTATCCTATTCCAACATTGGCATAAAAAGAACCTTGTCCCACATCGAATGAAAGGAGTGTCTGCTTTTTTATGGTTACTGTTATGGCTATTAATATTCAACAAATGTAAATACATTTTGTATACAAAGCAAGAAAATCCTTTTGTTTACCTTTCTTACTATTTCTTATATTCAAGATATGTATGAGTGTATGTGTGTGGTGTACACAATGCCAAATCCAATTTTTGCGGTCAAGTTTCTTTACTGCTCTGCAATAACCATAAAATCATTGCCATAAATGTCGTTGTTGTATCAAAAGGTAGTTGGTCTCCTTTGTGTTCATTGGCTTTTGTATAAAAAATAAAGAGGGGACAAACAGAAAACGAAGATAAATATTATTTATTGGTTTGTTTATTAGCCAAAAGAACCACAAACGTGTGTTTTTTGCTACATGTGAATGGGTGCAACAGATTTCAAACAGCAATTTATGATAACGTTTTGGAGGGTATCATGTGGAAATTGGGGAGTGGGAATGCTCCTTAAATTAAATAGTTTTTTTTTAATTAATTTCTGGTTAGAGACGAGCTTACTGCCCAAGATGCTTTTTGAAAAAGGAAAGCCGACGATACGAACCCATACAATCTCCACTGTGTGACATGCATGTTTCGCCTTTGGTTGTGTCTGAGGAGCCTTCCTAAACCAAAGGCGAAACATGCATGTCACACAGTGGTGATTGTGTGGGTTCGTATCGTCGGCTTTCCTTTTTCAAAAAGCATCTTGGTCAGTAAGCTCGTCTCTAACGAGAAATTAATTAAAAAATTGATAAAAAATGACCTTTGCCTAATAGGCAAAAATTTTCAAATTAAATAGTTTTTGTTTGGGTAACAAAGCGAAAAGCGGAATTAGATTAGATTAGATTTTTATTTTGCTTCTTTAAATTCAATTTATAAAAAGTAACATTAATTAATTGTAATTAATATCTTAAAGACAACAAAATTATATATTCTTATTTTGACAATAACTTTTACAAGTTGTCTGTCTAAGCCGTTATACATTTATAAAATATTTTAAATTAAGGTGAACTCTTTCAATTTTAATTTCTAAAATTCTTCACGTATTATGAGTTTCCTATAATTGAGTGCATCTCTGACATAATTATACAGGGGTTCAAATCCATTTTCTGTAATTCCATTTAAAACATTTACTAGATCAATCTCCTCGAGATATGTACTTCCGAAGTAGCGTATTCTAATGTCTCTTAAAATTGGGCATTTGGCTAAGAAATGTTGCATATTTTCGACTTCCATTGTGTTGCATAATGTACATCGTTTACTTTCTTCATTACCCTGGCCATTACCATTCAGTGGCAATATATCCGCTCTCGTTCTCATGATTATTGAAATTTTGTCTAAGTTCCATATATTAGCCATATAATCCACGCCTACATCTGGACTGAGGAAACGATAGAATCTGGTTGGGCTATTATTAGCCTTTTCTTTCATATGTATATAACTTTGTGTTTTGAGTTGGTTTAACATAGAGTTTGTTTGCAAGATCCAGTCTATTGACGCTGTGTTCGTATTTGAGAATATTATATTATTTTGATCTGCCAAAGCAGTTAAAGATTTTGCCCAGAATACTTTCTTCTCCCACACTTTTAAAGCGAGTATATGTGGTAGACGCTGCATTTTGTATTTATAGATCACCTTTTGAATATAATCTACGTGCAGTTTAAGGGTATAAAAGTGGTTGTCCTGTATATCTGTTTCCAAGGACAGAATATAATTCGGTATATTGTCTGGCAATCGCAGAACTCTTTTCAAAAAATATCTTTGTAGCTTGTCTACCTCCTCAAACCAACCGAATCCCCACACTTGCGCTGCATATGCCTGTGTTGTTCTACAAACACTTAGAAATACTTTCCATTTTACTACCAGCGATATCTCCGGTTTCTTTAGAATGTCCTTCCACGTTGCGTTAATACATATTTTCGATTTCATATTTCTGTTTAAAACATGCTTGGTGAATGTCATTTTTGGAGTTAAAATAACCCCTAGGTAACAAAATTCATTAACGACTTCGATGTCTTGGTTATGATACTGCCACTTATCATCTGCCGATAAACGGCCGCCATTTCGGAATACCATGATCTTAGATTTTGCCAAATTTACTACCATGTTCCATTTCTGACAGTAATCTTCCAACTTCAGTATCATACTTTGCAGTACCTTTTTATCATCCGCTAATATGACAATGTCATCAGCGTAAAGCAAAACTCGGATATTCACGGTATCTATCAATAAGCCTCCCTCCAACCAATCATGAATATCGTTTATATAGAGAGTAAACAGTAGTGGCGATAGTAAACATCCTTGACGAACTCCTGTGTACGTGTTGAAATGTTCCGATACTGAATTTCCTGTCCATACAACAGACTTTGTGTTTTTGTATACATTTTCTATGAGACTGACCATTTTTGTTGACATTCCCATAGTGTGCAGTTTATATATCATAAGTTTTCTGGAGATCATGTCGAACGCGGCCGAGAAATCAACAAAAAAGGCATACACCTTTTTCTTTTGATTTAATTTCAGATGTACAATAGAAGCCAGGTTGAATATATTATCCACAGTTGAGTAGCCTGGTCTGAAGCCAGCTTGGAACTCATTCAAAATATTGTTATTTTCTACCCAGAGCTTAATACGTTTGTTTAGAATCCCCATAAGTATTTTGGCTGACGAATTCATGAAGGATATTCCTCTGTAATTACCTGGTTCGTTTATGTCTCCTTTTTTGTGTATTGGAAAAATTACTGATTCTTCTATTATATTGTCTATCTGTCCTGAATTGAAAATTTTGTTATACTGCAGTGCCAGCTCTGACAAGAGTTCATGAGATGCATTCTTGAAAAACTCATTGTGCTTTTTAAAATGTCTCTTATTTCAAGTACATCGATGTCTCTGTCTAAATCATGGTCAGCACGATAGAAGACTGCATATTGAACATCTTCCGCGAATTGTCGCTGATTTAACAACTTATCAAAATATGTTCTGAACTCTTTGGATGATATATTTTGACCGATGTGCAAATCTTGGCCTCGTAACTGCCTCGCAATTTTCCACCATTGTTTGCTATCTGAAGTATAGGAGAGTTTTTCCTGAAGTTCTCTTATATACTCTTTCTTGCTTTCATTACATGTTTTTTTGTATGCACTCACAGCTGCTATGTAGTCCCTTTTATCGTCTTGCTTATTTGTTTTTCTGTATATATTTAAGAACTTGAATGAATTTTTGCGTGCTATTTCACATTTTTTATTAAACCAGTTCGACTTATTTGTGCCATGTTCTTTAGGAATCTTCATTTTTGCTGCCGACTGTGTTATAATGCTGGATATATCCTTTAAACCCCTCACTTTTGCGTTGTTTTTCGCTGCCAGTAGGTTTTTATTCAACTTCTGCCTATAATTTTCATCCTGTATTTTCCATTGCAATTTTGGTAGTAAATTTAACTTTTCCTTATTCAGTGGAGTTTGTTCTACTTCTACTTCTATTTTCAGAGGCAAGTGATCTGACCATATTTTCTCTTCAACTTCAAAGCTTTTTATAAGTTTCAGACCTTCAAAGGACACTGCAGCGATGTCATTCACTGAACTTCCTGTGGCGCTTACAAATGTATGATGTCCATTTTCATCTCCGTCGGTTCTGCCATTTAAAACTATCAACCCATTATCTTCGCAAAATTCTATAAACTGTCTTCCTTTTCCGTTTATTACGGTGTCTTTTGATGACCTTGCTTCTAATCCTGCCTTGAATTCCGCCTGTAAAAAACTTCCGATGTTTTGTTGGAGATTTCCGATTCGGATATTCATGTCTCCTGACAATACAAGTCGACTGTCGTTTAAATCTTTAACAGCCTCCTTTACGTTTTCAAATTCTCTTGACCAATTTTCTCCTCTTATATAGACAGGAACGAACACAAAACTTGTTTCCTTTGTAAGTATTTTTATTATATCAATATTATATCCCCTCTGGTACTCATGTTTTATTCCACATCTATGTAAATCTCTTTTTACTCCACACAATATACCTCCACTTGCTCTTCCATAGGAGTGAATCCGTTGAGCATTTTGCCAATATAGATAGAACTCGCTGAAATATTTTGACCATCCAGTTGTTTCGCCTTCTACTACATGTGTTTCGATTAATGCAAACACTTCAAAGCCTTTTACATATTCAAAGAACTCGGGGTACAGGCATTTGCTTTTTAAACCATGTACGTTATATGAGAGTATTTTAAACGGTTTATTTGAAAATTTACTTAAAGCTAGATCATTCTTCTTTGTTGCAAAATTGTTTATATTTTCTAGTTTTTTGTATATAATGAGTTTTTTATAATGTTGTATTTCAAATTTAGATTAAATTCTTCTCCATACAATTGTAACAAAACATCACGAGCATTGGAAGTACCGCACACCAATCTTTTCTCCGCGTTCCATTTGAACCATTTATTTCCAATCCTTATTCTGTCATCTCTGACTTTCACCGCATGTTTCTTGCTGAATGCTATTAATTGCCGTCTCATCTTTATCAAAACAACCTTATCCATTCTTCGCTCTGCATTTAAGTCGCGCTCTATGAAGATATTGGTTCCTTTTAAGTTACCAGTCTTACCAAGTATCATTTCAGCGTCGCTTTCTGCTTCAAATTCTACAAGAACTGCTACTAATCCATTTTTCTGATACAAAGATCTAACTGTTCTGATTCTTGTATCCATATTTACTTTGAGCACATCCTGGCACATTCTTCTTATTTCATATATGTTTGCTTGTTGCGAGTTAAGTCCTCTTATAACCAGGTTTTTTCCTCTTAAACCATTTTCCAAATCAGTTAAGCGTTTCTTGATCATACCATTTTCTTTTTTGAGAAGCTCCATCTCGTGTATCAAGCCATCATTAATCACCTTTAAATGTGACACTTCTTCTGTGAGCGTATTAATTCGCCCCAAAACTTCCTCATTGCATTCTTTTATAATTGCCTTCAAATTGGCCACACTTATGTCCGAAACTTTCTGTTCATTATTCATTTTGAACAATTTTGGTATATTTTTTGATTCTCCTTCTGGAGATAAATTATTTGCCTTTCTCTTTTCCAGCTTGTACAAAAATATATATTAGTTACTTAGAGCCACTGTATTGTTTTGAGTTAACGGCCAAACTTCTCTATTGTGAATCAACAATATCTAGTAGGGGTGTAAAAACGGCCTCTTTTGGCTATGACACATATGACAGCTGTCAGCTGTTTTTTTATTGATGTTGATGTTTATTTATCTATTTCGGACACCGGTTAAGATACAAAGTTTTGTTGCGCAATTTTATAGAAAATGTTGCTGGATTTTAATTATTTTTTGTTTATTTATTAGTCAATTTAATGCAAAATACATTGCAGTTTTCACTATCCAGTTTGTGTTTTATAATGATGAAGTGAATGTGATATATTTTGATGCCTGATTCATCCTCTTCCCGCCGTGAGGATCTACTTTTCCGGAGCTCACACAAAAGGCGTACGTACGGTTTAACAACACACGGAATTAAAAAGATCGGAAAACTGCTTTAAAATCTTGTTTTTATTTGTCTATCTATCTAAAGGACATTGGCGAATCTGGATCTGGAATTTTCGCACTCTTTATGGAAAAGGTGCAGTTTACGCATTGACAGATGTAATTGAAAAATATATGGCAGGAATTACGATGGGCACCTAAAGGTAACGTACCGTATTGTAGTCGGAGATTAAAACATCTGGTCTAATGCTACACCCCAGTGAATGAAAGACTTGCTACAATACGGATAAAAGCAAAATTCTTCAACATCAGGACGAACAGACCAAAGACACATTTTACGGGAGATTAGAAGAAACATATGACCGTTGTTCTGCCCATGACATTAAAATTATTCTTGGCGATTTTAATGCCAAAATTGGAAAGAAGAATAGCGTTGGCGCAACAGTCGTCAAATTCAGTCTCCACAGTGAAACATCGGACAATAGAATGAGGCCGATGCGCAGCGGCAAAAACATGGTAGCTACAAGTACCAGATTTAAGCATCTCGACATTCATAATGACACCTGGCTATCTCAAAATTAGAGAACAATAAATCAAATTGATTACGCTGTAATAGATGGAAGACATTCATGGAGCGAGCTTGAATCACAACAGATAGCCACAGCATATTCCTCTCAACTGGCCCGATTGCTCAATTAAAGCACTCCTCGTCCCGATGATATATCAGCACAGTGCCAAAGTATTGTCCACTCCATGCAAACAGCAACAAAATCCATACTTGGAATCAGAGACCTCCACCAAGAAAACCCTGATATCACCAGGAGTTTCGTGATGCTACCGAAGAGAAAACAAGTAAAAAAGAATCAGTCGGCTTTGCCGACATAGATATACCCTCATCCTGTGTGGATTGAAATACTTTTTTCCCAAAAAAAACTTATGTATTTAGGGGGGTTTTCAAAATTTTTGGCGTATGAACCGACAAAAATATGGATAGCATTAAGGCCCAAAAAGGGCTTTTTTATCACACTAGCCTTCGAAAAACATAACGTCGCTGTAAATAGGGCCACTAGGAAAACCTTCGGTAAAAAGTCCAAAGGATCCTCAGGTTCGAGCTCTCAGGCCACTACATATGGTGCCATAGGGGTTTTTTTTACAACTTTCCGGCTGTTTTCTCAAGAAGTATGGACTTCCCTCTGAAAAGACTTTTACTGTCTTAATTGAGGCAGCGAATGCTGCCTTCGAACTAAAACTAACATTAACATTGTTTCACAACATCCCATACGGGACAAGGGAGACTTCTCTCATATCAATGAGTGCACCCCGATTCATATTTAGCTCAATGATATGGGACCTACTGTTTATCACCGAGTCACAACGGCGTGTCTTAAGACACCACTTATGGAGAAGTTTTTCAAGGCTGAAATACTCAGGAAATGTTTTACTGAGGGGTATTTTGCCACCGTTGAAAAAATGTTTGATGTTGCTTGGCCGGGGAATCGAACCCCCGGCCTTCTGCGTGCAAGGCGGGCGTGCATACCATCGCATCACGGTGGCACTAAAACTAAGTTTGCACAAAATATTACGAAGGCCACATTTTGGACCGAATCGGCACATCCGTTCGAGAGTTATCTTGCACTCCAACCACTACACACGGTGTCATAGGGTTTTTTTGTACCTTTCAGGCTATTTTCTCAGGAAGTATGGACTAGCCCCTGATGAAACTTATAGCGTCGTATGGGGGACAGTGAATACATGTTGCTACAACAAATATCAAAGCGATTCGAGAGCAGGTCCTAAACTGAACTTATCCGAAACTTTGTGTGGGAGGTACCCGCAGGAGTGGACCGATTGAGTCCATATTGGAACCTAGTCTAAGGCTGATAGAAATTTCACGATGTGCAAAGTATGGACCAAATCGGTTACTCCCTTTAAGAGTTATCGTGCGCACAAATTTTCCGAACATATCCGAACTTTTTTGCGGGAGGTACCGGAAGGAGTGGACCGTATAAGCCATCTTCGAACTTGGACAAAATATTACGAAAGGCAAATTTTGGACCGAATCGGTTGATCCGTCCTAGAGTTATCGTGCGCTCCAGCCAGCCAGCCAGCCAGACAGACGGACGGACATGGCTAAATCAACTCCAAATTGTCTGAAACACATTTCGTCCAAACATACATACTTGGACGTATGAAAGTGTATATACCCTCGTTAGCATAAATGCTGAGGGTATAAATACGGCAGCAACGCGTAGCGCACGAGAGAGGTTTTGGGTAAAGAGGAGAAACGTCTTTTCTGCAGGAAAAAAATTCTAGATTTACAGGAGCCACCATGGTGTAGTGGTATGCCCACTCGCCTTGCACTCAGAAGGTCTGCGTTTCGATTCCCAGGCCATGCAACATCAATTTTTTAACGGTGGAAAAGTGCTCCTCTGTGTAATATAAACATACAAGTGGTGTCGTAAGACATGCCGTTCGGACTCGGTGATAAACAGAAGGTCCCATATCATTGAGCTAATATAAATCGGGGTGCACTCATTGATATAAGAGAAGTATCCCTTGTCCCTTTTGTGATGTTTATGGAAAAATTATATTGCAGGAGTTTGAATGAAGTTCGAAAATTCGGCTTTGGTACAGGGACATCCTCCTGTAGAACAAGCAACGTAAATTGTTAACAGATGCAGATAGTGTGTTTAGGATATGGAAAGAAAATGTTTCCAAATCGTTAGTATCCAGTAGTAGCGAAGACACCACAGATCCAATCCCAGAAGATGGTATCGAATGTATACCGCACGGCTAAGATGATGTAAAGACAGCAATAAGCCGGCTAAAGAATAATAAGGCAACATCTGGCGATGGCAAACCAGCCGAACTGTTTAAAACCGCTGAAAAGGCGTATGCATCAGCTAGTTAGTACCATCTGACAGGGTGAATGCCTACCCGACGATTGGAACCTAAGCATTCTGTGTCCCATCCATAAGAAAGGACATAAGACTGTATTGCTTCTTAGATAGTGTCAATGAAATAACTGGGCCATACCAATGCATCTTTAGACCTGACAAATCCACTGTTGATCAGATATTTACCCTGCGCAAATCCTTGAAAAACCAAGATATGCAAATCGACATTTACCATCTTTTTGTCGACTATAAAGCAGATTTCGAGTGTCGCCTACATTCAAAGGCATTCCAAGCCATGTCTGAATTCTGTATCACCGAAAAGCTCATTCGGCTTCGCAATCTCTCCGAAGAGTTTAAAGCCGTATTTGATACGCTAATAAAAAATCAGAGTGAAACATCAATCTGATGGCTTTGGTACAGGCACATCCTCCCGTAGAGTCCAGCAAGGTAGTTCGGTGGCTGATGCAAATAGTATGCTTAGGATGTGAAAAGAGCATTCTTCTTCCAATACTAGCGAAGACGACGAAGGCACCACCCACCCAAGATGAGGTGAAGATAGCAATAAACCGGCTGAAGAATAATAAGGCCGTAGCGCAGTGGGAAAAAATACCGATCTAGCGTGCAGAAAATCAAAAAATGGACTTAAAGGAAACTATGAAACTTTAGTACAGTATTAAACTAGAGGGTTGACTGTACTTAACGGCGTATATAATAATTAGGATTGATTAGTAGGAACGGAATAACGGTAAATTTAATATAGATATTTTTTAAAGTGTTCACGATTATGTTTTTTAGTCGAAAAATTGTGATGGACGTATGCAGTCTGTGAACATATTACTGTCGCATCTTTTGTATTTTTGACTTATCGTAAAGGTATTTAATTAAATTAATCGGTTTTATAAGCCATAAGTTATATAAATTTAGATGTTATTGGCTAATTTTATGTAACGTCCATTTTATTCCATTTCTGCAATTAAAAAAGGGGTAAAGTATAAAATCGAATCGAGATATTTTTTAATTATTTCCTGCGTCTTTTTGCGATTTTTGAATTTTTGTCATTTTGAATTTTTGTCATTTTTAGTGAAAAATGCCAATTTCGAAAAAAGTCAATTTTAAAGGTTTAGTTCATATAAAATGACGATACTGGGAAACATATTTTTATAACATATCAGATATCACTTGGAATTGATCACAGCATAGCAGATAAGAAAATAGCTATGAAATGTGTGGACGTAGGAAACTGATAGTAGTGACACGCCTCTAACCAAACTGTTAAATACAAGTTTTTATTACTAAGCAGTTCAGAATGGGGTTATTTTGAACTCTTATTATACCCTTCACCATAAACTATGTACAATTCAAATCAGATTTCAGCCATTTCGGTTAGATGATGTTGATAAAATTTTAAAAATACCGAAAATCGGGCTGTAATTTTCTATGGGGGCTATATCAAAAAGTGGACCTGTACCGACAATTCTCTGTCGGAATATTTTATACCACCAACGAAGACTACATGCCAAATTTCAGTCATTTCAGTTTGATAATGCGGCTAACATCTTCAAAATTACCAAAATCGTGCGGTACCTTCCTATGGGGGCTATATCAAAAAGTGGACCTGTACCGACAACTCTCTGTCGGAATATTTTACACCACCAACGAAGACCAAATGCCAAATTTCAGTAATTTCGGTTTGATAATGCGGGTAAAATCATCAAAATTACACAATCGGAAGGTACCGCCAAAAAAAAAAAATATATATAAAAATACAAATCAACCGAATATATCAATAAATGACGTAAAATTGTCAATCTAAAGCTATTCTTATCATAATTATGGATAAAAATATAATAAAACATCGTCTTTTATTTTCTGCACGCTAGATTTGCATTTTTTCCCACTGTGCGTAGGAGGCGATGACCTACCAGCCGAGCTATTTGAAACCTGAGGCGACATGCTCATAAGGTGTATGCATCATCAATTCAGAATCATCTGACTAAAGCCTATGGTCATCGAAATAATTGGGTCATAACAATGCGGCTTTACACCTGGCAAAACCACCATTGCCCTACGGCAAATCCTGAAAAAGACCGAAGAGATGCAAATCAACACTTACCATATTTTTGGGGATTATAGAACAGCCTTTCAATTTGGTATCCCCACAAGTCTCATTCGGTTTTCTATGATGGCATTAACTAAAAACGGGTTCTCAGTTAAAATTGGAAAGAACCTCTACGAACAGTTCAGACAAGGAAACAGCCTTTCGTGTGATCCCTTTAACATCCTGTTGGAAAAGGTTATCACAATTTACCCGAGCTAACTTTAATTGAAAGGTGCTTACCATTGCTTCGGAGTCGCAGTCGAAGTCTAGCAAATTTTGCTGGAGTCGGAGCCGGTGTCGTGAAAAAAAGCTCGACTCCGACTCCGGGCAAAAATGTATTAAATCAAAAATTCGTTAAATCTCTGTGTTGATTGCAAAATGCATATCGGAAACATTTTTCGAACAATTGATACAGTTTGGAATAATGCTTTTATATCGCACATATTTTAGGGGAAGACCTATTTGAAGATTTACTGATCACCCTCTAGGAGACTCACCGGTCTTCTCATCTATTAGAAGTCATTAATGTATTCTGTGAAAGAACATGTTGGGCTTCTAAGAAAGACATTGTGGTACTAAGAGAATTCGTATTAAAGACTAACTGGACTTTTATAGAAATGATATTGATCCTAATAGACTTCATGCTGAAAAGTAGGAGTCTTCCATATTCGTAGGAAACTCCATAAAGCAAAAACATGTCTGTCATATCTCAAAATTTTTGGTATTCAAAATGGGTTCTGCCGGTCCAAGTTTTTATACAAAGGTACCAACTGATTTACGGTATTTTGAAGGATGTTAACACATAATATAGTCTTCGCTAGGGTTATAAAATATTCCAGCAAAGAATTTTGGGTATGGATTTACGATTTAAGATAACACAATATAAAGGTACCGTCCGATTTTATGTATTTCACAGTACACTCTGCAACACGAAAACAAGTGAGCCAAGGCTATAGTCGGGTCGGGGCCGACTATGTAATACCCTACACCACTACCCCCGTTCATAAGCTTTTGACTAATAAAATTCAAAATATTAAAATTGGGATAGCTTAGCGCCTTTGCTCTGAATGTCTTCATTAACACAGGCCAATTTTTTTGAAACGCATTTAAGTGCATCGACATTACAACCCAAATAAAAAATTGAAAAGTGGGATGTATGCCAACCATCAATAGGCTTCTTTCTCTGTTAGACCCCCATCAACCCCCAAAACTTCGTGAGGATCCGATCAAAATTTCGTAGTGTGATTGCACAAAAATGGAAAAAGGGATGCATTACCGACTATTGCGATATCTCTGTTGTTTGACCACCTATGACAACCTACTTCACATTATTGTAAAGGTGATTTTTTCTACTTTCCTTGCCATGTTTTGCTTTCGATATACCTCCTACAGAAGGGAGATATTAACTTTGAAATAAAACGTTGGTCTTTTTTCCAAATATTTTTTTTCACATTCCGACCCCTGAATAATATTCGCCCATTATCAAAAATCAAAGGGTTTTTCCTAGGGTGTCCAAAACCGAAACCGGTTAACCGGTTAACCGGTTTTGAGTTACAAAACCGAAACCGGTTTTCGCCAAAAACGTCATTTTCGGTTAACCGAAAAAACCGGTTATTTGTGTCGGTTAACCGGTTTTAAAAATATAGTAATATTTTTAATATTAAACTAAATTTATATTCTTGAACGTAAACTAAAATTAACTAACACAAGGTACGGGCCAAGTTGTAAATGTCAGATACCTTTAAATTTGAAAAATGTTTTGTGTAAAATGTATAGTTGTGCCAATCTAGCTCAACCGAACGATCTATGAAACAACTGCGTATACGTAATATCGCAAGTTAGTTTGTCGAATCAAAGGTTGTAAAGGGTAACGATAACAAAATGCATGTTTGATTCCGGCACAATAATTTAAGGTTCTAAACGCATGATGGAGAATCCAGACATAATAAAATGCACACTTAATTCTGTTGGTACACAATTTTTTTATATGTAAGGGTTTTTACTATACTTAGAGCACATTTTCAGCCTTAATTTTGCTGTCCCCACTTCGAGGTTGAATGTCAAATAACAGGGATATTATGAGATAATTATATAATAACGAAGTCATTATACTTAATTTACCCCTTTCCGCACATTTCTAATCAAATATTTATCAGTTATGAGCCATTTTGTACCTATTTTACAAAATCGGTTTAAACCGGTTAACCGGTTTTGAAAATTTTTGAAAACCGAAAACCGGTTTTTGGAAAAATTGAAAATTTCGGTTAACCGAAAACCGTTTTGTTTGGAAAAACCGGTTTTTTGGACACCCTAGTTTTTCCTCTGTGGGACCCCCAATAACACCCAAAATTTCGTGACGATCCAATTAAAATTGCGACCTGTAGCGTGATTTCCAAAAAAGTGGAAAAATGGATGTATTACCGACTATTGCGATATCTCCGTTATTTGGATACCTACGCCAACCTGCTTTACATCATTGTAATGATGGGATTTTTTACTTTCATTGTCAGACTTTGCTTTTGGAAGGTCCCGAACCAAAGCTGTGATATTCGTCATTATTAATAAAATCGCAAAAATGAAAAGTTGTGTTCTATTAGCGGCTATTGCGATATCTTCGTTGTTTGACCACCTACGACAACCTACGTTGCAAAGGTGATATTTTCTACTTTCATTAGCAGGTTTTGCTTTTGATATACCCCTTTTAGAAGCGGAGATATTCGCTTTGAAATAAAACGTTGACTTTTTCTCCAAACGTTGACTTTTTCTACTCCGACCTAGTTTACATCGTTGTAAAGATGGGATCTTTTACTTTCATAGCCAGGCTTTGCTTTCGGAAAGTCCCCAACCAAAGCTGTGATAATCGTCATTATAATTAAAATCGCAAAAATGAAAAGTTGGGTTTTATTTGCGACTATTGTGATATCTTCGTTGTTTTATCACCTACGAGAACCTACTTTACATCATTAGAAAGGTGATATTTTCTACTTTTATTGTCAGGTTTTGCTTTTGGTATACCCCGTATAGAAGCTGAGATATTCGCTTTGAAAAAAACGTTTTCTTTTTATCCACATAAGTTTTTTGCCCATTCCGACCCCTAAATATTATCCGACCATCACCAAAATCAATAGGCTTCTTCTCCTCCGGTACCCCCATCAACATCCAAAATTTCGTGACGATCCGATCAAAATTGCGACCTGTAGCGTGATTACAAGGTTTAGATGGACAGACGGACAGACGGACGGACACACACAGCCAGATCGACTCAGCTCGTCGAGACATTCATTTTGATATATATAAGTATGGGTCTACGACCATTATTTCGATGCGTTACAAACTTTTTGGCCAAAACCAACTTATAATACCCTCCCCACATAGTGGTGTAGGGTATAAAAATAACCATATTTTGAGACCGCAGCATTGAAGAAGACCAAAAAGTAAGGCATGTGTCCCGTACAATTGAATATTTATACCCTCAGCATTTATGCTAACGAGGGTATATGGTAAATTTCAAATTTCTTTTGCAATTCCATTGGAAGAAATGTTAAAATTTTTTTTGCTAGCACATCCGCAATTATTGGAACATAGATTAAGAAAAATGTCGTGGTTTTAAATCTGTCTGCGTTCACAAAATTGGATGCTGCGCTCCAAAGTTATGGGGGGGTTTTATTCCCTTAAAAAATATATATAAAAATTCCATTTTTGCTGTAATAAGAAAATGTATATATAAAGCGTTAACAGCATTTAATATCCATCCGTAGATGCCTAAATATTTACTAAATGTATTTCTATTTTCGCGGAAAATCAAGAAATTCTGAAAAAATCTTGTAGTAAATTTAATTTATTCTAATTTAGAGCCCAAATAAAACTCGAAAAAATAAATTAAAAATACATACAGATTCTAGACAACGCGTAGAAAAATATGAGACCAAAATTTTAAAGATAGGATTTATAACTGCCATATTACAGCAACAACAAAAGGCGAAAACTTATTGTTGGAATATTATTTCAAAAATATATTTTTTTGTTCAATACGAAAAATAGAAAAAATTTTTTGGGAGTTATTCTACTACTTCACTAAATTTCGATGCAAGGACTGACGGGCTTTGCTGAAACTTCTTCAGGGAAAATGCGATGACAAACCCGAAAGTGTATTTGCTTACTTTGATAAACAATAGGATTATGAAATAGAAAGTAATATTGAAATTACAACCAAAGGAAAAACATAAAGGTTAAAAAACGTATAATTCACGAATTCGTTAAAATCAGTTAAGGCGCATGCGCTTTTCAGATACAGCGAGTACATCTCTATAAATATGTACCGATTTTTCCACTTTTCATTCAGTGGCCAAAGTGTGCCGTCAGCTACATCTTACTGTTCAAAAAACCTTTATGTAGGTAAAAATTGCGCGATATACATAACATTATAAGGCGCATCCGATTTCAGTGACCGCCTATAAAATATACGTCATGATAACAAATGTTAAACAAATTCGTCAAGAACCGCGGATGTGCTACCAAATTCAATTTTATATGAAATACGAATATTTCTCCAGAATCTCGGTAATTTATGCCACACGGTTTTTGAAAATAATATCATCGCGTATAAGGGATTCCATTTATGCAAAAATAACCAAAGAAAATCGCGGTTCAATGCGCGGAATCATCAAAATATAATTTTGCAGAATTTCCTACTTTCGAGGTATCTATGACCGCCCTTTTAGTGGATGGATTTGAAAGCGGAAGGGTTCATTAGATCCGGCGCGTAAAAAAACTAAAATCACACGGGGTTCAATGGTACCTAAGTCACAGTTGTAAATTTTGAAGCCAAAAAATAGGTTTTTAAAGAAAATTTACGCACCAAAATTTCTTTGGATTCATATTACTAGGGAGCTGTATGAAGCACATTCATGAGATATAGATCAAACGACGAGGAATCACGAGTTCTACAATCCAATAAATAGTTTGGGTAATTATCTGGTTGCGCCCTCCAATTATAAGAAAAATTCAAAAAAACCCAGATTTCAAAACTTCAAAATGTCAGCATCGATTTTAGGGGGATGCAGTGTATATATAGAAAAGTCATACATTAGAACCATGTTGCCCAAGGGCTATTCTTCAATTCTTTCTTTGAGCTCAGGTCAAAATTTTCCGTGGTCTGACCAGAAATCAAGAAAGAACACAAAAAAACTTGTAAACTTTAACACATTTTTACCCATTTTTTATACCCTCCACCATAGTATGGAGGGTATATTAAGTTTGTCATTCTGTTTGTAACACATCGAACTAATCATTTGCGACCCTATAAAGTATATATATTCTTGATCAGGATAAAATTCTAAGACGATCTAGCCATGTCCGTCTGTCTGTCCGTCTGTTGTAATCACTCTAGCGTCCGCAATAATTGAGATAGAGTGCTGAAATTTTGCACCCGAGGGTCTTTTTTCCATAGGCAGGTCAAGTTCGAAGATGGGCTATATCGGTCCACTCTTTGGTATATTTAAGGTTCTCAGTGGTCATGAAATTTCTCCACCAAACATCGTCAACATAGGACCATGTTTTGGTATAGCCCCCATATAACGGTACCTCCTGATTTTCGGTATTTTGAGAATTTTAGCCACAATTTGTAACCGAACTATCTGCAATTCGACATTTGAGGTTCTCAGTGGTCAAGAAAAATCTCCACCAAACATCGTCAACATAGGTCCATGTTTTGGTATAGCCCCCATATATCGGTACCTCCCGATTTTTGGTATTTTTAGAATTTTAGCTACAATTTTTAACAGAACTAGCTGTAATTTGCCATTTGAGGTTCTCAGTGGTCATGAAACATCTCCACCAAACATCGTCAACATAGGTCCATGTTTTGGTATAGCTTCCATATAACGGTACCTCCCGACTTTCGGTATTTTGAGAATTTTAGCTACAGTTTTTAACCGAAATAGCTGTAATTTGACATTTGAAGTTCTCAGTGGTCATAAAACATCTCCAACGAAACATCGTCAACATAGGTCCATGTTTTGGTATAGCCCCCATATAACGGTATCTCCCAATTTTCGGTATTTTGAGAATTTTAGCTGCCATTTTTAACCGAACTAGCTGTAATGATCGGTATTTCGAGAATTTTAGCTACAATTTTGTCTATTCAAAACTAATCGTCAATATAGGTCCATGTTTTGGTATATCCCGATTTTCGGGAATTTTCAGTGGTCACGAAATTTCTTCACTAAAATTCGTCAACATGGGTCAGTTTTTGAGGGTCTACATTGTTTTGATGAAACTACCCTCAATTTGACTCGTCAAGTTCCCTGCAGCTATAAAACTTTTCCGCCAAAAAATTTAAAGATAGGTTGACTCTTTGGTAGGTGGTACCTTTCACCTAGCTGAACACATTTTTTTAGATTAGATAACACTGTGCAACAAAATGGAGTTGAAAGTCTGGGGCACGGAAAATTCCTCTTGGGGAAGAAAGGCCTTGGTGAATATGTTATGAACCCCGAAGGACAGATCCGCCGTGAGTCGAACTTCCGCGTTATGGCGTGGGCCATCAGGAAATAGCGTTATATCTTTGTTCACTGTTGCTTAAGTGCTCTACAAAAACAACAAACAAAGATATAATGCTAATTCATGATGGCTTACAGGGTCTCTTGCAAAAACTTAATCACGCCATAACGCGGAAGTTCGACTCACGGCGCATCTGTCCTTCGGGGTTTTTAATATACACAAACCAAGGGCTTTCATCTCCAAAAGGAATTATCTCTGCCCCAACATTTGTGTTCACAGTGTAATTTAAGCAATAGTGGGAGGCAGTAGGAGTCTATCCATTGTCGAAAAGTTGTTCCACCTAAAATTGTGAAAGGACCCTAATTATTATACCCTAATTACTATACCCCCCTTTAGGCTAAAGAGGGTATTTACACTTTGATACGACCAAAAATGTGCCTCATCGAAATAATGGTTTTAGACCCCAAGTATGTTTGTACGATATCCGTTTTAGACAATTTTGAGTAGATCTAGCAATGTCCGTCCGTCTGTCTGTCTGTCCGTCTGTCTGTCTGTCTGGCTGGCTGGTGCGCACGATAACTCTCGAACGGATCAATCGATTCGGTTCAAATTTTGGGTATCGAAATGTTTTGTCCAGATTCGATTTAAGTTCGAAGATGGGGCATATAGGTCCACTCCTTCAGATACCTCCCCCACAAATGTTCAAAAATTGTCGCAAAACTTGTGCGCACGATAACTCTTGTAGGGAATAACCGATTTGGTCCATACTTTGCACATCGTGTAATTTCTACCAAACTTAGATGAGGTTCCAATATGGACTCAATCGGTCCACTCCTTCGGGTACCTCCCACACAAAATTTCGGAAAAGTTCAGTTTAGGACCTGGTCCCGAATCGCTTTGATTTTTGTTTACGCAAGTTGTATTCGCTGTCCTCTATACGACGCTGCAAGTTTCATTAGGAGCAAGTCCATACTTCTTGAGAAAATAGCCTGAAAGTTACAAAAAACCCTATGACACCGTGTGTAGTGGTTGGAGCGCAAGATAACTCTCGAACGGATCTTCCGATTCGGTCCAAAACTTGGCTTTCGTAATATTTTGTCCAAACTTAGTTCAAGTTCAAAGATGGATTATATCGGTCCACTCCTTCCGGTACCTCCCCCACAAAAGTTCGAAAATGTTCGGAAAATTTGTGCGCACGATTACTCTTGAAGGAAGTAGCCGATTTGATCCATACTTTGCACATCGTAAAATTTCTACCAGTCTTAGATGAGGTTCCAATATGGACTCAATCGATCCACTCCTTCGCGTACCTCCCACACAAAATTTCGGATAAGTTGAGATTAGGACCTGCTCTCGAATCGCTTTGATTTTTGTTACAACAACTTGTAATCACTGCCCCCCATACGACGGTACAAGTTTCATCAGGGGCAAGTCCATACTTCCTGAGAAAATAGCCTCAAAGATGCAAAAAGCCCCTACAACACCATGTGTAGTGGATGGAGCGCAAGATAACTATCGAACGGATCCGCCGATTCGGTCCAAAATTTGGCCTTCGTAATATTTTGTCCAAACATAACTCTTGAAGGGAGTGACCGATGTAATCCATACTTTGCACATAATAATATATGTATATACCTGATATAGATCAGTAGTGCGATTCTGTAACTCCTTAACGACAGAATTAACGACGAATGTCGGTAGTTAACGATAATTTTCGGTAAGTGCTATTCTGTAACCAATTTAACCAATTTTTGTCGGTAAATTTTGTCGTTAATTACCGAAAATTATTGTTAAGTTAACAACCAAAAAAAGTAGTTGTTAAGTCTTAACGACAGTAAATTATTGCAATATTTTGCTGAATTCTTTTAACAACGGCGTTTTATATGAACATATGCTATGTCAATAAAGACGGTACACAAGGTAAATTCCGCCTTATTGAGAAAAATATTTTTAAGGCATTTACATAAGGGTTAACTATGTAGGATAACAGGGGGAAGCTTCGCCACTGTTGTGCTTTCGCCGGCGCCGATTTCATTGAAGCTGCATAAAGATCACCAAAGAGAAAGTTGTAGATCTTCGATTAACTCATAACTTTCCCTTGGAAGATCTAAATGTAGCATCAACTAAATCGGCGCTGACGAAGGCGCAACATTGGCGAAGCTGCCCCATGCTACTACCCTACGTATGAAGACTGCGCTAACCTTTGTTTTACTTATTAAAGAGGAAAAACGTTAGATAATGCTTCAAAAGAACTCAAGTGTGGTACTGCTATGTAAGACCTATACCAATGTCCTTAACACTATCTTTCTAGGAGGCGCGTGACGTGAATAAAATAGTACGTGACACGTGAAGAGTATTACTATAACCTACTTTGTTTTGTGATAATCTCATAGATTTAAACCCAGCATCACTAACAATCAGAATGCTAAACATGGCGTATAAGCTTGGATTTTCGAACTTTTCATACTCTCCGCTTTGAGAAATGTGGGCGTGAATTGAATATGTGAATATATAAACTCAAATGACGGTAACGTGGATCCACGATCACTGAAGGGGCTTAAGTCATGTCAAATATCACAGCTGAATTTTGATACAGAGCGCCACAACCCAAAATATGATCCCAACTTTTAAATAAAAAATACAACTGCGCTTTTAAAAAGATTAATGGTGGTTATATCACTTTTATTACTTTTAAATCACACACACAATAAAAACATCTTAAGAAATGCTTCATTACTGGCATCCGTAGCCATCCAAAAGACACACATTTGAGCCACATTCCTTCAAAAGTCTGAATTGTTTCCTTCTTAAACGCTTCATGTTTTGTATTCGCGACGAAATAATGTTTTCAGCTTCAAAATATATTTTAATTAATATTAAAATATAATATTTGACATTTCCTTCCAATCGATATTCGTCGGTATGAGTTAACGATTTCTACAATCGGTAACATACAGTTACAGAATAGGACATTCGTTAACTCAACCGAATATTTTCGTTAACTACCGATGTCGGTTCGTTATTAAAAAAAGTTACAGAATCGCACTACAGATTCGAATATGGACTATATTTGTCTATTCCTTCTGGTACCTCTCACACACAATTTTGGATAAGTTCACTTTAAGACCTGCTCTCGAATCACTTTAATTTTTGTTGAAGCGATTTGCATTCACTACCTCCAGTACGACGGTAAAAGTTTTTTTCAGGGGCAAGTCCATACTTCTTAGGAAAACAGCCCGAAAGGTGTAAAAAAATCCCTATGTCACCATATGTAGCTTTTGGAGAGCACGACAACTCTCGAACTGTTCAACCGATTTGGTCCAACATTTGGTCTTCGTCATATTATATCCAACCTTAGTTTCATGGGCAATACCGGTCCACAACATCCGGTACTTCTTCTTTAAAAAATGTCACTAAAATGCTAGGACGATATCACCTGAATGAGGCAAACAATTTGGTCCAAACTTTGGATCTCCTAATATTTTGTCAACATTTAGTTTAACTTCTAAAATGGCCCACATCGGTCCTCTCTAAGGGTACCTCCCCCACAAAAGTTCAACATTAGTGCAGTTAATTATAAATCCACATTTTTGTCGGCAAGTTCAAATGTCCAAAAAGGGCCACAAAATTCTGAAGAGACCTTTAATACATTCGATCTGTCCGTAGGTGAAAGTTTCAATTCACATTGGCTGAGGGTATATATCTGTTGGCAAAGCCGACTGACACTTTTTTACTTGTTCCATTTTAATTAAGACTATTTTATGGTGGAGGGTATAAAAAGTTCGGCCCGGCCGAACTTAACGACTTTTTACTTGTTAATATTACAACCAACACAGCTTCCACATAAATTATTTGTTATGTTTTATTTTATGCGACCCCGGCTTAAACAATTCAATTAATATAAATATATTCATATTGTATAAAATATATTGACAGTTCGCGACTTATTAAATGGTGAACCTCAACTTCAACGATTGTAAAACATTATTGAATATTACCATATGCCCTCGTTAGCATAAATGCTGAGGGTATAATAAAAGTAGACGCATTTTAACAAAATTTTGAAATGTCATACCGAGAAACTTGTTTACGTAAGAAGAGATATATATTCGTCGATTAAGACCAAAAAACAAATCGCACTACAAAGTGCCTTAGTTTTAGATGGATTAACATTCAAACGGTTATTTGTCATCCACAAATTCAATATTTCCATAACTAGGTAAATTTTCGACTGAAGCACGGTAGAAAACCTAACATCACCGATGAAAAGCCAATACCAAAAAAAAAAATGTTTCAAATTTTTTTGCACTTTAATTTAGGAATTTATCTTAAAAATCCTAAAAACAGCGCTATTTTTCGATTTTGAAAATGTATAAGAAATCATTGTACCAGTAGAACAATAAACTAACTAAATTGATGATCAAATAAATACATGATGATACAATAATACCAAATATTTAAGTGAAATTTTCAACAGAAGATGACTATTTAAATACGAAAGAGGATTTGAATTTGAGATATTAAATGGATAAATCCATCGCGGGTACAAAAAAAAAAGTTCATTCAGTAATACGCACTAATGTTGGTACACAAATTGCTAAATCAGTCTTTAAGTCGCAAGATGAAGAGGTTTTTAAGATGTTTAAGATAAAATCCTAAATAAAACATTAAAACAAATCTTTATAAATGAAAGTATTAATTTTTTTGGTAAAATAACAAATATTTCACAGTGGTATAAAGGAAAAATTGTATTGACAAATTTTAAAAATTTAGGAAAAAATAGTAATCATTTGAATCCCACTATCAAATAGGTTTTAACATTTTTGTAATTGTTCGTAGTTTAATACCAAACAATTTCAAGAAAATCGAAGAATACAATCATTGATAAAAATTTATTTTAAATTTTAAATCGCGAAAATTCCATCCAAGCCTACTGTGCAAAATTTTTTATATTTTTTATTAGACAGCTGATAAAAATTCAAAAAATACAATAGAAAATTTTTTCTATTTGGACCAATATTAAAGAAGTTATGAATATTTCTTTGCACATAGTTTTCACAGAATTTGACATTTTCAAGGCGCGATTTCTCTGGAACCGTTAGTCAAAAAATTCTGAAAATATACTAAAATGTTTTGTGGATGAGCAGCATCACCACAGCAAAAATAAAGGAAGTCAAAAACCTCATCTTGAAAAAGTGTCCGATTTCACTCAGAAATCCCCAATACTTGAAATAATTGTTGAAACAAATTTAATGCGAACTAACTTTAAATGAAAGGTGCTTACACCTAGGAAGTTTTTGCGGATTCTGGAACTCGATGAGAAAAAAACAAGTAGGAAAAGCGTTAAATTCGGTCGGGCCGAACTTTTTATACCCTCCACCACAAATTTCAGCCATTTCGGTGGATTAATGTGGCCACAACCTTCAAAATACCGAAAATCGGAAGGTACCGTTCTATGGGGGCTATATGATGGCGTGGACCTACATATACCTACAAATTACTGCGGGAAAGTTTTATACCCCCAACGAAGACTAGATACCAAATTTCAGCCTTCTCATTGTGATAATGAGGCCAAAACCTTCAAAATACCGAAAATCGGGAGATATCGTCCTATGGTGGCTATATCAAAACGTGGACCTATATAAACATTTTATGGTAAAAATGTTTCTTAGCCTCTGGAAACACAAAATACAAAGTTTCTGTTTTCAAATGGGACGAATACATTCAAAATATATTAAAATGACGCGTACTTTATATGGGGCGTTATATGGGGGCTATACCAAAACGTGGGCCTATATAGACCAACTTTGGTAAGAATGTTTTTTGGCCTCTGGAGATACAAAATACCAAATTACAACCAATTCGGTGGTAAAATGGGACAAATATATTAAAAATTCCTTAAAATGACGACGCGTTACACGTCATTTTGCATGGGCGCTATACGAAAGCGTGGACCTACATAGCCCGCTTTTAATACCAAAAATCCTACGTACATATAATAGATTTTGTCATCCACCTACGTCAATCCGTTCGGACGCTAGAGTGATTTCCACAGACGGACAGACTGACAGACGGACGGACATGGCTATATCGATGTAGAATTGCACGCTGATAAAGAATATATATAGTTTGATTATTTCGAGTAGTTACAAAAGGAAAGACAAACTTAATATACCCCCATCCTATGGTAAAGGGTATAAAAATATAGATGAGAAAAAATATATCGCCCGAGCGCTTTTTAAATGAATTGTGGTCAAAGTTAACATTTGGAAATGTCGTGGAAATCGCAAGTCCTATCGAAATGGGACTAAAGAAAATATTGTAGCAGCTAAAATTCTCTACAACATTTTCTTTAGTCTCTTCTATATCTCTAAAAATAAAGACCAACGAAAATATCGTAAAGGTCAATCTTGTAGACAATTTTCACTGCTACAACATTTGTAAAAACCTAAAAAACGCTTAAAAATTTTAACTTTGACCGCGATTTATTTAAAAAGCGCTCCGGTGTTTTGTTTTTGTTTGGTGTGTATTTTAACATCTTCACCATTTCTACTTATTAAACAAATATTTAACATTACACTATAACTCAAATACAAATAAATACATTTCGTATTTTGATTAAAGCCCACACATATTCATTTCAACGATATATATTTAAAGATGAGATTTCTATCTTGACTATAACCATTACTTCCATTTCCACTAATACCACACAGATTTATTCTATTTGGAAAAAAATATATAAACATTGATTTTATTATAGCAATGACCCTCCACAATATTGACATAAAACCAGAAGAAAAGAAAAAAAAAAACAAAATAAAATAAATACGAGTATAAACAGGGCACTACGAAAACAAAAAAGAGAATAAACCTAGAAGAAAATCTGAAACTAAAAGCGACATGAATTCTATTAAAATAGAATTTGTTGAAACACGCAAAGTACAAGACCGCTCGACATAAGGACCAGTCAGTAGATGATTCAATTTTTCTCTGGGGGTAATAGTCCGGTCAAAATAGACATGCGTATAAGGGGGAAATAGCAAAAATTCCCACAAAGCTGAATTTTGGTGGAGAGCTAGGGTTGGCCATTAGAAGCAACGTCCTAAAAGTCCCCATCGATCCCATGTGTGCAAAAAAAGTTATTGGGGGTCAAAGGTCAAATTTTTGGACTTTTTTTGGTTTTTTGGTAATAACTCAGAAACTATAGGTTCTTTTATCCCGATGCTGGAAAATGATTTGTAGACCACAAAATGTTCTATTAAAATGTTCCTTGAAACGTTGACCTAGGTTCTACGCTTCTTGAGATATGAGCCACGCAATATAGAAAATTTAAGTAATTTAACGGCACTTGTCTTATTTCGAAAACGGTAGAACCTACCAAAAAGTGTTTAAAGAAAAAGTTTTATATTACAATATTTCCTATAAGTTTGCTCCTCACGATGTCCACATATGAGTCACCGTTCCTAAGATACAAGCCAATCAATACACAATATGCACACATTACTACGGCACCTAAGAGGAAATTGACATGACGCATTTGTTTTTCATTTGCTTCGAAAACGCTTGGTTCGATTAAAAAGTGAGTAAAGAAAAAGTTGTAGAATAGAAAATTCTCTACAAATATGGTCTTCACAGGTTTACATAAAATCTATTATTCTTGAGATACGAGTCAATCAAATCATGATATGTACACATTTCCATTAATTTTTCTTGTACATTTAAAATGTCTCAAAAAATGGACCTTAGATGTTTTGTTAGACCAAATACAGGCATTCTGTGCTATCCCCGTTTGTACGTCCCTGATGTAATTACTTTATTTTAATCAGAATACAACACTTACTGTATTGGGTAATTGTTTTGTTGTATTCGTTATTCTTTTCCGCTTTGTTTTGTTATTCTCGATTTCTTGCAGTTGAAAACAATACATATATTTACGGTAATTGTGCTATTTTTAAACTTGAAAAATAAAAAAATGGATCCGTACTGTTTTATTTGTAATAAAATTTTAACTGAAGGTAAAATAGTTGAAGTTGGTCGTGGAATGCCAACTTTAGTCGGGGCTAGTGTTGAAAGATGTGATGGTTTTTCTGAGTTTTTAAAACGTCAAGAATCCGTGAAAGTACATGTGGATTGCAGAAAATCATACGTCAGAGAATCTTCAATCGCTGCAGTAAAAAGAAAACGCTTGGATGATCAAGGCTGTACATCAAAGTCGAGTCTACATCTTACTAGAAAGAGTGTTAGTGAATTAGATTTTTGTTTTGACAAATATTGTTTATTTTGTGTACTTGCTGAAGTCTATGCCCCTAAGTCATTAGAGAAAATGCTTCAAGGTCATTCCTACGCAAGAGCAGTTCGAGCACATACGCTACTTCAACTTACTTTAGCAATAAAGATATCAAAAGAACTCGCCATTGATGATGACTTGGATGCAAAACTTTGTATCATCGTTGAAAATATTCTCAATAACTCTATTTCATACCATGACATTGAAGAAAATGATGATATATGTGAAAAATTACTTGACCTTTTTAATAAAAAATTAACTGAATATCAGAAACTAGGGCCAACCGCACAATTATGGGTACAATATTTTCGGATGGTGTCCATTGCAAAGCAGTTTATAAAAGCGGAACGTATGGGAAATTGGCAAGAACATTTGAACTGCGTCAAAGAAATGCTGCCTTATTTTCATGCCTCTGGACATCTACTTTATGCCAAGTCTGCACACTTATATTTACAAGACATGCTTCAGTTGAACGAAGTAATGGATCCTACTGTTTATCAAAGGTTCACAGAAGGATTTTTTACTGTTCGGCGCTCTGATAAACTTTATTGTGGAACTTCGACTGATATGATTATTGAACAATCGCTGATGAAATCTATGAAAACAGATGGAGCCATTTCTCGAGGCAGAAGTACAAAAGAAAGTGCGATAGGAAAATGGGTTAACAGTATGTATGCAATGAATGCAGTCTGTGAGGGGTTGGAAAAACTTGTTAATATTCAAATGATATCAGCAGATCAGCATGTAGATGCAAGTGATTCGCGGTGTAAAAAAGATGCTAACGATATTGAAAAATTTCTTGATTGGTTTTCATCACACGATCCTTTTCCGGAAATTGACAAAATCATATCTATTTCTTCTGGAGTAGTTGGTACAGATAAGATTAATTGCCATAAAGCTCGTGAAGTTGGGCTTGCTTCTATGTCTAGAATGTCTGGTGTGACGTTTAATAATATACACTTAAAACGTTCTGAGAAAGTACTACCACTTTTAGCTGCATGTAGCACAGTGAAAGTTCATGAAGAAGAAGTAGTTATAGACCCTGTATTATTATTTCAACGCATGAGTATAACTAAAGCGTTTGAAGAAGAAATTGAAAATTTTTTTAAATTTGAATTAGCTCCCTACCCTTTATCGCTCTTTGATGCAGGTGGCATGCGTAAAACAATGAAGTCAGCAATATACGAATGCTTTCAACCAGTCAATACAGACGTTGATCGTACAAACTCTACTTACATTGTTGATGGAGGATTCTTACTACATCACGTTGTATGGGATCGAGATCAAACTTATAGTATTATATTTGATAAATATATTCGGTATCTACACAGACATTTCGGGCTTAGAGTGACTGTAGTATTTGACGGCTACTGCGATCCGACGAAGAATATTAAAGCTGCAGAACACCGCCGTCGAAGTACAAAAACATCATCGGGTTCCGAGATTGTATTTGATGAGTTTATGACAGTCCCAGCAAATCAGCAACAATTTTTCGCTAATATTAATAATAAAACTCGTTTCATTTTCATGTTGAGTGACAGATTAAGAGCTGCGAATATTTTAGTGAAACAAGCACTAAATGACGCAGATGTTCTCATAATTGAAACAGCAATAGAACAATTTAACGAAAAAAGTACAACAATTGTTGTTGGTGAAGATGTTGATTTATTAGTATTACTTACTGCAAGGACTCCAATGAATAAACTGATTTATTTTCTGAAACCTGGAAGAGCTCAACAACGAACCGAAATCTATTCTTCAAAAAGTTTATCTGCTTATCCCAAATGCGAAAAATATATTTTATTTTTACATGCGATAACTGGCTGCGACACTACGTCAGCAATGTATAGAAAGGGCAAAACGTCAATATTTAAATTATTCGAAAAAAAAGATTTGACTGGCGTTGCTAAGGCATTTACTGATACAGATTCCACACCAGAAACAATAAGTACGGAAGGAATTCGCTTTCTTCTTGAAGTTTACGGAGCTACAAAGACATTTGTTTCAATTGACAAATACCGGTACGTAACGTTTGTAAAAAAATACGAGAAACAATAAACAAGTTCAGCTGCCAACTCTACCTCCAACATCCGCATCTGCTACTCAACACTTATATAGAGTATACTACCAAGTTCAAACATGGCTTGGGAATGAATTAAACCCAGAAGACTGGGGCTGGAAACTAATAGATAATAGACTAGAACCTATTAAAACGTTACTTCCACCTGCTCCAGAAAAACTCCTCAATACTATTTTTTGCAATTGCAAAAAAGGTTGTAGTGCTAAATGTGGCTGTAAAAAGGTAGGGTTGTTATGTTCTCAAGCATGTACGAATTGCCAAGGTCAGTCTTGTCCAAATGTCCAGTTGATTATCGCAGAGGAAGATACCTGTGATGTTAATGACTCAGACACATTTGAACAAATTATAAATCTCCAAGAGGAAGAAGAAATAGAAGAAGAGTTTGTCTTAGAAGGATATGATTCGGACTAAAATATATATACCAAGCTTTAAAATTATCACAAAAGATAGTGGAGTAGGCCTATAGGGGAAACCACGTTAAAAAAACGCGCCGAGTGCACTACCTCACAGGTGGTGTGGAAATGTGTGCATATCATGATTTGATTGACTCGTATCTCAAGAATAATAGATTTTATGTAGAACCTGTAATGACCATATTTGTAGAGAATTTTCTATTCTATTTTTCTTTACTCACTTTTTAATTGAACCAAGCGTTTTCGAAGCAAATGAAAAACAACTGCGTCATGTCAATTTCCTCTTAGGTGCCGTAGTAATGTGTGCATATTGTGTATTGATTGGCTTGTATCTTAGGAACGGTGACTCATATGTGGACATCGTGAGGAGCAAACTTATAGGAAATATTGTAATATAAAACTTTTTCTTTAAACACTTTTTGGTAGGTTCTACCGTTTTCGAAATAAGTTTAAAATAATCGCGACAGGTCAACTAACGGACAGGTGCCGTTAAATTACACTATGCAACACTGAAAATGCAAACAACTTCTAGTATGGATTTTTTGAAAGTATATATTTAGACTACAAAAACCCTAGTTGGGTTTTGTCCTGTCAGATCCAGTTCGGATTTTATGGCCTCATCTAAACCGGGCTAAATCTACACTTTTTTGCATTTATCAGGCCTTTATCTCAGAAACGAATAGGAATTTGACCTTGCTGTCTTTAGCAATATTGTAGACCTAAACTAGTAGAACTTATCTTTTGAAGAAACCACATAAGAAAAACTCCATCTAGGGCATCAAAATCTATAAAATATAGAAAATTTTACATAATTACTGAAATTTGGGTCAGTATCGGCTAAACTATTGGGAGTTGAACCAAGTAACCTTTTGCAAAAATCTTCCAAATAAAGTTCTCAACAATTCTTTAGAACATTCTGAAACTCTAAAATGCTTACTTCATGTTGTTTCAGCGGTATTTTGCATCATATCTTTTACAACACGTATTTCAAACACAGTTCACACCAACAGTTTATTCTCGCATTTCGTATTTTACTACATTATTGACATTTTTATTGAATCGTCGTTGAAAAATTAACTGAAAACAACGGGATAGAGGCATTTTACAACAATGACATGTTCTGAAGAGTTGTGTATTACATTCCAGGGAATATTTTTCCAAAAGAAAATATTCAGAAAAAATTATCGGTTTTGGAGATACGGTGCGAAATGTATAAAAATTGTGGTATTTTTGCATATATTTTGAAATTTGAGGCAATAAATGTAGTTTTTTGAATTCATTATTTCTCCAAATATTGTTTTCTTGTCCTTATCTACAAATTTGCTTCAGAGGTCAGAAGAAGATTCGCATTGGTTTCAGAGATATAGCACCGAATTTCTTTAAAAACTCAATATTTAACCATGTTTAGATGGGCCCATAAAATCCGAGCTGGATCTGACACAACAAAACCCAACTAGGGTTTCTTGCCGTTTGGGTGTGTACTTTCAAAAAATCCTCAGTTCGAATTGTTTGCACAAGATCACCTTTAAAATGTTGCATAGTGTTACTTAAATTTTCTATATTGCGTGGCTCATATCTCAAGAACCGTAGAACCTAGGTCAACGTTTCAAAGAACATTTTAATAGAAAATTTTGTGGTCTACAAATCATTTCTGAGTTATTACCAAAAAACCAAAAAAAGTCCCAAAATTTGACCTTTGACCCCCAATAACTTTTTTTGCACACATGGGATCGATGGGGACTTTTAGGACGTTGCTTCTAATGGCCAACCCTAGCTCTCCACCAGAATTCAGCTTTGTGGGAATTTTTGCTATTTCAATGTCTATTTTGACCGGACTATAAAGACGAAGCTCGTCATTGACTTTTGTACAAATGACACGATGTGGAAAATAAACTAAGAAAATATGAACATTTTCATCAGTATTAATCTGTTTGTTATGTCTATGTGTATCAATGTCATGGTTATCATTGACAACAGCAACGCAGTAATCTTCGAAGGAGAATGGACAATAATAGTTAACAATAATAGTTAAGTAAACAAACAACAAATTAAATAAGAGGTTGATGAATTCCGCCTTTCGAGATAGTAGAGCTGAGTGCAAATGGACGCGTCTACAATTTGCGGATAGTTTGGGGGGAAAGTTTCGGAAAATATTTCCGATGTCTATGATCCCTGGGTTGAGGGTGTGAGTCCTTGGCGTTTCGTGAACATCACGTCGTAAGTCATATCTGCATTCAAGTCCCAAACGATACCAAGGATGATGAGACCAAATATATGTTTTACAATCGTTAACAAAAAATATTTGACCAATGCCCTGACCATGACATTAAAGTTATTCTAGGCGATTTTAATTGTAAAATTGAAAAGGAAATTTTTTCAACTTCATTTACAAAAAGGCAGTGATATGCGAGGTATTCAAAATTGGAAAGACAGAGTAAATAATCGAAGGGTTTCGAAATATTTTTTTTAGTACAGCTTATTGGGGCAAATGTTAAGAAAGTAAATATGAAATCTTCAAAACACGTAACGTAAAATGTTGAACTAAAATTTAACAAACTAAAATTTGTTCTATATTGTAGAAAACCAAATTTCTTTTTCAATTCCATTTGAAAAAATTTAAAATTTTTTTTGCGAGCTCATCTACAAGAACAATTTTGGTTTGAAGTTTTTTTAAGGTTTTCACGATTTTGCTTGGAAACCGCAAGTCCTATCGAAATGGGACTATGAACATCTATGAAAATTGTAGTTTCAGAATTCGCAAAAACCGTGAGCACCGTATATGTATATCGTATATGCTAAAACATTTACTAAATTTATTTTTATTTTTGCGAAAAATCAACCAATAATAAAACAAGTAAGAAAGGGCTATAGTCGACCAACAGAGCATATACAAAATTGCATAAAAATATTGGTTTTGGTCCATTTCACTCCCTGAATGTTTTACGATCATCATCAATAACAATAGGCGTTTGAAGCTCACCTCCCCCTTATAATGTCCTTCCCACCTTGTGGAGTAGGGTAAAAATATATGAGTTATATAATATTTGATGTTTTCACTTTTTTGGTGTTTAATTAATAGCTTTGTTCCTTTACGGTAAAATTTCTTCAAGTTTTACCAATTTAACTCGGAAAGCGTTGCTTAACCCCAGAAAGTAGGAAAAATTGAAGCAAAATTTAAGAGAGGGTACGTCAAAATAGCTTTTTCTTTTACTACTTTCTGCTCGATAAATTTCGTGGTGTAAGAAATGGAAAATCTGTCAAAATGCAGATTTTACATTTATTTGACAATTAAGGAAAAGGAAAGCAAAGCGCACTGTTAAAGCAAAATAAAAAGAAATACAATAAAATAAATATAAATAATAAAAAATATAAACCAGTGAAATAAAATATAAAAATACAGAGAAAATTATTTTGTTTGTTGTTATTTTTTAAGCAGCCATGTTTGTTTTTTTGGCACTGGCATTGCTGCCAGATATACTATTTTTCCGTTCCTTTACTTTTGTGCAAAACTTATTACCGGAGAGCAATTTTGACAGCTATCTCTTTTGCTACTTTTACCATTAGAAAAGTAAAGGAACAAAGCTAATATTAGGTCTGTCTGGTTACCCTAAAATGTGTAACAATTTGTACCAATTGTTGCTGGAAGTCGTCTCTTAACACAAAAAGCCAGCAAAAGAGTGCGATTCGAGAGAGACAATTTGACAGTTCTTTTACTTGCAACTCTTCTTCTTCCTGAAAACAATCAACCATCGGTTTTTATTTTCCTTTTATTTATGTTTGTGAAAATTAAAAACAATTTTATTGTGGAAATAGCAAGCCTAATTGTATTGTTTTTTGGAGAACAAAGTTGCAAAGTGGAAAAAATCCCTATTTAAATAAAATAAAACATGTTTGCTTCTTTTAATTCATTGGCAGACAAATTGTTCTGTTTTGGCAAGTCAGCTGATTGGTTGCTGGTTTTGCTGGGAAGGTGTCTGTTTACTTTTTACAATTTTCTTGCAACAGAGAATAAAAACTCCTTACTCTCTGAGAAGGTGTTTGTGTGCAATTCTTGCTGGGAAAGTAACCAGACCGAACTATTTTATATCTCATAACATTGGTTCCATAGTGCGAATGATTTGAATTGTACATAAATTGTCTAATTAATAACAATCATACGCACTAAGGTGCCACTGTTGAGAAATGGCTAGTGTGAAGAGGATATTCGACTCTTCTAAAGAAATCCGTTGAAAAAAGTTATCCCCGTTGAAAATAAAAATCATTATCAAATAATGGGTTTTGAGAGTACTTTTTGGTAATCATAGCTACTTACAAAACACCCTAATAATCCATTATTGTAGTAAGGAAATGTCGCACTGAATAACTAGTTATTATATAACCACTAGAATAACTAGTTATTCTATGGTCACTATATATTAAAAAATAAGCTAAAACGTATGTTCTATTTGTAGAAAAGTTGCGGTGATTTTTTCAATTTAAACACACTTCATATTTATACCCTACACCACTATGTGGAAAGGGTATTATATGGTTGTTTTGGTAAAAATTCATGTAACACCGCGAAATATTCGTCGGAGACCCCCAATGTGGTATACCAATCTTCATATCTCGACGAGATAAAGCGATATTGAGATGTGTGTCCGTTCGTCCGTTCGCCCCTCCGTCTGTCCATTATAAATTGTAATCAAACTCCAGGCCGCAATTATGGACCGATCGTCACGAAATTTGGTATGGAGGCCGGTTTCACATCAGAATAGATCGCTATTTTAATTGGTGATGGTCGTGAAATATTTAGCGGGTAAAATGGACCAAAAACATAATTTTTATCCGATTTTGTAGCTGCTCTGTAGGTGGCAATAGTAGTCCGATCGCCTCGAAATTTTAAATATGGTAAGAGTATATGACAAAGAAAAAGTTTGCAATTCGAGATGGCGATAAGATAATATTTAGAGGGTAAAATGGACCAACTTTTGTGTGAAAATTGTGAAAATTATTTCCCGAAAAAAATAATAAACAGCTTATATCTTTGTTTCTAAAAGACATATTCCCCACTCGTGAGTTATATTTGAATGACGATCTCGTGACCTTTCCATTGATGTCAATTATGTTGATGTACGTGATCAGATAACAGAGTTACAGCCTAATATATCCAGTTTTTTGTTTGTAGTGTAATCATAAGGCCGATAGAGGTCGCAATTATAGCTCAATAGTCACGAAATTTTTCACGAGGTAAGAGTTTAGGTTGAAGAAAATGCCTATAATTTTGCATGGTGATCTGATATTATTTAGCGGTTGACATACACCATTACTTTTGTATGAAAAATTTTATCTTTGTTCCATATTTTCATTCCTGGAGGACATATACCGGCAAAGTAGCCTACATATGGAATAATGACTACTGACCTTTCCCCTGATCAAATTGCAATAATGTGTCTGCTATATAACGCACCTATTGCCTGATATATAATGTGTTTTGTGTAGAGAACCATAATTTCCTCCCATGCTACAAATTGTCTCTATCATGACAGAGAAATTTTCAGTTCAGTTGTCAAATTGGATTTTTATACAAATATTGCAACATCGGGTCGCCTCTCCACCTATTTTATACCTCAGGATTTAGGGTAAATAGGATACAAACAAAATACGACCAAAGATGTGTCTCATCGAAATATTCGTTTTAGACCCCAAGTATGTTTGGACGAAATTCGTTTCAGACAATTTGGAGTCTATTTAGCGCTGTCCGTTCATCTGTCTCTCTTAATATCTCACTGGCTGGTGCGCACGATAACCCTCGAACGGATCTACCGATTAGAACCAAATTTTATACAACGTAATATTTTGCCCAAACTTTGTTTAAGTTCGAATGTAGGCTATGTCGGTCCACACCTCCCCCCTGCAGGCTCCAACTAAAATTACAAATCTGAAAAAATAATTCTCAAATATTTCCAGAATCTAGCTTACTAAAATTGATTTGGTATAGCCCCATATTACGATACCTACATATTCCACGTATTTTGAAGCAAACTCGTGTTATAAAATAAATATATTTTTAGAGGCTGAAGGTATATCACCGTTAGCGCTGCTGACTTATACTATCTTCTTTACGGTATAATTGATTGTGAATAATTTTGGGATTTATAAATTTGTTTGCATGCAAAATTTTTGAATTTCTATTCATTGTTAGTTATTTCTACCGGTATAAAATATATTTTTGATATCACAATACATATAAGTTGCCACTTGTAGAGACGTTTTTCATGGCTGAAATACTCAGGAAATATCGCCAACATTACTAAGGAGTATTTTGCCACCGTAGACAATTTGATAGGAATCGAACCCGGACATTCAGCGTGCAAGGCGGGTCCACATAGCTAATTCCTACAGGTTGTGGTGTAGGGTATCACATGGTCGGCCCCGTCCGACTATAGCCTTTGCTTACTTGTTTTATTTTATTTTGCCCTCTGCTGGATTTGGTAATGTAAACTTCTGATTTGTAGCGAAACCCACTACACACTGTGCTACGCATACGAACATTAAGGGTTGTTTAAAAGCTTACATGTGCACCACCAACTGTTTTTGTTTGTAGTCGGACACACACTCTGTGCCACCGTACTCATTACTTAGTTAGGGGTAATATAAGTAGTTATTTTTGTTTACATTACTTTGTAATGGTTTACATAATGATTAATGTATTCGAATTTTTGCTGGGTAAGAAACACCGTTCTTCTCTACATTTACCGTTTCTTATTTCGACTTGTAAGACCAATGTTGATGTATCAACCTAAGTAAGTTGGATAATTTTAAAACACGTTAAATAAAATCACGCTGAGGAAACGTAATAAAATCAATTGTACGTAAAATTTTGAAGCAATAATAATTCTTTCATCAATCCAAACAATATAATAACTAACTTGGTGTTACAGATATGCTGTTTTATGCTGGTTTATAACAAACCTATAATGAAAACCTGCATTCATTCTATTTTGCATATTTTATATAATTTACAAAATTTAAAAAAATGTATTTTTTATTTTCTAGTTTTAGGATTTATACAGCAAAAACAACCAGAAAACTCCTAACACCCTATTTACACAGACAAAAATACATAAATACTACAAAACAAACAACAAATTCTGAGAATATTTGAAGCGTAACCAGCATGCAACTATAGGATGCAGTCTCTGTTTTTCACAACATACATAATTATAGCAGTACAATGTATTATGCATTGCAAACAAAAAAACACTTTCTGATTACAACTAAGGGGGAAACCAGATGGTCAGTTGATATTGTAGTTTTTGTGGTCTGTTGTAGTAGCACAATATGCTTTTAGGTTTAAATTCAATTTAATGGTAGTACAAGAGAACAAATCTTCATGTGAATGTCTGAAGAATTTTTTTTAAATTAAAATAGTTGTTATTTTAAAAATATGTTTCGGGGTACACGTTGCTCTTAAAGCAACTTTAAATTAATGGTGCTCATACCTGGGCAGTTTTTACGGATTCCGAAACTACAATGTTTATAGATGAGAAAAATAAAAAACAAAAAAAAAAAAAAATCGCCGGTGCGCTTTTTAAATAAGTCTAGGGTTTTGTGTAGGGAAATCCCGCACCGGTAATTCCCGGGAATTCTCGGTTATTTGGTTACGGGGTTTCCCGGGAAACAAAATCATATTTCGGGAAATATCTTTTTACATTTATCACAACTAACATTGAATGAATGAATAAACTATGCCCGTCACTTTTATACCATAGAATCAGAATTCGATTAGATTTTACAGAATCAATAAATTACAAAAGGTTTGGAAATAATTTTAATATACAAAAGTGTTTTCAGGGAAAACGTTATAAGAGCCGCACCAAAAACATTGACTATAACGACCGATTTTTTTCTGTTCTATTTAAGTGCGAAAGAATATTTTCTATTTTAAAGTCCCATTTTTATATACTCAGCCATTGGGCTAAAGAGGGTCCGGCTGGCTGGTGCGCACGATAACTCTCGAACAAAGCCATCGATCAGGTCACAAATTTGGCAATCGAGATTTTTTTTTCAAACTTAGTTTAAGTTCGAAGATGGGCCATATCGGTGGTCCACTACATCCGGTACCTACCATACAAAAGTTCAACAATTATCGCTAAAATGATGCGCCGACAACTCTCGAAGGGAATAACCGAATCGGACACGTCATAATTTTGCGTATGGTAATATTAGTTCCAGGCATAGAACTGGTTCCACACAAGATTCGGAAAAAGTGTAGTTTTAGAGCTCCTCTCGGATCGATTTGAAATTTTTTCAGCAGTTTGTCTTTACGGCCCCCTTTACGACGGTACAAATTTTGTCAGGTGCAAGTCCATACTTCCTGAGATAATGTCTTAAAAGCTCCAAGAAACTTTGACGGCAACAACTAAAATGGAAAATTGGCAAGATAACTCCCTCAGGAAGTTTCTAATTGGTCGAAACTTTGCATATCGTTTTATTTCATCTAGTCCTGTATCAGGTTGGAATATGGACTATATCGGTCCAGCACTTCGGGTAGCTTCAACACAAATTTTAGGAAAATCGTTTTGAAATTCTTTCCAAAAAGTTCTACTTGAAGGGAAAGTCCACTCTTCCTAAAGTAAAGTCCCAAAATCTCAAAAAAGCCTGCCGATACCAACTACATTTGGTAGTACGTAAGATAACCGTTGAAGGGAGAAATCTCCCACACTATCTGTTTTAAATGTTTGGCAACATGGTTTGTGTGCGGCCCTAGTTAAAACGGTACAAATTTATTTCGGGGCAAATCCATACTTCCCAAGAAATTGGCTCAAAAACTCAATAAGCCCCTAAAAACGTCAGAAGTATTGTGTTTGCTTCTTTTCTTTAGGTCCGACGATTAGGGTATATCTCAGCCGGCACAGCTGACTGATGCTTTCTTACTTGTTTCAAGCTATCTTAAGCATAAGAATAAAACATACGATTTTCGAGCTCCATAAAATTGGAATTTCTGATCAAAAACTTCATTGTTTGAGCCAAATCACTTTCCATTGAGCAATCTCCTTAGCTTGAAATAATTGAAATGGCAAGTGTGGGCAAAATCCGGGCAACATGTTAAATTTTCCATATTTTTCTTTTTTAATCTATAGAGCGAAAACGTGTCATCCATTTTTGAGCTCGCAACTCTTTGAAAATATTTTATTTCATATAAGTTACTAGGGACGATAAAAAATCACGGAAATAATGATCCACTCTCGTATTTTAAAATTTCCCGGGAAATCCCGGATTCCCGGGAATGACGATTTTGTGATTCCCGTTTCCCGGGAATGATAAAAACCGGCAAAACCCAAAACCCTAAATAAGTCGCAATTCAAGTCGGTTTTATAGGTTTTCACGATTTTTCTTGGAATAGGACGATAGGTCGAAATGGGACAAAAGGAAATGTTGTAGCTATGAACATTTTCTACAGGATTGACTTTTATGACAATTTCGTAGGTTTTACCGTTATTGAGATATAGAAGTTCAATTTGGGACAATGCATTGACTGTATCGCCTCCTTATAAAACAATGTCATGACTGCAATTTCCCAACTTAAACTTATATATCTCGGAAATGGTACAACCTAGGGAAAAATTATGAAAGACAATCTTGTAGTGAATTTTCACAGGTAAAATATTTTCTCTAGTCCCATTTCGATAAGTCTTACCGTTTTCAAGCAAATCGTGAAAACCTAACCAGTAAGCTAAAACTGTGACCTGAACATCTATATATCTCAAAAATGGTAAAACCTATGAACAAATCGTAACGGTCAATCCTCTAGAGAATTTTCACAGCTACAACATTTTCTTTATCCCCATTTCGATAGGACTTGCGGTTTCCAAGCAAAATCGCAAAAACCTAAAATAAACTTAAAAATGTGTATTTTGACCGCGATTTATTTAAAAATCCCTCTAGCGATTTTTTCAACTTTTTGGATTTTTCTCACCTATGGACATTGCTGTTTCAAAAATCCGCAAAAACTTCCCAGGTGTAAGCGGTTTTCACTTAATGTTAGTTAAGGTGCACCATGTATGACATTGTTTTATAAGGTGCGAATGCTTGTTTTTTCGTAATATTTATAATTTTTTAACTGTTCAGGTTAGCTACTGTAAAAAGCACCACCTTGGGAGCAGTAAGAAGTACCCTCAGGCAGCATTGAATGCTTTGCTGAATATTCAACCCCTGGATATTTTAGTTCAGTATCAAGCATCCTGTGGTGCTATGAGGCTCAGGAAGCGTAACATGTGGTTTTGTTCATGCCGTGGACATGCAAGGCTTGTTCAGGGGATATGTAGCCAGATTGGGCTAAGGTAATAATCCTTGATAGGAGTGAATGGGCCTAGCACAGACCACTTTCTGAAAGCCCATCCATCTTTATATGTAGATAGGTTGAACTGAACATCAGACGCTCGCATAAACTTAACGACAACTGCAGTGTTTTTCAGGCAGAAGTCTATGCAACGCGGAAGGCCTTAGAATTAATAATGGGATTAAAAGACTTTGTAAATAGGACAGCAACAGTATCACGGTGCTCCTTAACTAATTTTAAACGGAAGGTGCTTACACCTGGGAAGTTTTTGCGGATTCTGAAACTACAATGTTCATAGATGAGAAAAATCAAAAAACCAAAAAAAAAAAAAAATCGCCAGAGGGATTTTAAAATAAATCGCGGGTTTTTTTAGGTTTTCACGATTTTGCTTGGAAACGGAAAGTCGTTTTGAAAGTAAGTGGGAGGACAACGACATTCAGGCTATGTGAAGATGTAGGAGAGACTGAAAGAATCGAGTACCCTCTCTGCAGGTGTCCTAGACTGACAATGAAAAGAGGCAGGGTGTTAAGTGCCCATGAGAATGTATTTCTTCCTCTAACTTCTCTTCCATAAATCCCGCGGCCCTGTTAACGAATTGTTATACCGTACACCACTATGTGGGGAGGGTATTATAAATTGGTTTTGCCAACAAGTTTGTAACGCTTCGAAATAATGGTTATAGACCCATACTTATATATACCAAAATTAATGCCTCGATGAGCTGAGTCAATCTGGCTATGTGTGTCCGTCCGACTGTCCATCTAAAATGTATAATCACATGTCGCAATTTTGATCGGATCGTCACCAAATTTTGGGTGTTGATGAGGGTCCCGGATGGGTGGAAACCTATTGATTTTGGTGATGGTCGGATAATATTCAGGGGAAGGAATGGTCAAAAAAATTTTTTGGAGAAACATTTAACGTTTTATTTCAAAGGGAATATCTCCGCTTATGTATCAAAAGCAAAACCTGGTAATGAAAGTAGAAAATATCACCTTTACAACGATATAAAGTAGGTTGTGAACATATAACGAAGATATCGCAATAGTCGCTAATAAAACCCAACTTTTCATTTTTGCGATTTTAATTATAATGACGAATATCTCAGCTTTGGTTGCGGACCTTCAAAAAGCAAAGCCTGACTATGCAAGTAGAGAATCCCATCTTTATAATGACGTAAAGTAGGTTTGCGCCAAGGTGGCCAAATTACGGAGATATCGAAATACATCCCATTTTTCCATTTTTACCCTCAGCATTTATGCTAACGAGGGTATATACACTTTCATACGGGTAAAATGTACCTTAGACCCCAAATATGATGGGACGAAATCCGTTTTAGACAATTTGGAGTCGATTTGGTCCAAAACTTAGTTTAAATTCGAAGATGTGTTATATCGGTCCACTCCTTCCGGTACCTCCCCCACAAAGGTTCGTAAATGTTCGGAAAATTTGTGCGCACGATAACTCTTGAAGGGAGTAACCGATTTGGTCTATACTTTGCACATCATGAAATTTCTACCCGACTTAGATAAGGTTCTAGTATGGACTCAATCGGAGCACTCCTTCGTGTACCTCCCACACAAAATTTCGGAAAAGTTTAGTTTAAGATCTGCTCTCGAATCGCTCCGATTTTTGTTGCAACAACTTCCGGAAGAAAATAGCCTGAAAGGTGCAAACAAACCCCATGACACCGTGTGAAGTGGTTGGAGTGCATGATAATTCTCGAACGGATCAACCGATTTGGTCCAAAATTCGGTCTTCTTAATATTTTGTCCAAACATAGTTTAAGTTCGAAGACACTGTGCAACATTTTTAAGGCTATCTTGTGCAAACAATTCGAACTGAGCATTTTTTGAAACTACTGACCCAAACGACAAAAAATCCTAGTTGGGTTTTGTTGTGTTAGATCCAGCACGGATTTTATGGCCCCATCTAAACATGGTTAAATATTGAGTTTTTAAAGAAATTTGAAATTCTGAAACCAATGCGAATCTTCTTTTGACCTCTGAAGCAAATTTGTAGATAAGGACAAGAATAAAATATTTGGAGAAATAATGAAGTCGAAAAACTACATTTATTGCCTCAAATTTCAAAATATATCTAAGAATTTCATAATTTGTATACATTTCGCACCACATCTCCAAAACTGTAAATTGTCTCTTAATGTTTCTTTTGGAAAAATATTCGCTGTAATACACAACTCTTCAGAACATGATATTGTTGTAAAATGCCTCTTTCACGTTATTTTCACTATATTTTTCAACGACGATTTACTAAATATGTCAATATTGTGGTGAAATCCGAGATGCGAGAATAATCTGTTGGTGTGAACTGTGTTTGAAATAGGTGTAGCAAAAGATATGATACCAAATACCGCTGAAACAACATGAAATAAGCATTTTAGAGTTTCAAAATGTTCTGAAGAATTGCTGAGAACATTATTTGGATGATCTTTGCAAAAGGTTACTTCGTTCAACGCCTAATAGTTTAGCTGATACCGACCTGAATTCCAAAAATTATGTAAAATTTTCTATATTTTATCGATTTTGATGCCCTATATTAAGTTTTTCTTATGTGATCTGTTCAAAAGATAAGTTCTACTAGTTTAGGACTACCATGTTGCTAAAGACAGCAAGGCCAAATTCCTATTCGTTTCTGAGATAAATGCCTGATAAATGCAAAAAAGTGTAGTTTTAGCCCGGTTAGATGAAGACATCGCTTTGATTTTTGTTGAAACAACTTGCAATCGGTGCCTGAATTACGACAGTAAAAGTTTTTCAGGGGCAAGTCTAAACTTCTTGTGAAAACAGCGCGAAATGTGTAAAAAAACCCTATGGCACCATAGTGGCTGGAGAGCACGATAACTCTCAAACTAATCAACCGATTTGGTCCAAATTTTGGCCTTCGTCATATTTTGTCATAGTTTCAGTTCGAGATAGGCAATACCAGTCCACAACTTCCGCTACTTCCTCCGAATATTTAAAAAAATGTCAATTAAATGGTATGCACGATATCTCTTGAACAAACTTGGTCTAAACTTTGGATCTCCTAATATTTTGTCTAAATTTAGCTTAACTTCTAAAATGAAGGTACCTTAGAGTACCTCCCCCACAAAAGTTCAACATTTGTGTCTAAGTGTTCGAGGATCCATTGGAAATGTATATCGATGCTGTTGGTTGTGCTCCTGTTTACAGTGATATTATGTTTTCCGTGGACAAGTCCATGCTTACTGGCATACTTGTCCAAAAGTTAACGATGACCCACTAAAATGAGTAGTGGGCGCGATTTCTATCGAAAAGATATGACTTCTTAAATAAAATCCACTTCCATAATGGACTATGTCGGTCCATTTCTTCTAGTGCCTCCTCCGCAACACTTTTGAACTTGTCCAAAAAGTGTCACGAATTTGTGAAAATACCCTAAATACATTCGATCTGTCCGTATATGAATTCATTCATGAATTCACAGAGGCTTTGGGTCGAAATGAAAAAAAAACTTATTTCAAAGCCAATATCTCTGCTTCTATAAGAGGTATATCAAAAGCAAAACCTGACAAGGAAAGTAGAAAATATCACCTTTACAATGATGTAAAGTCGGTTGTTGTAGGTGGTCTGACTATGAAAGTAGAAAATCTCATCTTTACAATGATGCAAAATAGCTTATGCGCAGGGGTAGTGGTGCAGGGTATTACATAATCAGCCTCATCCTCAGTATATCCTTTGCTCTCTTGTTTTTCATAATATGTTCCTTTTTGGAGGTATGGGTTATTAGACAAACGCACGGCACAAGTTAGCTCACTACCTTTAACCGGTGTTAAAAACAGCCCACCAGTTGACGCCACATGGAGGTCAGTGTTCACTTGAGATGAAAGAGGCACCTGAATAAGTTCTGGCTTCGCCATGTTGAAGCCAGTCAGTGCCGTCACACAAACAAAAATTATACTTTACAAAATACTTATAGTACTCGTGCTGATATATGGCTCCGAAGCATGGGTACTTGCGCATGCAGATAAGTCAGTTCTGGGGCGTTAAATAGAAGCACTATTTCTAAGTTTGAAAGATATTTTTAGAAAAAGTTTTAGAGTTATCTTGCACAGTAGCTATTTTAGTATGTGCCGGCTGGGTTTTGGAGCTCTTGGGCCATTATCTTAGGAAGTATTGGCTTACTCCGCAAAAAAAAAATTGTACCGCTGTAAATGAGGCCGCTCGAACAGCCTACTGAAAAATATTCAAAACTATGCGAGAGGAGTTCTTAAATTTCACTATTACCGAATTTTGTGCGGGAGGTACCCGAAGAGGTGGACCGTTATAGTCCATATTCCAACCTGACACATGACTGGATGAAATAATACGATGTGCAAAATCTGCACCAATCAGAAACTCCCTGCGAAAATTATCTTGCGGATTTGCCATTTTGGTTGGTGCCGTCAGGGTTCTTGGAGCTTTTAGGCCAATATCACAGGAAGTATGGACTTGTGCAAGAAAAAAATTGCACCGTCGTAAATGGAGTCGCATGAAAAACTTACTGAAAAAATTCCAAAAATATCCAAGAGGTGCTCTTAGACTTCACTTTATCCGAATTTTATGTGGGAGGTACCCCAAGGTGTGGACAGATACAATCCATATTCCGACCTGATGCATGACTGAATGAAATAATACGATGTGCAAAGTCCGCACCAATCCGAAACTCCATGCGAGAATTATTTTGCGGATTTGGCATTTTGGTTGGTGTCGTCAGGGTTTCATGCAGCTTTTAGGCCAATAACTCAGGAAGTATGGACTTGCACAGGAAAAAAATTGCACCGTGTTAAAGAGAACCGCAAGTACAACATAATGAAAGAAATTTGAAAACGATACGAGAGGAGCTCTTAAACTTCACTTTATCCGAATTTTGTGTGGGAGGTACCCGATGGAGTGTACCGATATAGTCCATATTCGCACCCGATCTGTATCTGGAAGATACGCACCATTTTACATAAAATTTTTGAACTTTTGTAGGGGAGGTACCGGAAGGAGTGGACCGATATGACCCATTTTCGAACTTAAACTAAGTTTGGACAATTTTTGGTTCGAATCGATTGATCCGTTCGAGAGTTATTGTGCGCACCAGCCAAAAAGACGGACAGACAGACATTTGGAGTCGATTTAGCAATGTCTGGGTTATATCGGTCCACTCCTTTCGGTACCTCCCCCACAAAAGTTCGAAAATGTTCGGAAATCTTGTGCGCACGATAACTCTTGAAGGGAATAACCAACGTGGTCCATACTTTGCACATCGTGAAATTTCTACCAGCCTTAGATGAGGTTACTATAAGGACTCAATCAGTCCACGCCTTTGGGTACCTCCCACACAAAATTTCGGAAAATTTCAGTTTAGGACCTGCTCTCGAATCGGTTCGATTTTTGTTGTAACATCTTGTATTCACCGCCCCCCATACGATGGTACAAGCTCTATCTGGGACAAGTCCATACTTCCTGAGAAAATAGCCTGAAAGATGCAAAAAGCCCCTATGACACCGTGTGTAGTGGTTGGAGCGCGAAAGAATCTGCCTATTCGTTTCAAAATTTGGCCTTCGTAGTATTTTGTCCAAACATAGTTTAAATTCGAAGATAAGCCATATCGGTTCACTCCTTCAGGTACCTCGCCAACAAAACTTCAAGAATGTTCGGAAAATTTGTGCCCACGATAACTCTTGAATGGAGTGACCGATTTGGTTCATACTTTACACATCCTAATATATCTACTAGATATAGATCAGGCTCGAATATGGACTATATTTGTCTACTCCTTAAGACCTGCTCTCGAATCACTTTGATTTTTGTTGAAGCGATTTGCATTCGCTACCTTCATTACTACGGTAAAAGTTTTTCGGGGGCAAGTCCATATTTCTTGGGAAAACAGACCAAAGGTGTAAAAAATCCCTATGTCACCATATGTGGCGATCGGAGAGCACGATAACTCTTGAACTGTTCAACCGATTTGATCCAACATTTGGTCTTCGTCATATTATATCCAAACTTAGTTTCATGGGCAATACCTGTCCACAACTTCCGGTACTTCTCCCCAATATTTAAAAAATGTCACTAAAATGCTAGGACGATATCACCTGAATGGGGCCACCAATTTGTCCCAACTATGGATCTCCTAATATTTTGTCAAAATTTAGTTTAACTTCTAAAATGGCCCACATCGGTCCTCCCTAAGGGTACATCCCCACAAAAGTTCCACATTAGTGCAGTTAATTCCTAATCCACATTTTTGTCGGCAAGTTCAAATGTCCAAAAAGGACCACAAAATTCTGAAGAGACCTTAAATACGTTATATCTGTCAGTAGGTGAAAGTTTTATTTAACATTGGCTGAGGGTATATATCTGTCACTGGTTTTTATTAGTTCTGCTTACAGGACAAATTATTCCGTGTAAAAGCAGAGTCACCTAATTAATTCAGTAAGTAATTTATTTGATTGGTATATTGGTACTATCCGTAACCAACGGACGCATGTGGTAGCACTCATCTATGCTTTCTCAAAAAGTGAGGAGTTGCCTTTATAAGTACATAGAGATGTATTAACAGCAATGTGTTGACACCTTCAATTAATTTGCATTTTTCAAGTATTATGCACAAACATACATATAGTATGTTTGTGTGTTCGAGTTTCTAAATGAAATGTATGTAAGTGGGAGAGTTTTTTTTTTGCATTCCATAGCGAATTCTTCCTTTCACTCAATGTATGTATTTGTAAATATGTACTAGTATGTATACATGCGTGTTATTCTAAATGTGGCTCACATGTAATAAATAATTACAAGGCTGTGTAGCGTTTGTCGTGTATGTCTGGATTTACATGTTGAAATTTGTGCGATAATTACACACAAACATATCAACATACACATCTACACAGCCATCCGTACACATTTACATTTAAATACTTTTAATGTTTCTAAAATGTTTTCACATCCCTCACAGCCATTAATTTTCCCGTTTGAAAAGGATTTTTTAATGAATTGCCATGAGATTAGGAAAATATTTGTGGAGAAAATGGAGCACTAATTGTGGCGGTATTAAAAGGATTTCTATTTTGTGCAAAAATTAAATGGCGTTTATTGTAAATCTAATCCCCAATTGAGGGCATTGAAACGCAAGCAATTAAAAATGTGGAAGCAAGGATGATAATGTTATACAATAACAAAGAGAAATTTTAGAGGAAAAAACATCAGCATGCTATGTGGATACTTTAAAACTTCCTTCCTTTGGAAATTTTATTACGTGATTTTATTTAATGTAATAAATCATCTGTCAGTGAAACTATTTGTGCGAACAAAACCCTGGGTGTTAATTAAATGTTTAATATTAGCACTTCTTATTTTCAACACCATCCTGTCCCACCTCCCACCCCTCACCCGCACAACCTTCTCAATTTAATTAATCTTTAATAAAGGATTTTATAAAATTTTAAAATTGTCAAACACCCACGCCCCAAAGGCAACGGGGAACATGTTGTTCAAATGCTCACAAGGTAATTGACTTGCTTGAGGTAAATTATGTTTGTTAAGTACATTATGAGAATAATTTTCCCCAGGGGAAGAGGAGAGTAATTCAACTGAAGCAGAAACCAATAACGTGAAAGACAAAACACCAAAGATAATGAAATATTCATGCTGTGATGAAGTAAATTAATATGCTTACTCATATTCACATGCATATTGAGCGGAGGGAATGGGTGTGACAAATAATCTCAGCCAATTTTAAATTAAACAATGTGTATTACATGTAAAATAGGTTATAGGGTGGTATATTTGAGTAGGTGCATTTATTTATATCATTAAATTTCATGGCGTACATATTGATATAATTGAACGTTGATAGATATTAGGGGAAGTGTTTGTGATTTATAACTTGCTGTAATAAAGGAAGCATAAAGAAATATACTCACGTTGATGATTATTATATTTTTCGTTTTATATTGTAAATGTTTAATATTAAACATCAATATCTACAATACTCATGACTTCATCAACGCCCAAACAAAGTGGGTGATATGGTTGTCATTAAAATAATATAAAAGTAAAGCACAAAGGTACTCGGTAGTTAATGTGCCATAGCTCAGTGGATCCACTTGTATGGAGAAAGTGGCCAAAAATATTTCCAGTGTAAATATCAAGCTAATGCGATGATTACAGCTTTGTTATGCTGCGAAGCTTGTTTTAAGAAAGCATGTTCGTTACATTTTCCCTTCTGGAGGGGGTATATGGTATGAATTGTTTTATGTTGTTAATACAACATGTCATGAACAAAAGCACCAATTATCTTATGATGGAAAAATAGGCATAGGGAAATGAAATAATCTCCAGAATAACATAAAAACCAACCAATATAGCGGATAAAATAGACCTAAAATTTTTGTCCGAAAATTGTTTAAGTTTTCAATTTAATGATGTTATAGAGTTCTTCCTGGAAGACGCGAACAGCCAACGTAAGTCACATTTGGAAGAAGAACTCTTGACCTTTCCATTGATGTCAGTTACTTATGTTGATGTATGTAGTCAGATAGCATGAAATTCAACAAAAACTAATATATTTTTAAAAAGTTCCATGTCATAGCTGTCAGATTTGCCAGAAGTTGTACCAGTTTTTTATTTTTGGCCAATGGCTGCACACAGAAGAAAAAGTCCTCTAACATATGTCCCAAACATTTTTGGCAGCAAACATATATTTGTTTGCAAGCAGTCCCAAACGTAACATATGTTTGGGTCCTGCAAACAAATATATTTTTGGGTGCAAACAAATTATATGTTTGGGTGCAAACAAATACAAACCCAAAAGCCACAAAAAAAAAAACAAACACATGCACCAGTGGGCGCTTCTGAGAGTAAGGGAGCGTAAATATCAATGTGAAACACATTGAAATGTATGCTCACTTGCTCTCAGCACATTTATAAATGGTGGTGTTTTATTGAAAGGCATAGCAAAAAAGCAAAAGCACAACAGACAAATAGGTACATAAAAAATCCCAAAGAAAGACAAAACAGACTTTAATAAATGAAAAAACTGAATGAAATAACTTATAAAAAGTCGCACTTTTAAAAAGAAACAAGTAAGAACGGCGTCAAGTTCGGCCGGGCCGAACTTGTTATACCCTCCACCACAAGTTGTATTGAAGTAAAATAGAATAATTAGTTTCCTTTCGTGTATGAAGAAGACTTAATACTAAATTTCAGCAATTTCGGTAAAACAATGTGAGGCACCATTCTATGGGGGCTATTTCAAAACGTCGATCTATACCGACAAATTTCTGACGGAAAGTTTTTAGGCTAAAAGAAGACTAAATACCAAATTCTCTATATTTCGGTAAGAGAATGTGGCTAAAACTAAAAAAATACCAAAAATCAAGAAGTAAGCTTATATGGGGATATAGGAAGTGGACCTATACTGATAATACTCTTCTGGAATATTTTATAACTCTTGGAAGACGAAATAACGAATTTCAGCCATTTCGGTTGGATATTGACGTCACAATCTTCAGTAGTATGAAAATCCGGAGGTACCGTTTTAGGTACCGACGAATTATAGTCAGAAATGGGGCAATATGGAAGCGTGGACCTGTACAGACATATTTCTGGCGAACAGTTTTATATCACATTGAAGACTAAATACCAAATTTCAGCCATTTTGGTGGAATATTGAAGACACAACCTTCAAAATACGAAAAATCGGGAGGTACTTTTCCATGGGGGCTATATGAAGGCGTGAACCTATACCGACAAATTTAAAGGGGAAGTTTGAGTACCCCCAACGAAGTCTAAATACCAAATTTCAGCCATTTCGGTGGAATCTTGAGGCCACAACGTTCAAAATACCGAAAATCGGGAGGTACCGTTCTATGGGGGCTATATGAAGGTGTGGACCGATACCGACAAAATTCTGGGGGAAAGTTTTATACCCCTAAAGAAGACTACGTACCAAATTTCAGCCATTTTGGTAGGATAATGAAGCTAAAACCTTCAAAATACCGAAAATCGGGAGGTACCGTTATATAGGGGCTATATGAAGGTGTGGACCGATACCGACAAAATTCTGGGGGAAAGTTTTGTACCCCTAAAGAAGACTACGTACCAAATTTCAGCCATTTTGGTAGGATAATGAAGCTAAAACCTTAAAAATACCGAAAATCGGGAGGTACCGTTCTATGGGGGCTATATGAAGGTGTGGACCGATACCGACAAAATTCTAGGGGAAGGTTTTATACCACTAATGAAGACTACGTACCAAATTTCAGCCATTTTGGTAGGATTATGAAGCTAAAACCTTAAAAATACCGAAAATCGGGAGGTACCGTTCTATGGGGGCTATATGAAGGTGTGGACCGATACTGACAAAATTCTGGGGGAAAGTTTTATACTCCTAAAGAAGATCACGTACCAAATTTCAGCCATTTTGGTAGGATAATGAAGATAAAACCTTAAAAATACCGAAAATCGGGAGGTACCGTTCTATGGGGGCTATATGAAGGTGAGGACCGATACTGACAAAATTCTGGGGGAAAGTTTAATACTCCTAAAGAAGACTACGTACCAAATTTCAGCAATTTTGGTAGGATAATGAAGCTAAAACCTTAAAAATACCGAAAATCCGGAGGTACCGTTCTATGGGGGCTATATCAAAACGTGGACCGATATATCCCATTTTCAATACCAATCATCCTGCAAGTAATAAAAACTTCTGTACCAAATTTTGACTCTCTATCTTCAAAATTGCGAGCTGTATCTTGATTTCAACAGACAGACGGACGGACGGACGGACAGACGGACATGGTCAAATCGACATAGAATTTTATGCTGATCAATAATATATATACTTTATAGGGTCTCCGACGAATATTTCGATGTGTTACAAACGGAATGACAAATTTAATTATACCCTCCATATGGTGGAGGGTATAAAAATTATATAGAACAAGCGAGCAAAGGTTATAGTCGGGACGGGGCCGACCATGTCATACCCTACACCTTTTCACTGGTAAACATTTCTTTTAGGGAATATAATCCGACTGGGACCCCCATAAGCAACCAAAATTTCGTGACCATCCGATCAAAATTAAGACCTGTAGCGTGATTGCAAAAAATGGAAGAATTGGATGCATTACCGACTATTGTGGTACCTCCCTTGTTTGACCACCTTCGCCAACCTACTTTACACAAATGTAAAGGTTATATTTTCTTCTTCTATTGGCAGGTTTTGCCGTTGGAATACCCCTACTAGAAGCCAATATATTCACAAAGAGTAAAACTTTGAATTTGTCTCCACATGAGTTTTCCCCATTCCGACCCCTAAATATTATCCGATTATCAGCAAAATCAATAGGCGTCTTCCTCTGTGGGGCCCCATCTACCCCCAAAATTTCGTGACTATCCGATCAAAATTCCAACCTATAGCGTGATTGGATATATTACTGACTTTTGCGATATCTCGGTTGGTTGCCCAATATAAAGGAGATGTTTTCTTCTTCCATTGACGGGCTTACCTTTTGGAATACTCCTACCAGAAGCGGAAATATTCGCATAAGAAAACAAGTGAGCAAAGGCTATAGTCGGGACGGGCCATGTGATACCCTACACCACTACCCCTGTGCATAAGCTTTCACTGGTAAACATTTATTTTAGGGAACATAATCCGACTACCACCAAAAATATTTTGGTTTTTAATCAAAAAAAAAAAATATGCCTCTTTCTCTCTGGGACCCCCATAAGCAACCAATCCGATCAAAATTTCGACCTGTAGAATGGAAGAATTGTCGGTAAGACTATTGTGGTATATCCCTTGTTTGACCACCTTCGCCAACCTACTTTACACCAATGTACAGGTAATATTTTCTACTTCCATTGACAGGCCTTGCCGTTGAAATAACCCTACTAGAAATCGATATATTCACAAAGAATAAAATTTTGAATTTGTCTCCACATGAGTTTTTCCCCATTCCGATCCCTAAATATTATCCGACTATCACCAAAATCAAAATGCATCTTCCTCTGTGGGGCCCCCATCAACCGTGATGACTATCCGATCAAAATTCCAAACTGTAGCGTGATGACAAAAAATGGAAAAATTGGATATATTATATTTTATATATCGCGGTTGTTTGCCCACTTACGCCAACATACTTTGCGTAAATATAAAGGACAACTTTCCTTCTTCCATTGGGGGACTTTCCGTTTGGAATACTCCTACTAGAAACGGAAATATTCGCATAAGAAAAAAGCTTATTCCGACTCCTGAATATTATCCGACCATCACCAAAATAAAAAGGCTTCTTCTTCTGTGGGACCCGCATAAAATTCCAAAAACTTCGTGACGATCCGATCAAAATTGCGACCTGTAGCGTGATTACAAAAAAAATCGGAAAATGGGATGCATTATCGACTATTGCCATATCTCTGCTATTTTACCACCTACGACAACCTACTTTACATCGTTGTAAAGTTGATATTTTCTACTTTCCTTGCCAGCTTTTGCTTTTGATATACCTCTTATAGAAACATAGATATTGGCTTTGAAATAAAACGTTGACCTTTCTCCAAATAAGTGTTTGCCCATTTCGACCCCTGAACATTATCCGACCATCATCAAAATCATTAGGCTTCTTTCTCATTGGGGTCCCCATTAACCCTCAAAATTTGGTGACGATTCGATCAAAATTGCAACTTGTGGCGTGATTACAAAAAAATCGGAAAATGGGAAGCATTATCGACTATTGCCATATCTCTGCTATTTGACCACCTACGACAACCTAATTTACATCGTTGTAAAGGTGATATTTTCTACTTTCCTTGCCAGGTGTTGCTTTTGATATACCTCTTAAAGATACATAGATATTGGCTTTGAAATAAAACGTTGACCTTTCTCCAAATAAGTGTTCGCCCATTTCGACCCCTGAACATTATCCGACCATCATCAAAGTCATTAGGCTTCTTTCTCATTGGGGTCCCCATTAACCCTCAAAATTTGGTGACGATTCGATCAAAATTGCAACTTGTGGCGTGATTACAAAAAAATCGGAAAATGGGAAGCATTATCGACTATTGCCATATCTCTGCTATTTGGCCACCTACGACAACCTAATTTACATCGTTGTAAAGGTGATATTTTCTACTTTCCTTGCCAGGTTTTGCTTTTGATATACCTCTTAAAGATACATAGATATTGGCTTTGAAATAAAACGTTGACCTTTCTCCAAATAAGTTTTTGCCCATTCCGACCCCTGAATATTATCCGACCATCATTAAAATCAGTAGGCTTCTTCCTCTGTGGGACCCCCATTAACCCCCAAATATTCGTGATTACAAGGTTTAGATGGACAGACGGACGGACGGACACACATAGCCAGATCGACTCAGCTCGTCGAGACATTCATTTTGGTATATATAAGTATGGGTCTACGACCATTATTTCGATGCGTTACAAACTTTTTGGCCAAAACCAACTTATAATACCCTCCCCACATAGTGGTGTAGGGTATAAAAATGTACCTCAGATCTCAATAAACATCTTTCTAGAATATACGAACCCTGAAGGAATAGGTCTTAATGGTCAAAATAGCAAAACAGTTGCGATTTTTATACTCTTTTCTCGGCTTCTGCTCCATAATAGTAAAAATAGCAAAAATCTTTTGCAAATATCCAATTTTTATACTTTTTCTCTGACTCTGGTCCAAAGATACGCAACCGCCCAAAAATTAAGGATACAGACAACTACAAAAATGTACCTTAGATTTCAACAAACAAGTTTCTAGAACAAATGAAGATTCTAGGTACGATTCTTCAAGCTCAAGATTCGATAATTTTAGATCTTTCTTTCCTGTTCAGGTCCGTAAATAACAAACCTTTCAAATTTCCTTGAGTTTTTAACAGTTTGTGATTTCTAAGCCTGAGCAGGGGGAATGTTAAAAAAATGTAATTGTTCGTGAATTTCAGCCCTAAGTATCATTCCTAGAATCTTCATATGTTCTAAAAAGTTGTTTATTGAAATCTTAGGTACATTTTTGTAGTTAACGGTATCCTTAATTTTTGGGCGGTTGCGTATCTTTGGACCAGAGTCGGAGAAAAAAGTATAAAAATTGGATATTTTCAAAAGATTTTTATACCCTCAGCCTTTAGGCTATGAAGGGTATATACACTTTCATACGGGCAAAATGTGCCTCATCGAAATAATGGTTTTAGACCCCAAGTATGTTTGGACGAAATGTGTTTCAGACAATTTGGAGTCGATTGAGCAATGTCCGTCCGTCTGTCTGTCTGTCTGGCTGGAGCGCACGATAACTCTCGAAGGGATGAACCGATTCGGTTCAAATTTTGGCTTTAGTAATATTTTGTCCAAACTTAGTTTAAGTTCGAAGATGAGCTATATCGGACCACTCCTTCCGGTACCTCCCCCACAAAAGTTCGAAAATGTTCGGAAAATTTGTACGCACGATAACTCTTGAAGGGTGTAACCGATTTGGCCCATACTTTGCCCATCGTGGAGCGTGTAGGTCAGGTTTTAATATGGACTCAATCGGTCCACTCCGTCGGGTACCTCCCACACAAAATTTTGGAAAAGTTCAGTTTAGGAACATCTCTCGAATCGCTTTGATTTTTGCTTTAGCAACTTGTATTCACTGCCCTCCATACGACGGTATAAGTTTCATCAGGGGCAAGTCCATACTTCCTGAGAAAATAGCCTGAAAGTTACAAAAAACCCCTATGACACCGTGTGAGGAGGTTGGAGGGCAAAATAACTCTCGAACAGGTCTGCCGATTCGGTCCAAAGTTTGGCCTTAGTAATATTTTGTCCAAACATAGTTTAAGTTCGAAGATATGCCATATCGGTCAACTCCTTCAAGTACCTCTCCCACAAAAGTTCAAAAATGTTCGGAAAAATTGTGGGTACGATAACTCTTGAAGAGAGTGGCCGAATTGGACCATACTTTACACATCCTAATATATCTACCAGATATAGATCAGGTTCAAATATGGACTATATTTGTCCAGTCCATCCGGTACCTCCCACTCAAAATTTCGGATACATGTTCACTTTAAGACCTGCTTTCGAATCACTTTGATTTTTGTTGAAGCAACTTGCATTGCTGCCTCAATTGCGATGGTAAAAGTTGTTTCAGGGGCAAGTTCATACTTCTTGAGCAAACATCCCTGAAGTTCTAAAAAACCCCTATGGTACCATATGTAGTGGCTGGAGATCCATTCTTTTTAGTATCTCCTCCGCAAAACTTTTGATCTTTAATCCTAATCAAAATTTTTATCAGTTCAAATGGCTGATTGTTTTCTTGAATTTTGAACGGTTTAGTATCTACGGAGCAGAAGCCGAGAAAAGAGGATAACATTCGCAATTGTTTTGCTATTTTGACAATTAAGACCTGTTCTTTCAGGGTTTGTATATTCTAGAAAGATGTTTATTGAGATCTGAGGTAATTTTTTGTAGGATATTTGCTTCAAATTTGATCGGTTTGATAGATGTATAACAAAACATGAGAAAAATTTTAAAACAAATTTGACCATGGCGATTTTGACCTTGAAGATGAAGTTTGGTGGGTTATATATGTTCACAATTTTTGTTCTTTAAGACAAGAGCTACAACTCTGCTTCTGAGATAAATTCAAATTTCCTAACGGTTTGGAAGATATAGTCCTGAACAAATGACCCTTTTTACATCAAAGCCGCAAACCTTTGGAGGCCTATAACCGCGAAAGTTGATGAGATAGGGAAAAACGACGAGACACGTGTTTTCTTATTTTTGGTGTTCTGTCACGCTGTGGAGTCAGAATATGGTTAATAAAACATGACTCAAAAAATTTCACACAGTGTAATCCATCGAAGTGACTGAAATTTTGTATTTAGTGTTCGTTGGGGGTATTCAACTTTCCTCTCTAATTTTGTCGGTATAGGTCCACGCCTTCATATAGCTCCCATTGGCCTCAATATTCCTCTGAAATGGCTAAAGTTTGGTACTTAGTCTTCGCTGGGGGTATAAAACATTCCCCCGGAATTTTTTCGCTATAGGTCCACGCCTTCATATAGCCCCCATACAACGCTACCTCCTGAGTTTCCTTATTTTGAAGGTTGTGGCCTCAATATTACGCCGAAATGGCTTCGTAATTAGTGTTCGTTGGGGGTATTCAACTTTCCCCTCTAATTTTGTCGGTATAGGTGCACGCCTTCATATAGCATCCACTGAACGGTACCAACCAATTTTCGGTATGTTGAAAGTTGTTGCCTCAATATTCCACCAAATTGGCTGAAATTTGGTGTTTAGTCTTCATTTGGGGTATAAATGAAAATTGTCGGTATAGGTAAACGCCTTTATATAGCCCCCATAGAACGGTAGCTCCCGATCTTCGTAATTCTAAAGGTTGTGTCGTCAATATCCCACCGAAATGACTGTATTTTGTTAAAAAGTATTCTTAAAAAGAATTATTAGTATATGACCACGTCTTCCTTAGAAGCACACCTCTTGGTTTTTGGTATTTTTTAGGTTTTACCCACATTATCTTACCGAAATATCGGAAATTTATAATTAGTCTTCTTAGAGTCTAAAAATTTTCCGCATGAATTTGTATAGATCGACGAAATATGCTGAAATTTGGTAATTAGTCTTCTTCATAAACGAAAGGAAACTAATTGTTCTATTTTACTTCAATATAACTCGTGGTGGAGGATGTAACAAGTTCGGCCCGGCCGAACTTTACGCCGTTCTTACTTGTTTTTCTTTTCCTCTTCGCTTGCTACGTTGGTTAACAACAACAAAGCACGAAACACACGTGTTATAAGCATACACATCACAAAACTTCTGCGTCTCCTATTATACCATGTACACAGCTCTTTTTTATAAACCAGCATTCCGCAGCTGTGAGAGCCCTGTTGTTACTCTCTTCTCCTCTCCACCCATAAAAAATATGTTCTAACATAAAAAATATGAAATTGAGATATGTTACAAAATGTTGCAAACATATATTTGTTTGGAAACAAAAAAATTATGTTTGGATCCAAAAATATATTTGTTTGCAATCAGTCCCAAACAAATATTATTTTTCTGCGTGTGGAAGCACAGTGCATTATTAGGGTTATGACTTTTCGAAATTTTTTCTCAAAAACAATTTCCTGTAGCACGGATGAATGAACTTTTGCCTATTAATCACTTAAATAACGTTTATTTCATTAAAATATAAAAAGTTCACAAACAAATCTATTTAAAAAAAATATATTTTTTAAATTATGTATGAAATGAAAAAAATCCAAAAATTATTTCCTGTTGTACGAATGAATGAACTTAAGCCTACTAATAACTAAAATAACGTTTATTCCATTCAAATATAGAAAAAGGTCATGTACAAGCCACTTTGAAAAAAAAATTATTTTTTTGTTAAAAAATTATATCTTTTGTGACATTTTTATGATTCTCAGAATTAAAGGAAATTAGTAGAATATTTTGAATTATATATCTGCTTACAGTGACTTCGAAAAATTGGCGATAATTCTGATAAATTCAAATTTTAAAATAATTTTGTGCGTGAGGTTTTTTCACCGAATTACCTTATAAACAAAATTCTATGTTATCTTATGTAGGAATTCATCACCTACTGTGCATAGGTTCGAAAACCAACAATGGAAGGTTTATAAATAAGAAAAGTTTATTAGGTTCCAGGTGTTCACCAAAATGCATGTTTTTACCCCCTTATAATGGTAGCGGCGATTTAAGAAACAACGCTGAACAACACGTGCACTCTTCGGTACGATACATGCCCAGTACGCTGTAACCACACAAGTGGAGTCGGGGGACTTAAAATCCTATTCAATAGGTCTACATTTTACACCGTGAAAGAGGATCCGCCCACTAGGATTAGTGAAGACTGCCATAGTTTGTCTAACATATTCATCTTGTGAACCGAACTGACTTATAATAAAGTCAATAGGTTTGTCGGTGAACACCATCGGGAAAATCGAATTTGGAACCGGTAGCAGAGAGTTGTGCAAAACGGTTAAGGCGTAATCGAACCCTGGAAAGGATGGATGGACTTCTATTAGGCTCAACGGATGAACCAAGATTTGCATTCAGAACGATTTCCTGTCGTAAAGAGGAAAAGAAATAACTGCAATGGAAAATTTCAATGCAATTGGTGTGGGAACGTTTTTAACGGTAAGGGAAAATTGACAACGTATTTCTTATTATTTGTTCATGCTCTACAGGTTATGTTATGTAGTGATATTTTTGATATTTGGAAAAAAACGCAAAAAATGTATAACCATAATGTAGAGTCTAAAACTATTTTTCGATGAGACATATGAGGCAAAATTTAACTAATCGAATAAAAGTGTATATACCCTCTTTAGCCATATGGTATAATGAAGTCACTGAATAAAATAAGGCTGACGAAAGTGATTTAAATAATTTCGGCTATAAATGAAATCCTTCAAAATCTACAAGTAGCCCAATGAACCATAAAAACATTTCATTAGGTATAATATTCAAGCATATAAAAACGTTTTATATGTTTCTCGCAGGCGTACAATATATTTTTATTAGAATACTCTGCCTCTCACCACCCCCACTGCCCTTTACTCGCCTGTTAACAAATTGATAAGTGTCGATGTGTGGTAATAAACACAAAAAATTGTTGCAACAAATCTTGCGTAGCTATTCTGTGTTATCTTTAATTTTAACGAATTTTATGCCGACAAATCGTTTGCATGTATTTTTGGTTTAACATGCACACAATTCGATAATGGGTTTGCGTGTTTAACAGTTTCCTTTTTACGATTGAATATACGCACGATATCCATACGTGCTTCAAACATTGTAGAGTATGTATCAAATGTGCTTTTGGGCCGTTCTGTGTTACAATTTTGCCGGAAAGCAGCTTTAACATTGTGTTTTCCTTTACCCTTTGGGAAAGTAAATGTTTGGCTTTGTGCTTGCAAGAGCGCCAACAGGAAAATCACATTTTGTTCATTGTCGATGTTGATGGAATCTATGTCTGCTTACTGAGTATTGAAACGGTATATGGCGAAAACCAAAAATGTTTTACAATCGATGAATCCGAGTTTCACCCATTCAGAATTCGCGAACTGTTAACATATTCTATATAGTATGACTACAATTTTTAAAAATGAAGTGTTTTAGGAGGGATCCCATAATGTCGACCATTAAAATTAATTTTCGTGGAAGCTGTGTTGACATCAATGTAGAAAAATGAGTAAAAATGGGTTGAAGCCAACAAGTTTTTTTATGTTCCGATAGGATTTCTGGCTTAACCTTACATTTTATAGACCTATCCCCAAAGAAAGAATCACAGAATACTCCATGGGCAACAAGATTGTAGTGTATGATTTTTCGATATATCCACTGCATCCACGTAAAATTGATGCTGACATTTTGAAGCCAGAATTTCGGGGTTTTTTGAATTTTTTTAATAATCCGAACGCGCAAGTATATAATATTCCAAACTCTTAACACGATTATAGAACTCGTGATTTTACGTCGTTTGATGTATATCTCATGAGTGTGCTCCTTACAGCATCCTAGTAATTGGAGTCGAAAGGCCAAAATTTTATGCGTGAATTTTCTTACAAAACCAATTTTTTGCGTGTAAAATTTACAACTGTCATTCCATTTCCTTTGAAACCGCGTGAATTTAGTTTTTTTACGCGACGGTTCTAATAAAGCCTTCCGCGATCGAATCCATCTACTAAAACCGCGGATATAGATACCTTGAAAATCGGAAAATCGGCAAAAATATATTTGACAAACCGCGTACTAAATCGCGATTTTCTTTAAAGTTTTTTACATAAATGGAATCCTTTACTGGCGGTTATAATATTTGCGAAAACGCGTGTCATAAAAGAAAAGAGATACGGGAGTAATATGGGTCTTTCACAAAAAATTTAATGTGGAGGCACATCCGCGGTTCTTGAAGAATCTAATTAAAATTGGTATATTTTGACGTACTTTTGATAGGCGCTGATGAAACCGGATGCGCATCAAAATCGTATGCATATTGCGCGATTTTTACCCACTTTAAGCTTTTTTGCAGTGTATGATGCAACTGGCGGCACACAATGGCCCCTGAGTGAAACATCGAAATATGCATAAATTTTGAAAGAGATTGATTCGCTGTATCCAAAAACGGATGCGCATCAACCGACTTTAACTAATTCGCGAATAATGGGCTTTTTAATTTTAATATTAATTGAATGATTGTAATTTCAATATTAATCTTAATTTCCTACCCTTATAAGATATCACAGTAATCAGTTAAACTCTCGCGATGGTAAACCATATTTTTTGATGAAGGTTTAATAGTACACATTCATTATTCTATGGGATTTCAGCAAAATAGTTGGAGAGCTCCCAAATATTTTTTTCTAATTTTTAAAATCAAACCAGAAAAATATTTGCAACTATATTTTCCAACAATAAGTTTTTTTCTTTTGTTATTGCTATAATATGCAATTTATGTACCCAATCTCTATAAATTTGGTATCATATTTTTCTGCGCATTGTCTACATTCCGCATATATTATTTAATTTATTTTTTGAGGGTTTGTACGGTTTCTGGGACAGGATAATTTTGTTGTACTTCAAAATTTTTTTATTTTTGTTGATTTTCCGCGAAAATAATAATAATTTTAATAACTATTTAAACATCTACGAATAGATATGGAATGCTGTTAACGATTTATACATACATTTTCTCATCTTCTTCTTCTTTATTTGCAAATCCGTATTCGGATATTAGCGATCATACAATGTTAATTATTACAGAGTTATTTAATTACATATTATAGAGTTAAAACATTTTATTCAATTATAGCTAGTTCTCTGTTTCTTGCGGCGCTTAAAAGGCTTATTTCATCTTGGTGTCCTGTCCATTCCTGAATGTTTTTCATCCATGTTATTTCTCGTCTTCCTCTTGGTCTGCGACCTTCAATTTTGGTTCTTATAATAGCTTGGAGGAGATTATATTTTCTATTTCGCATAATGTGTCCCATTTTCTCATAACAACAAAAAATATATTTTTAAATATTTTTTCTTTATATGAGAATAAAAACCGCTATAACTTTTGCGCGCATTGGCCAATTTCGTGAACGCGAGCAGATTTGAACCCGGATTTTTTTCCTTTACCTTTGTACCAAAAATCGTAGATGTGCTCGCAAAAAAATTTTTTAATTTTTTTCAATTGGAATTGTAAAGGATTTTTGTTATTCGCCATATGTATGTATGTAATGAAATGTGGAAATCAATCATACCAATGTTGTTTTTATGCGTGGGAAGGAAATACTTTTCTGATGTAAGACAAAAGTGTGTATGTTGAACGTGATTTGATGAAAGAAAGGGGTTTTCCCTATTTCAAATGAAATCAATCAATAGTCGTTTTAGTTGCTGCTGGCAGTTGAATAAGGTGTTTAAAATGAACTCCTTTCAACATTTAAAGAGTAATCCACCATCTTTGTTCTACCACATTTAACTACATTTGTTCAATGTTATGTCTGCCGCTTAACTTTCATTTACTCTTTCCATGTTTGTACTACTTTGAAGTTTCCTTCATTCCATGATAGCACCAAGAGCACATGTGTTTCAAAAGTAATCACGTAATAAAAGTTAACACTACAAATACACAACAGCAACAATCGTTTTGTATAGTCTACGTTTAACATTAAAGTAGCAAAGTTTGTTTCATAAAAGAATAATAATGTTGGGCCAGAATAAAAAGTCAACAAAGGACTTTAAGCGCGTGGAAAATGTTTAAAGGGGAAACATTTTTACTTTTAATGTTAAAGGAGAGAAGACTGTATGTGGAGATTGAAATTCTTTAGTAAACGAGTTTCATAAATTGGCTTTAATAAAATTTTATATTTGAGGAACGTAGAGAAAAATATTTTTTTTCGTGCAGTTTTATATTTTATATTACTTACTTACTTAGTTGGTCCATTACAGAACATTTGTTCCATAGGCCGAACTAAGAAAAGATCTCCAATTCTCTCTATTTGTTGCTTCGCACTCTGGAATGCCGCATCTTTTCATCTCTTCCACTTGTTTGCGCCATCTATTCCTTGGCTTGCCAATTCAGCGGTTCGTATTTATACGCCTTTTTAGCGGGTTCATCTTCGCCCATTCTTATGATATGGCCTAGCCAACGCAGTCGCTGCATCTCAACACGTTTAACTATACTGATGTCGTTGTATAGCAGATACAGCTCGTGGTTCATGCGACGCCGATATTCACCGTTAACGCAGATTGGTTCGTAGATCTTTCGAAGAATTTTTCTCTCAAACCCACCAAGCACTGCCATTTCTGCTTGCGCAAGTAGCCAGGCTTCGGAGCGATACATCAGCACGGGTAGTATCAGTATTTTTTAGAGCGTTATTTTTGTTTGACGAGTTGTGGCTTTGTTTTTAAACTGCTTACTTAATCCAATGTAGCTTCTGTTGGCCAATACAATTCTTCTTTTTATTTCACAACTGATGTCGTTTGTTGTGTTTACGGAGGTGCCGAGGTATACGAAGTCTTTTACTACCTCAAAATTATAGGAACCAACTTCCACAGTCGTTCCGAGTTCAATGGACGCATTGCGCGTCGACACCATCAACTTGGTCTTCTCACCGTTTACCGCCAGACCCACTTTAGCAGATTCTCCTTCGACCTTCATAAAGGTATCAGTTACTTCTTTTACTGATCGTCCCATGATGTCTATATCATCAGCATAAGCAAGTAACATGTGACTATTGAGGTAGATTGTGCCACTTCCTTTGACGGATGTTGAAGAGATCACACGAAAGTCTGAATCCTTGCCTGAAACCTCTTTTGGTACAAAACTCTTCGGAGAGGCTCTTTCCTATTTCAACTGAGGATCTCGTGTCAGTTAAAGTGATTTTACAAAGCCGGATGAGCTTTGCGGGTATACCAAATTCAGACATTGCATGGAATACCTTTGATCAAATGCAGCTTTATAATCGACAAAAAGGTGGTAGGTGTCGATCTGCATCTCTTGGGTCTTCTCCAGGATTTGTCGCAGAGTAAATATCTGGTCAATGGTGGACTTGCGAGGTCTAAAGCCACATTGGTATGGTCCAATTATTTCGTTGATTATTGGCTTTAGTCGTTCGCACAATATACCTGACACTATATTATAGGCAATAGGGACAAGACTTATGCCCCTATAGTTGGAGCATACAGTCTTATCTCCTTTCTTGTGGTGTAACTAGACAAGTGTCACATACATACAACAACACCTACGGTCTTCCCTTATCACCATAGTAGCAATGAGTCGATATGCACTCAACAGCACCTCCATCTACGCCAGTCATGCAGTGAAGTCATTTGCTTGCTGTACTCAATACACAATAATTCGCATTCACTTCATTCCAGGTTATACTTTAGTATTCCAGTTTTCGCCGTTGAAGTCAACTTGCTACTGCTGGGGGCTTGCTATCCACCAAGGCATTCCTGGGTGGCGTGTTGCGTTGGCAAATTTTGGAAGGGACTACCCATTGTGGCTGTCCCATTAATCAATTGCACACAGTGAATTCTGTTTACTGTCCCCCACAGAGACTTCGGTTTCCTGTTCCACACAGAGACTTCGGTTTTCTGTCCCACACGGAGGCTTCGGTTTCCCGACCCACACGGAGACTTCGGTTTTCTGTCCCACACGGAGACTTCGGTTTCCCATCCCACACGGAGACTTCGGTTTCCCGTTCCCCACGGAGACTTCGGTTTCCCGTCCCACACGGAGACTTCGGTTTCCCGTCCCACACGGAGACTTCGGTTTCCCGTCCCACACGGAGACTTCGGTTTCCCGTCCCACACAGGGACTTTGGTTCTTTGTTCCTAGATATACGCAGTAGTCTGTATGAGTTCGTAGCTGTAATTAGTGTTGTGTAGTAGTCGTTCCGAACAGAACAGCATATCGTCGTCAACCCGCCCGACATAAATCAACACGTTCCCGATTACTACTGAAACGAATCAGCAACCAGGATCGTCGCTTCCGATTACGACAACTATCGTTATCAGCCAGCATCGTCATTACCGATCCCCGCCAACCACCGGCGTTCCCGAACACCCCCGAAACGTCATAACCGAGCGACGTCACCCGTCCCCGTTCCCGAACAGCTTCGGACGAGTTACCGAACATCACCGAATCGTCGTCACCGAGCTTCGTCAACCGTCGCCGTTGCCGAACAACATTAGCCGAGTTGCCGAATCGTCGTCACCGATCTTCGTCAACCATTTCCGTTCCCGAACATCACCGAGCTTCATCAACCATCGTCGTCCCCGAACAGCTTTTGCCTAGTTGCCGAACACCAACACATACGAGTTGATAAAGTTCCCGATCACCTATAAATCATCTGTCATCGTCAGCATCTGTCCTACCAGCATCCTCCCCTCCGAAGAAGGGCCAAAGTAATAATATCGCATTTCATTGAAGTAGAACATACTAGTATTTAGATCAATAAATATCCGATCGAACCCTAGAAGGGATAAAACTAGTCTTTTATTTCGTAAGGTTTAGTGGGTCCTTATGGAGACCCTAGACGCGACTGGACTTACCCCAGCCGACGAGAAAACCACGTTACAGTGGACGGGACACAGGATGTTCAGGTTCCAATCGTCGGGTACGCGTTCTTCCTGCCAGATGGTGCTAACTAGCTGATGCATACACCTTATCAGTGCGTCGCCTCCGGTTTTAAACAGCTCGGCTTGTAAGCCATCTGCTCCTGCTGCTTTATTATTCTTCAGCCGATTTATTGCTGTCTTTACTCATCTTGGCTGGACGGTATACATTCAATACCATCTTCTGGGATTGGGTCTGTGGTATCTTCGTCGTCTTCGCTGCTATCGGGTACCAACAGTTTTGAAAAATATTCTTTCCATATCCTGAGCACATTATCTGTGTCAGTTACCAAATTACCTTGCTGGTCTCTACAGGAGGATGTGCCTGTACCAAAGCCACCAGTTTGATGCTTGACTCTTTCCATCTCCCTCTTTTTCCTGCGGAAAAGACGTTTCTCAACGCTACGCGTTGCTACAGATTGTAAAGTAGCCATATATGCCGCATTTTTCTCTTCGGTAGCAGCACGACACTCCTGATCATACCATGGATTCCTTGGTGGAGGTCTCTGGTATCCAAGTATGGATTTTGCGGCTGTTTGCATGGAGTGGGCAATACTTTGCCATTGCACTGATATTTTATCGAGATTTGGAGTGATTTGATTAAGCAATTGGGCTAGTTGAGTGGAATATGCTGTGGCTATCTGTTGTGATTGCAGCTTACGGATGTCTAACTTTCGTGTTGTGTCTGTTCGTACTTTGTTTGCTACGTTTAACGGGGGCGTACCTTTGCTGCAACAAGGTAGTGGTCCGAGTCTTTGGTTGCTCCTCGGAACGAACGCACATCCAACACGCTCGATGAATGTCTTCCATCTATCACAACATGATAAATTTGATTTTTTGTTTTTTGATCTGGAGACAGCCTGGTGCCCTTATGAATATCGAGATGATTAAATCTGGTACTGCTAACTACCATGTTTTTTTGCCGCTGCGAAGTCTATCAGCCTCATACCATTGTCAGATGTTTCACTTTGGAGACTGAATTTTCCGACTGTTGGGCCAAAGATATTTTCCTTTCCAATTTTGGCATTAAAACGCCTAGAATAATTTTAATGTCATGGGCAGGACAACAGTCATATGTTTCTTTTAAGCGCTCATAAAATATACCTTTGGTCAGTTCGCCCTCGTCTTCAGTGCGAGCATGAGTGCAAATAAAGCTTATGTTGAAGAATTTAGCTTTTATTCAAATTGCAGCAAGTCTTTCATTCACGCTGGAAGCTGGAGACCAGGTGTTTTAACCTCCGACCAACTAAAAATCCGCAACCAAACTCATGCTTTATGTCATGGCAGCTATAATAGAGTGCGTCACCTTTAGGTGTTATTCACGCTGGAAGCTGGAGACCAGGTGTTTTAACCTCCGACCAACTAAAAATCCGCAACCAAACTCATGCTTTATGTCATGGCAGCTATAATAGAGTGCGTCACCTTTAGGTGTTATTGTGACGCCTTTCCCATTCCATCGTATTTCCTGTATGGCAGTAATGTCGGTCTTGTACTTTTCAAGTACATCTGCCAATGTCTAAACCAGGGTTTCGGAGTCGAGGTATTTTTGGCTCGACTCCGACTCCAGACGAGTTTTTTTCACGACTCCGACTCCGACTCCGGGTCGACTCCGAGTGTGAATTCCTATACCACTAAAAATGAATAAAATGTGCACAATTTTTTAACATTTTTCCTATATTATATTAATGTATTCGATTTTTCTTACATATTCATTACATAGGACATTCGTTCGAATACATTCGAACATATCAATATTGTTTCTGCCGAATCTTGCATTGAAAAATAGCAAAGTTAGAAATTTTTTGTCGGATTTCCTGTTTTTGCACGAATTCTTCCGCGTGAGAAAATCTTTAAGCCTTCAAAATATGTGAAAATGATGGGGCAATACAAATCGTAAGGACTACATGCAATAAAAACTATAAGCAATTCACGACCAATTTTCAAACTGGATGTAAGCCTACATTTTAGTTTGCCTAGCCTTAAAGGGAGACCCCCAGTTGTAAAGCTCAATAAAAGCCAATTTTTCATGATTTTTTTTTTTCGTGAAAACTACGTAATTTTTTGGAAAATGTTTTTCTTCATCTGAAAGAAAAATATTACCAAGTTTTGAGGTCGTCTACTAAACCTTGCTTTTATTAAAGCATTTTGTGGTGCCAACTCTATCTCGAAAACTAATAAACCAATTGTCATATATTTTTGTGGCCGATTTCGAGAAAAACACAGTTTATATGCTGCATACAAAATAAAATAAATTGTTCCAATCCAACGCTCATACTGAGGCAATATTGTTCCAATCGACTTAAAAATTTGACCACATATTCTATGCTACTTATACTTTCTGAAATTTAATTTTTTTTCTGAAATTTATAAGTAGGGATCACATCTTAAACTAAAATTCAGTGCTCACATTTTGAACTTTCGTGTGGTGTGGATAATTTTATTGAAATATTTGAGATATATTGTGTACACCACTCAGCACGTAGGCAGATGTATTTTTTCTGGAACTGAGAAATTAGCAAACGATGAGATTTCGTTCATGAAAATATTCTACAAAAATGTTGCTAGGAAAATTTTATGTAGGGTCGGTTTACTAGGACAATAAATCGAAATTGTCATGTTTTCATTGTCCTTTATCACTTTCACCCGATCCTTTCTCATGAAAACTCTATGATTATGTATTTCATTGAATTTCGTATATGCAATTGATTGTGTAGAAAACTCGGATACTCATAAACTATATCTGTTCCTGGCGGACATATCCGGTTCTTTGAATGTCTACATCTAAAGCCCTCATTGAGTATATAATGAATCCTAGAAGAAAGATTGGCCGTTTGTCAGATTTCTGAGTTATAGCGGGATGAATCTGTCGTTAACCAACAACGAATTTATGATGCCTAATTCATGATATATAGTTAATAGATTATGCGAAATTTACCGAAATACATAAACATACGTGTTTTTTTGAGAAAGTAACGGGTAAAACTGATAAAGTACAATGAAAAATTATGACATTATCGATTTCTTGGATATGGGAAAATTTCACTTTGTTTTACGTTTTGAGTTCAAGAACAAAAAGAACATTGAAGGAACTGAGATAGAAGGACAGCATATTTGACAGAAAGGTTCCTCACTCCATTTAACTGAAAATATGTCATCTAAAAATGATGAAACAATATCTCCAAGCAGAGATATAAAACTATTTTCTCAATGATTGATGAGGGGCAAAAAAAAAAAAAACATTATGTCATGACTCAGAAATTTCAGCTATGGTATCATTTGGGGTTCTCAGTTGGAGCTTTCATTCCCAAAACGAATTTTCCTCCCCCGGATCTTAACTTCCATTTTGTGTCACAGGGTATTCAGTAAGATTTCCCATAGAAACCACAATGTCTTTAATAGGAGACAAAGATGACTTCTCATAAAAACAAGATGAGAATACCAATAGACCCTTGTAAGAAGACCAGTAAGACTTCTGACGAAAGAGCTTAAAGGTCCAATCTTAGTTCGATTGTCATAGAACTTTACTTTTGTTTGCACAAATTTAACGAATCAAAGGGATCAACATAATAGGGATGAATAGACTACAATTCAGAGGATAGTAAATGTCCTGCGAATTGTCCTAGAACTTAGTATAATATATAATTTGCATATATATTTTCTTATACCTTTCTTTTAAAATAAATAATGATTTTAAAAAAGTTATTGTTCCAAATTAAATGTTATATTTCTATAACGTGGAGAAAATTTTGCCCAGAGTTGGAGTCGAGTTATTTTTTGTCGACTCAGTCTCCGACTTCGACTCGTAGCTCCCGACTCCGAAACCCTGGTAAAAACTATATGCAAAAAAATATTCATAACTTCTTTAATATTGTTCCAATTTGAAAAAATCTGTTTTTGTATGTTTTGTTGTTTTATCAGCTGTTTAACTAAAAATAGAAAAAAAGTGGGCTTGTATGCAATTTCCGCGATTTATTATTTAAAATCAATTTTTAACAATGAATGGCATTTTTTTGGTATTAAACTACGATCAATTACAACAATTTTAAGTCTGATTTGGTAGTGGGATTCGAATGATTACTATTAAACTGAATTTCTCATAATTTTTAAAATTAATATTGAGCAAAACAAAAAACGGTTAAAGTACGCAGTAATTGTATTGTTACGAATCAACCACTTTAATTAGCCATTTATTAACCGATTTGAACAAATAATAGCTTATTCGGAAGTTATTATTCACCCCTTTAAAAGGAAAAATAATCAATAGAAATCCGTTGTAAAAAGAAGATATGCCCTTTTAAATTTGAAAATGTAAGAAACCCAGATTTTCACTACTTTTACCATTATAAAATAATAAAACGAAATGACGCAAATGAACCAAAGGTATTTTCGTTGTCTATGGACCCCAACACGATAGAATTTTATAACAGAACGCAGAACTCAGTGTCATTTATCGATATTTTCCGAAAAATGTGCACTTTCTCAAGGCCAAAATTGCCTGAAGGAGCATTCCAATACTGTACTAGAAACTTCTTAATTATTGTGTTGGCTACAATTTTGTTCTTTGTGTTGGATCGCAAATCGCAATGGTTTGCCTGTTATATGCCAAAATATCCAAAAAACGTCAATAAAAAACTTCAAGTCAAAATCGGGAGGCTCGATTTTCATCGTAGACATATGGTCCAGTGGACCTTTTTGCTCAGTTCAATCCCAGGAATCAGAGACGCAAAGGGTCCATTAAGGTTTTCAAATCGCCCCGGCCTAATATATATAGCCAAAACGATATATGTGTCCATTATAAATTAAAGAAAATAACATCTAACGTATGTATGTATGTATGTATGTCTGGGAACTAGTGCCCAGGGGAAGTGTTGTAGGGTATCACATGGTCGGCCCCGTCCGACTATAGCCCTCTCTTACTTGTTTATAATTTATATTTTTACAGTGTTTTATTTTTTAACTTGCTTTGGTGTCCGTTTAGTTCAAATCTGTTAACTCTTTTTTAACACAGTTGCAGTTGAACAATCGAACTGAAACTTTGCACACTTTTCAGATTTGGATGACAATACATGAAAATGAAACAAAAACCAATACTCGTATTGGTCCATTTTTACAGTGTTTTTACTGTGTTTTATTTAACTTGCTTTTTCAAATCTGGTAACTCATTTTCCACGCAGTTGCAGTTGACCAATCGAACTAAAATTTGCACTTTTATCAGATTTGGATGACAATACATGAATATAAAACCAAATCCAATATGGGTCCATTTTTTCCTATAGCCCCCATATAGCCGTACCACCCGTTTTGGTTCAAATCTAGTAACTCATTTTTAAAGCAGTTGCAGTTGTCCAATCGAAATGAAACGTTGCACACTTTTTAGATTTGGATGACATACATGAATATGGCTCCCTTTTTTCCTTTAGCCCCCATATAGCGGTACTACCCGATTTCAAGTATTTTGAGTATTTTATCTTCATTTTTAGCCTGAATTAGCTGTTACTTTGCATTTGGGATTCCCAATGATACAGACATTTCCCCACCAAAAATTGTAAACATAGGTCCAGGTTTTGGTATAGACCCCATATAGCGGTACAACTTGATTTGAAGTAATATGTGGATTTTATCTTAATTTTTAGCCCGAATTGGCTGTAACTTGGAAATGCGACCCCCTATTGGTGCAGAAACTTCTTCACTAAAAAGTGTGGACATAGGTCCAGGTTTTGGTATAGCCCCCATATAGCGGTGCGACCCGATTTCAAGTGTTTTAAGGATTTTATCTTTATTTGTAGACCGAATTGGCTTGGCATTTGGAGTCCCCAATGGTACAAAAACTTCTCCACCAAAAATTTTTGACATAGGTCCAGGTTTTGGTATAGCCCAGCGGTACCACCCGATTTCAAGTGTTTTAAGGATTTATATTCATTTTTAACCCGAATATGCTGTTACTTGGCATTTGGAGTTCCCAATAGTGCAGAAACTTCTCCACTAAAAAGTGTGGACATAGGTCCAGGTTTGGGTATAGCCCCCATATAGCGGTGCGACCCGATTTCAAGTGTTTTAAGGATTTTATCTTTATTTTTAGGCCGAATTGGCTATAACTTGGCATTTGGAGTCCCCAATGGTACAGAAACTTCTCCACTAAAAAGTGTGGACATAGGTCCAGGTTTTGGTATAGCCCCCGTATAGCGGTGCGACCCGATTTCAAGTGTTTTAAGGATTTTATCTTTATTTTTGGGCCGAATTGGCTGCAACTTGGCATTTGGAGTTTCCAATGGTGCAGAAACTTCTCCACTAAAAAGTGTGGACATAGGTCCAGGTTTTGGTATAGCCCCCATATAGCGGTACCACCCGATTTCAAGTGTTTTAAGGATTTTATCATCAGTTTTAAGCAGAATTGGCTGTAACATGGCATTTGGAGTTCTCAATGGTACACCAAAAATTATGGACATAAGTTCAGGTTTTGGTATAGCCTTTATATAACGGTACCACCCGATTTCAGGCATTTTAAAGTTTTTATCTATATTTTCGGCCTAAATTGACTTCAATTTTGTTTTCAGTGGTCAAAAAAAAAAATTTATTTACTAAAACGTTAAATATAAAAAATAAAATAATTAAAAAAAAAATAGTTTCAGTGTTTTATTTATAAATGCACTTAAGACTAGAAAATAACACTGTGCTACAAAATGGAGGTGAAAGTCTGGGGCACGGAAAATTCCTCTTGGGGAAGAAAGGCCTTGGAGAGTATATTAAGAACCCCGAAGGATGGATCCGACGTGAGTCGAACTTCCGCGTTATGGCGTGCTGAAGTTTTTGCTAGAGACCCCCTAATAGGGTGGGGCGATTTGTGTGGAAGCAAAAAAACCTTAATGAGCCCTTCGCGTTTCTGATTCCTGGGATTGAACTGAGCAAAAAAGTCCACTGGACCATATATCTACCGTGAAAATCGAGCCTCCCGATTTTGACTTTAAGTTTTTTTATTGACGTTTTTTGGATATTTTGGCATATAACAGCCAAATCATTGAGATTTTCGATCCAGCACAAAGACAAACATTGTAGCCAAGACAGTAATTGAAAACTCTCTATTACATCGCAAAAGCATTGGAATGCTCCTTCAGGCAGTTTTGGCCTTAGGAATGTGCAAACTTTTCGGAAAATGTCGATAAATGACATTGTGCTACAAAATTTGACCCGAAAAATATTCAAGTGTTCTGATGCAAAATTGTATCGTGTTGGAATCCATGGACAACGACAATGCCTTTATTTCGTATGGGTCACTTCGTTTTATTTTTTTAAAACGGTAAAAGTAGTGAAAATTTGGGTTTCTTACATTTTCAAATTTAAACGGGCATATCTTATTTTTTCCACAACGGATTTCTTTTGATCCTTCTTCCTTTTAAAGGGGTGAATAATGTATTTTGAATAAGCTATTATTGTTTTAAATCGGTTAACAAATGGCTAAGTTATAGTGGTTTATGTCTGAAAACCCCCACAAAAAACCTATAAAGGAATTTCTCATAATTTTCAAAATAAATATTGAACAAAACAAAAAAACATTATATTTTTGAAAATTATGAGAAATTCCTTTATAGGGTTTTTGTGGGGTTTTTCAGACATAAACCACTATAACTTAGCCATTTGTTAACCGATTTAAAGCAATAATAGCTTATTCAAAAGACATTATTCACCCATTTAAAAGGAAGAAGGATCAAAAGAAATCCGTTGTGGAAAAAATAAGATATGCCCGTTTAAATTTGAAAATGTAAGAAACCCAGATTTTCACTACTTTTACCGATTAAAAAAAATAAAACGAAGTGACCCAAACGAAATAAAGGCATTGTCGTTGTCCATGGATTCCAACACGATATAATTTTGCATCAGAACACTTGAATATTCTTCGTGTCAAATTTTCTAGCACAATGTCATTTATCGACATTTTCCGAAAAGTTTGCACATTCCTAAGGCCAAAACTGCCTGAAGGAGCATTCCAATGCTTTTGCGATGTATTAGAGAGTTTTCAATTACTGTCTTGGCTACAATGTTTGTCTTTGTGCTGGATCGAAAATCTCAATGGTTTGGCTGTTATATGCCAAAATATCCAAAAAAAGTCAATAAAAAACTTAAAGTCAAAATCGGGAGGCTCGATTTTCACGGTAGATATATGGTCCAGTGGACTTTTTTGCTCAGTTCAACCCCAGGAATCAGAAACGCGAAGGGCCCATTAAGGTTTTCAAATCGCCCCGGCCTACCCCCTAAGCCATCAGGAATTAGCGTTATATCTTTGTTCACTGTTGGTTTAACTTATTTTTGAGATGACATGTCTAATCAAATTGAAAGAGGATTATTTTCGTAGAGCACTTCGACCTTCTAACTCGCTTCCTTCAATGACCTTTTCATCCTTTATTTTAAGAGCCGCTATAAAAGTACCAAGAGATGACGTTTTTCAGCTTCCAAATGTTCTGCAAAAATGTCGCTCAGAAAATTTTAGGTGCGGCTCTCATTGACAAATAATAGATTTTGTCTCGTTTTCATAGTCATTTTTGACATTTATCCCTGTTTGCTCAGAAAAAAATGTGTTTTTGTATGTTCTGTAACGAATATTCAAAAAACAAAATATAGTCTTTTTCTGAACATAAACAGGGTAAATGCACAAGACGACCATGAAAACGCGACAAAATCGATTAGTTGTTAATGAGAGCCTTACCTAAAATTTTCTGAGCGACATTTTTGCAGAACATTTCGAAGCTGAAAAACGTCACCTTGTGGTACTTTTATAGCGGCTCTTAAAATAAAGGACATTGAAGGAAGCGATTTAGAAGGTCGAAGTGTTCTGCAAAAATAATCCTCATTCGGTTTGACTCAAAAATAAGCTAAAGCAACAGTGAACAAAGATATAACGCTAATTCCTGATGGCTTAGAAGGTCTCTAGCAAAAACTTCATCACGCCAGAACGCGGAAGTTCGACTCACGCCGGATCTGTCCTTCGGTGTTCTTAATATCTCTGCCCCAAAATTTTTGTTCACAGTGTAATTGTCGCTTAGCCTCAATAAGTATATTCTTTCTCATGATGAAATCTCTCGAATAAAACGCTTGTATTTAAATTATAAATGGTGGCAAAATTAAACGACAAGCGTTTTATTTGAGAGATTCCATCATGAGAAAGAATATACTTATTGAGGCTAAGCGACAAATTATTTCCTAGTTTTAAGTGCATTTCTAAATAAAACACTGAAACTTAATTTTTTTTAAATTATTTGTTAATTTATTTTTTATTTTATATTGTATACTTTATATTTTATATTTTATGAACATTTATTTAAATGACATTTCTGTTTTATTTTAATCGCAATGTGTGAGTGTTTTATGTACATTTTTTTTAATAATTTCATATCATTAAATCATTTCATATGAATGCACATTACATATCCGTTATGGTTGTACATTAAAAATTAATATACATATGTACATAAAAATGTACGAAAATATGAAGAATGAAAAAGAGTTGATTAAACACAATTTTCACCCTACATGTAACATTGGTTAGTGTTGGGGATGTATATAAACTAAGGAACCATGCTAAAAGGCAAAGTCCAGGATCCGCTGAACCGAGAATATGTATGTATACGCTCTCACAATTACCTATTCTAAGGGGTACCATGGCTGCAAGGGGGTACCATACTTTCTGTTTACAGGGCTATTGTTGATAAGTAAGTAAGGGTAGTGTATAACATATCAACTATTATCAACCATTTTTTCATTTACTTTAATTATTTTTGTGTTATTATCTTCAGTTAATTTTAAAAACAAATTACAATAATGCAATCTGAAATCGTATCACTCAATTTCACTTGTATTGTTCAGCACAATAACACTTATGACAAACAATAGTTATCATATTAAATATTATTATTAATTATTCCTACTTGAACATTTACAAAAATTACTTTTACAACAAACACATGCTGCTGCCAAGCAATGATATTGTCAACATACAAGTGTGTGTAATGCGTATTCAAGTTCATTACTGTATGGAAATCGGTAGTAAATCACCAAACCCCAAGTAACGGATCAAATAAAATTGGCGCCCAACCATCCATCCATTCAATTGCGAACAACTCGTTTGCAAATTTCCAATGAAATGAACGAACAACAAAAACATAGACAAATATTCACATTCAATTGACCCGACACCAACATCACTTGGGGCCAACCTTTCCTTTCAACTGGAATTTTATGCAAATTTTTGAAAATTGCAAATTCTGCAATGTTTCCATAGAATTATTATTAGTGTTGTAGTTTTATTGATGCTACAGGGTCTGTTTTGTTAGTTGGTTGGCTGGCTGGCTAGCTGGTGGGTCATACCCTTTCTTCTCTTCTTTCTTGTTCTCATTGCTCTTTGTTGGCTTTTGTGTTCTGTTGCTCATTTGAAATGTGGCGACATAAATTGCTACTATATCTTTATGAATCATTGTGTGTGTGTATGTGTGCGGGGATGTTGGTGTCGGTGTTAGTTTGCGTGGGTTTAGATGACTGGACCATAGGTCCTAAGTGCAAACAAGCAACAGCATCATAACATCATTATGATGTTTAATTATATGTATGTATGTGCATAAAGCGGAACGACAATGCCATGCATAGATTACCATATATTGTCGAGGCACGGTGTTTGCTATTTCTTTTTGTGTCTGTATTAAGACCACATCTGTTTCAGACAATCTCGAAGACTTCTTCGTTGTTAAAGGTTTTTCGTAGGGAGTCCATATTTCCTGATATAATGACTCATATAATGGCTGATTAGTACGAGTATTATCGAAAAGAATGACTCACAACATTTGATCCAGTTCAAAGGTATTCAATGTCGATCTATTCCTTCAAATCCTTCTTCCTCAAAATTTCAACATATATTATAATCAAGTTTGAACCTACATCTCCGATTGTGTTGAAATGTTATTAACGGCTAGTTGTTGTAATCAAAATATTTTTGTTTCGCTCCACTGTGCCTTTAACGTATACCACAGTAGTAAAACAGACAAATGCTTCCCCTTGATAATGATTGTTCTCTACTTTGGTATTCTTGGGATGATTTGCATTTTATGCACATTCTCTATTAGCAACTAAATACAGACAGACATACAGAGCTACAAAAGAATATACTGACCTGAGCAACATTGACATGAAAATTGAGGATTGTGGGTGAAATTTTAGTGCATCGTTTTTTATTACATCTTCTGTTGATGCTTTGAGGCGATAAAATTTCACACTTGATTCTAGAGAAAATAGAGATACAAACTGTCATTTGAAAACAGAATGTAAATGTAACAGGTTTTACAATTAACAACAAGAAACGAAGTTGTTGTTATTAGCATGGGATTCGTGTTAAAGAGAATGCAAGAATGATATGCTTTAATTATTCCTTTTTTTGAAAGGAGAAATAAGGTAAAATTGGATGAGAATATGTGAACATAAACAAATGAGTTCTTACGACCAGAAAGTGTTAATAAGTGATGTTGAATCAAAGAAGTAATGTGGCACAACTTTTGGGTGTCACTTGAAACGGAAAACTAATTACAGAGTAATGTAAACAAGCTACTTTCTCTATTTTATATACCTATGTTCCAACAACATCCCCGAAGGCCAAAGGGACACTTCTTTTATATCAATGAGAGCACCCCCTATTCATATTAGCTCAATTATATGGGACCTTCTTTTTATCGCCGAGTTCGAACGGCTTATCTTACGACAGCGCTTCCAGAGAAGTTGTTCATGGCTGAAATACTCAGAAAATGAAAGCCAGCATTACACTGAGGGGATTTGTCGCCGCCGAAATTTTGATGTTCTGGTCAGGTAATTACAGCAGACCTTCTGATTGCAACGCGGAAGTGCTTAACACTGTACCGCGGGCTCCCAAGGCGAAGTACTTTTTTATTTATAAGAAACGGTGACATAAAACGTGCTTGTCCGAATACTAGTCCGAGGCGTGTGAGTTTTAGACTCAAATCATATGTTCCTGTAATTGGAGCACACAGTCTTATTTCCCTTTTTGGACATAGGATGCTCACGTTCCAATCGTCGGGTACGCATTCTTTCTACCACTAGCTGATGCATACAACTTATCAGCGTGTGGCCTCCGGTTTTGAACAGCTCGGCTGGTAGGCCATCGGCTAAATACCTTGTTGGTCTCTACGGAAGGATGTACCTGTACCAAGGACATCAGTTTGATGTTTCTCTCTTGGTAGATTTTTTGGACTTCACACTCCCGCTTTTCCATTTCTCTCTTTTTCTTGCGGAAAAGACGTTTCTCATCTCTCCCTTTCTCCCGATATCTCTCTCGTTCGCTACGCGTTGCTACAGACTGTAAATTAGCCCTATATGCCGCATTTTTCTTCTCGCTAGCAGCACGATACTCCTGGTCATGTCATGGATTCCTTGGTGGAAGTTTCTGGTATCGAAGTATGGATTTTGCGGCTGTTTGCATATAATAGACAATACTATGTTATTGTGCTGACAATTCTGGTATAAAGACAGCCAGGTGCCCTTATGAAAAATTGTTTTACTGCCTTAATCAAAATTGTGTATTCCTATTTTATATCAACTTGTTGCTAAACAGTGGAATAAAACAAGTAAAAAAGTATCAGTCGGCTTTGCCGACCGAGATATACCCTCAGCCTGTGTATATTGGAACAATTTTTTTTTCCAAAAAACGCATGTATTTAGGGAGTTTTAAGAATTTTGGGCGTTTGAACTGACAAAAATGTTGATTAGGATTTAATATCAAAAGTTTTGCGGAGGAGATACTAAAAAGAATGGATCTCCAGCCACTACATATGGTACCATAGGGGTTTTTTAGAACTTCAGGGATGTTTGCTCAATAAGTATGAACTTGCCCCTGAAACAACTTTTACCATCGCAATTGAGGCAGCGAATGCAAGTTGCTTCAACAAAAATCAAAGTGATCCGAAAGCAGGTCTTAAAGTGAACATGTATCCGAAATTTTGAGTGGGAGGTACCGGATGGAGTGGACAAATATAGTCCATATTTGAACCTGATCTATATCTGGTAGATATATTAGGATGTGTAAAGTATGGACCAATTCGGCCACTCTCTTCAAGAGTTATCGTACGCACAATTTTTCCGAACATTTTTGAACTTTTGTGGGGGAGGTACCTGAAGGAGTGGACCGATATGACTTATCTTCGAACTTAAACTATGTTTGGACAAAATATTACTAAGGCCCAACTTTTGACCGAATCGGCAGACCTGTTCGAGAGTTATTTTGCCCTCCAACCTCCTCACACGGTGTCATAGGGGTTTTTTGCAACTTTCAGGCTATTTTCTCATGAAATATGGACTTGCCCCTGATGAAACTTATACCGTCGTATGGAGGGCAGTGAATACAAGTTGCTAAAGCAAAAATCAAAGCGATTCAAGAGATGTTCCTAAACTGAACTTTTCCAAAATTTTGTGTGGGAGGTACCCGACGGAGTGGACCGATTGAGTCCATATTAAAACCTGATCTAAGTCTGGTACACGCTCCACGATGGGCAAAGTATGGACCAAATCGGTTACACCCTTCAAGAGTTATCGTGCGTACAAATTTTCCGAACATTTTCGAACTTTTGTGGGGGAGGTACCGGAAGGAGTGGACCGATATAGATCATCTTCGAACTTAAACTAAGTTTGGACAAAATATTACGAAAGCCAAGATTTGAACCGAATCGGTTCATCCCTTCGAGAGTTATCGTGCGCTCCAGCCAGCCAGACAGACAGACCGACAGACGGACGGACATTGCTCAATCGACTCCAAATTGTCTGAAACACATTTCGTCCAAACATACTTGGGGTCTAAAACCATTATTTCGATGAGGCACATTTTGCCCGTATGAAAGTGTATATACCCTTCATAGCCTAAAGGCTGAGGGTATAATAATGGAAAAAAATGTATTGTTGTGCATTATAAAGTGATAATATCTGCTATAAATAGCGCGCCCATCTGAATTTTTTCCTATCAGTAAAAAACTTGTAGCTGAAAACAACCGTAAACGAAATTAATGCTCAAACTTTCGTTATATGATATTGTATTAAAATCTGCAGTTATTTGTATTGTATATTACGGTACTCTTGAACCAACTTTAAATGAAAGAAGCTTAGATGAGAAAATCAAAAAACAAAAAAATTCCATTTCTAAGATATAGAAGTTCAAATTTGGACAATTCACTGACTGTATCGTCTCGTTATAAAACAATGTCAGGACTACAATTTCCCAACTTAAACTTATATATCTCAAAAATGGTACAACGAAACCCAATCTTGTAAAGAATTTTCACAGCTATACGATTTTCTGTAGTCCCATTTCGACAAGACTTACTGTTTCAAAGCAAATCGTGAAAACCTAAAAATGTGACCTGAACTTCTACGGTATATCGGGACAAGAAATTCATAATGATATGGTGAATGTGTTAGGTGAAAGTGCTGCTTCATATGCAACAGTAAAAAATTGGGTTGCTGAATTTAAACGTGGTCGTACAAGCATTGAAGATGAACCACGTTGTGGACGTCCAAAAACAGCAACAACAACAGAAATTGTAGCCAAATTGCATGATATGGTATTAAATGATCGACGAATAAAAGTGCGTGAAATTGCTAATATCATGGGCATCTCAAATGTTCGAGTCCATTTAATTTAGCATGAAGAACTACAGATGAAAAGCTTTCTGTCGCATTTGTTAACAGTCGATCAAAAACGCATAAGAATGAACATTTCTCAGGCTTGTTTGGATCGTTTTAAGCGAAATAAAATGGATTTTAAGCGTCGTTTCATAACTGTTGATGAGACATGGATCCACCACTATACTCCAGAGACAAAAGAACAATCCAAACAATGGATTGAAGCTTGAGGAAGTGCCCCAAAGAAGGCAAAAACAATTCAATCGGCTGGTAAGGTTGTGCCAACGGGTTTTTTGGGACTTCAAAGGTATTTTATTGATTGACTATCTGCAAAAGGGTAAAACAATAAATTCAGAGTACTATTGCAACCTTTTGGATCAATTAAATGCACAAATACAAGAAAAAAGTCCTGGCTTACAACACAAAAAAATAATTTTTCATCAAGACTACGCACCAGCGTACAAGAGTGTTTTAACAATGGCTGAAATCAACGAATTAAAGTACGAGCTGCTTGACCCCCCACCTTATTCTCGTACTAAAATGACCATAGTGCAAGATAATTTTTAAACTTTTTTCAGAAATTCCTCCAAACTAAATTTAACGTAGTTTAGTATTTCGAGTACCCTGAATCAGAAGTATGCTTAATAAAAACGTTTGGTATATATCAATGATTTAGTATAGATTTACGTATTTATAGCAACTTCGTGATAAAAAAAATCAATATCTACCCAGCAAAATAACTTGGAAGTAGTGCAATGTGGACTAGTTCTTTCACGGCATGTTTTGATGCAGTTCAAACGAAGTCGTGAAAAAGGCACTCCAGTCCTCACATTTTAACTGCATTTGGATGCAATCCAAAGAATCACATCCACTTGTCACATTTTAACAACATCCGGATGCAGTTCAGCGGAGTCGTGAAAAAGGCACTCCAATTCCTCACAATTTAACAGCATCCGGATGCAGTCTAAACGGAGTCGTGAAAAAGGCACTCCGTTCGCTACATTTTATTAGCAGTTGTTAGAGATCCCTACATGTACATAAATCAGTTTGTACATCTCTACATTTTCCAATAAGAGATAAGCGTGTTAACATTTTCAAACATTTGTTAATACAAACTAAATAATATTTAATTTGTAACATTTTTACGGTAACTCACGAGAAGAAAATTTCCGAATGGAGTGCTGTTGGAGTACATGTCGAAATCTTAACTGGTGATGGGAAGGCAACCCATTTAGCAAATGAAGTAAAAACAGTTCAACTTGGAACAAATGGAGAGCGGAGGAAACACGCATGTTTGCGATTGAATTCAATGGAGAATTTTCATAATTTGTGTTAATGTAATAAAGTTCTTAAAATTTTTATTTTACACAAATAATAAATGCATTTTATTTGTTCTGGCATATTTTGTAATGGCTTGCACAATTTCCGCAGAATGCCTGTATCAAAACACGTGCTTTGGACTGCCTCTTATTCTACCCCAAAGGGTTAGTTAAAATGCAATGCCAAAGGGTCAGTTAAAATGCAGTGCCAAAGGGTCAGTTAAAATGCAGTGCCAAAGGGTCAGTTAAAATGCAGTGCCAGAGGGTCAGTTAAAATGCAGTGCCAGAGGGTCAGTTAAAATGCAGTGCCAAAGGGTCAGTTAAAATGCAGTGCAATGGAGTGCCTCTTTCAGTAGTCACGCTCTTGTAAAAATCATGAGTGAAAATGCATAATTTGATGCACTTCCAGATCACTTGTACATATCATCTAACTGCCTCTTTGGAGGCAAACTTTTTGCTGGGTATATATATACAAGAGCTTAGTGATAAGTGAGTGAGTGACTGACAGATCATCGCCCAGACGAAACCGCTGAAGCTAGAAAGCTGAAATTTTGACTGTGGGTTGCTGTCGGTGTGTAGGGGTGAGATAAGGCTGGGTTTTTGAAAATTCGACCTATAAGGGTACGAAACGTACTAAAAGGTCCTAAATATGGTACCCTTTGTATTAGGCAAGCGGGAAGAGCTAGAATTCTGAAATTTGGAAATTTGAGGGTAACTGATGGAGAGTTAGATAGATGTACCAAAGGGTTTTGGGAAATTCGACCTCTGAGTGTACGAAAAGTACTACATTTAGTACCAATTGTATATTTTGAACGGATTTAGCTAGAAACTTGGAATTTGGTATGTAAATGAAGGTTGGACAGTGGTGTTTATAAAAAGAAAAGGTTTGTGAAATTCGTACTCATGTATACGAAAAGTACTAAATGGTACTAAATTTAGTACAATTTGGATTTGGGTGAAAGGATAGAGCTGGAAATCTGAAATTTGGAATTAAGATTACTGACGGAGTATAGGATTGAGATATAGGGGTAGTTTTGTAAATTCGTACTTATGTGTACGAAAAGTACTAAATTTAGTACAACTTGGATTTGGATGAACGGATAGAGCTGGAAACTTGAAATGTCGAATTAAGATAACTGTTGAAGTGTATGATTGATATATGGGGTAGTTTTAGTACTTATGTTTACGAAAAGTACTAAATGGTACTAAATTTGGTACAATTTGGATTTGGTTGAACGAATGAACTGGAACCCAGCTATTTCGTACTTATTTCGTACTGAATATGGTATCCATGGTATTAGGCAAACGGAAAGAGCTAGAATTCTGAAACTTGGAACGAGGGTCACTGATGGAGAGTTATAGAGAGAACCCTTTGGTATGGTTTTTGGAAATTCCACCTATAAGTGTACGAAAAGTACTGAAAGTTACTAAATTTGGTACCAATTGTGTGTTTTGAGCGGTTAAAGCTACAATCTTCAAATTTGGTACGGGAATCAAGATTGGGAAGTGGTGTTGATATAAGGAAATGATTTTGGAAGTTCGTACTTATGTGTACGAGAAGTAATAAATGGTACTAAATTTGGTACAATTTGGATTTGGGTGAACGGATAGAGCTGAAAACCTGAAATTTGAAATTTAGATTACAGTCATAGTGAAATATGGGGATAGTTTTGGAAATTCATACTTATGTGTGCGAAAAGTACTTAATGGTACTAAATTTGGTCAAATTTGGATTTGGATAGACCTGGAAAACTGAAATTTGGAGCTAAGATTACTGATGGTGTGAAGGAATGAGGTAGTTTTGGAAATTCGTGCTTATGGGTACGAGAACTACTAGACGGTACTAAATTTGGTACAAATTGGATTTCGGTGAACGGATAGACTGGAATCCTGAAAATTTGAATTTATTTACTTTTGGAGTGTAGGATTGAGATAGTTTTGGAAATTCGTACTTATGTGTACGAAAAGTTGTAAACGGTACTAAATTTGGTACAATTTGGGTGAACGGGTAGAGCTGGAATGCTGAAATTTGGAATTAAGATTACTTTTGGAGTGTAGTTTTGAAAATACATTCTTATGGGTACGGAAAGTACTAAATGGTACTAAAGTTGGTAAAATTTAGATTTGGATAGACCTGGAAACCTGAAATTTGAAATTAAGATTACTGATGGAGTGAAGGACTGAGGTAGTTTTGGAAATTCATACTTATGGGTACGGAAAATACTACATGGTACTAAATTTGCTACAATTTAGATTTGGGTGAGCGGATAGAGCTGGAATCCTGACATTTGGTATTAAGATTACTGTTGGACTGTAGGATTGAGTTAGTCTTGAAAATTCGTACCTAGGGGTACGGAAAGTACTAAATTTGGTACAATGGTACTAAATTTGGTACAATTTAAATTTAGGTGAACGGACAGAGCTGGAATCCTGAAATTTTGAATTAAGATTTATATTGGGGTGTAGGATTGAGCAAGTTGTGGAAATTTTTACTTAAGGGGTACGAAAGTATCAATTTGGATTTGGGTGCACGGATAGAGCTTGAATCCTGAAATCTGGAATTAAGGTTACTGATGGAGTGAAAGATTGAGATAGTGTTTGAAATGCATACTTATGGGTACGGAAAGTACTAAATTTGGTACAATTTGGATTTGGGTGAACAGATAGAGCTGGAATCCTGAAATTTATAATTAAGGTTACTTATGGGGTGTAAGATTGAGGTAGTTCTGAAAATTCGTACTTATGGGTACGGAAAGTACTAAATGGTACTAACTTTGGTATACTTTAGATTTGGGTGAACGAATAGAGCTGGAATCCTGAAATTTGGAGTTAAAATTACTGTTGGAATGCAGGATTGAGTTAGTCTTGGAAATTCGTACTTATGTGTACGGAAAGTACTAAATTGTACTAAATTTGGAAAAATTTAAATTTAGGTGGAACGATAGAGCTGGAATCCTGAAATTTGGAATTAAGATTACTTATGGAGTGTAGGATTGGGGAAGTTTCGGAAGTTCGTACTTATGGGTACGGAAAGTACTAAATGGTACTAACTTTTATACATTTTGGATTTGGGTGAACAGATAGAGCTGGAATCCTTAAATTTATAATTATGGCACTTAATTTGGTACAATCTATATTTGGGTGAACGGATAGAGCAGGAATCCTGAAATTTCGAGTTAAGGTTATTGTTGGAGTGTAGGGTTAAGGAAGTTTTGGAAATTCATACTTATGGGTACGCAATGTACTAAGGGTATTAAATTTGGTACAATTTGTATTTGGGTGAACGGAGAGAGCTGGAATCCTGAAATTTAGATTACTGTTGGAGCGTAGGACAGAGATAGGTTTGGAAGTTCGTACTTATGGTTACGAAAAGTACTAAATGGTACTTAATTTGGTACAATTTAGTTTTGGGTAGACAGATAGGGTAGAATCCTAAAATTTGGAATTACTGTAAGAGATAGTTATTGAAATTCGTACTTTCATACGAAAAGTATTAATGGTATTATGAATAGAGATGGAATTCGGAAATTTGGTATTATAGACCCTCTTGATGTGTAGGGTTGAGATATGGATGTAGTTGTGGATATACGTACAAAATTACAAAATGGCACAGAATTTGGTTCAAATTGTTATTGTGTAAATTAGTAGAGCTGAAATTGTGAAATTCGATATTATGTATACGTACTTATGTATACGAAAAATTTTAGTATTTTGCGGTTGGGATTTAGTTTTGGATAAAAGGCAGTAGTTTTTTAACTTATACATATTATAAGTTCTGAATTTGGTACCAGTTTGGCGTTGCTTGAAGGGATAAAGGTGGAATTTCGAATTGTTGTATAAGGGATGGTGTTGGTGTTTAGATAAGAATTTTTTTTAAATGCATTCAAATTTTTAAATTGGGCTGAGGGCGGCTGACTTATTGAGAAATATGAAATGTACTAAATGGTATTAAATTTGACGGTGGTGTAGCAATGAAGCTGGGATTATATAGTGTGTGAAAAGTACAAAATTGCAATAAATTTGGTATTGGGCTAAGGAATAGAAGTGGAATTCTGGCATATTATTTATTTGTCAGGTTATTTGTTAGAAGTGGTCGTACAATAAATGTACTAGAAGTATTAAGTAATACTAAATATTGAAGCACTGGTATTGAGTGAATCGACAAATGAAATTTGTTGTGAGGATCACTGTTGAGATTAGATCAGAATGTTTAATAAAATCCACCTTCAAATGTATGAAAGGTTTCTACATGTAATACTATTGTCATTGGGTGAACAAGTAGAGCTAAAACTGTAACATATGAGCTAAGGTTCTGGATTCTAAAAATTGTACTGAATAATGTACTATTGTTTCCATGTTAATACGAATTCGGTTTCTAAATAATGTAATAATTGTTCCACAAACATCCCAGACGGGACAAGGGAGACTTCTCTCATATCAATGAGTGCACCCCGATTCATATTAGCTCAATGATATGGGACCTACTGATTATCGCCGAGTCCGAACGGCGTGCCTTACGACACCACTTGTAGATAAGTTTTACATGGCTGAAATACTCAGGAAATGTCGCCAAAATTACTGAGGGGTATTTTGCCACCGTCGAAAATTTGATGTTGCCTGACCGGGGAATCAATCGGTTTCCTACATTTTGATATCACAAATTCCAAAATTCGGACTGAAATTCGAACAAAACGGTTACGAACAGTACTTGAAAGAAATTAAATATCAATTCAAATAGGTATTAGTACATAAAAATTTTCAGTGTTCACCATATTAAATATTGTTTATTTGATTATTATTTCTTTTCCCCATACGAAGTAGCGGGCATTTTGCTAGTATTTTATATACGGCATAATTATTGTGTTTTTGTGTTTGGTCAGTGGTTGAGGTTATATCTCCGTCAGTACAGCTTACTGATACATTCTTACTTGTTTAGAAGCAAACCAGTCGTCTTTTAGAAGACAAACAGGCCTTCTTATATAAGGCTAATAGGATTTTCATAGAAGACAAGTAAGGATTTTTATTGGAGACCAACAGGTCTCCTTCCAGAAGACAAATAGAAAAGCAGAAAGTCTTCATATAAAAGACAAACTGGTCTTCTTTTAAAAGACCATAAGGTCTTCTTGCAAAAGAGCAAACGGCCTTATTATAGAAGCCCGATGGGGATTTTTATAGAGGACGAAGAAGCCTTATCATAGAATACCAACAGACCTTCCTATAGAAAACTAAGGGTTCTTCTTGTGGGAGACAATCAGGTCTTCTTGCAGAAGACCAACATGTATTCTTGTAGAATACTAGAGGTATTCTTATAGAAGACAAACGGCTCTTTTGGCAGATGACCAACTGATTTTTTGTTGTTGTAGAAAACGAAGAAGTCTTCTTATAGAGAACCGAGAGGTCTTCTTATAAAAGACAAACCGGCCCTCTTGTAGAAAACAAACAGGTTTCTGTACAATAAGTTTTCTTATAAAACACCAACAGGTGTTCCTATAGGAGTCCAACATATCTTCTTATAGAAAACCGACAGGTCTCCTTATAGAAGACCATAAGGTCTTCTTGTAGAAGATCAACAGATCTTCGTGCAGAATTCCAATTGGCCTTGTCTATGTCTTTGAACAGTTTGGCATGGTTGTCGGTTGACGGAAAGCCGTTAATACGTCAAGAGCCGCAATAACTGTTCGGTTTGTTCTAATTCAGTCTTCGACTCTCTGGTATCATTTGCTTGGCTTCTGTAGCGGGATCACCCTACCAACTTCGCAGGCTTCTGGTACAATATGGGTGGTTAACGTTAAATTTAGGAGACTTGTTAAATACTCAAATCTAGATTCAGCGATATTGCCTATCTGGCCTAACAACGAAAACGCAAATATTTACTTGAAAATTTTGCCTATTAGGCGAAGGTCATTTTTTATTAATTTTTTAATTAATTTCTCGTTAGAGACGAGCTTACTGACCAAGATGCTTTTTTTGAAAAAGGAAAGCCGACGATACGAACCCACGCAATCACCACTGTGTGACATGCATGTTTCGCCTTTGGTTTAGAAAGGCTCCTCAGACACATCGACCGTGGGGCTAAATAAGTTAGAGGATAGCGAAGCCGCCCCACAGTCGATCTTGGTCAGTAAGCTCGTCTCTAACGAGAAATTAATTAAAAAATATTTACCATCAAAAGTAGTTTTATTGTTTTCTTAAGTAGTCTCCAGCATGATTTATATATCTTTTCATGCTCTCAAGTCAATTGTTGAATCACTTTTTCCACTCCGATTGAGACACCTCCTAAACATGGTTTTTGAAAGCGTTTACATCAACTTCTATGGACGAAAAACATTGACCACGTTTTTTTTTCTTTCTTTTTTTCAGTCAGGGCTGTACGGCAGATGACCCATCAATTCCACGTTTTGTCTGGTAAAACAGGCGCTGCACACTGGTCGAAACCGCTGATCTAGCGGCGCGAAAGTAAAAAAATCGAACTATAAAATTGCGAAATATTTTCCATTGTATCGATTACAGACACTTTGCAGACAAAGATTTTGTTTTTTTCATTTTTGTTGTTGTAAATATTCACTTAGTTATTCACTATCAAATACAAGTGTTTTTGTTGCATCAGATTTTGAAAAAATTTTGCAAAAAAATTAACATCATATTTGTTTAAATGTTAAATAAATTCGTAATGAAACTGGACAAGATTTATTTTTAATTAATAGCAGAGGGTGTGATTTAAATTATACAAATTAGTTTGGGGTCTGGAGGTACTTAGTTATATAGCAATAAATTTTCAAAAAATTATTTTTTTTAGTATTTTTATGGGTTGTACGCGCTTGTTCTACAGAGTGCATCTTGTAAACTTGGCCGAACTTGGGTTCGATTATTTTTGGGGAATGAAATTGGACTCTCTGGATACGGAATAACCCCATTAGGGCTGCAAATAGTTGCGAATCTTTTGATGACTGCACTTTTAAAATAAAGGATTTTGCATGAAATTCATAGAAATTTAGCTGTGCATTTGTATGGGAGCTAAATTAAAATATGGACCTGTATTGAGAAATGTTTACAAAGATGAGTTCTACCCCCGGAGATACTATAATACCATATTATAGCTAAATATGTTATTATATATGGGATAACAAGTAAAAATTCAACGAATCGGGGGTACCATAAAAGGGGCTACATCGAAACATAAATCCGTATTGAAAATGTTTTGTGAGAAGATTTTATACGCAGTGAGAACACAGAATACAAAATTACATCCAAGTTGCTTAAAATGTGGTCATGATATTCAAAATATCTTAAATTGGGAGGTACGGTTACATGGGGGCTATATCAAAACGTGTACCTATGTCCATAATTTTTGGTGGAAATATTTTGTGACCACTAGGAACCCTAAGTACCAAGTTACAGCTAATTTGCTACGAAATTGTGGCTTAAATCCTCAAAATACCCAAAATCGGAAGGTACCGTTATATAGGGGCTATACCAACACATTAGCCGATATTGTTCATATTTGGCCCATTATTACCCACAGGTACAAGCTGACTTTGTGCAAAATTTCAGTGAAGTATCTCAATTCGTTTGCAAGTTATTAATTTCACGCCGCTGGATTTTCGACCACTTTTTGTATGCAGATGATGTACAAGTGTATCTAAGAAATCCTGTTAGTAGTGCTAATGACACCATTGACAAACTGAATTCGGATCTCTCGCGTGTCTTCAATTGGGCTACCGCAAACGGTTTGTTGCTAAACCCTAAAAATCTAAATGTTTAATCATTCACAAAAACAAACATTTTAAACTTCCTAATGCTAATGCACACTCACACACTCCAATTAACATCCGCATCCTGCTAGCGAAAACTTATCTTGTGCCTGGCTTGATTTATGGCTGTGAACTATTTGCCAACTGCGACTCTTGAAGTTTGCGCAAGTTAAACGTTGCTTTTAATAACATCGTCCGCTATGTCTTCGGTCTTAACAAAATGCAGCGTGTCACCCACTATGTGCTCTCCCTATACGGATACAGTTTCAATGCCCTCCACAATATCAGAGCTTTAATTTTTTTGCACAAAATCATTGTGAGTCAAAAAACGAAATGCTTGTATGATAATTTAATTTTCTCGCGTTCACTCAGAGGAACAAGTTTTAGACCTTATAGAAGGAGAAGCCTCGTTTCTGAATGGAAAGTTTTCATTAGCACCACACGCTTTTGGAACACTTTATCCCACGAAATCCAAATCATGAGCAACGATTCTACCTTTAAAAAAGAATTAAACAACTCTACTCCAATAACAGCTAAAATCATTTACAACTTTATTAGAATTTCCGTTTTTTAATGTACTTAAAATAGAAAACCTATCTTTATAATCTTCCCTTTATTTAAGACGGATATCCCATGTATAACTCTCCCATGTAAATATAACTCTACACTGTAATTATAAGATTTTATCTTGTTGTGTAGAAATAAATAAATACAATATTGACAATATATATTGAAAATATGGAGATATCAAATTGCTCGGTCAGCGACCCTCTGGTCTCTGCCTAAAACGGAATGCCAAAGCGCATTATTTGTACCAGACGGCTATTGCACTCCAGAAGCGAACTAATGTGAGTCCTAAATAGTCCCATTATTTGACAATTGGAGGGCTGAATTGTTTGAAGGTGAGAAAGAACAAATCTAATGGAGTTTCAACTGAAAATCTAGAGAAATTTCAAAATTTTCTTCCACAATAAAGATCATGTTCCCATTCTTACTTTATTCACTTTCTTCTTTATAAAACCTGCAAATCAAATAACAATAAGAAATAATCTTGGGAATAAATGATTCCCTCATTTAGTTTTCTTTTCACTTCCTAATTCAAATTATAATGAAAATCTCGAAGCATAGACAAATAAGAAACAATACCGCCACATTCTAGGAAGAGGAAACCCACTACAACAAAATCATATTATTTTCATAACCAAAGGGGAATTGAATTCAGCTGCATAACCTTCCTTTCCTGATGCTTCGTGAACTTTACCAAATGAACATTGTTTTGACGGATGTAAGAAAGCGTCCTTCAACTTATAACGGATAACTCTCACAGAAAGCAAAATAACTTGACATTACAAAACAACAACTGTAGTTCTGCCGCTGCATTCCATCTGTATATGCAATGTGACTTTTAGATGTTTCCTCTGTTTTTGGCAATGAATGAAAAACTACGGCACATTGTTTGAAAGTTGTCGTCGCATTTTAGAAACAAGAAAAAATTGTTGAAATTGTGTGAAAAATATGACAATAGTGGCTGGGATAGAAGGACGTGCTTGTCGTGCTTTGGGAGTGGAGTTGGAAAAATAAAGTTTAGGTTTTTTCGTTTGCCAACAAGTTCATTGCAAGGGGTTAGTCTTCCCATTTGTTGGTGAACAATTCACCACCATTTGACAGTGTATTATCAACAAAGAAAGAATGTCAGATTATAGACTAGTCAGAATAGACGTTGAAATAACAACAAGTAAAAAGGCGGGCCGAACTTTTTATACCTTCCACCATAAAATATTCTAATATAAAATGGAATTATATTATTATTTTGTGACCACGGTCAGAAAATGTATCTAAAAATGTCTTCAGTCGGGCGTTGCCTTTATATGGGGGCTATAGCAAAGTATGACAATATTCAGTGGAGACATCTTGTGGAAAGGTCTAAGAACCTCAAAAGTCAAATTACATCAAAATTTTTAGCTAAAACCATCAAAATACGGAAAATAATGAGGTACCGTTATATGGGGGCTATACGAGAACTTGGACCTAGGTTGACAAGTTTTGTCGGAGAAGTGTTGCGACCACTAAGAACTTCAAATGTCAAATTACAGCTAATTCAGTCAAAAAATGTAGTTCAAATTCTCAAAATACCGAACATTGGGAGGTACCGCTATATGGCGGATTAGGCCGGGGCGATTTGTACGGAAGGAAAAAAGTGTTATCGGGCGCCTGGAGTTTCTGATTCTTGGGATTGTACTGAGCAAAAAAGTCAACTAGACCATATGTCTACGGTGAAAATCGAGCCCCCGGATTTTGACTTGAAGTTTTTTTTCAAGGATTTTCGGATATTTATGCATATAACAACCAAACCACTGATATTTTCGATCCAACACAAAGACAACAATTGTAGCCAAGACAATAATAAAGAACTCTCTAGTACATCGCAAAAGCATTGGAACGCTCCTTCAGGCAGTTATGGCCTCGAGAAGGTGCACATTTTTCGGAAAATATCGATAAATGACACTGTGCTACAAAATGGGACTCAAATTTAGTGGGTGGAAAATCCCTTTTGGAGATGAAAGCCCTTGGTGAGTGTAGTAAGAACCCAAAAGGAAATTTTCACCATAGGTCAAGTTTCCGAGATATCGCGTGATTAATGGTTTAATTTTGGCCCCTTAATTTGCGAGAAAATAGCTTTATATCTCTGTTAAGCATTATTGTAGCTTCATTTTGAGATTACATGTCTTCAGTCAAATCGAATGGTGAATCTTTTCGTAGAATATTTCATCCCTCTAACTCAATTCCTTCCATGTCCTTTTCGTCCTTTATTTTTTGAACCGTAGTAAAAGTACCACAAGATGAGATTTTACAGCTTCCAAATATTCTACAAAAATGTTGTTCAGAAGATTTTAGGTACGGTTCTCATTGATGACCAATCGATATTTCCCCGTTTTCATGGCCCTTTTTGACATTTACCCGTATTTTGTTGAGAAAAGTATGTTTTGTTGTTATGTATATTCGTTATTGGTCTGTGGTGCATCTGAAATACCATAAATAGCTCTTCCAATGCTTTTGCGATGTACTAGAGAGTTCTTTATTATTGTCTTGGCTACAATTGTTGTCTTTGTGTTGGATCGAAAATATCAGTGGTTTGGTTGTTATATGCCAAAATATCCGAAAATCCTTGAAAAAAAACTTCAAGTCAAAATCCGGGGGCTCGATTTTCACCGTAGACATATGGTCTAGTTGACTTTTTTGCTCAGTACAATCCCAAGAATCAGAAACTCCAGGCGCCCGTGATGGTGTTCAAATCGCCCCACTCTAATGGGGGATATACCAAAACATGGACCGATATTGACAATTTTCAGTGGAGAGATTTTGTGATCGCTAGGAACTTCAAATGGTAAACAAAAGCTGCTATGCTGATGTTTTGGGAACCACAAATGTTAAATTAAACGTACTTGGGTTAAACATTTTAGCTAAAGTCATCTAAATAGCGAAAATCGGGAGAACAGAGCTGTATGGAGGATGACATATAGATTCCTCGTTTTGTCCGGTTAAACAGGGGCTGGTTTGAATCGATGAGTGACAGCTCGCATTGTCAAGATGTAGAATGATTCGTTTTCTCTTGTAAGTTCTTCGAATTTCTCAGGAGACTTCAGGCAAACAAATTGTAGTGTACCACTCAGAATTAACCGTCCTACATTTCTCAAGCCGTACAGCCGCCACACGGTCAGTTTATATATACATATATAATTGTTCCACAAACATCCAATATGGAACAAGGAAGACTTCTCTAATATAAATGAGTACACCCCGATTCATATTAGCTCAATGATATGAAACCTACTCTTTATCGCCGTGTCCGAACGGCGTGTCTTAAGAACCACTCATAGAGAAGTTTTGCATGGCTGAAATACTCGGGAGATGTCGCCAACATTACTGAGGGGTATTTTGCCACCGTTTAAATTGTTGATGTTGCTTAGCCGGGGAATGGAACCCACGACCTTCAGCGTGCAAGGCGGGTGTGCATACCATTGCACCACGGTGGCACCCACGAGGGTATATACATACGGGCAAAATGTGCCTCATCGAAATAATGGCGTAAACACCAAGTATGCTTGGACGAAATCTGTTTCAGACAATTTGTAGTTGATTTAGCCATGTTCGTCCGCTTTCGTAATACTCTGTCTAAACTTAGTTTATGTTCGAAGATGGGTTATATCGGTCCACTCCTTCCGGACATCCCCCACAAAAGTTCGAAAATGTTCGGAACATTTTTGCGCACGATAACTCTTGCGTTGAACATCGTGAAGTTTCTACCAGACATACATATATGATGTTCGAATATGGACTAAATCGGGTACCTCCCACACAAAATTTTGGAAAAGTTCAGTTTAGGACAATTTACTCACTGTTCCCCATACAACGGTACAAGTTTCATCTGGGTCAAGCCCATACTTCCTGAGAAAATAACCTGAAAGATGCAAAAAAACCCCTAAGGCACCGTGTGTAGTGGTTGGAGCGCAAAATAACTCTCGAACGGATCTACCTATTCGGTCCGAAATGTGTACTTCGTAATATTTAGTTCAAACTTAGTTTAAGTTCGAAGATAAGCAATATCGGTCCACTCCTACAGGTACCTCCCCTACAAAAGTTCAAAATGTTCGGAAAAAAAGTGCGCATGATAACTCTTGAAGGGAGTGACCGATTTGGTCCATACTTTACACATCCTATCTATCAGGTATAGATCAGGTTCGAATATGGACCATTTCCACTCCTTGGGGTACCTCCCACACAAAGTTTCGGATAAGACCTGCTCTCGAGTCACTTTGATTTTTGTTGAAACAACTTGCATTCGCTGCTTATATTACAACGGAGCAAGTCCATACTTCTTAAAAAAACAGCCCGAAAGGTGTGTTGCTAAGTGTCTGGAGAGCACGATCTCTCGAACTGATCAACCGATGTGGTTCAAAATTTGGCCTTCGTCATATTTTGTCCAAACTTAGTTACAGTTCGAAGATGGGCGGTCCACAACTTCCCTAATATTTAAAATATGTCATTAAAATGGTATGCATCTCTTGAACGGGGCAACCAATTTGGTCTAAACTTTGGATCACCTAATAGTTTTTCCAAATTTAGTTTAACTCTAAAATGGCCCATAATGTTCCTCTCCTTAGGGTACCTCCCCCACAAAAGTTCAACATTTGTGTCGTAGTGCAGTTTAGGGTCTGTTCGAAGATCCTTTGGAAATATATACCGATGCTGTTCGTTGTGGTCCTGTTTACAGCGATATTATGTTTTTAGTGGACAAGTCCATCCACGATGGCCCACTTAATGACTAGTGGGCGCGGTATTTATCGAAAAGAAAAAGATCCAAAAAAAAGATCCACTTCCATAATGGACTACGTCAATCCATTCCTTTAAGTACCCCCTCCGCAACCTTTTTGAACTTTAATCCTAATCCACATTTTTGTCGGCAAGTTCAAATGTTCAAAAAGGGCCACAAAATTTGGGAAAGACCCTAAATACATTCGATCTGTCCGTAGATGAAAGTTTCAATTCACATAGGCTGAGGGTATATCTCTGTCGGACGGTGCAATTTGTGTTGCTAATTTGTAACACATGTCCTGAATGTGGACTGGAACCGCACCATACACTGCATATGTTTAGCTGCCCAGCCAAACCACGATTCTGTATGGGTACTGGCAGCCCAGTCGTGTCCTTAATGTCCTTATAGTAGCAAGCAGACTGCTCATATTTAACCCAACATTCAAATTTTCGGACATTTTCTCTCAAAAAACCAATTCTGTTTTTCCCCTCATTTTTTAAACTCGAACAATTTATGTCTCTTCGAAAACTTCTACTTCCATCAAAGTTATTGCAAAGAAAGCCTCATTAGTGGTCATGTCTTAATTCTAAACACTTTACAAATTACCCCACCTACCTTACTTATCTACTTAACTTTTTGTTTTTTCTGCGACCTGAAGGTAATTACTTTAACCAAACGAAACTAAAGAAAACGTAAACTACCTTCTGTTGGCTACACTTAAGAAAACAAAAGTTACTTTTCGTTTCTATAAAATGAAACTGAAAGTACAAAATAAACAAAAGTTGTTTTTTGTCCCAAAATTTAGTAGAGTATTGTGTAGTGTATTCTACGTGGTCTGCAAATGAAGTAAAAAGTCTGCAACGGCTTTCAACGGAAACAGAAAAAAAGTTAGGGAAACCTCTTCAATGTTGTTTTGGTACTCCAAAAGAAAAACAACTTGAGAAAATAGCTAAAAAGAAACCGAAAATAAATTGTTTTTAAATTGTTACTGTTTCTAAGAAGGGAGAAACTTTTAAGTTTTTGCCAAGGAAAATAAAGTAGCAATTTGAAAGATGCAAACACCTTAGATTGGATATCTTTATTGTTTACTTTTAGCATTAAAGGATATGGGGGAACAAATATATTGTTATATTAATTAAGACCTATGCGCTGTTTTCGGTTTAGGGACATTATAATTTTGTGTAGACTGAATTAACGTAAGCACAATACTCGTATGTTAAGCTGTGATGGTACTTCACATTGAATGTGTTGGTGGACAGTTTACTCTCTAGAGCCCAAACAAAATCCCAGATCAATACGCTGTCTAAAGGGTTACAAGAACCTAGAAGAGAAGATACTACCTATTCACTCAAAGAGTGTCATAACTCAAAGAATGTATATTGACATATATTTGCAAAAAAAAAAGTTTTAGAACATTGCCCACTATTTATGACTTCTATAGACTATTACATACAACGTACTTGTATTTACATCGAAAGAGTATGAATACATTTTGGCCCCATCCCGAATGATGTTGCACAATTTTTCTTTTGTTTTTAAACTGTTCCCCATTTCCTCGTTTTTGTTTGTCCTTTATTCTCAAAATTCGTTTGTAAACGCCAATTGACCATTTGTCTTGGTAACGACGACAAAAGGAAGTAAACCAGGGAAAAATCAAATTGGCATGTTTTCCGGCATTTCAACATGTGTGGGATACTTAATCATGTCATGTGTTTTTTGCTAAAGTAACTTTTCATCCATAACTTTGATTCCATTTACAAGCGATGTGTTTTTTGCCCCGATGTTGTGAATGTCACCAGTTCGTGATAAATGCGTCACTGTTTTCTATTAGTCAGTAAAAAAAAAAAAAAAATAAATGAATAAAAAGAGTTATTTATTATTTTCTTTGAAATTTAATAATTTTCTATATTTTCTATATGGTAAAAACAAAAAATGTTTTACAATCGATGAATCCGAGTTTCACCCATTCAGAATTCGCGAACTTTTAACATATTCTATATAGTATGACTGAAAATCTTTAAAATGAAGTGTTTTAGGAGGCATCCCATAATGTCGATCATTAAAATTAATATTCGTGGAAGCTGTGTTGGCATCAATGTAGAAAAACGGTTAAACGTGGGTTGAAGCCAACAAGTTTTTTTATGTTCCCTTCCGATTTCTGGCTTAACCATGACAGAATGCTCCATGGGCAACATGATACTAGTGTATGATTTTTCAATATATCACTGCATCCGCCTAAAATTGATGCTGAAATCTTGAAGACGGAATTTCAGGGTTTTTTGAATTTTTTTTAATAATCTGGACGCGCATCATGTTAATATTCAAAACTCATAATAGGATTATAGAACTCGTGATTTTACGTCTTTTAATGTATATCTCATGAGTGTGCTCCTTAGTAATTGGAGAATTGGAGTGTAAAGGCCAAAATTTGATAAGTGAATTTTCTTTAAAAAACTATTTTTTGCGTGTAAAATTTACAAGTGCCATTCAATTTCCTTTGAACCCCGCGTGAATTTAGTTTTTTTTTACGTTACGGATCTAATGAGCCCTTCTGCGATCAAATCCGTCCACTAAAACCGCGGATATAGATACCTTAGAAATAGGAAAATCAGCAAAAATATATTTTGACAAATCCGCGTACTAAACCGCGATTTTTATTTTTAAATTTTACATAAATGGAATCCTTTTTACGCGATTATAAAATTTGCAAAAACGCGTGTCATTAATTACAGAGATACGCGAGTAATATGGATTTTTTACGCAAAATATAATGTGGAGGCACATCCGCGGTTCTTGAAAAATCTATTTGAAATATGTGTATATTGACGTATTTTTGATGGGCGCTAATGAAAGCGGATGCGCATTACCCACACGTTTTTAGCATTGTGAGATGCAACTGACGGCACACAATGGCCGCTGAAAGAAACATCGAAATATGCATAGATATTGAAAGAGATTGATTCGCCGCACAGTGGTTCAGAATCGTTTTTTCCTGGTCAAAATTCTGTAACTTTTGAACGGATACAGATATTTTCATAATTCTTTTTTTGTTAAACAGATAGCACAACCAGCTTTCAGACGAATTACAAGCGGTCAATTCGTTCTGGTAGTTGCAGAGAATTTCAAGGTCAAAGTTGAACTTTTGAGTTTTTTAACTATTTTTCATCAAAATATGAGTGTTTTTGTGGTTTTTATGTCTTCCTATGTATTAAAGGTGGTCAAACACCAACAAATAAACAATAAAATTACCAAAAAAACAAAAAAAAATTTTTGAAAAAAAATTTCGAAATTGTTTTTTTCAAAAATTTGTATAAAAAAATTTTTAAAAAAAAATTTAAATTTTTTTAAAAATTAAAAAAATACTCATTGGGTTTTCATAAAACTTATATAACTCGTATAAAGACTCATATACTCAAAAAAATTTTAATTTGTGACAAAAATCTCTAATTCATATGGAAACAGTATAGAAAAACACACATTTTTACCCAGGTAATTTCAATAAATTGAAAAAAGTGTTAAACGGACGGAACGGGACGGGTACAAGAGTATATATGGACTGAAAGAGGAGACTCCCGGTCATCTTTCTGTGAAAGCAGAACTTTGTTCCATGTTGTTCCACAAAAGTTCTAGTCCACTAAATTTGGAATTTCATAAAATTTAGTACCTGAGGAAAAATAAAATAGCTCATGTTGTGTAAACGCTACGGTGATTTACTAAAGCGATCTTTTAAGGCCACAATCCTACTTACCATACAAAAAAACAACGAACACAATATCTGTTATAGTTTCCGAGAAATAGCTACGTCTTTCTTCAGAAATTAGCAAAATTTACGTATTTCCCAAAAATTGGGAAAATGTTCGTCTTTAGGGGCACACCACGCCCACACCTTCCAGTATTTTGACCTAATTGTTTGGTTTCCTTAGTTTCAATATGTTTACTATCGAATCCCATATAGAAATTAAATATCTTTGATAAAACAAAAAATTGTGATTTTTGGCCAGGAAAATCGATTCCTGAACCATTGTGCGCCGATCCAAAATCGGATGCGCATCAACCTTCTTTAACTAATTCACGAATAACAGGCTTTTTAATTGTCATATTTTTTGAATGATTGTAATTTGAATATTATTCTTAATTTCCTATCCTTACAAGTTATCTTTCGCGATGGTAAACCATATTTCTTGATTAAGTTTTAGCAGTATACAAAAATTATTGTATGGGATTTTAACGAAATAGTTGGAGAACTCTCAAATATTTTTTTTTAATTTTTCTAATCGAACTGTTGGCGTGATACCAGTGATACCATTTGAAACCCAAAAAGAAAGAAAATAAAAACAATTTGTGTATGTAATTTTGTTGTATGTTTATTTTCAAATCTTTATTCGTAAAGTTAATGAGTTTCAAGGAAACAAAACTTTACCTTTGGTGTGTGTTAACGACAAGAGCGAAAAAACAAGTGAAGTTGCCAGTGAGCATAATAGAGCTAACAAAGTCGTGATCCACAACGACGACTGCAACATTGGAAAGCGCCCCTCTGCATCCGAACTGAGCGAATGTGACTTTTAGGAGAGAGTGTGGGAAAGAATGAATATTCTCTCCCAACATCCGAACCAAGCGAATATGACTCCTAAAAGAAAGGCAGAGAAGATTTCCCCATTGAGCTCGAAGAGCGGCCACTTAACGTAGTTAATTGTAATGCTGCGTAACCAATGTATCGAACTCATACACGAACCAATAAAATATATTTCGAATAACACTGTGTGTCATTTTTTGAGTCATGGTTTATTAACCATCTTCTGACACCGCAGCGTGATAGAAGACCAAAAAATAGAAGACACGTGTCTCGCCGTTTTTCCCTATCCCATCAACTTTCTCGGTTATAGGCCTCCAAAGGTTTGAGGCTTTGATGTAAAAAGGGGTAATATTTCAAGACTATATCTTCCAAACCCTTAGGAATTTTAAATTTATTCCAGAGGTATAGTTGTAGATCTTGTCTTAAGGAACAAGGTCAAAATCGCCAAGGTCACATTTCTTTTAAAATTTTTTCTCGGGTTTTGGTCTGCAGCTATCAAACCGATCAAATTTGAAGCAAACAACCAACTACAAATATGTACCTCAGATCCCAATAAACATCTTTCTAGAACATATGAACTCTGTATAGACCAGGGACGGACTTCTTTGCAAAGACAGTATAGTGAGGGCGCCCACTGAGTTGTTTTTGTATTTGCTTCTCTCTCTCACAAAAACAAAGACCTTTCTCGCGAAACATAAAGACATAATAATATTAGGGGAATAAAACTGTGGCATTATACAAAACAGAATACACCAACAAAATGGAAACACTACTACAGGATAAATCCACATACAAAATTCAAAGGAATGACCCCACGAACAAATTACAAAAAATAAACAATAATTTAGTATCGGAATTACACACATAAACTATTATGAAAAGAAAAACATTACTGTGCTCAGCCGCCAATGCCCCTAGAATATACGGTCTACCAAAGATACATAAACCAGAAGTTCCATTAAGACCTATTGTATCGTCAGTGAACGTTCCGTGTTACCAGTTGTCCAAATATATAGGAAATATTTTGAAAAACATCACATCCAGAGAATATAACATCAAGAATTCCAAGGAATTAAAACACAAATTACAAAGGGTAAAAATAGTAGGCTCTAAAATCTTAGTTTCGTTTGATGTAATATCGTTGTTTACAAACGATTAACGAGTGTCCGGATTATCGAGACTATACTGTATTCCAATACATACGGCCGTAAAAACTATAATGGAAAAATGGAACAAAATTCAAAAATTCACTAGTATTCCTAAAAAACTATTCCTCAAGATACTGCAGTTTTGTCTCAATGATAATAATTATTTCGTTTTCGACAACAAAATCTACAACCAAGTTTTTGGAATGCCGATGGGGAATCCACTCTCTCCAACGATTACAGATATTGTTTTGGATCACTTACTTGACAACGCTTTAGCCGAATTAAGACAATCTGACATAAATATCAAATACATCACAAAGTATGTAGATGATATTTTAGCCATCATCAACAAAGACGATGCCAATGAAATTTTAACTACACTCAACAAATTCCACAAGAAAATACAATTCACAATAGAATATGAAACAGAGGGTACAATCTCATATTTAGATACGAAGCTAAAAAGATACAAAGATAACATACTTTTTGGCTGGTACACCAAAGAATCCTCATCAGGAAGACTAATCAACTATTACGCTACACAACCTAAAACACAAATCCTAAATACAGCCAAAAGTTTCATTCATCGTGTGCTAACTATTAGTGACAAGCAGTTTCACACCAAGAACATCACAAAAATAACCAATACACTAAAAAACAACAACTTCCCTGATAAGATAATCAGCAGACTAATAGAAGAAACAAAGGGAAAATTAGAAAAAGAAGGAAAAAAATTCAACAACAATAGATACCATAACACAAAACAATACAGAGTCCAAAAAATTTTACAGTGTACCGTATATCCCTGGACTATTTGACACCAGCAGTTACGAAAAGTCATCAGCAACAACAACATAAAATTCGCATACAAACACAACACAACATTAAGCCGAATATTCTCAAAGACAAAAACTCCCATAAGCATACAACAACAAAGCGACGTTGTGTACCAAATCTAATGTAAAGGGAAAGAAAATGAAAAATGCAACAAAATATACATCGGTACTAAAAAGAGAACGGTGAGCACAAGAATGGCAGAGCATAAACAAGATATTGAGAAAGCCAAAGAAACAATTGCATTAGCCCAACATGCAATGACTACAGGGCATTCACCGGACTTTGATAACATCAAAATAATTGACAAGAAGAAAATAGAGAAAAAGAAATTTATGCTTGAAAGCTTACACATTCAACAGAACAATAAACTTGAAAGAGGACACATATAACATAAGCTATAGTTATGGTATTGTAATAATGTAAACGATCTGTGATTATAGCTTTAAGTCGTGTTTTTTTCTTTTGTTTTACAATTATAAGCTTAATGTAAATACGCGTCTTGAAGTTACATCGTAAGTTATTATACATTACTAGCAAAATGCCTGCTCCTTCGTAAGCGGAAAAGGAATAATATACAAATAAACAATATTTAATAATGAGCACACTGAAAATTTTGATGTACTAATACCTATTTGAATTGATATTTAATTTCTTTCAAGTACTGCTCGTATACGTTTTGTTCGAATTTCAAAAAAGACCTCTACACTTCAACAGCGGCCTACATTTTAAATTCCAGTCCATGTTTTATTAGAACGACCGAATTTTGGAATTTTTGAAATCAAAATGTAGATAACCATTATTCAGAAGATGTTACCCTATATAACAGTTCATTTTTGAGACATTTTATTTTAGGCCTTTTTCCTCAGGATGTAAAAACCTTCTTGTAAAACATTAGCCGCATAGATCTACCTTTTCAAATGAACTTACAATAACATTTAGAATAGACAACAAAGATAAAAACAATTTTGTTGAAAATGTACGTTCGACTTTTTGATTTCAGTACATTATTTAGAAACCGAATTCGTGTTAACCTAGAAACAATAGTACATTATTCAGTACAATTTTTTAAAATCCAGGACCTTAGCTCAAATGTTACAGTTTTAGCTTTACTTGTTCACCCAATATCAATGGTATTTCATGTAGAAACCTTTCATACATTTAAAGGCGGATTTAAATAAACATTCTGATACAATCTCAACAGTTATCCTCACAACAAATTTCATTTATCGATTCACCCAGTACCAGTGCTTCAATATTTGGTATTATTTAATACTTCTAGTACACTCATTGTACGACCACCTCTAACAATGAACCTGACAAATCAATAATATATCAGAATTTCACTTCTATACCAAATTTATTGCAATTTTGTACTTTTCACGCACTAATTATATAATTCCATCTTCATTGCTACACCCAACTTCAATTTCAATAGAATTTATTACATTTCGTATTTCTCAATAAATCATACAGCCCTCAGCCTAATTTTAGAATTTGTATGCATTTCAATCCGTATCTAAACACCAACACAATCCATCATACAACAATTCGAAATTCCACCTATATCCCATCATGCAACTCCAAACTGGTACCAAAATTAATACTTATAGTATGTACATATGAGTTTCAAAAATTACTTCCTTTTATCCAAAACTTCCTCTCTATCTCCACTCTAAACGTCAACTGCTATACTAATACCGATTTTTCACAATTTCAGCTCTACCCCTTTACACAATAACAATTTGGACCAAATTCTGTGTCATTTAGTAATTTTCGTACACTTATTGTACGTATATCCACAACCACATCCATATCTCAACCTTACACACCAACAGCGGCTATAATACCAAATTTCCGAATTCCACCTCTATTCATAATACCATTAATACTTTTTGTATGAAAGTACAAATTTCAATAACTAACTCCAACAGTAATTGCGAATATCAGGATTCCACCTCTATCCGTCGACCCAAATCTAAATTTTACCAAATTTAGTACCATTTATTAATTTTCGTACCCATAAGTACGAATTTCCGAAACTACCTCAATGCTACACTCCATATGTAATCTTAATTATAAATTTCAGGATTCCAGCTCTATCTGTACACCCAAATCCAAAATGTACCAAACTTAGTACCATTTAGTACTTTCCGTACCCATAAGTACGAATTTCCGAAACTACCTCAATCCTACACTCCATAAGTAATCTTAATTCCAAATTTCAGGATTCCAGCTCTATCCGTCCACCTTAATTTAAATTGTACCATATTTAGTACCATTTAGTACTTTCCGTTCCCATAAGTACGAATTTCCAAGACTAACTCAATCCTACACTCCAAAAGTAATTAAATTCCAAATTTCAGGATTCCAGCTCTATTCGTTCACCCAAATCCAATTTGTACCAAATTTAGTACTTTCCGTACCCATAAGTACGAATTTCCGAAACTACCTCAATCCTACACTCCATAAGTAACCTTAATTCGAAATTTCAGGATTCCAACTCTATCCGTTCACCCAAATATAAATTGTAACAAATTTAGTACATTTAGTACTTTCCGTACCCATAAGTATGAATTTCCAAAACTACCTCAATCCTACACTCCAACAGTAACCTTAATTCGAAATTTCAGGATTCCAACTCTATCCGTTCACCCAATATAAATTGTACCAAATTTAGTACTTTCCGTACCCATAAGTTTGAATTTTCAAAACTACCTCAATCATACCCTCCATCAGTAATCTTAATTCCAAATTTCAGGATTCCAACTCTATCCGTTCACCCAAATATAAATTGTACCAAATTTTGTACATTTTGTACTTTCCGTACCCATAAGTATGTATTTCCAAAACTACCTCAATCCTACACTCCATCAGTAACATTAATTCGAAATTTCAGGATTCCACCTCTATCCGTTCAACTAAATTTAAATTGTACCAAATTTAGTACCATTTAGTACTTTCCGTACCCATAAGTACGAATTTCCAAGACTAACTCAATCCTACACTCCAAAAGTAATTAAATTCCAAATTTCACCCAAATCCAAATTGTACCAAATTTAGTATATTTAGTACTTTCCGTACCCATAACTACGAATTTCCAAAACTTCCTCAATCCTACACTCTAAGAGTAACCTTGATTCGAAGTTTCAGGATTCCAAGTATGAATTTCCAAAACTACCTCAATCCTACACTCCAACAGTAACCTTAATTCGAAATTTCAGGATTCCAACTCTATCCGTTCACCCAAATATAAATTGTCCCAAATTTAGTACATTTAGTACTTTCCGTACCCATAAGTATGCATTTCCAAAACTACCTCAATCCTACACTCCATCAGTAACATTAATTCGAAATTTCAGGATTCCACCTCTATCCGTTCAACTAAATTTAAATTGTACCAAATTTAGTACCATTTAGTACTTTCCGTACCCATAAGTACGAATTTCCAAGACTAACTCAATCCTACACTCCAAAAGTAATTAAATTCCAAATTTCACCCAAATCCAAATTGTACCAAATTTAGTATATTTAGTACTTTCCGTACCCATAACTACGAATTTCCAAAACTTCCTCAATCCTACACTCCAAGAGTAACCTTAATTCGAAATTTCAGGATTCCAAGTATGAATTTCCAAAACTACCTCAATCCTACACTCCAACAGTAACCTTAATTCGAAATTTCAGGATTCCAACTCTATCCGTTCACCCAAATATAAATTGTCCCAAATTTAGTACATTTAGTACTTTCCGTACCCATAAGTATGAATTTTCAAAACTACCTCAATCCTACACTCCATCAGTAACCTTAATTCGAAATTTCAGGATTCCAACTCTATCCGTTCAACTAAATTTAAATAGTACCAAATTTAGTACCATTTAGTACTTTCCGTACCCATAAGTACGAATTTCCAAGACTAACTCAATCCTACACTCCAAAAGTAATTAAATTCCAAATTTCAGGATTCCAGCTCTATCCGTTCACCCAAATCCAATTTGTATCAAATTTAGTACCGTTTACTACTTTTCGTACCCATAAGTAAGAATTTCCATAACAACCTCAATCCTTCACTCCATCAGTAATATTTATTCCAAATTTCAGGTTTCCATGTCTATCTACATAAATCCAAATTGTACCAAATTTGGTACCATTTAGTACTTTTCATACACATAAGTATGAATTTCCAAAACTACCCCCATATCTTAATCGTACACTTCAACGGTAATCTAAATTCCAAATTTCATTTTTTCAGCTCTATCCGTTCACCCAAATTCAAATTGTACCAAATTTAGTACCGTTTACTACTTTTCGTACCCATAAGTAAGAATTTCCAAAACAACCTCAATCCTTCACTCCATCAGTAATATTAATTCCAAATTTCAGGTTTCCATGTCTATCTAAATCCAAATTGTACCAAATTTGGTACCATTTAGTACTTTTCGAACCGCTAAAAAGGCGTATGAATACATGCCACATGGCGGTGCACGCAGAATTGGCAGGCCAAGGAATAGATGGCGCAAACAAGTGGATGATGAGATGACAAGGCGCGGTATTCCAGTGTGCAAAGCAACAAATAGAGAGGAATGGAGATCTCTTCTTAGTTCGGCCTATAGAACAAATGTTCTGTAATGGGCCAGCTAAGTAAGTAAGTAAGTAGTACTTTTCGTACACATAAGTATGAATTTCCAAAACTACCCCCATATCTTAATCGTACACTTCAACGGTAATCTAAATTCCAAATTTCAGGTTTTCAGCTCTATCCGTTCACCAAAATCCAAATTGTACCAAATTTAGTACCATTAAGTACTATTCGTACACATACCATATTTAGTACCTTTTAGTACTTTTCGTACCCTTCTAGGTCGAATTTCCAAAAACCCAGCCTTATCTCACCCCTACACACCGACAGCATCCTACAGTCAAAATTTCAACTTTCTAGCTTCAGCGGTTTCGTCTGGGCGATGATATGTCAGTCACTCACTCACTCACTCACTGAGCTCTTTTATATATATAGATTATTGATATCATGTTCTTGATTATTGAAATTATTATATTTATTTTATTTAAAATAGACGATTCCCCTGATGAAGTCACCAAAACAGCAACGAAACGTAGGGAAAAACAGCAATAAATCTTTGTGTTTTATTCGCTAAAAATTCAAAGGTCTTAAAGCTAAAAAATCACAACTAAAGAAATTTTAAAAAATTTTTTTTTTATAAGAGTTTAAAAACCGATATAACTTTTGCGCGGATCGGCCAATTTTGTGAACGAGAACAGATTTGAAACCAGATGTGCTGGCAAATTTTTTTTTTAATTTTTTTCAAATGAATTGTGAAGGAAATTTGGTTTTTACCATATAATTATATTTTATATATTATACTAGCTGACCCGAGTCCGCATTGCTGGCCCGTTTTTTGATTCTCCATGTAATCAATAATAATCAATTTATCCTTTTTTATACCCCACCATTATATGGAGGGTATATTTTTCTATCATTCTGTTTATATATCACACATTTTCGGAGACCCTACAAAGAATATACATTTTTGATCAGCATAAAATTCAAGGTTCCTATTCGTCTGAACGATTGTTGAAATCAAGATACAGCTAGCAATACTTGAGATAGAGCTTAATAATTTTGGGCAAAAATTTTTACTACTCCTACTATATATGGCATTGAAAATGTGTTATATCGGTCTACGTTTTGATAAAGCCCCCTTAGTTTAAGTTCGAAGATGGGCCATATCGGTCTACTCCTTCATGTACCTCCCCCACAAAAGTTCGAAAAGGTTCGGAAAATTTGTGTGCACGATAACTCTTGAAGGGAGTAACCGATTTGGTCCATACTTTGCACATCGTGAAATGTGTACCAGACTTAGATGAGGTTTCAATATGGACTCAATCGGTCCACTCCTTCAGGTACCTCCCACACAAAATTTGGGAAAAGTTCAGTTTAGGGCCTGCTGTGTAATCGCTTTGATTTTTGTTGTAGCAACTTATATTCACTACCCCCGTACGACGGTACAAGTTTCATCAGGGACAAGTCCATACTTCCTGAGAAACTAGCCTGAAAGGTGCAAAAAACCCTATGACACCGTGAGTAGTGGTTGGAGCGTAAGATAACTCTCGAACGGATCTGCCGTTTCGGTCCAAAATGTGGCCTTCGTAATATTTTGTGCAAACTTAGTTTAAGTTCGAAGATAAGCCATATCGGTCCACTCCTTCAGGTACCTCCCCCACAAAAGTTCAAAAATGTTCGGAAAAATTGTGCGTACGATAATTCTTGATGGGTTTGACAGATTTGGTCTATACTTTACACATCCTAATATATCTACCAGGTATAGATCAGGTTTGAATATGGACTATATTTGTCCACTCCGTCGGTTACTTCCCACATAAATTTTTGGATAAATTCAATGCAAGACCTCCCTGCGAATACTGCGTTCGTCCACACTTTGGATATCGTAATATTTCTTCGAATATTAGATGAAATTTGAAGGTGGAAGGAGTGGACCTTCCGATACCTCCCCCACAAAAGTTCGAAAATATTCGCTAAAATGGTACTCTAATTATTGTCAATTTAAAAAAAGCCCTATCTATCGATATCCCCGCAATTTTTTGCGCTTTAATCCTATCCACATTGTTTTGAAAACAAAACGAAAGTTTTTTTGAAAAAATATTTCAATCCACACAGGATGAGGGTATATCTCTGTCGGCAATGTCGACTGATACTTTTTTACGTGTTATAGTTTATTTATTGGTGTTTTATCATCTTTAATATATAGGAAGATATAAAAACACAAAAACTGTCATATTTTGATGAAAGTTATTAAAAAAACTAAAAAGTTAACTTTGACCTTTAATTTCTCTGCAACTACCATACCTAATTTGACCGGTTATAATTCATCTGAAAGCTGATTGTGTTATCTGCCTAACAAAAAGAATTTTGATAATATCTCTATCCGTTCAATAGTTACAGAATAGAGGAAAAATAGATTCTGAACCACTGTGCGAAGCAAGGTCTCAAAATTATTGATAGAATGTTTACATCATAAAACACATTTCACACTTGCACTTAAAACAGGTGCTTTGGGAATTTACTCATTTATTTAATAGATATTCTATGGAATTGGCAATTTAAATAACGCACATTGAATTTAAAATGCGTTTTAGTCGAATTTATGCTCTTTTTTGTAGATTTCGCTTATCATGTGTATTTTTCTTGTTTCTTTTCTATTTTCAATAATATTATCTCCTATATTTAGTGCATAATTGCAAATTTTGAAGTTTGTGAACAACTCTTCACCTGTTTTTCAATTTCGACCCAAATAAAATCTGAAGTAGTTTGTCTTTCTTTCCACTTTAAAAATGTAATTGTGAGCTATGTAACAAAGTTTATGCCCCACATGATGGCAGCAATGATGTTTGTGTAAACACAAATAACATAGTCCAAAGGGAGAGCTCTAGGGAAGAATGCACGTATCCACATACACACACACACATATACATACAGTAGCTATTTCATAAAATTCTCTTTGCTTGAAAATAGTTTGTCCTTGGAAAATTTAAAATTTGTTTCCGTTTTGTTTTCTTTTTTCACCATATTTGCTCAAACTACATACATTAAAAGGTAAAATGTATGGGAGACAATAGGTAATAATAGCATGGAACCTATGTCTCATCCATATTTCTTTTGGCATCCCATTATTATGCTAGCAGCCTTTATGGGTCACAGGTATTATGGTTATTTTCTTCTGTTTTTTTTGCTTTGCCTCAGGCTGTGAATGTAAGATTGCAAAAGTTTACAATGTTTTTGCAAACAAGAATTCCATGAAAATTACAACCACTGAGTATAAGAGGTAAAAGCGAAGGATACTTTAAAGCAAAGAGTCACTAAGGTTAGCAAAGGGAGTTCAAGTAGCGTGTGGGTGTCACTACATAATTATGTTTGTCAACAAAATTATTTCACTTGTTATCAAAGATTAAATTTTTAATGACATTTTTGGTAGATTAGTTTGAATGTCAAAGAGAATAGGAAAATATGAACTCTGCCATAATGGAAGATTGAAAGAAATTCTCAGCAATTGTACTGTTTGTAATTACAAAATAAGAAAAATTAATAGCAGACACATTTATTATTTGATTTGTTATTTTCCAAGGAAATATGACATTCCTATTAATACCCATAACCTGACAAAATAGAAGATAGCTGTCTAATGAATTCCCCCAACATATACATACATGAATAACATTTTTATCCACTTCTAATTATTTATCCAAAATTTCCATTTGATGACTTTAAATTTATGATCAGGTGTTTATCCTCCTACTGAAATTCACAATATGCGTCCACGTTTCACCTCTTTATACCCTCAGCATTTATGCTAACGAGGGTATATACACTTTCAGACGGGTAAAATGTTTCTCATCGAAATAATGGTTTTAGATCCCAAGTATGTTTGGACGGAATGTTTTTCAGACAATTTGGAGTCGATTGAGCAATGTCCGTCCCTCTGTCTGGCTGGAGCGCACGATAACCATCGAAGAGATTAACCGATTCGGTTCAAATTTTGGCTTTCGTAATATTTTGCCCAAACTTAGTTTAAATTCCAAGATGGGCTATATCGAAAATGTTCGGAAAATTTGTGCGCACGATAACCCTTGAAGGGAGTAACCTTAGATAAGGTTTTAATATGGACTCATTCGGTCCACTCCTTCGGGTACCTCCCACACAAAATTTCGGAAAAGTTCAGCTTAGGGCCATCTCTAGAATCGCTTTGATTTTTGTTTTAGCAACTTGTACTCACTGCCCCCCATACGACGGTACAAGTTTCATTAGCGGCAATACCATACCTCCTGAGAAAATAGCATGAAAGTTGCAAAAAACCTCAATGACACCGTGTGATGTGGTTGGAGCGCAAGATAGCTCTAGAACGGATCTGCCGATGCGGTCCAAAATTCGGCCTTAGTAATATTTTGTCCAAACATAGTTTAAGTTCCAAGATAAGCTATATCGGTCCACTCCTTCAGGAACCTCCTCCACAAAAGTTCAAAAATGTTCGGAAAAATTTTTCGTACGGTAACTCTTGAAGGGAGCGGCCGAATTGGTTCATACTTTACACATCCTAACATATCTGCCAGAAATAGATCAGGTTCAAATATGGACTATATTTGTCCACTCCATCCGGTATCTCCCACACAAAATTTCGGATAAGTTCACTTTAAGACCTGATATGGAATAACTATGATTTTTGCTGAAGAAACATGCATTCGCTGCCTCAATTACGATGGTAAAAGTTTTTTCAGGGGCAAATCCACACTTCTTGAGCAAACAGCCCGAAGGGTGTAAAAACACCCTATGGCACCATATGTAGTGGCTGGAGATCCACTTCCATAATGGCAAGCTTTTGTCGGTTCAAACGCCCAAAATTTATAAAACCCCCTAAATACACACGTTTTTTTGGGAAAAATTGTTTCAATAAAACAAAAGCCGACTGATACTTTTTTACTTGTTTTGTATTTGTTTCCCTTTGAGGTTTTCTTAAAAAATAAATAGATAAATAAATTTTTATCCTTCACTATAAGTCAATGTATGTATTACAGGTTTCCTTTATTCATTGCTATGTTATCTGAAAATTTATGTGTGTATGACCTGAGGTTTGGTATCCATACTATTGTGTTTATTCAAAGTAAACATGTCGACTTTGTTGCAAGGAAACTTTGATTAATGAAGTGATGTGATACAAGATACGGTTATACACCTCTTATGTAATTAGAGAATTCAAAATCATTAAAAATTAAATTTGAATGACTACGAAGATACTATAATGTGAACAATGTATTGCATATCAGCAGTAGTATTGAATTTTACTTACTCTACGTTGTTCAAATGAATCTGAGTTATATATTATTCATCTCTCTATATATCCCGTGGTATACAAAAAAATTAACCATATTCTGTTTGACACCATAGCGTCATAGAAGACCAAAAATAAGGAGCCATGTGTCTCGTAGTTTTGCCTCAGAACCTCAAAGGATTGAGACCTTGATGTCAAGAGTTATCATATCTTCATTCTCATCATAACTTATTGTGGGTCCACCAATTAAAACAATACAAAAATCTTTAGTGGGACAAACTTTTCTAATATATTATCTACGGACAAAAAAACCTTAAAACGAACATTTCCAGAAATCAAAATAAAGTTGTCGTTAGGAAATAGTGCTATAAACATTTGTTTGAACTTTTCATTTATATTTGGTATACCCTCAGCCTTTCATGCGACCAAAATGGGCCTCATCGAAGTAATGGTTTTTGACACCAAGTATGTTTGGATGGAATCCTTTTCAGGCAATTTTCAGCCGATTTAGCCATGTTCGACCTTCTGCCTGAACGGCTGGATGCAGCGCACGATATCTCTCGAATGAATTAACCGATTCCATCCAAATCTGTCTGTTGTAATATGTTTTTCCAAAAAAATCGGTGCACTCTCTCTGGTTACCTCCCCCACAAAAGTTCAATTTTTTCGCCTAATCACATCAAACAGTTTTCACACAAAAGTTTTGGTACCAATTGCAAACTTCTTCTTTGTAATATAATCTTACTTCATTCAAAATTTCGCGACTTTCGACTATTATTGTGACTTACAGAGCCGCTACAAAATTGTTTACAAATTTTGTTTTTGGTCCATTTCACCCGTTAAGTATCTCACGATCATCGTCAATAACAATAGGTGCTTTATTTCGTCGAGATATGAAGATTGGTATACCACATTGGGGGTCTACGACGAATATATCTCGGTGTTACATGAATTTTTCAAAAAAAAAACCCTTTCCACATAGTGCGGGTATGAAAACACACTTATGTATATGTTAGGCCGTAGTTCCGTTATATAACTGCTTTTTCTTCTTTATTTGCTAATTCGTTTTCCGAATGTTAGCGACCAATACAATACAAATATTTTTTTATAAATACATATGGATACAATATTTGTAATATTTTTGTTTATAGATTGCTTAGTATATCTGCAAATGCCTCTCTATCCCTAGCCTTAAACAATAGGGTTGTAATGTCTCGGATGCCAGTCCATTCTGTGATGTTATCGATCCATGTTGTCTCCTTTCTACCTCTAGCAGGCCTTCCTTATATCCTTGTGCGAATTACAATTTGCAGTAATTTATATTTTTGATTTCGCATTATATGTCCCAAATACGCTGTCTTTCGTCTTTTTAAACTGAGATAAGTTCTCTTTCGCAGTACATCCTTCTTAGAACATCGGCATTTGGCACATGGGCTGTCCAAGGAATTTTCAGAACTCTCCTATAGACCCACATTTCAAAAGCTTCAAGTCTTCTTATATCAGCTGTTTTTATGGTCCATACTTCCATTGCGTACAATAACACTGACCAGACATAGGTTTTGATAAAACGAATCTTTGTTTCAAGATTAATGTCATGACTCGTAAACACTCGTCTGTATTTTGCAAATGCTACTCTGGCCAGTTCAATTCTGCATCGTATTTCTTTTGAACAGTCCCACTGTTCAGTTATTGTAATTCCTAGATATTTGTAACTTTTAACCCTCTCCACATTGGTGTTGTGCATTTTCAATGTTGCATTATTGTGGCCATTCTTTTTGCTTATAACCATGAATTTTGTTTTACTGATGTTAATTTTCAAACCATATTTCTCGCTGTGTGTTGTGAGCTTATTCACAAGATTCTGGAGACCAGATATGCTATGCGACAGTAAAGTTGTATCATCAGCATATCGTATGTTGTTCAGAAATGTTCCATTTAAAGGAATGCCTATTGGAATTTTGTTTATCGATTCTTCAAAAATTTTTTCTGAATAGATATTGAATAGCAAAGGTGATAATATGCACCCTTGTCTGACTCCCTTGGATATATCAATACTATTTGTCATTTCCCCGTTCACTTCTATTTGTGCATTTTGATTCCAATATAGACTTTTAATACATTGTACTTCTTTCTGATCTAGGCCAATGGAGATGAGGATGCCAATCAACTTATCGTGTAACACTGTGTCGAAAGCTTTTTCGTAATCAATGAAGCATAGAAATAGGTCTTTTTGTGCGTTTTTACATTTCTGAACCAATGTTTGTATTGAAAAAAGTGCTTCTCGGGTTCCCATACCGTCCTTGAATCCAAACTGGGATGTTCCCATGGCTTTTCCACATTTTGAGTATATTCTGGAGTGGATAATACGCAGAAATATTTTTAGAGCATGGTTCATAAGGCTAATAAGTCTGTATTCGCTACAATATTTTGCATGGCATTTCTTCGGAATGGTAATAAATGTTGATTTTAGCCAATCTTGCGGGAATCGGCCTGTATCATACACATGGTTAAATAATTTTGTTATAATTTCTATATTTTCTTCATCTAATAGTTTTAGGATTTCCGAGGGAATCTCGTCCGGCCCACAAACTTTCTTATCTCTCAGACTGTTTATAGCAGTTTCAACTTCTCTTCTACTTATTGGTGTTCCTGTAAGAGGATGTTGCGTCTGTTCTTCAAAAGTTGTTCTATGTTCATCTGTAAAAATTTGTTTTATATAATCTCTCCAGATATTTTTCTTTTCTTCTATGTCAAAAACAGGATCATTATTATTGTTGTAAAGTACTTTTGAGGGAGTTTTGCGGTATACACCAGCAAGTTCTTTTAACTTTCTATGGAGATTAAAATCGTCGTGAAGGCTTTTTAATCTTTCAATCTCCTGACATTGTTTAATTATGTGGTTGTTTTTTGCTATTCTTACAGCGGTTTGGATTTCCCTATTTAGTTCCCAATATCGTTCAAAATTTATGTGTTTATGTTTTCGTCTCTCTTCCATCAAGTCGAGAATATCCTGTGTCATCCACTCTTTCTGTTTAGATATTTTGTGGTATCCAAGGGTATTATCCGCTAGGGGCTTGAGCGTAGTCCTTAGTGCGTTCCATAAGTCGTCAACGTTTTCAGTATTTATGTTTCTCAGTTCTTGATTTATTTTATCTCGGAAATTTGTTTTGAATGTGGTATTTTCAAGCTTTGCCACATCGAGTTTACGGCGAATCTTCCGTTTTTTGCTCATGGCCATTTTTATGCGCAACTTCATCATCAGCAGATTGTGGTCTGAAGGAACATCAGCACCTGGATACGTTGAACATTTCATAACCGAAGATCCGTATCTGGTATTAATTAATATAAAATCTATTTGATTTCTCACAATAGTGTCCCTTCTATCTTGCGGTGATTTCCACGTGTATAGTCTTCTTGGGGGAAGACAGAACATTGTATTTGTTACCATCATTTTATGTTCCTGACAAAACTGAATTAGTCTATCACCCCTTTCATTTCTTTCGCCAAGACCGTATTTTCCTGTTATACCTTGACACTTTTCTGCTCCTATTTTAGCGTTGAAGACGCCTTGAATTATTGTTATTTCGTGGCTTTTTGTCATTCTTAATAAGTCGTCGATTTCCTCGTAAAAAGATTCAATTTCATGATTACTTTTGTCCGCAGTAGGTGCATATACTTGGATTATGTTTAAATCAATTGGTTTACATTGAATTTTAAGCAGCATAGTCCGATCCGACTTAAAAATAGAACCCGTTACGCTTTGCGCTATGTTACTTTTTACTATAAATCCCACACCGTTTCTGTGATGTTCGGTAGAATTGCCAGAGAAGTATATTTTCGCGTTTTGGGAGCTAAATTCACCGTTTTGTGGCCACCAGGTCTCACTTATTCCGAGTATATCGATGTTTAATCTATTCATTTCCGCTATGGTGTTGGCTAGTTTTCCTGCTTCATAGAGACTCCTTATATTCCATGTTGCAATGTTTAAATGTTGTTTTTTACCTCCGGGGATTCTTAGCACCCTTGTATTGCCGGAGACTAAGGGCCGTGTATTTGTTTCATCACTCATGATTGTATGGTTTTCGAGGGAGAGATACTTCAGTGGTTTCCCGTTGCCTTCTGAAGGGTTAACTGTTTTCCTTCTACGTATTCAGCCGTTCCAGTGGAGTACAGACGCTGTTTGCTGCCGCTTACTTTAAGACAGACGCCGCTACCTGTTGGTCCGCGGGACGTATTTGATTTCCGTCCTACCACCCATATCTGGGAAGCATTCCCCTATCCGCCACCTGGGGACGCGCCCTATAGGGGTTACAGGTTCCCCGAAGGGCGTCATTATTATTAAAATCGCAAAAATAAAAAGTTGGATTCTATTAGCGGCTATTGCGATTATTCGTTGTTTGATCACCTACGAGAACCTACTTTACATCATTAGAAAGGCGATATTTTCTACTTTCATGGCCAGGTTCTGCTTTTGGTATACTCCATATTGAAGCTGAGATATTCGCTTAGGAAAAAAACGTTGTATTTTTCTCCAAATAAGTTTTTTTGCCCATTACGACACCTAAATATTATCCGACCATCACCAAAATCAATAGGCTTCTTTCTCTGTAGGATCCCCATTAGCCCGTGACGATCCGATTAAAATTGCGACCTGTAGCGTGATTACAAAAAAATGAAAAAATGGGAGGTATTACCTACTATTGCGATATCTCCGTTATTTGGTCACCTACGCCGACCTAGTTTACATCGTTGTAAAGATGGGGTCTTCTACTTTCATAGCCAGGCTTTCCTTTTGGAAAGTCCCAAACCAAAGCTGTGATATTCGTCATTATAATTAAAATCGCAAAAATGAAAATTTGGGTTTTATTTGCGACTATTGTGATATCTTCGTTGTTTGATCACCTACGAAAACCTTCTTTACATCATTATAAAGGTGATATTTTCTACTTTTATTGTCAGGTTTTGCTTTTGGTATGCCCCGTATAGAAGCTGAGATATTCGCTTTGGAAAAAAACGTTGTTTTTTTATCCACATAAGTTTTTTGCCCATTCCGACCCCTAAATATTATCCTACCATCATCAAGATCAATAGGCTTCTTCCCCTCCGGGACCCTCATCCACATCCAAAATTTCGTGACGATCCGATCAAAATTGCGACCTGTAGCGTGATTACAAGGGTTAGATGGACAGACGGACGGACGGACACACATAGCCAGATCGACTCAGCTCGTCGAGACATTCATTTTGGTATATATAAGTATGGGTCTACGACCATTATTTCGATGCGTTACAAACTTTTTGGCCAAAACCAACTTATAATACCCTCCCCACGTAGTGGTGTAGGGTATAAAAACACTTTAAATCTGGCTTCAAAATGTCAGCATCATTTAATGGTAGACGCAGATCAAATTTTGAAAAGTTATACATTGGTGGGATGATCCTTATTTAGTTGGCTTTAGACCCCAAGTATGTTTGGACGAAATGTGTTTCAGACAATTTGGAGTTGTTTTAGCCATATCCGTCCTGTGTCGGTCCTATGTCTGTCTGTCTGGCTGGTGCGCACGATAACTCTCGAACGGAGCAACCGATTCGGCCCAAAATTTGGCTTTCGTAATATGTTGCCCAAACTTAGTTTAAGTTCGAAGATGGGTTATATCGGTCCACTCCTTCAGGTACCTCCCCCACAAAAGTTCAAAAATGTTCGGAAAAATTGTGCGCATAATAACTCTTGAAGGGAGTGACCGATTTGGGCCACACCTTACATATCCTACTACATCTGCCATATCTATACCAGGTTTGAATATGGACTATATTTGTCCACTCCTTCGGGTACCTCCCCCACAAAAATTTTTGGATAAATTCACTTTAAGACCTGTTCTCGAATCACTTTGATTTTGAATTTGAAGCAACTTGCATTTGCTGCCTCAATTAAGGCAGTAAAATTTTTTTCATGGGCAAGTCCATACTTCTTGAGAAAACGCCCGAAAGTTGTAAAAAACCCCTATGGCACCATATGAAGTGACTGGAGAGCTCGAACCGAACTCAGCGTTCGTCCATACTTTGGATATTGTAATATTTCTTCGAATATTAGATGAAATTCGAAGGGGGTGCTTATAGGACCACTCCTTCCTGTACCTCCCCCACAAAAGTTCGAAAATATTCGCTAAAATGGTACGCGCGATATCTCATAAACGTAGCAAACGATTTGGTCCAAACTTTGGATCTCTAAATATTGTCGAAACGTAGTTTATATTCAAATTTGGGCCCTGTCTGTCCGATCATTGGGGTATCGCCCACACAAATGTCCAACATTTTTGTGTGGTTAAGGGTCTGTTCGAGGATCATTCCTGTTTATAGCGATATTAAGCATGGTAGCATGGTAAAAAAGCCCTATCTATCGATATTCCCGCAAATTTTTGCGCTTTATTCCTAACCATATTTTTGTCGTACGCCCAACATTTTGAAAACCCTCCTAAATACATACGTTTTTTTTTTTTGCGGAAAAAAGTATTTCAATCCACACAGGCTGAGGGTATATCTCTGTCGGCAAAGCCGACTGATACTTTTTTACTTGTTTTATTTAAAATTTCGAGGCGATCGGTTAGAATTTTTGTTTTTGGTCCATTTCACCCGCTAAATATCTCACGATTATCGTCAATAATAATAGGTGTTTATTTTGGTCTGAACCCGACGTCCATGCACAATTTGGTGACGATCGGTCCATAATTCCCGTCTGGAGTTTGATTACAACGTATATTGGACAGACGGACGGACGGACACACATCTCAAAATCGCTTTATCTTGTCGAGATATGAAGATTGGTATACCACATTTTGGGTCTACGATGAATATTTCGCGGTGTTACATGAATTTTTCCCAAAAACACACTTATATGTTAGACAGTAGTTCCATTACACTGTGAACACAAATTTTGGTGCAGAGATAATTCCTTTTGGAGATGAAAGCCCTTGGAGAGTATATTAAGAATCCCAAAGGACAGATTTAAAATTTTAGGTACGGCTCTCATTGACAAATATTCGTGCATTTACCCTGTTTTTGAGCGACATTTTTGCAGAACATTTCGAGGCGAAGTCCTCATTCAATTTGACTGAAGACATGTTATCTCAAAATTAAGCTGAAACAACAGTGAACAAATATATAACGCTAATTCCTGATGCCTTACAGGGTCTCTAGCAAAAAACTTAGGTTAAAAAACTTCATCACGCCATAACGCGGAAGTTCGACTCACGGCGGGGTTTTTAATATACACACCAAGGCCTTTCTTCCCCAAGAGGAATTTTCCGTGCCCCAGACTTTCACCTCCATTTTGTTGCACAGTGTTATCTAACTGCTACATTTCACGTTTACTTTTCGTAAGTTGTCTGGTTATGCCTTCAGAATTTAAATTATAATTGTTCCACAACATCCCATACGGGACAAGGGAGAGACTTCTCTCATATCACTGAGTGCACCCCTATTCATATTAGCTCTACAATGTGGTGTCTTAAGACACGCCGTTCGGACTCGGCGATAAACAGTAGGTCCCATATCAGAATTTTAATTACAGATTAAAAATTAAATTTGGATGATTTTCCAACAAAGGTAAGTTATGGCCAATTTCACACGCTAAATACTATCGGATCATTATCAAAAATTATTGGGCCCTATCCTTGACGAAAAGTATTACCTCGTGCAAACCTTTGTCAGTATTAAACTATAACTGCGACATCTAGCTTGATTAAGGTTACACTACCCACAATTAAAACTGAATCACTATATATACTAGCCTGTAACTGTGTTATTTGACCACTTATATCTTTTAAATATAACTTACATGAGTTTAACATATTTTCCGTGAATAAAGATATAGTAATTTCACTAAAAGCTTTACCAATTTTCACAAAAAAGTTTGGGTCCATTTAACCAACTAAATATTATCTGATCATCATATTAATTTACAAGCATTTTTTTAGTCGTAAACCTAAACCTTACTTAAAATTTTTGGTCCATTTTTTACGATCTTCACCAATAACAATAAGTTTCTATTCTAGTCTGAAGCTGACTTCCATACAAAATTTCCTGACGATCGGTGTATAATTGCGGCCTGAAGTTCAGTTAACATTTTTATTGGACGGACGAACGCACATCTCAAAATCGCATTATCTCGTCGAGATAAGAATTTAGGTATAGCGTCTACGACGAATATTTTGGCGGTGTTACATGAATTTTCCGTAAAACAAACTTATAATACCCTTTCCACATTTTGGTGTAGGGTGTAGATATTAATTTTCGTTTAATAAAAGTGTCCTTTATTATGCCTTACATAATGGTAAAACAATAGATTTTACAATTGCTTTCTTCTATTCAACATTGTATTTAATAATGCGCTTGACAATTATAATGGCTTCCTATCAGATGTACATATGTATACATATCTCTATTATTTAAATAATGATAATATCCATGCTTGTTAATTAAAATTTATGAATTTTTAATTAAAACAAAACATGGCTGACAGCTGACAGACAGATGCAACTCTCTGTTCATTAAATCATAGTTGGGTATCATAAATTAATAAAAGCAAAATCAGTTATGGGTGTATTTACGTATGTATTGTGTTTTGATAATAAATGCAATGGCTGTGCGTTTATTGTGAATACACACATACATATAAACATGCAAATAAGCGTTAAATGCTTTAATTATTGCAGCATATAATATTTTTAGGAGTTTATAAGAAAAGTATCATAGACGTATTGTTCCACTGCCAATATATCACAAGAATACCATTCGGGAGGAGTTTTTCCAAATTTGGAAAAGTTCCGAAGATCGGAACTTTAATAAAGCGTGAAAAAAAAAAACAAAAGAACGGTGAATATATTTGGAATATGTTTTACTAGTAACAAGTAAAAAAGTATCAGTCGGTTTAGCCGACAGAGATATACCCTCGGACTATGTGAATTGAAACTTTCATCTACGGACAGTTTGAATGTAATTAGGGTCTTTTCAGAATTTTGTGGTCCTTTTTGGACATTTGAACTTGCCGAAAAAATGTGGATTAGGATTAAAGTTCAAAAGTGTTGCTGAGGAGGCACTTAAGGTTATGGGCCGACATAGTCCATTATGAAAGTTGGTCTTATTTTAGAGTCATATCTATATACATATATCGGCCCCATTAGTTATTTCAGTGGGTCATCGTTTAACTTTTGGCCAGTATGCCAGAAAGCATGGACTTGTCCACGTAAAACATAATATGGCTGTAAACAGGACCACAACGAACAGCATCGGTATACATTTCCAAGGGATCTTCGAACAGACCCTTAACTGCACCTAGACAAAAATGATGAACTTTTGTGGGGAGAAGGTCGATATCGGATATTTTAGAAGCTAAACTAAATTTCTTCTTGTGATTTTAGTTCGGCTAAATTTGAACAAAATATTAAGAGATCCAAAGTTTGGACCAAATTGGTTGCCCCTTTCAAGAGATATCGCGCATACCATTTTAGTGACATTTTTTTAAATATTTGGGGGAAGTATTGGAAGTTGTTGTTGTCGATTGGACCAAATCGGTTGATCAGTTCGAGAGTTATAGTGCTCTTCAGCGACTATATATGGTGCCATAGGGATTTCGACACGTTTAGGGCTGTTTTCTCAAGAAGTATGGGCATTCCCCTGAAAAAAATTTACCGTCGTAATTGAGGCAGCGAATGCAAGCTGCGTCAACAGAAATCAAAGTGATTCGAGAGCAGGTCTTAAAGTGAACTTATCCGAAATTTTGTGTAGGATGTACCCGAAGGAGTGGACAAATATAGTCCATATGCAAACCGGATATGCATCTGGTATATGTTTGGGTAACGTAGGGAATGGGAGATACCAAGCAACGGTCCTGACCGGTTTTAACATGGCAAAGCCTAGGATTTATCTTGGTCCCTCTTTCATCCCAAGTGGACACTGACCTCCCCGTGGTGTCACCTGGGGAACTGCCCTTAACACCCGTTAAAGGTAGTGAGCTAACATGTGCCGCGCGTTCACCCATAAAAACGTTAAAAACTTGGGTTTGGGCGGAGGGTTAGTAACCCTCCCCTAGAAAAAACAGCCTACTTTGAAAAAACGAAAGAAAAGAAAAACAATCCCCTCTAAAGTTGACGAACCCCGCAAACGTTTTAAGGACCATGATCTGCGAATCTGCACCTGGAATGTTCGCACTATTTATAGAGAAGGTGCAGTCTTCGCATTGGCAGACGTACTTGAAAAGTACAAGGCCGATATTACTGCCATACAGGAAATACGATGGATTGGGAAAGGCGTCACAACAACACCTAAAGGTGACGCACTGTATTATTGCTGCCATGACGTAAAGCATGAGTTTGGTTGCGGATTCGTAGTTAGTCGGAGGCTAAAACATCTGGTATCAAGCTTCACCCCAGTGAATGAAAGACTTGCTGTAATTCGAATATAAGCTAAATTCTTCAACATTAGCTTTATTTGCGCTCATGCTCCCACTGAAGAAAAGGACGAACAGACCAAAGATACATTTTACGAGCGCTTAGAAGAAACATATGACCGTTGCCCTGCCCATGACATTAAAATCATTCTAGGCGATTTTAATGCCAAAATTGGAAAGGAGAATATCTTTGGCCCAACAGTCGGGAAATTCAGTCTCCACAGTGAAACATCTGACAATGGTATGAGGCTGATAGACTTTGCAGCTGCAAAAAACATGGTAGTTAGCAGTACCAGATTTAATCATCTCGATATTCATAAGGGCACCTGGTTGTCTCCAGATCAGAAAATAAGAAATCAAATTGATCATGTTGTGATAGATGGAAGACATTCATCGAGCGTGTTGGATGTACGATTGTTCCGAGGCGCAAACATTGATTCGGACCACTACCTTGTTGCAGCAAAGGTACGCACCCGCTTAAACGTAGCAAACAAAGTACGAACAGACACAACACGAAAGTTAGACATCGGTAAGCTGCAATCACAACAGATAGCCACAGCATATTTCACTCAACTAGCCCAATTTCTTAATCAAAGCACTCCTCATCCCGATAACATATCAGCGCAATGGCAAAGCATTGCCCACGCCATGCAAACAGCCGGAAAATCCATACTTGGATACCAGAGACCTCCACCAAGGAATCCATTGTATGATCAGGAGTGTCGCGCTGCCACCGAATAGAAAAATGCGGCATATAGGGCTACTTTACAATCAGTAGCAACGCGTAGCACACGAGAGAGGAATCGGGAGAAAAGGAGAGAGGAGAAACGTCTTTTCCGCATGAAAAAGAGAGAGATGGAAAAGCGTGAGTGTGAAAAAATCGAGATGTACAGGAGCCAGAATGAAGGCCGAAAATTCTACCAAAGAGTCAAGCATCAAACTGATGGCTTTGGTACAGGCACATCCTCCTGTAGAGACCAGCAAGGTAATTTGGTAACTGATACAGATAGTGTACTCAGGATATGGAAAGAACATTTTTCAAATCTGTTGGTATCCAATAGCAGCGAAGACGACGAAAATACCACAGTCCCAATCCCTGAAGATGGTATTGAATGTATACCGCCCAGCCAAGATGAGGTAAGGACAGCAATAAATCGGCTGACGAATAATAAGGCAGCAGGGCCTGATGGCTTACCAGCCGAGCTGTTCAAAACCGGAGGCGACACGCTGATAAGGTGTATTCATCAGCTAGTTAGCACCATCTGGCAGGAAGAACGAGTACCCGACGATTGGAACCTGAGTATCCTGTGCCCCGTCCACAAGAAGGGAGATAAGACTGTATGCTTTAACTATAGGGGCATAAGTCTACTCCCTATTGTCTACAAGATCGTGTCAGGGATATTGTGCGAACGACTAAAGCCCATGGTCAACGAGATAATTGGACCATACCAAAGCGGCTTTAGACCTGGCAAGTCCACCATTGACCAGATATTTACCCTGCGGCAAATCATGGAGAACACCCAAGAGACGCAGATCGACACCTACCCGCTGCGTTCAAAGGTATTCCAAGCCATGTCTGAATTTGGTTTCCCCGCAAAGCTCATCCGGCTTTGTAAAATGACTTTAACTGATACGAGGTCCTCAGTTAAAATAGGAAAGAACCTCTCCGAAGAGTTTGGTACCAAAAGAGGTTTCAGATAATGAGACAGCCTTTCGTGTGATTTCTTCAACATCCTGCTGCAAAAGGTTATTCGAGAGGCAAACGTCAAAAGAAGTGGCGCAATCTACACCAATAGTCACATGTTACTTGCTTATGCTGATGATATAGACATCATGGGCCGATCAGTAAAAGAAGTAACTGATACCTTTATAAAGGTCGAAGGAGAATCTGCTAAAGTGGGTCTGGCGGTAAACGGTGAGAAGACCAAGTTGATGGTGTCGACGCGCAATGCGTCCATTGAGCTGGAACCGACTGTGGAAGTTGGTTCCTATAATATTGAGGTAGTAAAAGACTTCGTCTACCTCGGCACCTCCGTAAACACAACAAACGACATCAGTTGTGAAATAAAAAGAAGAATTGTATTGGCCAACAGATGCTACTTTGGTTTAAGTAAGCAGTTTAAAAACAAAGCCACATCTCGTCAAACAAAAATAAAGTCGCGGTATTCCAGAGTGCGAACCAACAAATAGAGAGGAATGGAGATCTTTTCTTAGTTCGGCCTATGGAACAAATGTTCTGTAATGGGCCAGCTAAGTAAGTAAGTATATGTTATAGGATGTGTAAAGTATGGACCAACTCGGTCACTCCCTTCATGAGTTATAGTGCTCACATTTTTTCCGAACATTTTTGAACTTTTGTGGTGGAGATACCTGAAGGTGTGAACCGATATGTCTTATATTCCAACTTAAACTAAATTTGAACAAAATATTTTGAAGGACAAATTGTGGACTGAATCGGCAAATCCGTTAGAGATTTATCTAGCGCTCCAGCTACTACACACGGTGTCATTGAGGTTTTTGCACCTTTCAGGCTATTTTCTCAGGAAGTATGGACTTGCCCCATACTGTTGTAGGGGGGCGGTGAATAAAAGTTGTTACAAAAAAAAAAAAAAAAAAAAAAAAAATTCAAGCGATTCTAGAACTGCCCTAAACTGAAATTTTCCGAAATTTTGTGTGGAAGGTTCCTGAAGGAGTGGACCGATTGAGTCAATATTGGAACCTCATCTAAGTCTTTTAGAAATTTCACGTTGTGCAAAGTATGGACGCATCGGTTACTCCCTTCAAGAGTTATCGTGCGCACAAATTTTCCGAACATTTTTGAACTTTTGTGTGGGGGGTACCGGAAGGAGTGGACCGATATAACCCATCTTCGAACCTAAACAAAGTTTGGAAAAAATATTACGAAAGATAAATTTTGGACCGAATCGATTGATTCGTTCGAGAGTTATAGTGCGCTACAGCCAGCCAGACAGACGGACATGGCTAAATCAACTCCAAATTGTCTGAAACAGATTTCGTCCAAACATTTTTAAGGTTTAAAACCATTATTTCGATGAGGTACATTTTACCCGTATGAAAGTGTATACATATATGGGTTTAGCATAAATGCTGAGGGTATAAAGAATGATTATGAATAACTGTTCGTCGTTCTAAGACAGTAATAAGAACTAGGTCCCAAATAAGTTAAATGAAATCGATAGGAGATAAGTCTCCCCTCATTCCAACTGAAATGTTTTCTTGAAAATATGAAAATATAGTTATTTCGTATTTACCGAAAACAGTTAAAGACAAAACACTAAATTGCAATTTTTCCATCACATTAATTTGTTACAAAATATTCCAATTGTTTTACCTTTCCATTCTTTTACAATCAGCAAAAAACAGGTGGAAACCTTCCATTTATTTTGTTCACGCGCTTCAGTTGTTGGGATCCTTGTTAGCCAAAATACGCGTGTCTATGAATATAAAACAAGCTTTTAACTACAGTTTGGCTTTCGTTGGGCAATTGCATTTTGTTTGTTTGTACATGTATACATACATACCCAGCAAACCAAATGTCTGATGTCCGACAAGTCTGAACAATTTCGGAAGCAAAGTCGTTCAGATTTCGTTCCGATTTCTAAACGATTTTTCGTAGAGGAAATAGTTCAGATTTTGTACCGATTTCGTTCCGATTTCGGAACGAATGTCGGAAAGAAATTTCCTTTCCGAATTTCCCAAGGATTTTCTTCAGATTTCGTTACGAAATCGGACCGAAATCGATCCGATGTCGCTCCGACATTTCGTTCCGAAATTATGTCAACCACTTCATACAACTTTCGTTAAGATATCGTTACGATTTCGGATCAGATATCGGACGAATCGTCCGAATTTTGTTTCGATTTCGTTACGATGTCGGTACGATTGGTTTGCTGGGTAGATACATACATATGTATGTATGCATCGGCTGCTTCCATTTTGTGCCGTTTCAGTTTTCATTCTCGCCTACCTTTCGCTTGTTCGTTCAGATGCATTAAAAGCTTAATGTAAGGCATCCGTACACTGATGGTTGGATGGAATTTCAACGGATGCCAAATACGAAAATGCGAAATGCAATTGTATTGTTTTACTGGGAAATGTTAGCGATACATTTTGTGTCTGGTTTTGTGTTTTTCATTTGCATAAATGAGTGATGAAATTGAATGCCAGAAATGCATTTGTTTTAAAAGTGAGCGTGTCATGTATTAAAGACAATAGATTTTAAATAATATTTTGTTTACACCTACATCAAATTGTATGCAAATTGGTGCATACAATTTGTATCCATTAACATTTCCGAGTACATATAATGAAAATGAATGACACGACCAAGTACTATATACATTAAAAATAAGTGTATACAATTAAAATAATCTGTCCATCCACAACAACACAATAACACAATTGTTCAGCAGTAGCTTTAGGTGAGAAGGTACACGTATTACTTTATTAGATGTCATATCCTAATAAAAATTATCCTTTTTTTCTGATTAGATTATTTTCATCAAATTTCGCCTTAAAGACATTTAAGGTTTCCGCTTAACATAGAACATGTGGAAAAGTAAATAAAATTGTTGTGATTACTGTTCCAATTTCTTGTTTTCTTTCTTTGCAATTTTCCAGGTGTCATTCGTAGTAATAATGGTAATGTCTTCTTGCTTAAGGCATTGACGCTCTTTCTTATTTTCTATAAGAATTAAGGCTATAAAACCCAAAGCCATTCACCACAGCTATTTTTATATTACAGTTCATAAAGGTAGGTAGTAACAGAAGATGTGAATGGGTATTATTTTATAATTGGGTTTGTTGTTGGCATGTTATTATATTTGCTTACCTAGCATATATTTTTAATGACATAACAACATATTTCTGAAAAAGGAAATTTGACAGATACCGGAAGATTTTCGTCAGACAAAATCAAAGATGTTGGTAGATGAAAGAGATTTGAATAATAAAACTTTTTATATAAGAACTTGTATTTAAGTAACTCGTAGTCTATACTGAAGTTAAATCCTAACTTGAAATGGGTTTAAAGAACTATGAAAAGATATAAATATTTATTTGTTGATATTGTTATAAACCATAAGACAAATGTTTTCAACTTACTTATGCCCTAGATTTATATATTTTATACTAGCTGACCCGGGTCCGCGTTGCTGGCTCGTTGTCTGTGTAAGCCTTAGTAATCTAACTACATACTTATCTATTTATACCTGTAGATTTTCGAATCGAATTGACAATAATAATGCATTATTCTTGAAGCTTCAAAAAATAAATCCATGTGTTGACATAATACTCATTCAATGGTATCTCCAGATTTAATATAGAAAATTCGGAGACCATATAAAGTATATACATATTCTTGATCAGCATAAACATAAGTCTGTCTGTTGAAATCACAATATTTAACTAAGAACTTTATACTTTTATAAATAAGTTTCTATTATTCGTAGGATTTTTGGTACTGAAAATGGGTTATATCGCTCCACATTTTGATATAGCCCCCATATAACTGTACCGCACGATTTTCGGTATTTTCAAGGTAGAATAATCGGCTAATTATCCTACCGAAATAGCTTAAATGTGGTGTTTGGTAATTTTTGGGGTGTAAAACAATTCCTCATAGTATGGTCGGTACAGGTCTAGGGGTAACCTCCATAGAACGGTACCTCCAAATTTTCGGTGTTCGCAAGATTTTTAACCGCATAATTCAACCGAAATTTCTATATTTGGTATTTAGTTTCTCTTGGAGCTATGAAATAGAATAGTCGGTATGCGTCGTCTACGTTTGGATATAGCACCCATAGAACGATACCTCCTGATTTTTGGGAATTTCGAAAGTTTATCCCAATCCCGAAACATTATCCCAATGAAATTGCTACAATTCTGTATGCTTCGTTGTGCGTATATAATATTTCCGCAAACAACATACGTTACATGTCCGGATTTTTTTATATAGCCAAGTAAAATTTCTCTACAAGTGGTGTCTTAAGACAGTTAATTTTTGAGACATTTGAATTTAGGCATTTTCCCTTCTTGTAAAACAATAGTCGCATTGATATATGATTTCAAATTAGCTTACAAAACGTCCAGAATATAAAAATAATTTTTTTGAAGCGTTACGTTTGACTTTTTGATTTCAGTGCATTATTTAGAAACAGGCTTCTCGTTAACATAAAACCATTAGTACACTATTCAGTAGGAATGTTAAAATTCAGGATCTTAACGCAAATTATGCTGGTTTAGCTCTACTTTTTCATCCAATGCCAATGGTATTACATGTAGAAACATTTCATAGATTTTAAATGTGGATTTTCATAACAAATTTCAGTACATAGAATTATTTAACACTTCTAGAATATTTATTGTACGACCCCCTCTAACAGTGAACCTGACAAATAAATAATAAATCAGAACTCCACTTCTATTGCTTAGCCCAATACCACATTTATTGCTCTACTAGCAGACCCGGGTCCGCGTTGTTGGCCCGTCGTATTGAGTTTTAATGACAACTTTTTATGGACGTTATGCTTTACAATTCAAAAAATAGGTATTTTCTACCTCATTTCTTCGGGTTCATTGTCAAAGCATGTTATTCATTGAGGATATTAACCAGATTTTGTTTGTAACCTTTCTTTTCTCTTACGGACTTTGTCGGATTTGTTCGCCCATTTATGCTGGTTAGGATTTATTATCGGCCATGTCCCATATCTTTATCCTAAAACGATTTAATTATAAAAGTTGAAAAAATCCTAAAGACGAATTCTCCCGCTTATTGAGAATTATATCGCTCATTTACTCAAAGAGTGGCACATCTCAAAAAAATCCAGTTTCGAGAAAAACGCGTTTTAAGTTTGCGATTGAAATTTGACTTCTCCACTTAAAAAGATTATTACACAACAACTAAAATAAATACTTAGACCATATTTTGCAAACAGCTAGCCAGATACCAGTGCTAAATTTCTGCGCAAGATCAAGCATGATTTGAAGTGTTCTAGTGCTTCATAAACTAAAAAACTTTTGTGTTGAATTTTGCGAAGCTCGTATTAAATGAGCTCTAACTCGTCGGGTTTTAGAAATATCAGAATGAAAATTTGAACACAAGCTAAATTAAAAGTCGTAAAAAAATATAAATTGCTATCTCAGAAAACGCATTTTTTGAGATATGCCACTCTTTGAGTAAATGAGCGATATGTTTTTTAGTTTTTCGTGGCTGATGGACCGTTGAACTTTGCCATTTTAGGAAATTTGTAAATTTATAGTTTTTCTTAATAGAGGAGATACCGTGCCACCTTCGAAATTCATGCCTACATGTCCACGGCACATTAGACAAAATTTCATGAAAATCGGTTCGTTAATATTCGAGGTATAACATACTTAAAAAGTGTCCGTGGTCGGGACTTGGGGCACCAAGAAAGAACATTTGATCGGGGGCACAACCACCATTGTCTTGAAAATTAATTGGCAAGTTTAAGTTTTGCAAATACAGCGATTATAAAGCAATAGGCCCCCGAAATTCATCAACAAATATATAGCATTTTGGACCACGGGGCATTCCTGAACATTTGCTGAGAACTTCATGAAATTAGGTTCAGTAGTTTTGAAAAAATAATGATTTGAAAAAGTGTGCGTTGTTCGGTATTTTGGCTCCAAATATTTACCTAAAGTCAGGGACACAACCCCATTGTTTCCCAAAATTAATGCTGAATATACAAATAGCGTTTAAAAGAAAGGCGTGGGAAAGTACCCCACCTCCTCCGGTATTCATAGAGTATACATTGTTACGGCAAACCGTGAGCATTTGCTGGAAATTTCAAAAAAATATAAATAGGGTATATGTGAAGTACCCCACCCCACCGAAATTCAACTAAATTTGTAGCCCATTTTAACCGGGGGCAATTCCCTGACAATGTCAGGAAAATCGGTTCAGTAGTTTTTGTAGAAAATATTAAAATTTAAAAACAAGTAAGCTAAGGCTATAGTCGGACGAGGCCGACCATGTGATACCCTACACCACAACCTGTAGGAATTAGCTATGTGCAACCGCCTTGCATGCTGAATGTCCGGGTTCGATTCCCATCAAATTGTCTACGGTGGCAAAATACCCCTTAGTAATGTTGGTGATATTTCCTGAGTATTTCAGCCATGAATAACGTCTCTACAAGTGGCAACTTAGGACACGCCGTTCGGACTCGGCGATAAAGACTAGGTCACATATCAATAACATAATATGAATCCATTGATATAAGATAAGCCTCCCTTGTCTTTATTGGGATGTTTGTGGAAAAATATATAATTTATACATTTCTAAATAATATTCGAAAATTGGAAAATTCACATTGATTAGTCCCTCCTGCTACATCTTCAAATTGTCTTTGAATATCAGGTTCCTATTTGGAATACACCTAAAATAAATAAATATATGTATATACCATGCAATTTGGTATATTTGGTAATTGGGAAAATTGCGAGTTTATTGAAGAGCTATCGTCCAAAAATTGTGCACTTGTACCTCACATATGCTTCGAAGATAGTTCATTGTGGGCATTTATCAAAAATATATTTTATACCGGTAGAAATAACTAACAATGAATAGAAATTCACAAATTTTGCATGCAAACAAATTTATAAATCCCAAAATTATTCATATTCAATTATACAGCAAAGAAGATAGTATAATTCAGCTGCGCTAACGGTGATATACCTTCAGCCTCTAAAAATATATTTATTTTGTAACACGAGTTTGCTTCAAAATACTTCGAATCTGTAGTTTGAGAATTATTTTTTCAGATTTGTAATTTTAGTTGGAGCCGGCAGGGGTTTTTGGAACTTCTGGACTATTAGCTCAAGAAGTATGACTTACCCCGGGAAAGGAACCAGAATAGGGACCGTAAAAAGAACCTTCTTCGAAAAAAGAAAATAATAATCAAATAGATCCGATATGGGTCCTCAAACTGCACTTTTCCCAAATTTTGTGTGGGAGCTACTCGAAAAAAGTACCGATATAGTCCATATTCCGACCTCACACATGGATAAAATAATACGTTGTGTAAAGTTTCGACCAATCAGAAAATCCCCTTGAGAGTTAACTTGCGGATTTGCGGCGCAAGTACAATCTGCTGAAAAAAATTCAAAACGATACGAGAGGACTCTTAAATTTCCCTTTTCGTAATTTTGTGTGTGGGGTACCCTAGGACCGATATAGTCTTACCCGATCTTTATCTGGAAGGAATAATAATATATGGAAAGTTTGGAGCAAATCGATTGCTCACTTCGCCAGTTATCGTTCACACAATTTTTCGAAAACAATTTTGAACTTTTTTGGTGGAGGTGTGGACCGACATAGCCCACATTCGAACTTAAACAAAGTTTGGGCAAAATATTACGTTGTATAAAATTTGGTTTTAATTGGTAGATCCGTTCAGAGTTATCGTGCGGACCAACCAGTTGGACATTAAGAGAGACAGGTGAACGGACATCAGCGCTAAATAGACTCCAAAATTGCCTGAAACGAATTTCGTCCTAATATACTTGGGGTCTAAAACCAATATTTCGATGAGGCATATCTTTGGTCGTATTTTGCTCACCTTTACCCTAAATCCAGAGGTATAAAATAGGTGGCGATGCGACCCGCTGTTGCAATATTTGTATAAAAATCCAATTTGACAACTGAACTGAAAATGTCTCTGTCATGATAGAGACAATTTGTAGCATGGGAGGAAATTGTGGTAAGGTCAATAGTTATTATTCCATATGTAGGCTACTTTGCCGGTATATGCCCTCCAGGAATGAAAATATGGACCAAAAATAAAATTTGTATATTTATCATACAAAAGTAATGGTCTATGTCAACCGCTAAATAATTTTAGATCATCATGCAAAATTAAAGGCATTTTCTTCAACCTAAACTCTTACCTCGTGCAAAATTTCGTGACTATTGAGCTATAATTGCGACCTCTAGCGGGTTTATGATTACACTACAAACAAAAAACTGGATATATTAGGCTGTAACTTTATTATCTGATCACATCAACATAATTGACATCAATTGAAAGGTCAAGAGATCGTTTTCCAAATATAACTCACGCGTGGGGATTGTGTATTTCCGGAACAAAGATATAGGCTGTTTCTTAAAAATTTTCATAAAAAGTTGTGGTCCATTTAACCCTCTAAATATTATCTGATCGCCATCTTTCTTCTTTGTCATATACTCTTACCTTATTTAAAATTTCGAGGCGATCGGACTATTATTACGACCTACAGAGCAGCTACAAAATCGGATAAAAATTATGTTTTTGGTCAATTTCACCCGCTAAATATTTCACGATCATCACCAATTAAAATAGCGATCTATTCTGATGCGAAACCGACCTCCATACCAAATTTCGTGACAATCGGTCTATAATTGCGGCCTGGAGTTTGATTACAATTTATAATGGACAGACGGACACACGGACGGACGGACGGACACACATCTCAAAATCGCTTTATATCGCCGAGATATGAAGATTGGTATACCACATTGGGGGTCTCCGACGAATATTTCGCGGTGTTACATGAATTTTCCCCAAAACAAACTTATAATACCCTTTCCACATAGTGGTGTAGGGTATAATGAACAAGTAAAAAAGTATCAGTCGGCTTTGCCGACAGGGATATACCCTCAGCCTTTGTGGATTGAAATACCTTTTTTCCAAAAAAAAAACTTATGTTTTAGGGGGGTTTTCATAATTTTGGGCGTATAAACCGACTAAAGTATGGATAGGAGTAAAGCTTGCGGGCATATCGATAGATAGGGTTTTTTTATTACACTAACCTACGAAAAACATAATATCGGTAAAAATGTCCAAAGGATCCTCCAACCACACAAAAATGTTGAACACAAGGATTGGACAGATAGGGCCCAAATTTGAACATTAACTAAGTTTCGTCTATGAGAAATCGCGCGTACCATTTTAGCGAATATTTCCGAACTTTTGTGGGGGAGGTACCGGAAGGAGTGGACCTATAAGCACCACCTTCGAATTTCATCTAATAATCGAAGATATATTACAATATACAAAGTGTGGACGAATACAGTATTCGGTTCGAGCTCTCCAGCCATTACAAATGGTGCCATAGGGGTTTTTTTACAACTTTCGGGCTGTTTTCTCAAGAAGTATGGACTTGCCCCTGAAAAAACTTTTACTGCCGTAATTGAGGCAGCGAATGCATATTGCTTCAACAAAAATCAAATTGATTCGAGAGCAGGTCTTAAAGTGAATTTATCCAAAATTTTGTTTAGGAGTTACCCGAAGGAGTGGAGAAATATAGTTCATATTCGAACCTGATCTATATCTGGTAGATATATTAGGATGTGTAAAGTATGGACCAAATCGGCCACTCCCATCAAGAGTTATCGTGCGCACAATTTTTCCGAACATTTTCGAACTTTTGCGGGGGAGGTACCGGAAGGAGTGGACCGATATAACCCATCTTCGAACTTAAACTAAATTTGGACAAAATATGGAGAAAGCCAAATTTTGTACCAAATCGGTTGATCCGTTCGAGAGTTATCGTGCGCACCAGCCAGCCAGACAGACGGACGGACATTGCTAAATCGACTCCAAATTGTCTGAAACACACTTCGTCCAAACGTACTTGGGGTCTAAAACCATTATTTCGATGAGGCACATTTTGCCCGTATGAAAGTGTATATACCCTCGTTAGCATAAATGCTGAGGGTATAAAAAACGGATGTAAATTTGGGCTTGGGAAATTATTATCCAAATCGGTCCAACCGTTCTCAACTGATGCCATTACCAACGATCGACATTTGATTTTCATACCCTACACCACTATGTGGAAAGGGTATTATAAGTTTGTTTTGGTAAAAATTCATGCAACACCGCGAAATATTCGTCGGAGACCCCCAATGTGGTATACCAATCTTCATATCTCGGCGAGATAAAGCGATTTTGAGATGTGTGTCCGTCCGTCCGTGTGTCCGTCTGTCCATTATAAATTGTAATCAAACTCCAGGGCGCAATTATGGACCGATCACCAAGAAATTTGGTATGGAGGTCGGTTTCACATCAGAATAGATCGCTATTTTAATTGGTGATGATCGTGAAATATTTAGCGGGTGAAATGGACCAAAAACATAATTTTTATCCAATTTTGTAGCTGCTCTGTAGGTCGCAATAATAGTCCGATCGCCTCGAAATTTTAAATAAGGTAAGAGTATATGACAAAGAAGAAGCTTGCTATTCGAGATGACGACCAGATAATATTTAGAGGGTTAAATGGACCAAAACTTTTGTGTGAAATTTTTTAATATACAGCTTATATCTGTATTCCTGGAAGAGACATTCCGGGCAAGTAAGCTACACTTGGAAGACGATCTCTTGACCTTTCCACTGATGTCAATTATGTTACAGATAACAGAGTTACAGACTAATATATCCAGTTATTTCTTTGTAATGTAATCAGAATCACGCTAGAGGTCGCAATTATAGCTCAATAGTCACGTAATTTTGCACGATGTAAGAGTTTATGTTTAAGAACATGCCTACAATTTTGAATGATACTCTTATATTATCTAGTGGGTTAAATGGACCATTACTTTTTTATGAAAATATAAAAATGTTATTTTTGGTCCATATTTTAATTCCTGGATGGCATATACCGGCAAGGTAGCCTACATATGAAAAAATAACTACTGACATTTCCCCTGATGCAAACTGCAAAAATGTGTCTACTAGATAACGGACCTACTGCCTAATATATAATATACTACAAATTGTCTCTATCATGACAGAGAGATTTTCAGTTCAGTTGTCGAATTGGATTTTTTACAAATATTGCAGCATGTGGTCGCTTCGCCACCTCTTACACTGTGCAACACTGAAAATGCAAATAACTTTTAGTGGGCATTTTCTGAAAGTACATTTAAGACTACAAAACCTCTAGTTGGGTTTCGGGGTTTTAGATAGGGTTTGTATTTTATGGCCTCATCTATACCGGGCTAAAACGACCCTTTTTTCCATTGATCCGGGATTTATCTCCGAAAGTAACAAGAACTTTGCTTGGCGGTCTTCAACAATATTGTAGCCCTAAAGTAGTAGAACTTAAGTGTCAAATAGACGAACTAGGAAAAACCGCACCTGGCGCATAAAAATTGGTAAAATATATGAAAGTTTACATATTTTCTGGAATTATAATCAGTTACAGATAAACTATTTTAGAGTATTTAGATTAGAGAGCCAAGTAATGTGCTCAGCAATTCCTCAGAACATTCTGGACCTGTAAAACACTTATTTCATGTTGTTTAAGAGGTATTTCGTATCACACTTTCTACAAAACGCATTTCAAACAACGTTCGCAAAGACTGTTTATTCTCATATTTGAAATGTCAATGTATTGTTAATATATCAAATTGTCGTTGAATTATATGCTAGAAACAACGCGATAGAGGCATTCTACAGCATTGATAAGTTCTGAAAAGTTGTGTATTTCATTCCAGAGAATATTTTCCGCCAAGACAACATAAAGAAAATTTTCACCGTTTTGGAGATACTCTGCGAAATATATACAAATTACGGAATTTTGAGATATATTATAAAATGTGAGGCTATAAATGAGGTTATTCGTGTTCATTATTTTTCCAAATACTTTATTTTTGTTCTTATATACAAGTTTGCTTCTGATGTCATGGAAAGATTCGTATTCGTTTCAATGATATAGCCCCGATTTGCTTTAAAATGTCAATATTTAACCATGTTTAGATAGGGCCATAAAATCCGAACCCGATCTAACAAAACAAAACCTAAAGAGAGTTTTTGTCTATTACTTTCATAAAAAACGCATTAGAAGTTGTTTGCAAAAAATACCTTGAAAATGTTGCACAGTGTTATTTTAATATTTTGTATTTTGATATTAGGTTGCGTACTAACAATTTCCGCTAATTAACTTCCTGCATTATAATGCTATGCATAATATATGCATCTCAAACAATCTGCACGCCATACATACAAACAAACAACAGATTTTTCACAAACACAAAATGCAGCAACGGAAATCCATTTGCAGATAATAGAAGTTCGCGCTATGTTATTTATTGTAAAGCAAATCGTTTTGACAGATCGGATAACAACTTACAATGTTTTCATACAACGGTTTACGATTATCTGGGTAATTGATGTTCGCATAATGCGGATAGCTCAGCGCCACACTAACATAAAATTGGCTACATAATTTACATAATATTAAATAGTTTTACTGCTGTGCATTGTCGGTAGATCCAGTAGAATATCAAGCAGATGAGCATTTTGGTGAAGCGTTCTGATTTCTGTATGTTTTAACATATGTACGTGTGGTTAAGTATAATAGAAGTGTGCTATCCATATAAACAATTAGTCGATATCTTCAAAAAAAGTTGGAATCGAAAATTTGTGTAAATTTATTTTATTTTATTAAATTTAAATTTATTTTTTTTTTATTAAAAATACATTTACACAAATTGTCGATTCCAAAATTTTTTTAGATATCGACTAATTGTTTATTTTAATGCTGTTTTTAATATTTTCAAATATGTTTGTTATTGTTCCCTAATTAATTTATTTAACTAATTTATATCCTTGAAATCGTAATTAACTTTTGCATTTTTGCTCTTTTGTTTGTTTGTCTTGGATTTTTTGCAAACAAAAAATAAACATTGACACGCATGTCATGTCACAGTTGCTGGATTCAGATGTCAATCGAGGGTATGTACGTGTTTTGCAATGAAAAATGTATGTTTGAGGTGGGCGGTATCAACCGTTATCGATATACCACACCGCACTTAATACAGTGTGTGTGTGTTGTAAAAGTTTCATATGAAAAGTAAATATAAACTGATTGAAAACAGAAACTGTGCCATATGGAGTAACTTTTAGATTATTTAAAATCTTTTGTTGTTTTTTTATTTAAAGCCATTAAATTTCAGCAAGGAAATCTTGTATTTCAATATGGGGAAAAATTGAAACACATGTGTTAAAGACATGCTTAAAATATCGGAAATTAAATAAGCTACAAAGATTTATCGAAAGCAACCTTGCCTTTCTGTAGACTAAAAAAAAAATCGGCATAGACAAGGTCACGTAGATGGTTCAGGTGAAAATCCAAAAAGCAGATCAATCGTGTTGAGATAGACAGAATACATTGTCGTACGTTTGATGTCCGATTAATTTGAGAAGCGAAAATCAAAACGGGGCATTTCTTTCAAACAAAAGGTGGTAAATGATAAATGTAGCGTAGAAATTTGAAGAACTTTGTCTAGCTTTTGGTATCAAATTTGGGCTTTGAATATATACCACCAAGCCATAGTGGCAGTAATTAATATGTAAGCGGGAGGTAAAGAACTACCATCCGAAGTTTTTAAGGCATCGATGGTGATATGCTGATAAAGAGTATGCGTCAGTAAATCAGTAAAAATTGGCTGGTGGAACGCTCAAGAAGGAGACAAGACTGTTTAGGCAAATTATAGAGGTATAAAACCTTCTAACAATGGCGTAAAAAGTGATGTCGAGCGTATTAGGTAACATTTATAGCCTATGGAATGATCGGGTCATACAAATGTGACTTTTGACCCGATAAATGAAGTAAAATTAGAGATGTTCCAAACATTGTCGAAGTTTCACATTTCTGCAGAACGATAATTATACGCCGCACAATGGTTCAGGAATCGATTTTCCTGGCCAAAAATCAAAGTTTTGTTTTGTCAAAGATATTTAATTTCTATATGGGATTCGATAGTAAACATATTGAAACTAAGGAAACCAAAAAATTAGACCCAATTATTGGAAGCTGTGGGCGTGGCGTGCCCCTAAAGACGAGCATATTCCCATTTTTGGGAAATACGTCATTTTTGCAAATTTCTCTGAAACTATAACAGCTATTGTGTTCATTGTTTTTTTATAAGGTAGGTAGGATTGTGGCCTTTAAAAATCGTTTTAGTAAATTACCGTAGCGTTTACACAACATGATCTATTTTATTTTTCCTAGGGTACTAAATTTTATGAAATTCCAAATTTAGTGGACTAGAACTTTGGTGGAACAACATGGAACAAAGTTCTGTGTTCACAGAAAGATACCCAAAAGCCTCCTCTTCCAGCCCATATGTACTTTTGTACCCGTCCCGTTCCGTCCGTTTAACACTTTTTCATATTTATTGAAATTACATGTGTAAAAATGTGTGTTTTTCTATACAGTTTTTTGACACAAATTACAACTTTTTTGAGTATATGAGATTTTTTACGAGTTATATAAGTTTTATTAAAACCCAAGGAGAATTTTTTTAATTTTTGAAAAATTTAATTTTTTTTTACATATTTTTGAAAAAAAAATTTTTCCGACATTTTCTTTATTTTTGTTCTTTAGTTTTTTTGGTAATTATTTTGTTGGTGTTTGACCATCTTTAATACATAGGAAGATATAAAAACCACAAAAACACTCATATTTTGATGAAAAATAGTTAAAAAAACTCAAAAGTTTAATTTTGACCTTGAATTTCTCTGCAACTACCAGACCGAACTTGACCGCTTATAATTCGTCTGAAAGCTGATTGTGTTATCTGTCTAACAAAAAAAAAAAAAAAGAATTATGAATATATCTCTATCCTTTCAAGAATTTTGACCAGGAAAAACGACTCTGAACCACTGTGCGCTGGTGCTGGATTTTCGGAACATCCTTCCATTCGTTGTGTCTTAAGAGATCTAAGGCTAAGAACTCCAGTAGCTCGGCTTTACAAATAGACCTGGATAAATACTCTTGGTTAAAACAAACCCTTCCCCAGGTTCAGGTGGAGACCCGGATAAGTACTGCGTTCTTCCTCAAGGTGTGGCGTCGTAGGAGACCTTGTCTTTTTGTTAATCTAAGGTAATTTCCTCTATACAAATGCCTAGTAAATGCTGAAATCGGGTCACTATAGTGTTATGCGCGCAGGACCCAAGGGCTGCGAACACCTCAGAAGGCCTGTGGTCAAGCGCGAAATCCTGTTGTCACTTGATGGTAAAATAAGGGCAAGCTAAATATTGCGGACACTACTTAACGTGACGGTCATGTGGTCACCCAAGGGTTAATAATGGGAAACCTAAGAGTTGTGGACAAGGGTTGAACGAGACACCGGATGGACTCGGTGGAAACTTCGATCAGTGCTAGTCACCTCAACAAGTATGTGATTGTTTCAAAAATTATCTGTCTGTATTAGGCCGGGGCGATTTGTATGGAAGGAAAAAACCTTAATGGGATGGTACTTTGAAAAATTATTCTTAAAAATCCACGCCTATGGCTGGGATGGTCGTTTGAAAAATTATTCTTAAAAATCCACGCCTATGGCTGGGATGGTCGTTTGAAAAATTATTCTTAAAAATCCACGCCTATGGCTGGGATGGTCGTTTGAAAAATTATTCTTAAAAATCCACGCCTATGGCTGGGATGGTCGTTTGAAAAATTATTCTTAAAAATCCACGCCTATGGCTGGGATGGTCGTTTGAAAAATTATTCTTAAAAATCCACGCCTATGGCTGGGATGGTCGTTTGAAAAATTATTCTTAAAAATCCACGCCTATGGCTGGGATGGTCGTTTGAAAAATTATTCTTAAAAATCCACGCCTATGGCTGGGATGGTCGTTTGAAAAATTATTCTTAAAAATCCACGCCTATGGCTGGGATGGTCGTTTGAAAAATTATTCTTAAAAATCCACGCCTATGGCTGGGATGGTCGTTTGAAAAATTATTCTTAAAAATCCACGCCTATGGCTGGGATGGTCGTTTGAAAAATTATTCTTAAAAATCCACGCCTATGGCTGGGATGGTCGTTTGAAAAATTATTCTTAAAAATCCACGCCTATGGCTGGGATGGTCCTTTGAAAAATTATTCTTAAAAATCCACGCCTATGGCTGGGATGGTCCTTTGAAAAATTATTCTTAAAAAACCACGCCTATGGCTGGGATGGTCCTTTGAAAAATTATTCTTAAAAATCCACGCCTATGGCTGGGATGGTCCTTTGAAAAATTATTCTTAAAAATCCACGCCTATGGCTGGGATGGTCCTTTGAAAAATTATTCTTAAAAATCCACGCCTATGGCTGGGATGGTCCTTTGAAAAATTATTCTTAAAAATCCACGCCTATGGCTGGGATGGTCCTTTGAAAAATTATTCTTAAAAATCCACGTCTATGGCTGGGATGGTCCTTTGAAAAATTATTCTTAAAAATCCACGCCTATGGCTGGGATGGTCCTTTGAAAAATTATTCTTAAAAATCCACGCCTATGGCTGGGATGGTCCTTTGAAAAATTATTCTTAAAAATCCACGCCTATGGCTGGGATGGTCCTTTGAAAAATTATTCTTAAAAATCCACGCCTATGGCTGGGATGGTCTTTTGAAAAATTATTCTTAAAAATCCACGCCTATGGCTGGGATGGTCTTTTGAAAAATTATTCTTAAAAATCCACGCCTATGGCTGGGATGGTCTTTTGAAAAATTATTCTTAAAAATCCACACCTATGGCTGGGATGGTCTTTTGAAAAATTATTCTTAAAAATCCACGCCTATGGCTGGGATGGTCTTTTGAAAAATTATTCTTAAAAATCCACGCTTATGGCTGGGATGGTCCTTTGAAAAATTATTCTTAAAAATCCATGCCTATGGCTGGGATGGTCCTTTGAAAAATTATTATTAAAAATCCACGCCTATGACTGGGATGGTCATTTGAAAAATTATTCTTAAAAATCCACGCCTATGGATGGGTTGGTCCTTTGAAAAATTATTCTTAAAAATCCACGCCTATGGATGGGTTGGTCCTTTGAAAAATTATTCTTAAAAATCCACGCCTATGGCTGGGATGGTCCTTTGAAAAATTATTCTTAAAAATCCAAGCCTATGGCTGGGATGGTCCTTTGAAAAATTATTCTTAAAAAACCACGCCTATGGCTGGGATGGTCCTTTGAAAAATTATTCTTAAAAATCCACGCCTATGGCTGGGATGGTCCTTTGAAAAATTATTCTTAAAAATCCACGCCTATGGCTGGGATGGTCCTTTGAAAAATTATTCTTAAAAATCCACGCCTATGGCTGGGATGGTCCTTTGAAAAATTATTCTTAAAAATCCACGCCTATGGCTGGGATGGTCCTTTGAAAAATTATTCTTAAAAATCCACGTCTATGGCTGGGATGGTCCTTTGAAAAATTATTCTTAAAAATCCACGCCTATGGCTGGGATGGTCCTTTGAAAAATTATTCTTAAAAATCCACGCCTATGGCTGGGATGGTCCTTTGAAAAATTATTCTTAAAAATCCACGCCTATGGCTGGGATGGTCCTTTGAAAAATTATTCTTAAAAATCCACGCCTATGGCTGGGATGGTCTTTTGAAAAATTATTCTTAAAAATCCACGCCTATGGCTGGGATGGTCTTTTGAAAAATTATTCTTAAAAATCCACGCCTATGGCTGGGATGGTCTTTTGAAAAATTATTCTTAAAAATCCACACCTATGGCTGGGATGGTCTTTTGAAAAATTATTCTTAAAAATCCACGCCTATGGCTGGGATGGTCTTTTGAAAAATTATTCTTAAAAATCCACGCTTATGGCTGGGATGGTCCTTTGAAAAATTATTCTTAAAAATCCATGCCTATGGCTGGGATGGTCCTTTGAAAAATTATTATTAAAAATCCACGCCTATGACTGGGATGGTCATTTGAAAAATTATTCTTAAAAATCCACGCCTATGGATGGGTTGGTCCTTTGAAAAATTATTCTTAAAAATCCACGCCTATGGATGGGTTGGTCCTTTGAAAAATTATTCTTAAAAATCCACGCCTATGGCTGGGATGGTCCTTTGAAAAATTATTCTTAAAAATCCAAGCCTATGGCTGGGATGGTCCTTTGAAAAATTATTCTTAATAATTTACGCCAAGTTTGGAAATCCATTCTTTGTTCGCGTTTTTGCTAATAAAGTCAATTTCTGCATCACTGAGTTGTGCTAAGCAAAAACTATTAATAACATATTTGGGCTAGGAACATATCCTGATTATATTCTGCACCATAAATCATCTTAATTGAATCCTTATTCTTTTTTTGATTTCATCATAGCAATATTAACGCTCTGCAGAAGTTCATATTTCGTTTAAAAATTTAAAAATTTTCATAAATCATAAATTTAAATAATTTGTTCTACAACACTTTCAATTATCTCAAATTAAGATCTCATTTGTTTAAATTATAACTTCTTCAAAGTTGAAAATTCAAATAGAACTAAGACTAGGATGATGATGAAGGCGATGAGGACGACCACAAAAACAAAATGGAAATTTGCCATGAGAAAATGTAGCGGATGAAGGTGGTAGGTTGGTTTGACTAGCCAGCCACAAAAAGTTTAGACACTTCGTCCTGTAGTCATTTCCCGCCATTTAATGTCATCCACAGAATACGAAGACTGAGTGCTCATTTTGTTTTTGGTTTTGTGGCGTAGCTTCTGTGTCATGTTGTGTTATTTGTTGTAACGATGGCTGGCTATCCTGTGGTTTTCGGCCATGCTTGTTTATCATTGTTAACATAAAGAGGCACACACAGCGGTGATGATGGTGCCATGACTCGAGTTTAGAAAATAATTTCGTGTTTTTGATGCTGCTATTTGAGATGGTCGTTGTAGACAAAAGCTATTCAGTGATGGTGCTGAACAGACATTGGTATTATGATGTGTTTGGACTTAATTTACTTACCGCAAATACTCATTGTCCTTGTTGATGTTAACGTTTTTTCGCTGCGCAGTTAAAAGTCCTGCTAGGTTGTAATAGTTAAGTTCAGTCTGAAATAAAAAAGAAACGAATAAAATTTTTAATTTTTTGTTGAGGATTTAATAAATTTCTAATTTTGTAGAATTTCAATACTTAAATTTTTCTTTCGCAATGTTTGTAAAAAGTGAAAATTGTGACATTATATTAATATGTCAATATCTATTTTGGCTCGAACTCTCTTTACTGATATAACTCCCTCTTCACCTACATATGTATGTAGTCACAGAGCTATTTTCGTATCATCATTATTATCTTTCGAACTTTTGCTACCCTTTCCGTTGTCATTCCTTGTTATGTTTTAATATTTACCCGTTCGTCGTTAGCCAGTCTTTGTTCATTGCCTCGTTTCATGTTTAGAAAATTATTTGCAGTGCAGCCATGTTGTTGGGCCATAATAAAATTTCATTAGTGACCATAATGAGGTTGTATATTTTCTTTTCAATAGTTGCGGCCATTTTGGTTCAGCCAAATTGTTATTGCTTATTTGGCTAGATGATGTTTTTTGGAATGCATGGAGAGCGAGTGGGATGCTATGCATTAGAAATAAATTCTTATTATTGTAGTAGGTGATGAGAACAGGGTCATATAGAGTTATAAGACGCTAACAAGGAGACATACATGCAAAATAATTTTCTTTGGTCTTGGGAAGTCATAATAATTTATGAATGAGAGAAGCAAAATTATCAAAAGGGAAGAAGACAAATATTTTTAAAGCCCATGTTTTCAGCACGATAAAAAAGAGATACCTATTTTGGTAAATATACTGCAATTTATATGTACAAACATACATATTACCCGCAAAGCTTGATGATGATGAAGGAAGAAAACTTCAACTTCCCAACAATCTAAAGTAGGTTGGCGTAGGATGTCAAACTACGGAGATATCGCAATAGTCGGTAATGCATCCTATTTTTCCATTTTTTCGTAATCAAGCTACAGGATCGCGATTTTGATCGGATCGTCAAGAAATGTTGATTAGTGTCCCAGAGAGGAATAAGGCTTTTGATTTTGGATAATATTCAATGGTCAGAATGGTCAGAAAAGAAAAATTGAACGTAATGTTCTTATGGAAATATTTCCGATTCTGAAAGTAAAGCCTGCCAATGATGTAAAGTAGGTTGTTGTACCATTTTTTACTTGAATTGTAATGAGAATATCCCAGATTTGGTTGGGCGCATTTCAAAAAAATTGGCCTATAAAAATCAAGACATTCTGAGCTTTAAATATATCCAAATTGCGTAACCGAAAGTGGCCAAATACTTGAGATATAGAAAATAACTTTCAGATATTCCAATTTGTGGAATTTTATTTCCAATGCTCCTAGACCAAGACAAAGAAATGTTAAAAAAATTATATTCATAATTGCTATTTAGATTCCTTTTTATGCTAAAGCTAGCAATAGAACAAACTGTCAACATTTTCTTTAGAAATTCCATGGAAATTTATTCAAAATGTGCGGGATAGGCGAAATGGAAAAACTTGCAAATAATCTGACCGAAATGTCAAAATCGGTCAACCAGATGCCAGCAAACAAGCTGCTAGTTTCTAATCACCTCAATTTGTGTGGTAGCAAAAGCAGAAGAAAATATCATTCAGTGTCATTTTTGTTTAAAAAGAAATTCAAGTTTTGCTACTTTTTGGAATACGGGAAGCACAAAAAAAAATAGTAGGAAAAATAGTACTATTTTGAAGGTTTTGGAACACAACTAATATCGTCACAGGTGAAAAATCATGGATCCATACGTAAAAGCCCTAAACAAAACAGCAATGCTTGAGGAACGTAAGACGGTATGAGTGGTATTCCATAATTTAGTTGCCTGAAGTCGTCGGAGAAACAAATAAGAGAGGACGAATCATTCAAAACAGAGCTTTATTGACCGAACAAAACGTGGAATTGATGGGTCATACGCCGTGCAGTCCTTATTTGGCACCCAATGATTTCTAAAAGATACTTTACAAACCAATAAAACTATTTTTGATGATAATTATTCGTTTTTTCATTATTAGGCCAAATCGATTTATAGGCCTTTATTTTCATGGACAAACATAAAACTTAAAGGAAATAATTAGTCGTCTTTGCTGACAGTAAAATCAGACTCTGATTGTACAAAAAAATAATAATAATGAACAGTGTTAAGTTGAGCCGGGCCGACCCACTATGGTCTCAAATGCAAATTTTCTGGCCAAAACTATTTCAACGTCCATTTTGTTTTTAAATTGATTATCTTCTTCTACATATCGACGCCTCCAAACAATAGTTCTTTACATATTTATATTTAACGTCCTTTAACTTAAATTCTGTCAAATTTTGGTAATGATCGGACAATCCGAACAGAAGTTATAAACAAATATTTACTTAGCCTAGTACTGAAGGTCAAAGAAATTTCCAAACTTTTAGAGATTGTCCTGCAAAACTCGCTTTTCAGAATTAGCAAACTATTATTTGGAGGTGTCGAACATCCTTTAACTTAAACTCTGTCTAATTTTGGTAATGATCGGTCAATCCGAACAGAAGTTATAAACAAATATTGACTTAGCATAGTACTGAAGTTCAAAAAAATGTCCAAACTTTGAGAGCTTCTCCTGCAAAACTCACTTTTTAGACTTAGCATACTATTATTTGGAGGTGTCGATATATACAATTGAAATTTGTTTGTCTGTTTGTTTGTTTGTGCCTTATAGACTCGAAAACCGCTGAACAGATCTTACTGAAATTTTTAGGGTACATTGCTACATGGCCTGGAATGAAAATAGGCTATATGATTTTTTGAAATTTCGCGTTGATCTGGAGATATAGCATCAAAACCGGAGGTACCTCCAAAAAAATTAAATTTTGTATGCAAATATCTTTAGAACTATTACAGACACAATCTCCAAATTTTGTATGTGTGACGGAATTTGATGTATAAATAAATTTACCAAATTATATTTAAATCGGTTCAGATTTGGATATAGCTCCCACATACATATTTTTTCGGCCGATTTCCTTATTTTATGTACCAAACATGCTATTTATGTCCAATTTCAATGAAATTTGGAATGTGTGACGGAACTTGGTCTGGAAATAAACGTGCCAAATTATATCAAAATCGGTTCAGATTTGTATATAGCTCTCATACACATATATTTTCGGCCGATTTCGTTATTTTATCCACCAAACACGCTATATATATACCAATTTCGCTGAAATTTTGAATGTCTGACGGAATTTGTTCTAGAAATAAATGTGCCAAATTATATCGAGGTTGGTTCAGATTTGGATATAGCTCCCATATACAGATATTTTCGGCTGATTTCCTTATTTTATCCACCAAACACGCTGTATATGTCAAATTTCGCTGAAATTTAAAATGTGTAATGAATATTGGTCTAGAATTATATGTGCCAATTTATATCGAAATCGGTTCAGATTTGGATATAGCTCCTATATATATTTTCAGCCGATTTCATGTATTCGAGCCACCAAACGCGCTATTTATATCCAATTTCAATAAAATTTGGAACGTGCGACTGAACTTGGTCTAGAAATACATGTGACAAATTATATCGAAATCGGTGCAAATTTGGATGTAGCTCCCATATATATTTTCGGCCGATTTTCCGCATTTTATGCACCAAACACTCTATATATGCCCAAATTCGCTGAAATTTGGAATGTGTAACGGAATTTGGTTTAGACATAAATGTGCCGAATTATATCGAAATCGGTTCAGATTTGGATATAGCTCGAATATATATTTTCGGCCGATTTTCCACATTTGATGCACCAAACACGCTATATATTTCCAATTTCGCTGATATTTGGAATGTGTTACAGAACTTGGTCTAGAAATAAACGTTCCAAATTATATCGAAATCGGTTCAGATTTGGATATAGCTTCCATATATATTTTCGGCCGATTTTCCGCATTTGATGCACCAAACACGCTAGATATGTCCAATTGCGCTGAAATTGAGTAACGGAACTTGTTCTAGAAATAAATGTGCTAAATTATATCGAGATCGGTTCAGATTTTAATATAGCTCCCATATATATTTTAGGCCGATTTCCTGTACTTTATGCACCAAGCACGCTATATATGTCAAATTTCGCTGAAATTTCGAATGTGTTACAGAACTTGGTCTAAAAATAAATGTGCCAAATTATATCGAAATCGGTTCAGATTTGGATATAGCTCCTCTATATATTTTTGGCCGATTTCCTGTATTTTATGAACCAAACTCGCCATATATGTCAAATTTCGCTGAAATTTGGAATGCGTAACGGGATTTGGACTAGACATAAATGTGCCAAATTATATCGAAATCGGTTCAGATTTGGATATTGCTCCTTTATATATTTTCGGCCGATTTTCTGTATTTGATGCATCAAACACGCTACATGTGTCCACTGTCGCTGAAATTTGGGATGTGTGACGGAATTTGTTCCAAAAATAAATGTGCCAAATTATATCGAGACCGGTTCAGAGTTGGACACACTATATATGTCCAATTTCACTGAAATTTGGAGGGTCTGACGGAATTCGTTCTAGAACTAAATGGGACAAATTATATCGAAATCGGTTCAAATTTGAATATACCTCACATATATATTTTCGGCTGATTTTCTGTATCTTATGTACAAACCACGCTATGTATGTTCAATTTCAATGAAATTTGGAATGTGAGACGGGATTTGGTCTAAAAATAAATTTGACAAATTATATCGAGATCGGTTCATATAGGAATATAGCTCCCATATATATTTTCGGTCGATTTCATGTTTTTGTTACGTATGTATGAAACGTATCAATAAAATTTTGAAGACTTAGTAAAAATAGAAGTCATCATTATTTACACAAGTACTTATACTTGGGAAGGAATTGACCAAGGCTACAGCTATTAAGTATCATATCTTTGAGAGACTTCTTAAGATTTATGTTTTATTACGATATATCTAAATCAGCAGGAATACTTATACATACAAAAATACCATAGTAGCTCCATAACAACCCTGAATAGGTATATAACGCCTTCATATCTCCTATATTTATTCGTTAAAATATTAAAAACGTTAATATAATTATGGCATTCCATTATATTTTATCGTAGTCGGGGCAGCAAAGCGCACCGGGTTCAGCTAGTTGTTTATAAAATATGTGTAAAAATAGTAATTGATTAGAAATAAAACAAAGTTTATTAAATCATAAGGTAGATTAGACTTTATTCCCGATGCTTTATTTTGTTACAACCTTTTTGTTACTAAGGGCGAAGTTAAAGTGATTTTTGAAACACATTAAAATGGTTACAGCTATTGTTTTACATAGACTGAGCCAATCATAAGTATGTACATATTGTATGTATAGTAAGAACATAAGTTGCGTTAAAGAAAGACAGGGAAGAACGACAAAATTAAGATAATTTGAAACCGGCATCGCTGGCAGAGGCTTAGCAGTACATAGACTGGTTACATATTTACTTATGTACACATCATTGCGTGGGCGTACGATCAACTGCATATGAATAAACATACGTACAGACAGATAAACGACGATATGCAAATTGTGCGTTGTCGATGGAATTGACTGAAATTTGTTTTTTTCTTGTTGTTTGTGATCTGTTACAGTCTTACATACAGTTTAGGGTAAAATTGTAGCATATTATTTTGTTCATCATCATCCCGGCCCCCCTGACACGGTGTATCAGAGCTCTGGCAACGGGGACAAATTGACTACATGGCGAAGTGATTCTCCAAATTGAGTTTTTATTTTTACAGTGCGCACCTTGTTGTCTGTACCAGGAAATACTTCAACTATTTTTGCCATTAGCCATTTCGAAGGTGGTAGATTTTTCTCTTTGAGAAGTACGACATCGCCAACCTTTATGTTAGACTGCGCTCTGTTCCATTTTGGCCGTTGTTGCAGGGATGTTAAGTACTCTTGGTGCCATTTCTTCCAGAACCCTTGAAACATATTTTGGACATGCTGCCAGTAGTTCAATCTATTCGGCCTGACGTCTGTAACATCTCCTTCCGGAACACTCGTATACGGCCGACCAATTAGAAAGTGGGCCGGAGATAAGTATCCACATTCCGTATCAGGAGCTACCCCCAGTGGCCTTGAGTTGACAACGGCTTCAACCTGTGCTAACAATGTATGCATTTGCTCGAATGTTAGTTCTGTGTTATGAATGACTCTTTTAAGATGCAATTTGACCGAACGTACTGCAGACTCCCAAATTCCTCCATAATGTGGTGTTGCAGTTGGAATAAAATTCCATTTGATGCCGTCTTCTGCCAATGATAAGGAAATAAAATCATTACGTGTTTGAGAGAATATTACCTTCTGCATTTCTGATAATTGTCGTGAGGCGCCTAGAAAGTTTCTTCCGTTATCGCTGTATATGTTACGGCACTTTCCCCTCCGAGACACAAATCGTCGCAAGGCCGCCAAGAAACATTCGGTGCTTAGATCGGTGGCTAGTTCCATATGTATGGCTGATGTTACTAGACATACAAAAAGGCATATGTAACCTTTAGATTTGCGTGTGTTTCTTCCAGGAAATTGTTTTAATGTAAACGGACCTGCATAGTCACAGCCACAGTTTTCAAATGGGAACGCCTGACGAACACGAACTCTAGGTAGGTCGCCCATAAATTGATGGTACATAGTTTGACGTTGACGAAAACATTTCATGCATTTATGCGTTAAAGAGCGGATTAAATTTCTAGCTCCAAATATCCAATACGTTTGCCGAGCAATCACGAATAGTGCTGATACTCCAGGGTGTAAATGTTTCTCGTGAAGAGCACTGAGAATAAGAGTGGTGACACGACTGTGCTTTGGGAGAATGATAGGTGTCTGTGTGTCCGTATCAAGATTGGAATTTCGCAATCTCCCTCCAACTCGTAGAATACCATTACTGTCAACAAATGGAGATAGTTTTATAAGCTTGGATCGAATGCTAACGGGATGTTGTTGTTTCAATTGATTTATCTCTTCAGCAAAGTATCTTTGAGCATGTCTCAATAAGACAAATTTGCCCTCTTCAATTTCCTCAAACGTAGGACTTGTTGATTGTATTTCATAGCGCCGTTTCGAAACGTGTATGAAACGGCATATGTATGCAACAATTCTTACAAGTTTTGACCACTTTGAAACGCGATTAATGAGTTCATCCAATCTGTTGACGTCATCAACACTGGTGATCATAATTTGCGTTGACGGCTTAAGGGCGGACATGGCTTCAGTATCTGCAAATATATCAAATTCTTTTGAATTATTAGTAGGTTCGTTATACATTACTTGGTCCCTTAAAAATGCTGGTCCCTTCCACCAAAGTGGAAAATTTAATAGTGAAGAAGCAGTCATTCCTCTCGAGGCACAATCGGCAGGATTTTCCTTGGAGGGTATATGATTCCAAACATCTCTAGGGGCGATATCCAAGATTTCTGAGGTGCGGTTACCTTCGAAGGTTTTCAGTTTGATAGGAGGCTGTACGATTGTCGAATCGCACCAGAGCTTTACCGTAATTGATTGATGATTCATTGCATTTTTGACTCGCTTAAGCAAGCGAGCGAGTAACAATGCCCCACATAACTCCAGCTGAGGCAAGGTTCGTTGTTTAATTGGGGCGACGCGAGTTTTTGCGGCTAATACCATTACTTCTGGAGAAGAACCATTGATATGACGGGAATATATGACAGCAGAGTACGCCTGAACCGATGCGTCTGAAAAACCGTGTAGTTCAAGTGTTGCACTATTGTTGCAGGCATACCTGTTTATACATAATTGTTTGATAAGCTGTAAGTCATTTCTCCAATATCTCCATTTCGCCGACAAATTTTCTGGAATCGGCTCGTCCCAAGATAATTTACACGACCAAAGTTCTCTTAGGAGTATTTTGAAATTTACAACAATTGGAGCCAAAAGACCCATGGGGTCAAATATTCTGGATACATCTGATAAGATTTGGCGTTTAGTTGGAGAAACATTATCTTCAATGTTAAGTTGAAATCCCAGTATGTCATCACTGGGTCTCCAATATACCCCGAGTACTTTCTTAACATCAGTGTTTATTTTGTCCAGAAGCATCGTGTCCTCCGGTGACTCCGATATAAGCGATGAATTTGAAACCCATTTTCGTAATTCCAAACCAGCTTGATTTAACAGCAACACCAATTCATTCTTTCTTTTTAAAATTTCTTCTTCTGTCGAAGCACCGGTCAAAACATCGTCGACATAGAAATCTTCGAGAAGTATTTTGGCTGCAACAGGGTATATTTGTTTGTAGTCGTGTGCCAGCTGTTCCAACACGCGAACAGAGAGGTAAGGAGCACAGGCTGTTCCGTAGGTAACTGTACACAGCTGATAATGTTTTAATCTATCCGTTGGGTTTTCGCGCCAGATTATCCGTTGGTAATTCTTATGTATATCATGAACCCAGATTTGGCGAAACATTTTAACAATGTCCGCAGAGAATACAAATCGATGAAAGCGAAGGCACACTGAGAATAAATCTCTTTGAATACTTGGACCTATGTATAAGGTGTTATTAAGAGAAATGCCATTGGAATCTTGAAATGATCCATCAAAAACAACACGAATTTTTTCTCCTACTATGGGATGATGTGGCAAATAAAATACATTACCATTGGGGACGTCTAAACTGCTAGAAGTTATTTCCTTCATATGACCGAGTTGCTCGTACTCTCTCATAAATTTGATGTACTGCTCTCTAAGCTTAAGATCTCGCTGCAATCTTCTCTCGACAGCAAAAAATCGATACATGGCACCTTGTAATGTGTTTCCAAACGAAGGATTGTCAATTTTGAATGGAAGTTGTACCATATATTTTCCATTAGCGTCTCGCTGATGGGTGCGACGAAAATGTTCTTCAACATAAACAGCATCTGGATCGACATCAAGTTTTCGATCTGGCTCCTCGATTTCCCAAAACTTTTGAAGACTGTAGTCAATATCCACAGTGGAAATTAATGACGTAGATTGGTTGGAGGCTGTAGACTTTTCAATATATGTGACAACCCATCCAAATATCGTGGATATGGCAAGTGTATTACCATTATGATCAACTCGGCGATCGAATGTAAAAATGCTCCATAAGTAGTCGACACCGAACAAAATGTCTATTGGAGATGAAATATTATAACTGGGATCGGCAAGGTGAAGATCGTCAATTAGGCATCTTGTCTGGTTGTTGAATGAATAGCTTGGAAGTTGTGTAGTAATAGAAGGCAATATGTGAACGGTGGCATCTAAAGAGTATTTAAAATCTGTTGAAATGACATTGAGTTGACATGACCCACGTGTGGTGTTGGCTTGAACTCCTGAAATTCCACTTACAACAATTTTGGAGTGCGATCTACTTACACCAAGACGATGCACACAAGATTCCGTTATGTATGACAATTTAGATCCACAGTCAAGTAATGCGCGACATTGTACAGGTTGACCTAAGTGACCTCTAACGTTGATAAGGGCGGTTGGCAGAATATACTCACAACCATTAGTTGTGCCAAAGTGGATTGAAGTGGTTAACAGTGGATTCGAAATATTAGATGCAGATGACCATTGAACTGGAGTCTTTGAATAACTTGGTGTTGGGCACATAGACGTTTCTTTACCTTGGGATTGAGTAGTACTTAGTACTGTAGTTTCTACTGCCATATGCAATAACGTATGATGGCGCCTATGACAGGTTTTGCATCGATTCTTGGATGAACAATTTAGAACGCTATGTCCAGAACGGAGACAATTATAACAAATTGATGATTCCTTGGCGAAATTTCGTCGGTCATGAAGTGAAAGTTGAAGAAATGTAGGACATTTAAATATGGTATGGTCGACAGCCTTGCATTTAAGACAAGAATTATTCTGCCTACCGTCGTTACTCACCAAACATTTTGTAGAACTTGTTGCTACCTTGGAAAAATGCGATTGCCTCGGTTGATAAGTTGACTTACGCTGGCAAAGTTCGAGCTCTTCAGTACGAGTATCCAAAAACTGCAGAAAATCTTCTATAGACGGGATAGGGTTATCTCGACTATCCTGAATCCAACGACGTTTAGTTTCGGGATCAACTCGACCCAACAAAAGATAGATAAGCCAACAGTCCCTACCCTCCTGGTCAATAGCACTCATACCTCTGATAATCTCATTAGCGCCGTCGGCAATTTTTCTCAAAATAGTACAGTTCTCATTAGAAGTTGTGGGCAATGCCATAAACGATTCAATGAAGGAATTTACAATATGTTTTGGACGATCATACCTTTCATTTAATCGAAGCCATGCGGTTTTGTAGGCTGAATCTGTCACTGGGATATGTTGTATAACGTTTGCTGCGTCATCCTTCAGCAACGACTTCAGATAATGAAATTTCTGTATCTTTGATAAACTGGATTTTGAGCCGACTGTACTTTCAAATAGAATCTTTATAAGAGCCAGAAAATGGAGGAATATTTATCCTTGGAAGCTCGCTAGATTTCGACGAAGAAGTATCACCAATTTTTTGCAAGAAATCAGCTTGTTGTTTGGCTAACTGATCTATAGCTTCCTTGTTTTCTGAAGGTGCCGTTGGAGCTAACTTTTTCTTTAAGGCATATAAATTACCTCGTGCTGTCACGAATTTGTCCTCGTAGAGATGGAAGTCTGTACTTGGATCAGTATAATCTGTTTCACCTTTATACTTGTACATTTTATCTGTACTTGAAACAAACTCCCGCCAAACATCTTCTAACCGCTCCAATCTGCTTACAACAAGCTCGTAGTTCCATTTTTCTACGGGTTCTTCGGAATAGGAGTACAGACGAGTTAAAGAGCCCTTTACACGGCCACGGAATGCGACTAAAGTTGGTAAATCTTCTGCCATTTTGCAAAGCTTTACCAATGTGATTTTTATTCAATTAACTTTATTTTTATTTAAGAAGGATACTGGATCCGACTCGCACAGGACCAAACTCTTATGATTAGAAATAAAACAAAGTTTATTAAATCATAAGGTAGATTAGACTTTATTCCCGATGCTTTATTTTGTTACAACCTTTTTGTTACTAAGGGCGAAGTTAAAGTGATTTTTGAAACACATTAAAATGGTTACAGCTATTGTTTTACATAGACTGAGCCAATCATAAGTATGTACATATTGTATGTATAGTAAGAACATAAGTTGCGTTAAAGAAAGACAGGGAAGAACGACAAAATTAAGATAATTTGAAACCGGCATCGCTGGCAGAGGCTTAGCAGTACATAGACTGGTTACATATTTACTTATGTACACATCATTGCGTGGGCGTACGATCAACTGCATATGAATAAACATACGTACAGACAGATAAACGACGATATGCAAATTGTGCGTTGTCGATGGAATTGACTGAAATTTGTTTTTTTGTTGTTGTTTGTGATCTGTTACAGTCTTACATACAGTTTAGGGTAAAATTGTAGCATATTATTTTGTTCATCATCAGTAATTATTACATTTTTTCTACCAAAATTAAGAAAAAGGGCCAAAATTCATTGAACAGGGTGGTCCTGTTGTATGACGTTAAAACCAAAAAATTGTCATATGTTAACTAGAACATTGGTGGCGTCGTTTTTATTGGGATAGCTAATACAATATTTTTTTCCTTCAAAAAAGTCTGGCTTAATCCCATTGTTGTTGTTTTATTGTTTTAAAACAACTAATTTATTAGTGGAAAAAGTTTGGCATTGTTCGCCAAGGGGTAAGGCAAGGAAGACTAGCCACTGGATCTCATCAGTTCCCTTGTTTCTTGTTTGTGGATATTCTCCACCGAAGTTATTTTTCAATAACTTCTTCAACAAGAAACTTTTTATACCCAAACATCAATCGTCAGCTCGAAGTATAAAGGTGTACAAAGAAAAAACTTCGATGAGAAGTTTTTCTTTGGCAACCTAACACATATCCGACGAAAGTGTTTACGAAACAAACCAAACATTTTTACCACTGCTATGTGTCGTCGAATTTCGACGAATGCACATAAAAAAATGTAGTTGGTAGCTATGTTAACAATTTTCAGTAAGAAGGATTTCTATCTTCCAAGAAGTCGAAGTACCAAATTTCATCCGAATCGGTTATAAAATATTGCTAAAACTCTCAATATATCTAAAATCAAGTGGTGTCGTTATATGGGGGCTATGGCAAAAGTTGGACATGTTTTGGAAAAAAGTTGACAGGCTTGTTTTCTGCACTCCTAAACCTCTAAATATGAATTTTAAAGGAAATCGGTTGAAAAATGCAGCTATGACTGATCAATTGCAATTGGATCCTACATGCAGCCATGAAAGGTATTTATACAAAAAATTCTCCCATCTTAATATACAAAACCGTTTTTTTGAAGGACAAACAGACCTCCTGCTAGCTTCTAAAATCGACTTGGAGGAGGTCATATTTGGTCATTTTTTAAAGTTGAAATATATTTAATAAATATTTGTATAAAATAATTTGAAATATACAAACGTTGATTTTACTACGCTAATTTTACAAATTTCTTTGTTCTTTTTTAATTATTATGCAAGTAGTCACCATCAGCTTCGCGATTCATAATAACATTTGCCTCACTTCTCTATATTCATTTATCATTTAGGGTTTCTAAGGACCAAGCAAATTCTGCACCAACATAACGGTATCGCCCGATATAACTGTACCGCCCGATTTCCGATATTTTGACGTTTTTAGCTACATGTTCTGGCCGAAATAGCTGTAATTTGGCATTTAGGGTTCTCCGTGATCAAGAAACTTCTCCACCAAAAATTGTGGTCATAGGAACAGCCCCCATGTAGCGGTACCGTCCGATTTGAGCTGTTTAGACGTTTTTACCTACACTCTCATAGTATTTTGTATGGAGCCAATGGCGAATTGTCACGAAATATCTCTATAGACCACATTTATTGTTCAATCGATGAAACCATTTTACCAGTTCATTTCTGTGGCTAAACAAGTAATCCTTCAAAAACTTTTGAAAATAGTGTCAGATTTTAATATTAGCTATATATAGAGCCCATAGAAACTTTGAGGCCCCAGTGGCACGTGTTAACATATTCCGATCTTAAAATCTAACAAAACTAAACACTTTAGGGGGATGCTCCAAAAAAAAATCCGACATCGATTTTTCCCTTTGAGTTAAAACCAATCTAATATAATAACAAGTAAAAAAGTATCAGTCGACATTGCCGACAGAGATATACCCCCAGCCTGTGTGGATTGCAATACATTTTTTCCAAAAAAAAACTTACGTATTAGGGTGGGTATTCAAAATAATATGGTTGGATTAAAGCACAAAAATTTGTGGGGATATCGATAGATATGGCTTTTTTAGACTGAGTTTCGACAATATTTAGAGTATCATTTAAGCGAATATTTTCGAACTTTTGTGGGGAGGTATCGGGAGATCCACTGCTTCCAGCTTCGAATTTCATATAATATTCGAAGAAATATTACAATATACAAAGTGTGGACGATATTCGTATTCGGTTCGAGCTCTTCAGTCACTACATATGGTGCCATAGGGGGTTTTTACAACTTTCGGGCTTTTCTCTCAAAAAGTATGGACTTGCCCTTGAAAAAACTTTTACTTCGTAATTGAGGCAGCGAATGCAAGTTCCTTCAACAAAAATCACAGTGATCCGAGAGCAGGTCTTAAAGTGAATTTATCCAAAAATGTGTGTGGGAGGTACCCGACGGAGTGGACAAATATAGTCCATATTCGAACCTGGTAGATATATTAGGATGTGTAAAGTATGGACCAAATCTGTCATTCCCATCAAGAGTTATCGTACGCGCAATTTTTCCGAACATTTTTGAACTTTTGTGGGGGAGGTACCTGAAGGAGTGGACTGATATGGCTTATCTTCGAACTTAAACTTACGAAGACCACATTTTGGACCGAAACGGCGGATCGGTTGATCTGTTCGAGACTTATCGTATGCACCCGTTAGGCCGACAGACAGGGTTCAATACCATTATTTGATTGTATCAATTTTTGATTGTATCAAAGGCTGTAGTGCTATTCTCTAACTCATTTTTTGAGTTACTGACAAAAATTGGTAAAATTAAAACGCAAAATTATGAACGATAAGTTCAAATAAAAACAAGTAAGCCAAGGCTATAATCGGACGGGTCCGACCATGTGATACCCTACACCTTTACCCCTAGGAATTAGCTTTCCACAAATCAAAATTTCTTTATGGAACAAATAAGCTTGTAAGAAATAACTTTGTGGATTCTGGTACCGTATCACACCAAGCTTAAATAATAATATAATTGTTTCATTAACATCCCAGAAGGGAAAAGGGAGACTTCTCTTATATCATTGAGTGAGTGTACCCCGATTCATATTCGCTCAATAATATGGGACCCACAGCTTATCTCCGAGTCCGAATGGCGTGTCCTAAGACACCACTGGTAGAGAAGTTTTACATGGGTCAAATACTCAGAAAATATCGCCAAAGTTACTGAAGGGTATTTTGCCACCTTTACAATTTTGATGTTGCCTGGCTGGGGATTCATTTTGAAAAAAGGTGGCAAAGCGACCCATGCTGCAATGTATGTATACAAATCCAATTAGACAATCAATACGATACCCTGCGTTTACAAATGACTTCATGTATTGATTGTCAAAATCCCACAACTTGCCTGTGTGACGTAGGCGTCCCGACAACTGCAAAAACAGTTGTAACATTTTGAATGAAAATCATCGATTTATTTTTGTTTTCCGTTCTCATATTTTGTTTTTGTTCATGTTCTTTTGTTTTCAACACATTTCAATTATTATCTCACTTATTTTTACAAAAATGCCAAAAATTTGTCTTCCTTACTGTCTGTGAAAAAATGATGGACAGCTGGCAGACAAACGATAAATGTATGTATGTGTTAGTAAATCAGGGTTGTATTTAAAGACAAACTGTCTGGTGTAAACGCCTAGTTAGGGTACCATGTGATTTGCAAAAATGCAAAAACTGGGAATGTAACTACTTCCCACTGTTATGGACTTTTAACTACATCCCACTTTAAATAAAACTTGTTGTTTTTTACAAATGTAAAAACAACAAAACCCGAGATTAACAAAAAAATATTTTTTTATTTTTCATACAAAATTAATTGTCCATTTCACCCGCTAAGTAATATCAGATCATCATCCAAATTTATACGCCCCTTCTCCGACCTAAACTCTTACCTCATGCAAAATTTCGTGATTATTGAGCAATAATTGCGACCTCTGGCGTGTTTATGGTTAAACTACAGACAAAAAAACTGGGTATATTAGGCTGTAATATGCTGTTTATTTTAGAGCTTTTTGCAGGGTTAACCTTCTTTATGAGGATTTGTTTGAAATATAAGCAATGCAATTGACATTTAAACCCCAGTCGGTTTGTTAAATCCGGTTATATATAAACGGGGTATAACTTTGTTATCTTATCATGTACAATTGACATCAATAGAGAGGTCAAGCGTTCCTTTTCCAAGTATAGCTTACTTGCCCGGAATGTCGCTTCCCGGAATTAAGATATAAGCAGTATATTACTAATTTTCACAATTTGCACACAAAAGTTGTGGTCCATTTAACCCTCTAAATATTATCTGATCTCCATCTCAAATTACACGCTTCTTCTTTGTCATATACTCCTACCTTATTTAAAATTTCGAGGCGATCGGACTATTATTGCGACCTACAGAGCAGCTACAAAATCGGATAAAAATTATGTTTTTGGTCAATTTCACCCGCTAAATATTTCACAATCATCACCAATAAAAATATGGATCTATTCTGGCCTGATCCCGATCCCCATACAATATTTAGTGACGATCGGTCTATAATTGCGGCCTGGAGTTTGATTGCAATTTATAATGGACAGACAGACGGGCGGAGGGACGGACGGACGGACACACATCTCAAAATCGCTTTATCTTGTCGAGATATGAAGATTGGGGGTCTCCGACGAATATTTCGCGGTGTTACATGAATTTTTACCAAAACAAACTTAAAATACCCTTTTCTACGTAGTGGTGTAGGGTATAATGACAACATTCTTGCTATCGGTAGAACTTTACGACTGCTTTTTATTCGTCGCTAACCTTACGAAAAACATCGGTAATTACCGAAATTATAAACATTTCAATTTTACCGACAATTGCCTTTAACTCAAAAAATGGGTTAAAGAATCGCACTACTGAGGGTATAACAATTTAAGGATTTGTGGGAGAGGATACCCCAAGGAGTTAACCCATATGTTATTATTTTATTTACTTTCGAATTTAATTTAATGTCGTAAAAAAACATTACACTGTGAAAAATCTAATGAACATTAGTTACATTCTCCAAGAGTTTTTGTGCACAACAGCCAGACCTAAGGCTAAATCGATTGCAAATTGTCTGAGACGGATTTGACATATTGCTGAAGGAACATAAACAAAATATAAAATGTTCACTGGGTAAATATTTAAGAGAAATATATTTCAAAAGCTTTAAAATTTCAAGATGTAAGATAAATACCAAAAGCTTCTTCTAACAGAAATTTTGTACTAAAATGTCAAAGAGTTTACAGAATTTTGCAGAAATAGAAAAATAAAAACAAAGAGCAACAGGTAAAATCTACCCAGCTGTTCCATCTTTACGAAGCTTTAACATCCTCCATTTAAGCACAACATATGTTTTCAATGTTAAAGCTTAATTTGGAGGACTTTCAGTTTAATTTATTCTCTGAAATAGTGTAAATGTGTGAGTGAAAATGGGAGAACATTGTAATAAAAACCATCGACCGAAAAACGTATGTTTCGCTTTGTTTACATTTTTATTGTTTCCTTTATTAAGTTCTCTGAGCGTATGTATGCTTGAGAGAAAAACTTTGTAAATTTGTTATAATATTTTCCACCCCCGCCATGTAAGTGTGAGACTCTATGCAAAGCTGCGAGTTGGATTTTTCTCAATGAATATGAATATTTGATTTATCCTTGTGTGTAGTTGTTGTAAATGTCGTTGTTAATGAAATTCAACACCGCTGGCAATAATTCAACTAAAATAGAAATGCTGCCGTTAAGATTTACTTTGTTTTATTTTAACAATATTGAGAGAGTTTGGATAAATTGCGGCGAATTTTGAGAGAGTACATATGGTCCTACGTTAAGGTGTTTTGAAAAGAATATGGTGTTGGCATTGTGATAACATTTAGTAGTAGGCAGTAAGTCAGCGAGGACAGTCAACATCTAGAACAAGTAACGGAGATAGCTCATTCGTTGTGCTTTATATTTTTATATAGACCCAAAATTTCGTAAAAATATACGTGTTATTTATAAACAATATATCTATAGTTTATGTCTGTATGTCCGATTTCAATGAAATTGGAAATGCGTTACGGAATTTGGTCTAAAAATTAATTTTCCAAATTATATTGAAATCGGTTCAGATTTGGATATAACTCCCATATATATTTTTGGCTATGGAAATTAATTTATCAAATTATATTCAAACCGGGGGAATCATTAATGGGGTAATAATTATCAATACATGTTGGAGTTATCCTAAGAGTATTTTAAGGTGGAACAAGTAAGAAAAGCGTTAAATTCGGCCGAGCCGAAATTTTATACCCTCCACCACGAACTGTATTGAAGTGAATTCCAACAAGAAAAAAAGTCAGTCGGCTTTGCCGACAGATATATACCCTCAGGCAATGTGAAGTGAAACTTTCACCTACGGGCAGATCGAATGTATTTAAGCTCACTTCAGAAATTTGTGGCCCTTTTTGGACATTTCAACTTGCCGAAAAAATTGTGGATTAGGAATTAACTGCACTAAGACACAAATGTTGAACCTTTGTGGGGGAGGTACCTTTAGGAAGGACTGATATGGGCTATTTTAGAAGTTAAACTAAATTTTGACAAAATATTAGGGGAACCAAAGTTTGGACCAAATTGGTTGCCCCATTCAAGTGATATCGTCCTAGAATTTTAGTGACATTTTAAATATTGTGGAGAAGTACCGGAAGTTGTGGACCGGCATTGCCCCATGAAACTAAGTTTGGATATAATATGACGAAGACCAAATGTTGGACCAAATCGGTTTAAAAGTTCGAGAATTATCGTGCTCTCCGACAGCCATATATGGTGAAAAAAACTTTTACCGTCGTAATGGAGGTAGCGAATGCAAATCGCTTCAATAAAAATCAATGTGATTCGAGAGCAGGTCTTAAAGTGAACTTATCCCAAATTGTGTGTGAGAGGTACCAGAAGGAGTAGACAAATATAGTCCATATTCGAACCTGATCTATATCTGGTAGATATATTACATCGGTCACTCCCTTCAAGAGTTATCGTGCGCACAATTTTTCCGAACATTTTTGAACTTTTGTGGGGGAGGTACCTGAAGGAGTGGACCGATATGGATTATCTTCGAATTTAAACTATGTTTGGACAAAATATTACGAAGGCCAAATTGTGGACCGAATCGGCAGATCCGTTCGAGAGTTATCTTGGGCTTTTTGCTTTTCTCAGGAAGTATGGACTTGCCCCTGATGAAACTTGTACCGTCGTATGGGGGGCAATGAATACAAGTTGTTGCAACCAAAATCAAAGCGATTCGAGAGGAGGTCATAATCTGAACTTATCCGACATTTTGTGTGGGAGGTAGCCGAAGGAGTAGACCGATTGAGTCCATTCTGGAACCTCATCTAAGTTCAGTAGAAATTTCACGATGTGCAAAGTATGGATCACATCGGTTACTTCCTTCCAGAGTCATCGTGCGCTCAAATTTTCCGAACATTTTCGAACTTTGGTGGGAGAGGTACCGGAAGGAGTGGACCGATATAGCCCATCTTCGAACTTAAACTAAGTTTGGACCAAATATTACGAAAGCCAAATTTTGGATCGAATCCGTTGATCCGTTCAAGAGTTATCGTGCGCTCCAGCCAGACAGACAGACAGACGGACGGACATTGCTCAATCGACTCCAAATTGTCTGACACACATTTCGTCCAAACATACATGGGGTCTAAAATCATTATTTCGATGAGGCACATTTTGCCCGTATGCCCGTAGCATAAATGCTGAGGGTATGAAAATTCTCAAAATTGGGAGTTAACGGCCCAAGGGGGGCTATATGAGGGCGTGGACCTATACCGACTTATTTCAGGTGGAAAGTTGTATACCCTTAACGAAGACTAACTACCAAATTTCAGTCATTTCGGTGGGATATTGAGGTCACAATCTTCAAAATACCGAAAATCAGGAGGTACCGTTCTATGGGGGCGATACTAAAGCGTGGACCTGTACCAACAAGTTTCTGGGAGAAAGTTTTATACTCACAACGAAGATTAAATACCAAATATCAGCCATGTCTGGGGAATATTGAGGTCACAATCTTCAAAATACCTAAAATTTGGAGGAACCGTTCTATGGGGGCTATATGAGGGCGTAGACCTATACCTAAAAATTTCTGAGAGAATGTTTTTTACCCCCAACGAAGACTAAATACCAAATATCAGCAATTTCTGGGGAATATTGAGGCCTTAACCTTCAAAACCCCGAAAATCGGGAGGTATCGTCCTATGGGGACTATATCAAAACGTGGACCTATGTAAAAATTGTATGGTAGAAATGTTTCGTAGCCTCTGGAAACACAAAATTCAAAGTTACAACCGATTCTGTGGTCAAATGGGACTAATACATGTAAAATATCATAAAGTGACGCGTACTATATACGGGGCGTTATATGAGGGCTATACCAAAACGTGGACCTATATAAACAAACTTTGGTAGAAATATGGGGGCTATATAAAGGCGTGGACCTATACCAACAAATTTCATATGGAAAGTTTAATACCCCAAATGAAGACCAAATACAGTCGAAATCGCTTATAACGTCGTCGTTTATAACGTCATATCGGTTGTAACGACGATATCCAAAAGTCCCAAATCTCTCGGGCCCTTTATAGCCCTATCGCTTATAACGATATATCGGTTATAGCGACAAATTCCGTCGGTCCCTTGACCGACGTTATAAGCGATTTCGACTGTACCAAATTTCAGCCATTTCGGTGGATTAATGTGGCCACAACCTTCAAAATACCGAAAATCTGGAGGAATTGTTCTATGGGTGCTGGGAATGGTTCTATGAGGTCGTAGACCTAAACCTTCAAATTTCTGGGGGAAAGTTTTATACCCCCAACGAAGACTAAATACCAAATTTTAGCAATTTCGGTGTGATAATGAGACTAAAACCTTCAAAATACCGAAAATACCGGGAGGTATCGTCCTATGGGGGACTATATCAAAACGTGGACCTATGTAAAAATTTTATGATAGATATGTTTCTTAGCCTCTGGAATCACAAAATTCAAAGTTACAACCGATTCTGTGGTCAAATGGGACTAATACATGTAAATTATCATAAAGTGACGCGTACTATATACGGGCCGTTATATGAGGGCTATACCAAAACGTGGACCTATATAAACAAACCTTGGTAGAAATATTTTTTTAGCCTCTGAAAACACAAAATACCAAATTACAACCAATTCGGTGGTCAAATGGGACAAATATCTTAAAAATTCCTTAAAACGACGACGCGTCACGCGTCATTTTGTATGGGGTCAATACGAAAGCGTTGACCTACATAGCCCGCTTTCAATGCCAAAAGTCCTACGTACATATAATAGATTTTACCAAAATTTCATCCACCTAGTAAGTTTGTAAGTAAGTAAGTTTGTGGGGTCTACAAAAAACTAAATATCCCCCCATCTTATGGTGGAGGGTATTAAAATACTCCCATGAATAAAATAAATTACAACTACCCTCCAACCTATGGTACTCAAACTTAGTGTTATTCCTAGCTCAATCTTCTTTAAAGGGGAGAGTAGACTCAAATAGATCTTCATCCAATCTGTCGAAATTAAGAGAGCATAAGACTTAAGAGGAGTGTTACCTACTACAACATACAAAAATACCATAACATCCCTGCAAACCATTGGAAGATTGTTGGACGATTTTTCGACCAGAGTTTTCTTCAACGCTTCTTTTAGCGAATTTTTATATAAAATTCACCCATGCGAGTAATTTGCCATTCGTAGACGATTCTCAAAAATTATTGTTTATAATCAATCGCTACGACAAATTACCTGTTATGCTTCTCGGGGATCTTTCCGCGAAGTTGTGTTATGTTCCGCTATTGTTAGAGCAGGCGAATAATATATTATTCTTCCGAACCTTGATCACGGGATTGTTACTAAAATTTTTGATTTGGCTGCTTATAATTCTCATATACACATTCTGCATAACTTTGGTATAAATGGCACGTATTATATTATGAATATTGACAAACATAGTACATGTCTGGGTTTTGCCAAGTGAAATTAAGAAATTGCCCGAGAACCAGTACAAACCACTACAAAATTAAGGAATAATTAAAAATTATAAAAAAATCAGAAAAAAAGTATAAAAATCAAAGACAACAAATGAAAGAAACAAAAAACAAAAAAGAATGAAAAATAAATTTCTTTTAATTTTTTGTTTATATTTTCTTCTTCTTAAGATCTTCCAAATGATTCGTCAGCGAATCTTGGTCGCGATTCGCATTCCATAAACACTTAGTTTAGGTTGGTGTTGCGCGGAAGATTTTTAGGCGATATCGCCAGCGAAAAATTATTCGCCCAGGAAAATCGCGTATTATTCTTAGGCGATAGAAATGGTTTGCAGGGACTGAACGCGTAGAGAATATTATTATTTATAAATATTGGTGATATGAAGCTATATTTATAAATAAAAAAAATATTTAAAAATGCTAACATTTAAAGTTAATATAATTATCGTCATTCCTTTATAATTTATTTTAGTCGGGGTAGCGAAACGCACCGGGTTCAGCTAGTTGCGATATAAATCTGAATTTAAAACAAAAACAACAAAATATATATATTTGTAGATCTCCAAATAATATTGTCCAAAAAGTTTAAGATTGCGATTTCAATCATTTTATTGTATTTAATTCGTTCTGAAAATTATAAGTGTACACGATTTCTTTTAAAACGTTTTTCTTTTATACGTGAATAGTCTCTAAAAGATCAAAGGGTTTGGATAAAATCTACCAGATAATGTTTCTATGTCAAATTTTCCATTAGGCTTTTAAATAGCATCAAACACACACACACACACACATCCACTCAATGTCATGAACGAACGAAACATAATCTTGTTTAACGAATTGTATACATTTGTCAAAGTTTCGGCAGAGATGTGGGTGTGTTGCTCTATTTCCAATCGCAAACTATCAAACATTTTATTTATATGTTGGAAATAGCATCCGTTCGGTCACCCCCAAAATAAATCAATAGTTTCCTATGAGCAAACTGATTTTAAGTAGATATTAAATGGTTATCAAATTAGTTCTAATCATTTATATCAAGGATAAGTTAACCGTTTTCATTCATTTGAGTTTGTTGTTTGGTTGGAAATTACAAAAACGGAAATACTGAAGAGGGGGGCGGGGCATTTGTTATAAATCGTAGAGAAGACGTGATGTTAATGAATACATGACCTATGTCTTTTTACACTACTTCTCCAATCCGGAAAACTATATTCCAATATACATACCATATCATTCTCATAACATGACCTGATCAAAAATCGACGACGATTTTTAACAATCTCATAAATCTTCCGCGAATGGAAACAAGACTTTGGTAGTACAAAAACAAGACTTTGGTAGTAATTCGAAGGAATTTTTATTCGAATCGTCTGACATAAACTGGCCATAAGAATTTCACCTATGGACAAATCGAATGCCGAAATCCTTTTTTTCCAAAAATTATTTATATCGAGGTAAGTATGAACTAAGGAGCACCGTGGTGTAGTAGTAACAACGTCCGCCTTGCACTCAGAAAGTCTGTTGTTCAAACCCTGAATATTTTCAGCGGTGGCAAATTCCCTCAGTGTAATGTTGAAGATATTTCCTGGCTATTTCAATCATGAAAAACTTCTGTCATTGAGCTAATATGAATCGGGGTGCACTCATTGATATGAGAGAAGTATCCCTTGTATATTCGGGGGTGTTGTGGGAACATAAGTATGTATGTAAGTATGAATTGTCGTAAACAATATGAGACATGTTGGAACTTTTGGGGTCTTTATTTTGACAATTGTGGACGTTGTTTTGTCCATAAACACGAATTTCTGCTTATTCAGTTTAATGTTTGGCTAACATCAAAATGTTGCCCAATTTACTGCTAAATCCGATGGAAAATGTGGTTGATAGAAAACTCAAAATGGTCAAGTTACAGCTGATTTGAAACTGTGGTTAAAATCTTCAAATTAAAAAGTACGGACTTGCCCCGAAAAAAATCAACGCTGTAAAAACGATTCAAAACGATTGAACGCCTGTCTTTGAACTGCAGTTTTGAGATAATATCGGGCCGATATACCCATTCTTCGAACTCACTTTAATTTTAAGAGAAATATTACGGTGTTAAGAGGTCGAAGCAATGTCACAGTTATCGTGTTATTTGGTCAACGTATTATTTTTTACACATTTACGAAGCAAATCGTGGCTATCAACATTGTTCCACAACATCCCGTACGGGACAAGGGAGACTTCTCTCATATCAATGAGTGCACCCCGATTCATATTTAGCTCAATGATATGGGACCTACTGTTTATCGCCGAGTCCGAACAGCGTGTGCCACTTGTGGAGAAGTTTTTCAAGGCTGAAATACTCAGGAAAGGTCGCCAACATTACTGAGGGGTATTTTGCCACCGTTGAAAAATGTTTGATGTTGCCTGACCGGGGAATCGAACCCCCGACCTTCTGCGTGCAAGGCGCACGCCCGCCTTGCACGCCATTGCACCACGGTGGCTATCAAGCAACCTTTAAATCACACTAAGAAAATCGTCTCCAAACTGTCTGAAAAATATTTCGTACGAACATACTTGAGGTCTAAAACATTATTTCGTTAGCCTATAAGTAAAGGCTAATGGTATTCGACGTCTTTTGTACAGAATCTGAAGTCTCCGAGGTAGACTGTACAGTAAAATATGAATTCTGAGGTATTCCTTATAGTAACATTAAAAGTCTCTAATTTAATCCATATATTTACAGTTTAAGGTCTGCGAGGGCTTCTGTATAGAAGGAATATGAGTTCGTATGTATAGTAATATAAGTCCTCTGATTTATTCTGTATGGTAACAGAATAAATGATGGCATCTGAGGTCTTCTGTATAGTAACAGAACGCCTTTGAGTTTTTCTTTATAGTAACAGAACGACGGTGAAGTCTTCTGTTTAGAAACAGAAGACCTCCGTAGTCTTTTGTATAGAAACAGAAGGCCTCTGAGGTATATTTAATGAAGGCCACTGATGTCTTCTGATAGTAAAATATGGTGTCCGAAGTATAGAAACAGAAGTTTTCTAAAGTCTTCTGAAGGCATCTGAAGTCTTCTGTATAGTAACAGAAGGCCTCTGAAGTCTTCTGCATAGAAACATAATGCCTCTGAAGTCTTCTGTGTAGTAAATGAAGGCCTCTGAGACATTCTATATAGAAACAGAAGGCCTCTGAAATCTTCTGTATAGTAAAAGAAGGCCACTGAAGTTTTCTTTAGAGTAAATGAAGGCCACTGAGATCTTCTCTATAGTAACAGAAGGACTCTGAGATCTTCTTTATAGTAACAAAAGGCCAGAACAGAAGACTTCAGATTCTGTATAGAAACAGAAGGCCTCTGAAATCTTCTGTGTGGGTAATGAAGACCTCTGAGGTCTTCTGATGGTAAAAGAAAGTCTCCGAAGTCTTCCGTATAGAAACGGAAGGCATCTACAGTCTTATGTATAGAAACATAAGTCCTCTGATGACTACTGTATTGTAACAGAAGGTCGCTGAGGTCTTCTGTTTATTAAGAGAGGGCTTCTGAAGTATTCTGTATATTAACATAAAACATTTGAGATCTTCACTATACAAACAGAAGGCCTTTGAGGTCTTTTCTATATTAACAGAAGACATTTAGGTCTTCTGTATATTAACATAAGTCCTTTAAGGTCTTCACTATATTAACAGAAGGCTGTTGAGATCTGCTGCGTATCAACAGAAGGTCTCTGAGTACTTCTGTACAGAAACACAAGGTCTCTGATGTTTTAACAGAAGTCCTATGAAGTCTTCTGTATACTTATAGAAGACCACTGAGGTGTTATGCAGAGTAACCGAAGGCCTCTGGTGACTTCTGTATAGTAACATATGCCCCTAAAGCCTTCTGCATAGAAACAGAAGATCTATGAGGACTTTTTTATATTAGCGGAAAGACTCTCATCATAGACAATTTATCGTATAGACAAAGAAATACTCATGTTATGTGCTGTCAACCGAATCAAACAGAAAGACTCAAAATTGTTCGAAGGCGATTTTTGAGGAAAATGGAAAGATTTTCTTCTAAAGTTCTATCTGAGGATGAGATTTCGTCAAAAACTAACCCCATACATTCTCTGTTGGAATAACATTTTTATAAAATCGTGTTTATTGGCATTTTAATTGAGTTTTTCTGTCAACAAACTCAATGTTAATAACATTGTCTATACAATTCATTTGTCTATGTAATAGAAGGACTCCCAGTTCTTCTATATATTAACAGAAGGCCTCTCAGCTCTTCGGTATATTAACAGAAGGTTTTTTAGGATTTCTGTATGGTAACAGAAAGCTTCTGAGTTTTTCTGTATAGTCACAGATGGCCTTTGTGGTCTTCCAGTGTAGTAACAGAAGGACTTTGATGCCAACTCACTTACAGGCTAATGTAACGCAGTTTTCTCGTCGACTGGGGTAATTTCAGTCGCGTCCAGGGTCTCCATATGGACCCACTAAACCTTACGAAATTAAAAAAACTAGTATCCCCAATAGAGGATTTATTGATTAAATACTAATACTAATTTACAATCTACTTCTGTTTAAATGTGATAAGAATGAATTCAATTGGTATATATTTGTACTTTGGCGTAAGGATTATGTAGACTTGCTGGTGTTTAGCAGTTGAGGAGCTCGTGTTGAATTAGCGGGTTCTTCTTCGAGGGAAACGGTGTTGTTTGTGTTCGAGTGTGAATGATCGGGAATACGATGTATTCGGTGTTCAACTGCAGATTATCAGGAAGATGATGAATTCAGTGTTCGGCTGCAGATGATTGGGAAGACAATGAATTCGATGATCGGTTGCAGATTATCGGGAATGCGATGTTTTCGGTGGGTTCGGCGTTCGGCTGTTGATGTTCGGGAACACGATGGGTTCGACGTTGGTCTGTTGATGTTCGGGAACACGATGAGTTTGGCAGTCGGCTGTTGATGTTCGGGATTACGATGGGTGCTGACCCGAAGGCCCAGTGGAACAGCTGACCGAAGGCCCTGTGGAACTGCTGACACGAATCCCTGTGTATGTATTGTATTGCACCGAAGTGTAAGTTGGCGGATTTAGAACAGTCTTTTGTTCCAACCCGCGTAGCTAACTCCCTGCAGTAGTAAGCACGCCATCAACATCTAACTCTGAAATATTTGAGTGACTCGAGATATGGGTTAAATGAGAATTACTTGTTGTTGGCAATGACAATGAATGTTGTGATGTTGCACTGAAATGCAAATCTCCCTTGTCTCTGCGAGTGAATAGTAGTGACGTAGTGTAGGTTTGCTATTGAATGGCTGGTTCTGTATGGTAAGTGTAGTAGTTGTTGTAGTATTATGTACGTGGACAATTTGTCACGTTACACTAAGTTATATTACAAACTACTCTAGTCTATTTGGTGAACTGGAAACAGAAGCCTCTGTTTAAAACCGAAGAAGGAAATATTTTTGGTGTAAAAGCAGCCGAAGTCTATTTATGAAACAGGAGGAAAACCGCTGTGAGGGACAGGAAACCGAAAATATGGTAATGTGTCGATATAGTCGCCACAATGGGAAGGCTTCCACAATTTATAAACCCAGCGTAAAACCCAGGAGCACTTTGGCGGACTGCAAGCTGCAGGATATCCAAAACACTGAAGGGTCTAGTGTTATGAAGTGCATGAGCAAAACCTTCAGTACTCTGAATATTGGGAAAATCAGCGCAGTCTCGATAGCGAGAGTATTGTGTTTCTGGCTTAAAAAACATTTAAGGTAAGCCATAGTGATGCTGAAATGTCCTTTCAGTGTACGAGTTGCAGTGATTTATGAGTGGCATTTGTCACGTTGGAATGTGCGTTCTTTTCGAAAGTTTGAACGTCTAACATACTAAAAGAATGTCTTCCTTCTATAATAGCAGGTCATGGTTACCATAACATGAACCGTTTTATCTTCAAACCGCTCAGAGTGAATAAAGCTAACAGGACGATTTGTGTTGCAAAACATCACTTGTTTCAGTCTTGATTAAACCTATTTTGGTAATGTTGACAAGCATGTTCTGAGTATTTCATACATGTGGAACTTCATACCATTTTCTACACAAACTCGGTAAAAAGACGGAGGTCCCATCGCAGAGATATACAAATAAAATTGCTCTCAGTCTTTCACACGAGAATAATATGCCATTGTACTATCATTCTGTTCATGAGAATTTTTTTTCTTGCAAAAAATACCTCACTCTTAGCTACCACCATGATTATTTTGTTAAAATAAAAGCTCTTTCGAGATAAAAGTATTGAGTCCCATCGAATAACCTTCAATGTCAATTTGCATTTCCAACACATTTATCATGTTTGGAAGGCATCAAAATAATACTGTTTCCCTTTTTTTTACTTTGATAGCCAACACATTGAGTTGTGTGGTAAATCAAAGCTGACAAACACAAATCAAAAGAGGAAGCAACAACAACCGGATGTTATCACCCCTATCGTCATTGAACGACAACATCATTGGCACCAACGCTATCACCACCACAATTTCCCTTCTTTAATGAATGCAAATATTTGCAAATCCATAGACTTGAGAGCAGTAAAATTCTACAGAAAGTGTGTTAAGAGGGCATTGACTATCGCATGATGTTGGTTGGCATTAAAATTCAGGAATTTTTCCTTGGTGTACGCATTTTCTTAGACGTTATAGTTATTTGGAAAAAAAGGCTACGCGCTTGTTGGAAAGAGGATTGAGTTTACTGAGGTAAAGTCGAAGAAGATTTCACAGATTTTTTTGAAATGTTTAATGGAGCATCGAAGATTAAAGTATTTTGTTACCGATATCAAGATTTCCTGGTCCTGAAATTTCTGATATGTTTGCTTAAAGCCTTCAAAAGCGAAATATAATTCACCAAAGGTACAGACCAATTAGTCTTTCTTCCTTTCTTTAAAAAACGCTGGAAAGGTTACTGGATCTTTAAATTAGAACACAACTTAATCTCAATAACATCAGCAAATCACAACATGCCTACACTAAATGCAAATCAGTGGCGACTGCCCTGCATGAGGTGTTCGGACACGTTGAGAAGCATATGGAAAATTCAGGCTTCACGCTGGCCACCTTTCTCGATATAGACGGAGCTTTTAATAATGTGAAACTTTAATCAATCCACAATGCTCTCAGCTACACAAGTATTTCCTCTATCCTTGTGGAATGGATTGATGAGATGCTGAAAAGTAGACTCATCAACTCATGCATAGGAGATAGTTCCGTGAGGAAATCTGTTAACAGAGACACTCCGCAGGGAGGAGTTCTCTCACCTGTGCTATGGCTTCTGGTAATAAATGAAATACTTGTGTGTTTTGACCGGCTGAAAATTAAGGTGGTTGCCTATGCTGATGATGTGGTCGTGCTAATAAGTGGTAAATTCTTGCGAACCCTGTCTGAGCTCATGCAAAGAGCCGTAGTACAACTTGCAAGCTGGGCCCAGAACGACGGTCTGGGAGTAAATCCAAAAAACAGGGCTTGTATTATTCACTAAGAAACGCAAAATTCCCAATTTCGAGCCTCCAGCCCTGGACGGGGTGGCCCTGAAACTTTCTACGGAAGTAAAATACCTCGGCACTATTCTGGACCATTGCTTGGCGTGGAAAAGAAATGTAGAGGAGCGAACGAAGAAAGGACTCATGGCACTCTACTCCTGTAAGAACTCCATTGGGAAAAACTGGGGATTGAGACCACAAATCACACACTGGCTGTATGTAACCGTGGTCCTGCCCATACTTACCTATGGTGGACTGGTCTGGTGGAAAGCTCTTGGGAACAAAGCCTTACTCTCCAAATTATCAAGTGTACAAAGAACCGAGTCAGTGCTGATTACCGGATCGATTAAAAGCACTCCTAAAGCTGCTTTAAACGTCATCCTGGATTTCCAACATTTGGATATTCTAATCCAGTTTCAGGCGGCGTGAACTGCTTTTAGACTCCGGGATTCAGGGTGTTGGCGTGGTTCACACTTTGGACACTCGAATGTCCTAAAACAATTTGTTGTTGTTGTAACAGTGTTTTTATTATATTTATATGCTCGTTCCTCTGTTCAGTCTGGCTCTGGTTCTATCTCCAGTTCCAGAAAAATGGCTGCTTCGATGGGATGTAGCCACAGATCCACTGGAGTTAGATGGGTAGGTTGGGCAGTTAAAAAAGTGTTGTGTGTCGTGCGGGCCCATGCCGTATACTGGGCATATGTCTTGCACGGCGCGATCGATTTCCGCCCAATACGAATTTAGGCGACTACAATATCCCGACCTTAGTTGAGCCAAAACTACTCTGGTTTGTCGTGGCAGCTGACGCTCCTCAGCTGCGATAGATGGATGATGTACTCCGAGTACTTTATTCACACTATAATTGCTTAAGGCCTTGGCAACTGCGCCCGTGTGAATGCTATTCAATCCTGCTTGATATGCTTGTTGATCTCCTGTATCGTTGGACCTCTCCCTCTAGAGCATGGATATCCTTCCTGATCTCCCTGAATGGGCCGGGCCTACCCACAAGATGGTGATTTGGATGGCTCACACGATAACATCCAAGCAGGTACTGCAACGAAAGCATCTCATTGTGTTGCTTTACAGGAAGAATTTTTGCCTCCTCATGTAGATGGTCCACTGAAGATTTGAGGAGGCACCCTGTCGCTGTTCTCAGGGCGGCATTCTGGCAAGTTTGAATCTTTTTCCAGTTCGGGGACCAGACTGGAGCCGCATAGCTTACCACAAACCGACCTATCGCGTTATACGTGGCCAACAAGGTTTCTTTATCTGCCGGCCAGGGACTTGAGGAACTTGTTCCTACTTTTCAACTTGTCGCAGATAGCTGTGGCGTGTGCGCACGACGTGAATGTAGTGTCGAATGTGATCCCTAAAATTTTAGGGCAGTTTGTGGTCGGAATTCTGCTACCGTCGATCACGACATTCAACTCACGTCCAAACTGCGCTGTCCATGTGGTGAACAGAGGGGCTGTAGATTTTGTGGCGGAAATCTGCATATTCCTCGAATGGAAAAAGGTGGTAAGATCGGTTAAATAGTTGTTCAGTCTCTCACAGATGTCATCAGGATAAGTACCCGACGACAGGATCGTGCAATCATCCGCATACGTCACGATCCCAATGCCGTCTGGAGGGGGTGGAATACAGGAGAGGTAGAGATTAAACAGTTCCGGAGATATCACCCCGCCTTGGGGAACCCCCTATTTCACTCTACGGGGTTTGGACTTCTTATTCCTGAATTCCACGTACGACTGGCGTCCACACATATAGTTGACTATCCAACGTTTCAAGCTTGGCCGGAGGGTTGTCTGCTCAATGACTTCAAACAGCGTGGAGTGCCTGACTGTATCAAAGGCTTTTGATAAGTCAAGCGCCACCATCACTGTTCTATCGCACAGACATATTTAGTAATGGCGTGCAGCGCTGTTGTCGTGCTGTGCTGCTTACGGAACCCATGCTGATGATCGGCAACTTGATAGCTATTTCTGATACTGGGGAGGAGCAAGGCCTCAAGTGTCTTTGCTACGGGCGACAAAAGCGAAATCGGTCTGTACGATTCACCTTTGCTGGCATCTTTGCCTGGCTTCCGCAGTGGGACCACCCTGCCCATTTTCCAGACTTCGGGAACAACGAGGGTGGCTAGCGACAAGTTGAAGACTTTGGTGAGATACTCGACTCCCGGCTCATCCAGCTGCTTCAACATTACCATGGAGATTCCATCAGGGCCCAACGCTTTGGATGATTTAGCGTTCCTGATGGCATTGGCAACATCATCCATTGTAAATTGTGGTGGTTCATCCTCGGCAGGAAGAGATCTGATGCGACGTAATACTCTTCTCGTCACCCTGTCACTCTCGGGATGCTCGGGTCAGTCAACGTAACGTCGCCAAACGTGACTGAGGTCCTATCTTCCCTTCTTCCAGGGTTCGAGAGTGACTTAACCGTTGCCTACAATTCACCTATACCGGCTCCAATGTTGCAGCTCTTCAGATGATTTAACCATTTGTTCCGCTTATGCTCGCCGACCAGCCTGTTAACTTCCAGTGTCAGCTCCCTGACTCTGGGGTCATTGGGGTTGATACGACGAAGCTCATCACGGTCATTTGCTCGTCGCCTCTGCTGGGAAATTTGGTCTTACTTCGGGTATTCGACCAGGAGGGATGGGGCGTCCTCATTGACCGTGCACAACGTAGATCTGTCAATCTGCTCAGCCAGCGCTGTACCTCTCTGGTCGTTTCCGAGGGCCGAATGCCACATCTCACGATTAAAGTCCCCCAGGACCAGACGATTATGACCTTCCAAAAGCGGGCTAATATTAGTCACGTAATCTGAGATACAGCTATTTCTCGACGGGATGTATACGTTCAGCAACTCTATCTCGGCTGTTCCACACCTGACTGCTACCCCCATACATTCCATGTACGAATCATTGTTGTAAGCTACAGTTGTTGTTGAGCTTGGTTTCTTGCACCGCAGCGACCTTGATGTTCTTCCGACTCATGAAATCTACTATTTCCTCGATCTTACCTCGGAGTCCATTGCAATTAAATTGCAAAAGGGATGCATTCTCTAGGATTGGGACAACAACGGCTGGTGTTAAAGGCTGCGCGTGCGATTGTTGTTGACGACTCACTGGGGACTGTGTTCACGCAGCATGCAGCAACATAGTCCCTGTCGTAGTCCCTCACTTGGACAAGTCCAGAGCAACCCCTTAGATGCACCCACTCCTGACATCTATTGCATCTCACCGAAGGTTGGATGTTGGTGAAGATGCGGATGTGACAAACTGAGCACAGATATATTGGTCCTGGGTTTTCCTTCTTCCCGGCACGGACCAAAAGAATTCGGAGCAGGCATCCCGGGATATGCTGCTCCCAACACAGAAAAACGAAACAAATACAAACATATGTACACTAAGGTGGCAGCCGCTGGCCGGAACGATGATTTTGTGTTGTTCTGGGTCAATCCGGTACCCGATACCCAAGAACCCGCTGCCGTGGGATTGCTTTGTAGGTGTCCCTTGTTGCAAACAAGGAGATACAGAACACTAGGTAGATATGAAATAGACACTCTGGCCTTCCTGGGCATCAAACCTCTCATCTTTACATCTTCATTCTATCAGCACTGCACCATCAACTCATCATCTCTACCCCATCATCCTCATCTCACCATACCGCATCATTATCCTCCCATCTTCAAATCTTCACCTATAAGCTACACAGGATGAACACAATGGACCAAAGGTCTCCGAGTGAAGCAGTCACCTATACTACTAGATGGTTGCACATCCTTAAACCTAACCTAACCTAACAATTGAAGATTAAAGTATTTTATTGCCGATATCAAGATTTCCTGGTCCTGAAATTTCTGATATGTTTGTTTAAAGCATTTTTAATTTTTAAATTTTTTTCTGATTTTTTTTATAAAAATCCTAATTAAAATATATAAGTATTTATGTTGCTCTGATAATGTTCATAAACTTTTATTCGGCACAGATGGCATAAAGAATTATAGTTCTAAGAATTTCATTAGTATCTACAATCCGCAGACAAATTTAAAATTCTACAAAATTATCATAGCCCGAGACACAAAAAATTAAAATACACAGACAGCCGTCTAAGTCTTCTTTAAATATATATTTTTTAAACGTACTTACCACCACAGCATCTTAAAAATTACCTAAGGCTTGGCATTTCCTTCCTAGCTGTAAACAAACTCATCAAAACATACAATTCTTGTTTTTTATTTGCACAACATTATGAATATTTAAAGAAACTGAAATCAAATCAAGACGTCTAGAATTGCCTTAGGTCGAGAACACCAACAACAGCAGCAACAATGGACAATTGGGCGTTGGAACTAACAGTGGCTAAATTCTACTCATTGTATATGACTTTGTGAAGAGTAATTGCAGTAAACAAACTAACATTCCCTTGAGCATTATCATTTACATGACTGTTTACAACAGCATCAACAACAACATGGAAAATATGCTACTCAAATTATTGCAAAACAAATATTTATTTCTTTAGGAGTAATTAACTTTTAAGATTTCCATGAATGAAATGGTTTTTTTTATTTGAGGAAGGCTTTACCCTGGAAAATGTAGTACAGTGGGACGAAATCAATGTATTTTTAGTTACATGCTGCCAAAGCGGATCCTGGCAGCCTTGCAGGGATAAGCTAAAGGAGTACCAAAAAGCCAAAGCCAAAACAAAAAAGGAATCATGGATTGATTTTTGCGGTTCGTTAGAAAGCACCAAAGATACAGAAATGTCATGATTAACGTGGGTACCTACCTTCCGTTCTAACCACACCGTGTTCTCACAACACGGACTGGTTATAAAGCGACCAATCAGCGCCCCTTGCACCGTAGTGAAGTACCAATTGTATTCAAGTGTTTGGCCCTGTTCACAACATTGGTTTGGTGCGGAACCCATCTAAAATGTCTGTCTTTCTATGGTTCAGACAGCCGGTTGCAATACAACTCCACATTCAAGCCGAAGGCTCTATCCGCAATTTGGGTACAACCACAACCACCACTCTCACTTGTTTTCCTGGACATAGAAGGCGCCTTCACCAACGTTAGTACGGCAGCAATAAAACAAGCTCTAGATAACTTCGGCGTTGAACGTGGTAATACTCTTCTTTGGTTTGTTTCCGTCCGTGATAAGTGACATTATGAGCGGAGCCCTGAAATCACTAGATACTTGGGCCACTAGCTGTGGCCTGGGAGTGAACCCAGGGAAAACTGAGATGGTGCTCTTCACTACGAAGACCAAATATGCAATCCCCAATCTACACCTTTCAGATCACGCCAAGTATCTAGACGTCATCCTAGATTCAAAGCCGTCATTGAAACGTAACATGGAACATCGTGCTCACAAAAGACCAAAAGACCAGGACTCATCGTGGTCCCTATTTCATCTCAATTGAACACTGAGCTCCCCGTGGTGTCACCGAAGACAAGGACGAAAAATGCAAGGATATACAGTTAGTCAACTAAATTATTGCAAAACCAAAATTATTAAAAAATTTTAAATAAACCTTCGTTTTATTGGCATACATGAATATAAAGTGGCATGTGACCAGTGTAGTTTAAAGAGGTTTGGTCGCAAAAAGAACTCTATTTGTTAAGTGATTTTATACAACGCCCAGTGCGAATTATGGCCACCTTAGTGGAACTTTACTCATAACTTCTAATGTGAAGAACGTAGGTTACTAAAACTTTCCAAAAATGTTTCATATAGTTGAGGGTCTTACGTGGATAAATATGGGCAACATAGACCTGCGGTTTCCTATAGGCCCCACATATCGATGGTGACCGTTTTTACGTATTAGGTTCATTTTTCAACCGATTTTCCTGCAAATTGGTATATTGGGGTTTCAGTGGATGTAGAACATATGTAAAAAATATTGTCAATATCTTTTCGCGTATTGTTCGCCCCCATTGAGCGGTACCGGCCAATATAACATATTTTAAAGATTCCAAGCACATTTACCTGTCTATTTGTTTGCATTTTGGTATTTTATGTTCTCCGTAGGTAGAAAACCGTTTTGCGAAATATTAGCAACGTATTTTCTCGTTTTGCTATAGACCCATAATAAGGGGGGCACCACATTTTGGATATTTAAATGGTGTTAGGTAATTATTGCCAACCGAGTTTGGGTAACTTTAAAATTTGTCTTCATTGAATAGAAAATGTCCTAAAAAACAATTCAGAGCATAGATCCTTGCTTTGGCCCCTCCACCCAAGCATCCACTTTCGTTAGTAAATGAAAAAACAATGAGATTTTTTATTTATATGTTTAAGACTTTGTCTTTTTGGGCTATAAGGTCTTTTGTTTTTCAATGAAAATAAGACTATTTATTTCATTTTTCTATCCGACGTTTCGTTGGGATTTTCCAACATCTTCAGGGACAATTTTTATTCAATCTGGTAACGACATAAATCTTTATATATAAAACTCAATTGTCGTTTGTTGGTAATTGAATCAGTTGAAAACGGCTGGAGCGATTTGGATAATTTTTTTGTGGAAATGTTAGTCATAGTCCAGTTTAGGTTTTTATGCAAAGAAAAATTGGCCACGCCCACTTTTCCGCCCACTTTTATAAATATGTTATACCTACGAAACTACTCAACAGATTTTCCTGAAATTTTCAGGGAACGTAGAGTGATGACCCCATATTGAAATAGGCTACACATTTGGTTGAATTTCGGATCGGGCGGGGTATCTCCCCTATGCCCTATTTTTGTAATAATGCAATATTTGCAACAATTACAAATTTATCGCTTTGAAAATTAATTTCCGAGTCAATGGCGATTGTGTCTCCGACCTTACGTGCTTATTTGGGCATTGTGACTGGACAACGCCCACTTCTTTAAATATGTTATATCTACGAAACTACTGAATCGATTTTCCTGAAACTTTCAGCGAATGTACAGGGTTGGTCCCCGATAAAAATAGGCTACATATTTTTTGACTTTCGGATCGGGCGGGTACTTCCCCTATGCCCTATTTTTGTAAAAATGCAATATTTGCAACAAATACGAATGTATCGATTTCGGAATTTATTTACGAGTCAATGGCGATTGTGTCTCCAACCTTACGTACTTATTTTGGGACTTAAGATCCGACCACGCTCACTTTCTAATTAGGTTATATCTACAAAACTAATGAAGTGATTTTCAAGGAAATCGCGATTTGTCTAAACTTTTAAATCATTAAAAATTAAAATCAAATGTCGTTCGTTGGTCATGACATCAGTTGAGAACGGCTGGACCGATTTCGATATTTTTTATGCAAAGAAAATGTACGCCCATTTTTTTTCAATTTTCAATTTTTATCATTTCTACAAAAACTACTGAACCGATTTTCCTGAAATTGCCAGGGAATGTACAAGGATGGCCCCCGCTTAAAATAGGCTACAAATTTAGTTGAATTTCGGAAGGGGCGGGGTACTTCCCCTATACCCTACCTTTTAAAATATGTTACATCTACAAAACTCTTGAACCGATTTTCCTGAAAATGTCAGGGAATGTACGGGCATATTTTCTTGAATTTTGAAGGGGGCATATTTGAAAAAAAAAAACGCCTTACCTTTATGAATAAAAATCAAATGCTGTCATAACCCAACTTATGTTTTTTGGAAAGAAAAGTTTACCACGCCCCCCGAAAACAGGTCATATATTTTATTGAATTCCAGAGGGAGCGGGGTACAACCCCTATGTGATATTTTTAAAAAACGTTATATTTGCAAAAATTATGCATGTATCGGATTAAAAATTTACGGATTAATCTACAATCTAGGTACTTCTTTAGGGCCTATAGCCCCGACCACGCCTGTTTTTTAATATGTCATAACTCCAATACTACTGAAGGGATTTCCCGAAAATTTGCGACAAAAGCTCAATGTTTGCCGTTGTTATGTATATATTATGAATTTCGGAAGAGGTGGGGTACCTTCCCCATGCCTTTCTGTTAAACGCTATATATAAGCCAAATGTATGATTATATCTGTTTCAGCATACATTTTGGTAGGCAATGAAGTTGTGTGCACCCTAGGTACATATTTGGAGCCAAGAGCCAGGCCTACTTTTTTAATATGTTATATCTTGAAAACTGATGACCACGCCCACTCTTTTCAAAACATTATTTTTCCAAAACTACTGAACCTAATATTCAGAAAATGTTCAGGAATGTCCCGTGGTCCAAAATGCTATATATTTGTAGACGAATTTTGGGGCCTATTATTTTATAATTGCTATATTTTCTAAACTTATGAGTGCATCGGGTTGCAAATTAGTTTTCGAGACAACGGTAGTTGCGTCCCCGATCAAGAAAATCTATATATTTATAAATTTACTTGAATGGTGGGGTTCAACGGTCCATCAGCCATGAAAAGCTAAAACATATAAGTCTCAATAAGCGGGAGAATTCGATTTAACCACTTTTTAACCTTTTAATTAGATCGCTTTAGGATAAAGACAGGGACATGGACGATAATAAATCCTAAAAAGCATAAATTGGCGAAAAAATCCGACGAAGTCCGTAAGAGAAAAGAAAGGTTACAGACAAAAAATCCTTCTCGGTTTGACAATAGACCGAAGAAGTGAGATAGAAAATACCTATTTTTTTAATTTTCAAGCATAAAGTCGATAAAAAGTTGTCATTAAAAATCATTACGACGGGCCAGCAACGCGGACCGGGGTCTGCTAGTATATAATATTTCTTATTAGTTTTCTATTATTACACATTCTTACATATTCTTGTGCTACTGGTATTAAGAAAAGTAATACTTACAAATAATCTTTCGTCAGTTTTACATTTATGGTTGTCAAGTTGGGGAGTTTTTGTAAAAATAAAATATCACAATAATTAAACTAGTGTATAAATGCAAAAATAAATAAAAATTAATGTAAAAATCACAGTTTTCTTAATACTAGCTATCACAGTGTTTGAATACGACTAAGTTATTGCTAAGGTGTAAACTGCATTTGTGTTGTCTTTATCCTCCTTTCTATTAATCGTAGATTCCATTTTTTGCTGTATTCGCAAGCTTTCGAGTGTGTACCTTTTGTTCTCGATTCTCTCTTTATCTAGTATCCTTACATTGACTAGATCAGCTGAGTGTCCGTATTCTATGCAGTGTTGCGCTAAAGCAGTCGTTTGTTTACATTTTTGTATGTCGTTGCTATGTTCTGTCATTCGTGTGCCTAAGCTTCTTTTTGTTGTGCCTATATAGCTTGCCGCATTTATCTTCAGTGATCCCTTTGCATTTAATTTCATATACAACATTATTTTGGTCAGTTTTTTCTATGCGCGTTTTTGTTTTGGTGAATAATGCCGAATTGGTATTATAGGGTTTGTGTGCGACAGCGATTCCCTCTTCATCCATAATTTGTTTTATTAATTTTGTGTCCGTGAGTTTTGGGATGTATTGGAGGCTGAAGTATTTGGTGTTGCCAGATTGTTTATTTTCAGTTCCTTTTGGGGATATTGCGTTTTGGACAAGTTTGTTAATTAAATTTTTCGGGTAACAGTTCTGTTTAAGTATTTCATTGATCTTCGATATGTTTTTGGTTTTGAATTGTTCATCGCTGAATGTTAATACTTTATTTATGAAATTGGTCGCAGTGTTTAATTTTTGTTGTAGGGGTTGCGTTGTATAGAGTTTGTTTCCAATTTTATGAATTTTTATATCCAGAAATGGTATACAATTATTTTCCTCTGTTTCAATAGTGAATTTTAGCTTTTTGTGATAGTTGTTGAGCACTTCCAATATTCTTGTTTCCTCTCCTTGTTCAACTATGGCAAACATATCGTCCACATATTTGGTCAAGAATTTAAAGCGAATGTTTTTTATTGTGGGCTTTTTAGCGGGCTGTCGAAGGCTGCTTTATAATCGACAAAAAGGTGGTAGGTGTCGATCTGCATCTGTTGGGGATTTGCCGCAGGGTAAATATCTGGTCAATGGTGGACTTGCCAGGTCTAAAGCCGCATTGGTATGGTCCAATTATCTCGTTGACCATAGGCTTTAGTCGTTCGCACAATATCCCTGACACGATCTTGTAGGCAATAGGGAGTAGACTTATGCCCCTATAGTTAGAGCATACAGTCTTATCTCCCTTCTTGTGGACGGGCACAGGATACTCAGGTTCCAATCGTCGGGTACTCGTTCTTCCTACCAGATGGTGCTAACTAGCTGATGAATACACCTTATCAGCGAGTCGCCTCCGATTTTAAACAGCTCGGCTGATAGGCCATCAGCTCCTGCTGCCTTATTATTCTTCGGCCGGTTTATTGCTGTTTTTACCTTATCTTGGCCGGGTGGTATACAATCAATACCACCTTCTGGGATTGGGACTGTGGTATCTTCGTCGTCTTCGCTGCTATTGGATACCAACAGATTTGAAAAATGTTCTTTCCATATCCTGAGTACACTATCTGTATCAGTTACCAAATTACCTTGCTGGTCTCTACAGGAGGTTGTGCCTGTACCAAAGCCATCAGTTTGATGCTTGACTCTTTGGTAGAATTTTCGAACTTCTGATCTGGAGACAGCCAGGTGCCCTTATGAATATCGAGATGATTAAATCTGGTACTGCTAACTACCATGTTTTTTGCAGCTGCAAAGTTTATCAGCCTCATACCATTGTTCGATGTTTCACTGAGGAGACTGAAATTCCGGACTGTTGGGCCAAAGATATTCTCCTTTCAAATTTTGGCATTAAAATCGCCTAGAATGATTTTAATGTCATGGGCAGGGCAACGGTCATATGTTTTTTCTAAGCGCTCGTAAAATATATCTTTGGTCTGTTCGTCCTTTTCGTCAGTGGGAGCATGAGCGCAAATAAAGCTGATGTTGAAGAATTTAGCTTTTATTCGAATTGCAGCAAGTCTTTCATTCACTGGGGTGAAGCTGGATGTTTTAGTCTCCGACTAACTACGAATCCACAACCAAACTCATGCTTTACGTCATGGCAGCTATAATACAGTGCGTCACCTTTTGGTGTTGTTGTGACGACTTTCCCAATATATCGTATTTCCTGTATGGCAGTAATATCGGTCTTGTACTTTTCAAGTACGTCTGCCAATGCGAAGACTGCACCTTCTCTATAAAGAGTGCGAACATTCCAGGTGCAGATTCGCAGATCATGGTCCTTAAAACGTTTGCTGGTTCGTCATTTTTAGAGGGTTTTGTTTTTCCTTTATTTCGTTTTTTCATAGTAGGCTGTTTTTTCTATGGGAGGGTTACTAACCCGACGCCCAAACCCAAGTTTTTAACGTTCTTATGGGTGAACGCGCTGCACATGTTAGCTCATTTCCTTTAACGGGTGACACCACGGGGAGGTCAGTGTCCGCTTGGGATGAAAGAGGGACCAAGATAAATCCTGGGCTTTGCCATGTTAAAACCGGTCAGGACCGTTGCTTGGTATCTTCCATCCCCTACGTTAGCCAATGGAATAATGGAACATACGTTCACTAAAACATACATCTACGGTGAAAATCTAGGTTCTACAGTTTTATTTGCCATTGTTTCATTTTTTTTTTTTGAAAATTTGCCATTTGATTTTATGTCAGAGTTTTTCGGCGGATGACCCATCACTTGCACGTTGGCCGGTAAAAAAAGGCGCTAGTTTGAATCGATGAGTGCGAGCTCACATTTTCATGGTGAACAATGGGAAGAAATGCCCAAGGATGCCTCTATCTTATGGCGATCTTGTATTATCCGTTCACGCACGGCTTTTATCTATTTAGGTTGGGACGTCGTTCCAATTTTACCGCTTTTTCAGTCAAGCTGTATATATAAATAAAGTTGAAACTGAGTTGAAACCATAAAGTTGAAACTGTTTTCGTTTTAGGTAAATTTAAAAACATAAATGTGCACCCACCCTCCACCACCCCCAATACATAAAAGGAAATGAAGTCAAACAATTTATCTTTCAGCTTGAATTCCTGTTTAATCGCCATAAAACGTTGTGTCTTCAAACTCAATTTCTTTCTTTCTTGTTGTAGAGATGTTCTTGATGCTTGCTTTGCAAGAGCTTCCTTTTGGGTTTTCGTTTTTCACTTTGCCGCGCATCTATTGTTGCACTGAATCTCAAGTTTGGTGAAATGTGTGTCCGCTATTTTCCGCCACTTTATCTCTTTCCTGCGGAACAATGTAAACGTTTTTTTTTGCGAAGAAAAGGACAAGCTTTAGAGCGCCTCTGATATTTGGGAACAAATTAAAGTGTACTTAAAAGATTTAGTTGATTGAAAGAAACTACTAAAATGCGATCCTTTTTTATGTTATCTAATGTATTTTTTTTTAATTTCAAAAATGGGACTTTAATTTCAATCATACGATTGTTAAAACATTATTTTAACTGTAAGTTATAATTACATACATATTTTATCTTTCTTTGAAAATAGAAATATTCCACTTCTTCACGAACTATTTTTGTTGGAAATAAGGCTTTGGTTTTTTGTAAAAACCACTGACCAATAGAAACCATTTTAAAAGCTAATTTCAACATCGACCATAAACAAAAATGTTCAATTTCCTTTTGGCTGTTGAATACTAACAATTTGACCTTTCTTTTCAATACATACTCGTATAGCCAAACGAGAATGTTTCAAACAATGGCATTCTTTTTGCTCAGTTGGGTGTTTGCATTTAACTCAAATGGTTAAACGGTAAATAGCACAACCACTTGAACGTTCAATTAGCAAATATTTGACTTTACAGTTTTATACCACGCTTCAAGTGGCAAATTTAATTTGATCTTAACGATTTTTTTGTATAATTAACGGTGGCAATGGATAAAATGTACATTTTTGTATTCTTTATATGTTTGGGACCTGCTTGAAGTTGAACAAAATGTGCCTCATCGAAATAATGGTTTCAGATAGAACCCAAATACGTTTAGAACAAATATGTTTCAGACAGTTTGGAGTCAATGTAGCCATGTCCGTCCGTCTGTCTTGGTGGAGCGCACGTAACTCTCGAACGGCTTAAGATATTTGAATAGTGGGTCATATCCGTGACTTCTTCAATTATTTCCCCACAGAAGTTCAAAAAATACTTTGCACTTCGAAATACATCTACCAGATATAGATCACTTTAGTATATGGACTATATTGGATCTACCTTATTGGGTACCTCCCACACAAAATTTCAGTGTAGTTTAAGATCTGTCCCCGTATTGCTTTAATTTTAATACCCTCAGTCTTTAGACTAACGAGGGTATATACACTTTCATAAGGGCAAAATTCACCTCCTGGAAATAATAACTTTAGATAGGTCCAGATATGGTCAAAAATTTAGCCTTCGTAAAATTTTGTCCAAACTTAGTTTAAGTTCGAAAATAAACCGTTTCCGTCCACTCCTTCTAATATTTACCCCATAAAAGTACGAAAATGTTCGTAAAAATTGTGCGAACGATAACTCCTGATAGGAGTAACCGATTCGTTCTATATTTTTCCAACGTAAAATTTCCAACTGACTTAGATGAGATTCCAATATTGACTCTATGGCTCGACTTCCTCGGGTACCTCCTACACAAAATTTCGGATCAGTTCAGTTTAACACCTGCTCTCGAATCTTTTTAGAATTTTTACTGTAACAACTTTTAGTCGCTGCACATATTACAACGGTGTAAGCTTTTTCAGGGGCAAGTTCATACTTCCTGAGAAAAATAGACCAAAAGTGTGAAAAATCCGTATGATCCCATTTGTAGTGGTTGGAGCGCACGATAACTCTCGAACGAATGAAACGATGTGGTCCAAAATTTGGCAATGTATTGTCCAAACTTAATTTATGTTCGAAGATGGAAAATATGGGTCCACATCTTCACATTTTCATTATTAGACTAGAATTATATAAAGTATACCTCGTATGACTCTGTCCGACAATCTGACTAGCTGGTTGGATGGTGAGCACAATAACTCTTGAATCTCGAATTAGAGCAACCGACTTGATCCAGAATTTGGTCCTCATAATATTTTGTCCAACTCAAATCAATTTCGAAGATGGGTCATATCGGTCCACACACTCCATGCCCCCCACAAAAATTCATGGTACGGATCAAACGATTTGGTCCAAAATTTCTTCCAGACATAAATCAAGTTCGAATATGGACTATATAAAAATTTGTTGCAAAAGTTCAGTTTAACCCTCCGTCATGCACATGTTCCGATATTCACGTACGTAGCGCATGTTTTTGGCCAGATACAGTATGTATTTCAGTACATTTATACGAAAAATATGCTATTTTAGTGATAATATTATATTCTTGTATTGTTATCACGCCAGGCAGATATATATTTTCACTTTTTTTGTTCTTAGTACATGCATAACCCGTGTAAAAAAATTGAGAAATAAAACGAGAAAAATTGTATTTTTGTGTTTACTCGTAATGTCAAAAAAATAACAAGAATTGGTATAAAGTTCATTTCAATTAATTTTAGTAGTTATAAAGTAAGTTTTAATTAATTCTTAATTAAAAAAGTCTCACAAAGCTTCAGGTAAGCAACTAAAACATGAATAATCTGATTTCGAATGTTGTAGGCATACCGGATTGGAGCAAAATGTGTGTGTATCTGGTCAGATACATGCGCTACGTATACGATGTATAGATGAAAAAATCTACATAAATTTAGATTGTTGTTGTTTTTTTAAAGTGTTTTTTTCATAAAACGATACCTTACAATATTTGTAGAGGGTACCTGGAGACTCAAGCCCCTAGCTAAATCAGAAATATATTTAAATCGCAGTTGAATTCGTAAAATATCTGGCCAGATACATGTGCATGACGGAGGGTTAATACTAGCTCTATGGTCTTTCTATTTTTTGCGACATGTTGCCCTCACACCCCTGAAGCTACCAAGTGTAGTGACTGATGCACACAACCACTTTCGAACGGAGTATCCGAGTTGGTCTAAACTTTACATACCATAACATTTTTTCCAATTTTAGATAAAGCTTGAAGAAATCTCCCCCTTTCCTTCAAAAAATTTCGCAGCAATGCAGTTCAATGTGCAACTTGACCAAAAATCATTAAATTTAAATATGTTGTCTAAAGTTACGTTAATCTATTTTAAGGGGTTTTAGTTGATTTTATATGCAATATTGACAAAAAGTATATAAATGCAATAGAGAGTGTTCGTCAATTTTAGATATTAGTCCTTGGATGTTTAGAATTGAAAATGAACCCACGTTCGGTATAGTTCCCACACAAATTCTCTAACAGAATTGACGCCCTAACTAAAAAATCGTTGAAACCAATATTACCCATATAAGTTTAACTTTTGGCGTATCCCATAAATTTCAACCACATAAGTTCTTATTTGGGCTTTTGGGTTCTAATTTCCGCAGAGAATTGCTAATATAGGTCCAAGTTGCATTGCCGAAAGTGGTTAAAAATAGATCCACGTTTGAATATAGGGATTGAATTAGCGAATATCACGAATGGAGATATACAGTGTTTATGTGGTGGAGGATATAAACAGTTCGGCCCGAACATTACACACTACCTTCCCATTAAAAAAGTTTTGTATTATTTGTGCCCTATTAAGTTTACAATTGAACACATTTTCGACTACGAGGACTGATTCTGATAAGAAGATCAGTCTCAAAAACTTTTTAATGTTATTTGTATACCAATTATTAATTAATTTTAATAAATACCTCAAAAAAAAAAAAAAAGAATAACTCGAAGCTGCAAGTGCAGATTAGACTTATTTCTATCTTAATTGTACGAGTAGATGTTTATGGACTCGATGACTTTAAAAACTTTACAAGGACTATGCCCAAATATTAATCACTTCTGTCGACACAGCGAAGCCAAACTTATAATAAAAAGTATCGGTCGGGTTTGTCGACAGAGATATCGCGAAACATTTCTAATTTCCAATTAAAAAAAAAAAATAAAAAAATGTTTGATACTACAATAATGATTTTTGGTACATAGATTAAGAAAAAATCGTCATTCCAAATATGTTTTTGTAACTAACTTTGATCACGCAAAAGATATCGGCATTTTAATTTTAATAATTAGAAAAAATTCAAAAAAATCGCACGCAGCTTAATATAATAAGCTATTATTGTACTCAAGTTTTAAATATCTGTTTTCGCACAACTTAAGCCGACGTACTCGTATAGCTATATTTTTTTGCTTGGGAATGACACATCGAAAACGCCTTTTAATATGCGATATTTTCAAAAACATTTTTCGAAATTTGAGGGGTATCACATCCGCCGATCTACTGGATGGATTTGGACGCACCCTGGCTTATTAAATTCACAATGCAAAAAACACAATTTACGCGGGTTTCCACGGAAATCGAATGGCAACTATAAATTTTAAACCAAAGAAATAGGTTTTTTGAAAAACTTACGCACAACAATTTCTACTTTGAGATGGATTGCTCTGATCCTTTGAATGTTACAATTTCGAGATATCCATGCAAGAATGCGTAACGGCGAGTACTACAATCACATACTAAGTGTTTAGATAATTCCAGCTGCGCGTCCTGACTAGAGCAAAAACTCAAAAAAAAACACAATTTTTCAGTCTTCACATTATCTGCATCCGATTGAGATAGATACAGTGGATATATTATAAAATCATACATTAGGAACCTTGTCTTTGAAGTGTGTTCTTCAATTTCTTTTGGGCTCTACATTGTGTTGTAATGCCGCTAGTTGGAAATAAATTTTAAAAAAGCTTCACGATTTTTTCAAATTTTTTACATGAAAACGACCACATCTTACACTCAAATTATTATTTTAAGAAACCCATCGGTTAATCGGGCTAAAACAGTTAATTTTACCGAAATGCGTTTAAAAGTTGCGGTTTAGTGCAACAGCCAGATCGAATACGGGCTGCATAACCAAAATTTGTTTCCTAAAAATTGTACAGTCACTAAGTTTCAGAATTTTTGTCCTTTTTGGACGTATAAACTTTCCGACAAGAATATTGAAACATTTGTGGTATATAACTTCACGATTATGGGTGTTGCGAATAAATGGCTATGTTGTGCTCATGAATTTGACTTCGATAAAAGCGTAAAAGTTTTTCACTTTTGTGGAGAAGATACCTGAAAGAATGGACCGATATATTCCATTGCAGTGCACCGATTTAATCCATATTCGAACTCAATCTATGTCTCAAAGAAATCGATTTGGACCATCGATTGTTATTGTGCGCATCATTTTAGCGAAACATTTTGAAGGAGTTAAATTTAAATAAAATATGAATACAAAATTTCGATTAAGGTAGTAAAACTATTTTCTATTTGGGTTTTGCGATATACTTCTTGGAAAGCCTTGATATGTCGTTATCCAATAGACATGTCATTTCATGCACTTCTAATCCGCACAATACTGAACTCGTAATATTTTGAATACAGAATGAGTTTATAGCTTCACGATCTTTATATTCACTACAGAATTCCGCGACCCTTTACTATTTGATAATGAAATTACATGGCATAAAGAAGAAATTCAGATTTTACTGGAAGTTTCTCTCAAAAAGATTATCCAAAATGTCGATAAAGATAATATGATGAACCCGGAAGGACAGTTCTGCCATAGGTCAAACTTCTGAGTTATGGCGTGATCAAATTTCGTTAGGGTTTTTGTCATGTAGGTATGTATAGTTTGTCAAGAAAGAATTCATTTCGCTATAACTCGGAAGTTTGACCTATGGCAAAACTGTCCTTCCGGGTTCGTCATATTATCTTCATCGACATTCATAGCAAAAGATAATTTTTCACCCCCCAGCCTTTGATCTCCATATTTGCGCGTATTGATATTTTTCCTTAAAAACGGTTTAAGAAAATGTTTTTTTATTTTGAGAACTGCAACTAGCAAAGTTTTCATAAGCAAATTAATTTAATTTGATTGACAACTCTATAAGCTTTTTAATGGTATACATATAAGTTTAATCGGTTACTTAAAACCGGTTCAAATATCGGTTTTAATGTCGGAATATCCGGTTCAAAAACTGAGATAACCGGATCTATCATCAGAGAAAATTTGTTATTAACGTGTTCATCATTACAACAGCTATTTGTGGTAAATATTTCAGAAGCACCCCAGATGTCTACATAAGCAATAACCAATCGTTATGTCTACATAACCACACATAACCAATAACGAATATACAGAAAAGCAAAACATAGTTTAATTATGAACCAAGTCCGAATAAATATCAAAAATGACAATGAAAACGGGACAAAATCGATTAGTTGTCAAAGAGAACCGTACCTAAAATCTTCTGAGCAACATTTTTGTAGAATATTTGGATGCTGAAAAATCTCATCTTGTGGTACTTTCACTACGGTTCAGGAAATAAAGGACGAAAAGGACATAAAAGGCATTGAGTTAGAAGAATGAAATGTTCTACAAAAAGATTCGCCAATCGATTTGACTGAACACATGTCACCTCAAAACGAAGCTACAACAACGCCAGATATTTTCCCAAGTATTATAGGGAAAACATCAAAAATTTCATCGTGCGATACTTCAGAAACTTGACCTATGGCGAATATTTCCTTTTGGGTTCTTAGTATATTCATCAAGGGCTTTCATTTCCAAAAGAAATTTTCCACTCCCCAGATTTTGAGTTCCATTTTGTGTCACAGTGATATTAGTGATATAAACCACTGCTCAAATCTTAATCAGTTTTCTTCTAAGTACAAATTGATTTTTAAAACTTTTCAATTATAATCGACTATTGGTTATTACCGACATTTCCTTATTGACTAAAGAATATTTTTTTTCTAGACACTGAAATAACAAAAAAGCTGTATTTTGATGGAGAGCTAGGGTTTGCATTAGGAGCAATGTCGTGAAATTCCCCATCGATCCCATGTGCGCAAAAAAGGCAAAATTTTAAGGAATTTTTAGGTTTTCGGATTTTATTTTGAAATCGGCTGGTCTTATCGAAAAGTGACTAGAGTAAATATTGTCGACAGAAGAATTATCTTTATATTTTTTCCTAGTAGGAACCATTCTGGAGACATAGCATAATAATAATTTTTATGTATGTACATATAAGGGGAATATGCACGTATTCAGGCCAAAATAAACGGGGTAACCGGATTTGTCTCCACAAAAAATATATGTTCCCTTGAAGGACGCAATTATAACTATATTTAAAAAAATTCCAACAAAATCGAAGAGTCTTTAGTAGAGTTATTCTATGTTAGATTCATTTTATGCAAAATTAACCCATTTAGGTCACATGTGTAATCGTAAGCCCAACTGGAAAGAGTACAACGAAAACTCTCCAAATTTTTCTCCGAAAGTAGGGTTTGTTGCCTTGATTACAGAAATATATAATGTTCATGGACGGCGGATCCGGTTCGCCGGTAATTCGATCCGAAACGCCAGATTTAAAAACCAGGTTACACCCGCTTCTACTGAACAGACTACTGCAAAGTGGATATCTTTTGAAAGCTTATAGAAATACCTAAAACATTGTTTGGTTATTTAAACCGGTTCGACTCATAATGTATTTACGCAGCAGTTAATTTTTAATTTGACACTTAAATCGTTAGATGGTTATTCCTTTTCAAAAATCGTTAGCGCCATTTTTGTAGGCAATTTTTAAATATACAACTTTATTTTTAGTTGATTTTTGCTAAGTCTTACCGTTTTTGTGCAAAATCCAAAAAACCGAATAAGGCGTCCAAAAATGGCATTTGACCCCGAATACCTTTTTTTGCACATATGACATCGATGGGGACTTTTAAGACATTGCTTCTAATGTTAAACTTTAGCTCTTTACCAATATTCAGCTTTGTGGGAATTTTTGCTATTTCCCCCTTGTACGCATTTCTATTTTGACTGGGATATAATGCTTGATAAATTATCATATTACCTTCAGTCTGCCGTCGCTAACAGATAAATAATATCTTAAAGAGCAGTTAATAAAGGATCATTATGCGAAGGTAAATTAAATTTTGTATTAATTTTCTACACAAAAACGGACCTTTTTTAAAGGCTTATTACAGTTTATTGGCTTATTTGTATGTGTGTTGTCCCATTCTTTTGGGGGCAAATAACCTAATTTTATTGAAAAAAGCACTCATAAACATTTTGTAACACCAAAGAGATTAGGCTATGTGGGAAAAGAGGAAAACAAAATACGAGATATCAACTTGTTTACAATTCGCTCCTCCACGAAGAGGTCATTAACATGTACATAATCTAAAACACTAAGCGGCCATTGTACGGCTGTTTATTGTTGTTTTTGTGGTTTTGTTTTTATGTTGTTTTTTCATCTTTAGCACTTTGATAAGGGTTTCGTAAATCCTCAATGCGTTGTTAATTTAATTATTGACTTTGTTAAGAAGTTTAATGTAAACAATTACATATTAATGTGTTCAACAAAAAATTAGTAGCAATAAAAAATGTGTCGATAAACTCTTGACATGGATGTTTACAATGTCTCTACACAGTTGCTTTGTATGTGCTAAATAATATTCGTCAATTCGAAATAACCCATTAAGGCATGGTCATACATACGTACATTGATTTGTGTTCAATTAACTAGAATTCATTACAAATATGTGCGTATATTTTGTGACATTGACATCATTCGGTGAATGTCTACCTTCTTGACTTTTAATATAATTGATATGAATGTAAAACCCCATAGGTACATACATTATCGCATTTATAAAATGATTTACTTAATTAAGGATTTAAAGAAAACCATAAACTTTGTGTTTATTAACTCTGCATTGATTTTAACATTGTATTTTTGTTGTTGGAATGTTCTTCTTCTTTATTGTATTTCTTTCTATGTAGATAAGCCTACAGGGTGTGGTTACGTTATATATCGATTTTATTTCAATTAACTAGAATTAATTACAAATCAATTACAATATTGTTGTGCATCGAATTCACTTTGTACATGGTCAAACACCTGGTCTCATACTGCGTATAAGTATTATTATTTCCTACAAACATTGTTCATACGCCACATTGACTTGTTGACGAGAAGATTTAATTAAAACATTGTAATCCATTGTTAATATTGATAGTAATTAAATATATTTAATTATTGTATAATATAAGGACTTGTTGTACGGAAATTAATTAAGGTTTGTAGGTTAGAAAAAGGCGACTAACGAGGAGCACTAGAAAACCTTCTGGCCTAGGCAACACGCAGTGTCGCCAGGTGTCATTTGACATTTTTTGAAAAGTCTGACAGTTTTTAGCCTAAGTGTTCTCAGGACGTTTTGACTGCGACCATGTGTTGAGTTTTTTTCAGTGGCTTGATTGAGACACCTCCAAAATATGGGGTTTCAACGCTTTACAGCATCTTCTGACGACGAAAATCGTTGACCACGCCCTTTTTTCTTGATGTGTTGCAATCAAATCACAATATTGGATCCTCAGTCGGAACTTTACGCCGACCCATCAATTCCACGTTTTGCCTGGTCAAACATAACTGTTTTGAATCGATATGTGAGACCTCTCATTGTCATGATGCAGAACGATTCGTTTTCTCTTGTTCTTTTTTCGAATCCCGCAGGAGACTTCATTATAAAGTTTAAACCCCAACTCGTGGAACTTTTTAAATTATAAACCCCATCTCGTGAATTTTTTTAATTGGGTTTTAATATACCCCAACTCGTGGAATTTTTAAAAGTTTAAATCCCAACTCTTGGAATTTTTTAAATTTTAAATCCCAACTCGTGAAATTTTTTAACTCTTAGAATTGTTTGAAGTTTAAACCCCAACTCGTGGAATTTTTTATACCCTACACCACTATGTGGTAAGGGGTATTATGTGTTAGTGCATTTGTATGTAACATACAAAAGGAAGCGAGATAGACCCATAGTTCCTTCTAGGGATATACATAGAATCACTTTCTGAGTCGATTTATGCATGTCCGTCCGTCCGTCCGTCCGTTCGCAACATACAGGTCGCATTTGTTGACCGATTTCGCTGAAAATTGGGGAATACCATTTTTTTAGCCGTCGGAAGATCAAGTTCGAAGATGGGCTATATCGGTCCAAGTTTTGGTATAGCCCCCATATATATTTTCGGCCGATTTCACGTATTTTCTGTAACACACACGCTATATATGTCCGATTTCGATGAAATTTGGAATGTGTGACTGAATTTGGTCTAAAAATAAATGTGCCAAATTATATCGAAATCGGTTCAGATTTGGATATAGCTCCCATATATATGTTCGCCCGATTTCACGTATGCGATGTACCAATCACGCTATATACGTCCGATTTTAATGAAATTTGGAAAATTTGACTAAATTTGGTATAGAAATAAGTGTGCCAAATTATATAGAAATCGGTTCAGATTTGGACATAGCTCCCATATATATTTTCGGCCGATTTCACGTATTTTCTGTACCAAACACGCTATATATTTCCGATTTCGATGAAATTTGGAATGTGTGACTGAATTCAGTCTAGAAATAAATGTGCCAAATTATATCGAAATCGGTTCAGATTTGGATATAGCACCCATATATATTTTCGGCCGATTTCGCGTATTTGCTGCTCCAAACACGCTATATAAGTCGGATTTCAATGATATTTGGAATGTGTGACTGAATTCGGTCTGGAAATAAATGTGCCAAATTATATCAAAATCGGTTTAGATCTGGATATAGCTCCGATTTATATTTTACATATTCACAGTGGTGTAGGGTATCATATAGTCGGCCCCGCCCGACTTTGATCCTTTCCTTACTGGTTTAAGTTGGGGTTTAATATACCCACACTCGTGGGATTTTTTTACCCTCAGCATTTATGCTAACGATGGTATATACACTTTCTTACGGGAAAAATGTGCCTCATCGAAATAATCGTTTTAGACCCCAAGTATGTTTGGACGAAATGTGTTCCAGACAATTTGGAGTTGATTTAGCCATGTCCGTCCGTCTGTCTGTCTGGCTGGTGCGCACGATAACTCTCGAACGGAGCAACCGATTCGGTTCAAAATTTGGCTTTCGTAATATTTTGCCCAAACTTAGTTTAAGTTCGAAAATGGGTTATATCGGTCCACTCCTTCCGGTACCTCCCTCACAAAAGTTCGAAAATGTTCGGTAAATTTGTGCGCACGATAAGTTTAAATATGGACTCAATCGGTCCAGTCCTTCGGGTACCACCCACACAAAATTTCGGAAAAGTTCAGTTTAGGACCTGCTCTCGAATCGCTTTGATTTTTGTTGTAGCAACTTGTATTCGCTGTCTCCCATACGACGGTACAAGTTTCATAAGGGGCAAGTCCATACTTCCTCAGAAAATAGCCTGAAAGGTGCAAAAATAAACCCTATGACACCGTGTATAGTGGTTGGAGCGCAAGATAAATCTCGAAAGGATCTGCCAATTCCGTCCAAAATTTGGCCTTCGTAATATTTTGTCCAAACATAGTTTAAGTTCGAAGATAAACCATGTCGGTCCACTCCTTCAGGTACCTCCCTCACAAATATTCAAAAATCTTCGGAAAAAATATGCGCACCATAACTCTTGAAGGGAGTGACTGATGTAATCCATACTGTAAACATCCTAATATATCTACCAGATATATTTCAAGTTCGAATATGGACTATATTTGTGCACTCCTTTGGGTACCTCCCACACAAAATTTCGGATAAGTTCACTTTAAGACTTGCTCTCAAATCACTTTGATTTTTGTTGAAGCGATTTGTATTCGCTACCTCCATTTCGACGGTAAAAGTTTTTTCAGGAGCAGGTCCATATTTCTTGGGAAAACATCCCGAAAAGTGTAAAAAACCCTATGTCACCATATGTGGCACTCAAACTGTTCTACCGATATGGTGCAACATTTGGTCTTCGTCATATTTTATTGAAACTTAGTTTCTTGGAGCAATACCGGTCTACAACTTCCGGTACTTCTCCCCAATATTTAAAAAATGTCACTAAAATGTTAGGACGATATCACTTAAATGGTGCAACCAATTTGGTCCAAACTTTGGGTCTCCCAATATTTTGTCAAAATTTAGTTTAACTTCTAAAATGGCCCATATCGGCCCTCCCTAAGGGTACCTCCCCCACAAAAGTTGAACATTTGTGTTAATTCCTAATCCACATTTTTGTCGGCAAGTTCAAATGTTGAAAAAGGGCCACAAAATTCTAAAGATGCGCTAAATGCATTCTATCTGTCCGTAGATGAATGTTTCAATTCACATAGGCTGAGGATATACCTCTGTCGGCAAAGCCGACTGGCACTTGTTTACTAGTCACTAGAAACAGTTCATCACAAAAATACTAAAAAACAACGATTTTGTCTGTCCCAAAAGCTGCTAAAACAAATGCTAAAAAAGAAAATCCATACGATGCACTATGGGGCCGATGACATGTTTTTGAGGCAAAAAATCACAGGGGCAAGCTAGACCTTCAAAATTTCGTGCAGATGTTTATAATCGGCCTAGAAGCTAATCTGCCAAATTTGGTTGATATAGGTTCATATATAGATATAGCTCTCATATATATGTTCGCCCGATTTCGAGTAATTGATGGACCAAACACGAAAATTCTGTCCAATTATGATGATATTTGGAATATGTGGCGGAATTCGGACTGGAAATAAGTTTGCCAAGTTATTTTGAAATCGGTTCAGATTTGGATATAGCTCCCTTATATATTTTCGCCCGATTTGAGGTATTTCGTGCAACAAACACGCAATTTCTGTCCAATTTCGAAAAAATTTGAAACGTGTGACAGGGTTTGTTCTAGAAATATGTTTGCTAAATTATATTGAAATCGGTTCAGATTTGGATATAGCTCCCATATATATTTTCACCCGATTTTAGGTATTTGGTGCAACAAACACGCAAATTCTGTCCAATTTCGATGAAATTTAAATTGTGTGTCGAAATTACGTCTAGAAAAAAAAGTATGCCAAATTATATCGAAATCGGTTCAGATTTGGATATAGCTCCCATATATATTTTCATCCGATTTTAGGTATTTCGTGCAGCAATCACGATATATATGTCCAATTGTGATGAAATTTAAAGTGTGTGACGGAATTTGGTCTAGAAAACATTATTGAGACATCATATAGAAATCGGTTCAGATTTGGATATATCGTTCATAAATTTTCTCTGTCGAAGTTAATTGATTTCTCAATTTAGTTGGTTGATACCGAACTTCCTTGAGAACATAGTTTAAATATTTTTCTTTTGACAAATTGGCCGAAACAGAGGCGGCATGAATCAAGGGTTTGGTATTGTTGCCGTGTTCATAGGAGAGCAAGTTTTCTTCCTTTACACACACATCCATATTAGGGCGCCGTCTTTTCCTTGTATAATTACCTTGTTCTAGCGTAAATACTGTGTCGCTAGCTAACCATAAGCTTTCAAATTGTAATACACGACTTTTTGACCTCCAATTTTTTATCCATTTTTGGTTAAGGCGTGCACAAATATTATAAATTTGCTTTTTAACTTCGGTCATGAAGTTGTCTTTGACACCTCGATTAAATTTTGCAGAAATCCATTCTATAACGTGTTTAGGTTTTCGCTGATTTTCCAACCAAAAATTAAAAATATCCAAATTTTTAAGTTTTACGAAATCTGGAAGTTGATAATTTCTTATTCGCAAGTATACGCAAAAATTCTTTTCAAAATCTGTTAGCCGACATTGTCACCTTTCACCAGATACATATTTTTACGACAAAGCACCCTCTACTCCAAAGAACACATGGACGATACCACAGACTACATCAAAAACCATCACTTACTGACACAACATATTATTGACCACATCTAATATTACATTTACACTTTTAATAATAATCTTAATTTACAAACCATTTTCTGTATTTTCCATTTTTAAAAAATAGATAATATCAACAGATCAGGTTTTGGCGCCAAAATACTTAAATTGTTTAATTACGACTGAATGTCAGAAATAAACGGAATCATAATTATGACATCTTTGACAGCTTGGCATGTCGCCGTGGGTCGTTGCCAGATTGTAATTTTTTGGTTTTGGAGGTTTGAAAGTGTTAAGAATATAATTCCGTTATTACTTGATTTCAATCGCTGACTAGAAAAAATGACTTTTTGCCTCAAAAACCTGCCATTGGCCCCATCGTGCGATGTTAGAAAAGCCCTTTACCAAAAGGCAAAATTGCTGTCAATGGTACAGTGCACGAGTCAAGGATTATGATGATATGATATGAAATCATCGTTCATCTACCTGCAAGCAAGCAACTGAATCACAACACCATGGCCTTCAACAGTAAAACGACTCTTTGTTAAGGAAGACCCGATGGTTACCGTGACCATCGACCTGTACTCAGCGACGTCAGCCTACGCTTGATTCCGGCTTAGAAAATTCAAATCAGACCAGAGTTTCGTTGCCCAGGATGTAATACGATGATCCAAAGGTGCTGAAAGGCGTGGCGAGGATGGATATGAACATCGAATGGACGAGTGAGTGGTCAGTAATCGCCACTGAGCCACCAAATAACAACAACATGAGTCTAGTTCTCCCGATAACAGATGTACTGGAGAAACTGGAAAACAAGCTGTTCTTTGACATGCAGTTAGTTTTCTATAATCAGATTTCCCCGAATGCAGTAGACGACATAGATGAAGTCGACGACGGTGAAAAGCCGTTGGACAATATGCAGCTAGAGGGGCCAGTCACATCATCGCCCCAGAAAAATTGTGTTTGAGTTTATGGAATTCAATCTGAAGCACTCTAGAGTCGTATCAGATAACCTGCTGATCCTTCTGGTTGAGATGATTTAGACACAGACAAGCTATGTTCACGAAAAAGAAGTAAAGAGTTTGGATAACACATACCGGCCAGAGAGGCCTGAAATCATGGGCATAACAATCTTTGCAGATGGATTTAAGATTAAAACAGGAGCATGCGAATGCGACATTCATATTAGTTGAACGGCAATGGTAGTGTCTTCCAAGCAAAACACTTTGTAATCAAAACAATAGCAAAATGGGACATCAAGGACTAGGGAATATATATCTAAACAGCCAAATGACTCTTCAATCACTTAGGACGTACTCTGTTAAATTTGCGATAGTTTAAGGTTGTCAAAATGCCTTGGAGATATTAAAAACAATCATAGTCACCGATCGGGGCCACATGAAGTTATCATTGATAACTGGGTCAAGCCAATCTTGTGCCACTTCAAGCGACTGGTAAAACAGAGCTATCGGCATAGATTTGGAACAATGAACTAATATGCAACCTTTCTAAAGCAATTAGGACAACCCTCTCGAAATGCTGAACCACCTATCTACTTTGTCTGAAGGTAGTCCGACCATAATTTAGCTGTTGAAATAATCGCGGGTCACTACAACATTAAATCGATGTCTTAAGAATAAGAAGATTACGAGGAAATACATGCAAATACAAGTATATGTTGCAACAAAATTCAGAGTGAACCAAGACGAGTCCTTAAACTGCATTTTTTCCAAACTTTGGGTATGGTGTATCCGTACGAGTGATCCGATGTAGTACATATTCGGACCTAATACAAATCTGTAGGAAATAATACGATTTACAAAGTTTGAGCTAAATCGACTCCTCTCTTAAAGGGTTATTTTACACATTAGCCAGTTTGGGTGGTGCCGGTAGGATTTTCTGGACCTTTTTGGGTCATTACCTCAGGAAGTATGGGCTTGCCCACGAAAAAAATTACAACGCCGTAACAGGGGCCGCAAGTGCAACCTGTTGCATCACATATTAATAAGATCAGATAGGAGTTGTTCAACTATACTTTTTCCAAATTTTGTGTGGGAGGTCTATAAATGAGTGGACCGGTATAGTCCTTATTAGAACCCGATCTATGCCTGAAAGTAATATTACCAATAGCAAAGTTTGGCTCAATTCGGTTAATCCCTCCTAGAGTTATCATGCCCACAATCTTGGAGAAAATTTGTGAAGCTTTGTGGGGGAGGTACCGGAAGGAGTGGAGCGATTTGGTCTATCTTCGAACTTAAACTGAGTTTGGACAAAATATTGAAAGACCCAAAATTTTAACCAAATATGTTGATCCGTTCGATAGTTATCGTGCGCTGCAACTACGACACATGGTATTATATGGGTTGTTTGCTGATTTTTGAGGAAGTATGGACTTGCTCCTGAAAAAAATTATATCGTCGTAATGAAAAAAACAAAAAAAAAACATTGTTCCACAACATCCCATACGGGACAAGGGAGACTTCTCTCATATCAATGAGTGCACTCCGATTCATATTTAGCTTAATGATATGGGACCTACTGTTTATCGCCGAGTCCGAACGGCGTGTCTTAAGACACCACTTATGGAGAAGTTTTTCAAGGCTGAAATACTCAGGAAATGCCGCCAACATTACTGAGTGGTATTTTGCCACCGTTGAAAAATGTTTGATGATGCTTGGCCGGGGAATAGAACCCCCGACCTTCTGCGTGCAAGGCGGGCGTGCATACCATTGCACCACGGTGGCACCCGTGGTGCCAATGGGGGTAGTGAATACAAGTGGCCGCAACAAAAATCAAAGCGATTCGAGAGCAGGCCTTAAACTGCACTTAAGCAAAAGTTTGTGTGGGAGGCACCCGAAGGAGTGGACCAATAGGGTCCATATTGGAACCTCATCTATGTTTGGCTAATTCGGTTACTCTCTTCAATAGTTATCGTGCGGACAATCTTTCCGAACATTTTTGAACTTTTTGGGGGAGGTACCTGAAGGAGTGAACCAAACTTAAATCAAATCTAGACAAAATATTTCGATACCCAAAATTTGAGCCGAATCGATTGATCCGTTCGAGGGTTATCGTGCGCACCAGCCAGACAGACAGACGGACGGACATTGCTAGATCGATTCAAAATTGTCTGAAACGGATATCGTACAAACATACGTGGGGTCTAAAACCATTATTTCGATGAGGCACAGTCGTATCATAGTGAATATACCCTCTTTAGCCTAAAGACTGACGGTATAAAAATGATATGTGTTGACAAAATATGAACTTATGCTGGGAATCTGCCCTTGATTCCGCTGCCAGGTTTACTTTGTAAAATATTTTAGGCGGTAAATGCTACACAGAAGTACTAATTTGTAGAAGACGCCATAAAACAGGCCCAGGCCCATAATGGTGTAGTACGCAGATTTCTAATTCTATTGAGCTATTCTTTTTATCATACTTTAGCATATTTAGCAACTTTTTATTATCAATGCATTTTATAATGTGATACTAAATTAGTTATCTTAGTATGTTATTGACAATACATAGATGATGATGCTTACTGTGAAATTTGATTAAATTTGTTATATTGTAATTTAATACACAACAATTTTAAACAATATACGTTAATTGGTTTTTTAGTCTGTAAATTGATTGCAAAAGAAGTATGTAAATATCAGCAAAGTTTCATCAACATTTAATTGGATTTATCGATTGCATTCATGAGTATCGTATCGAACTGTTGTGTGATTTATTGCATCGGTAAAAAAATATGTTTGCATTAGCCCTTTTGAATGTTAAAATAGTTTTTTCTTTGTAAATATTTTAAATACCAAACATAAAATAACATTCGGAACGTTACACCAATAAAATTTAATAAAAAAACATTATTTTTTGTTTCAAATTTAAAAGTGTGTGTTTTTCGTTTTTAACTCTAAGCAACCATTGGATATTTAAATGTTTGAAAACTGATGACCACGTGTTTATATCCAAACGCATAAAAATTCTGGCACTTCAAATTTGTTTATGCCAGACTTTCGCATATTAAATGTTAAATTTGCATAAGTACAATAAAATACGTTGTTGTAGCCCAGACACTGTAATTAAAAATGAGTTATTTTGAAAGATACGACTGGTAAAGTAATAAGTGGTATCCATAAAGTTTTCAAATGATAAAAAAAACAACTTAAACAACCACACTGTATACGAGATCACAAATGATGTGAAATTTAAAAATATAATAATGTTACAGATTTAGTTTTAATCAATCTCCGTGTAGACGTTGTTTTATTTCCGAAATAAAACAGGGTTTGTTTCAGACTACGTTTTTACAATACGTACGGTGCTTTTGAACCAACTTCACACCTGGAATGTTTTTGCGGTTTCTGTAACTACATTCTTCATAGATGAGAAAATTCAAAAAAACAAACAAAAAAATTGCCGGAGCGCTTTTTAAATAAATCGCGGTCCAATTTCAAATTTTCAGGGTTTTTTAGGCTCTCACGATTTTCCTGGGAAGCCGCAAGCCCTATCAAAATGGAACTAAACAAGTAAAAAAGTATCAGTCGGCTTTGCCGACAGAGATATACCCTCAGCCTATGTGAATTTAAACTTTCATCTTTCCGGAAGTTGCGCATCGATAGTGCCCATCTTCGAAATTAAACAAAACTTGGAAAAATATTACGGAAACCAAATTTTGGACCGAATCGGCTGAAACGATCGAGAGTTATCGAGCGCTGCATTCAGCCACTTTACATGGTTCCATAGGGGTGTTTATAACCTTAGGACTATTTTCTCAGGACGAATGGATTTGCGCTCTAAAAAACTTGTACCGTCGTAATGGCGGCAGCAAATGCAATTTATTATAACAAAGATCAAAGTGATTCCAGAGAATGCCGTAAACTGCATCTTTTTTTGATATTTTGTGCGGGAGGTTCCCGAAGGAGTTGACATACGCAGTCCATATTCGAACCTGAATTATGTCTTGTAGAAATATTACGATGTTCAAAGTACGGACCAAATCGGATACTCTCCTCCAGAGTTATCGCCCGCACAAGTTTTCCGAACATTTTTGAACGGTTCCGGAAGGAGTGGACCGATTTAACTTATCTTCGAACCTGAATTAAGTTTGGACAAAATATTACGAAGGCCAAATTTTGGACCGAATCGACAGATCCGTTCGAGAGTAATATTGCGTTCCAACCACTACACACGGTGTCATAGAGTTTTTTTGCACCTTTTAAGGTATTTTCTCAGGAAGTATAGACTTGCCCCTGATGAAACTTGTACCGTAGTATGGGGGGTGCAGTGAATACAAGTTGCTACCACAAAAATCAGAGCGATTCGAGAACAGGTCCTAAACTGAACGTAGGAATTTCACGATGTGCAAATATGGACCTAATCGGTTACTTCCTTCAAGAGTTATCGTGAGCACAAATTTTCCGAACATTTTCGAACTTTTGTGGGGGAGGTACCGGAAGGAGTGGACCGATATAACCCATCTTTGAACCTTAACTATGTTTGGACAAAATATCACGAAAGCCAAATTTTGGACCGGATCGGTTTATCCGTATCCGTATAACTCAGAAGTAATGTTCTACAAAAAGATTCGCCAATCGATTTGACTGAAGACGTGACATCTCATAACGAAGCTACAACAACGCCAAACAGAGATATGGAGCTATTTTCCCAAGTATAATAGGGAAAAAATCAAACACTTCATGGCGCGATATCTCAGACACTTGACCTATGGGGAAAATTTCCTTTTGGCTTTTAGTATACTCATCAAGGGCTTTTATCTCCAAAAGAAATGCTTCTGCACAGTGTAATTTATTGAGTTTAAAAAGTCTAAGCTATTTTAAAATATGCTTGATCTTGAATAGAAAGTTTGTACGAATACCTGGTTAGTAATTTTATTTCTGCAAAAACTTTTTGTACTCAAATATCAATTGTTCACTCGAACTGATAAGTAATCGTTTTTTTAATGATTTAATATCAGACTTTAAATAAACCTGTCAATATCCAGACTTCAATTTATCTTTCTCCAACCAATGACATTGTTCTTGTCTATTCCTTTGATGCTGTCAATACATTTTACTGTCATGTTAACCTTGAAACTGTCAATGTGTTGAATTTATTATGTCAAGGTAGTGGTAAGAGGCTTGAACGAATTGCAAAGACAAATGCTTAAAATATAAAAGTGAACAACATAATAATGATACAAAAAATTATTAAAAAATATTGAGCTAGTTATTTGCATTAATTTAATACAAAGATACTTAAAGGTCGTAAAATGATATCTTATTATTAACTCGGTTTTACTAAATAATGTAGTAATAACAAAAAATAAATATCCAATCTCCTGTAGTCCTGTATGAACTTCACAACGTGGGTCGACCATGTGATGTGGGGACGACAATGTGATACGCTATTAACTTTCGGCGGGTAGAAATTAAATTTGTAAAAATGAATTTTTCGAAGATGGATGTTACAGCATATAGATTACGATCATAGACAAAACAAAATATAGAAGAAGGATTACTAAATTTTAAGTTCTTCCCTTTATACCACGTCTGTAAATTCGTCAAACTTCTGAAAATCGGTACGTTTATATGAGAGCTATAAACTTGGACCTATATTAAACAGTTTTCCAAAGCGATACTGACCTCAACATGCAAAATTACAAACAAATCGATTGGGAAATTGGAATTGAAATCAAAATACCAAAAATCCAACGGTACCTTTAAATGAGGAGCTTAGCGCCAAACCGCCCCAAACCTCATCTTCAAAAAAAAAAAAAATTAAACTGACTATAAAGAACAAACCGAAAACTTTTGAAATAAATTCTGAAACAAGTAAAAAAGTATCAGTTGGCTTTGCCGACAGAGGTATACCCTCAGCCTATGTGAATTGACGTTTTCATTTACGGTCAGATCGAATGTATTTAGGGCCTTTTCAGTATTTTGTGGCCTTTTTTGGATATTTGAACTTGCCGACGAAAATGCGGATTAGTATTCAAGATCAAAAGTTTTGCAGAGGAGGTACTTAAAGGAATGGAGCGACATAATCCATTATGGAAGTGGATCTTATTTTGGGAGCCATATCTTTTCGATAGATATGGCGCCCACTAGTCATTTCAGTGGGTCATCATATAACTTCGCCAGTAAGCATGGACTTGTCCACGGAAAACATAATATCGCTGTAAACAGGACCAAAACGAACAGCATCGGTATAAATTTCCAGACACAAATGTTCCACTTTTGTGAAGTTATACTAAATTTGGAAAAAATACCATTTAGTGACATTTTTTAAATATTTGGGCAAGTACCGAAAGTTGTTGAATTGAAACTAAGTTTGGACAAAATATGATCTGTTCTATAATTAGGCTATCCAGCCACTACATAGTGGTTTTTTACACATTTCGGTCTGTTTTCTCAAGAAGTATAGGCTTGGGCCTGAAAAAACTTTTACCGTCGTAATTGAGGAAGCGAATGCAACAAAAACAAATCGATTCGAGAGCAGGTCTTAAAGTGAACTTAACCGAAATTTTCTGTGGGAGATACCCGAAGGAGTGGACGAATATTGTCCATATTCGAACTTAATCCATATCTTGTAGATATATTAGGATGTGTAAAGTATGGACCAAATCGTTCACTTCCTTCAGGAGTTATCGTGCTCTCATTTTTTCCAAACGTTTGTGAACTTTTGTGGGGTAGGTACACAAAGAAGTGGATCGATATGGCTTATCTTCGAACTTAAACTAAGTTTGGACAAAGTATTACGAAGGCAAAATTCTGGACCGAATTGGTTATCTCGCGCTGCAACAACTACACGCGGTGTCATATGAGGTTTCTTACAACTTTGAGGCTATTTTTTCAGGAAGTATGGTCTTCCCCCTGATGAAACTTGTACCCTCTTATGGGGGGCAGTGATTACTAGTTGTTACAACAAAAATCAAAGCGATTCAAGAGCCGGTCTGAAACTGAACTTTTCCGAAATTTTGTTCGGGAGGTACCCGAAGGAGTGTACCGATTGAGTCTTTATTGAAACCTCATCTAATTCTGGTAGAAATTTCACGATGTGCAAAGTACGGACCAAATCGGTTACTCCCTTCAAGAATTAAACTAAGTTTGTGCAAAATTTTACGAAAGCCAAATTTTGGACCGTATCGGCTGAGAGTTATCGAGATTGCCCTCCAGCCAGCCAGACAGGGAGACAGATAGACGGACGGACGGATATAGCTAAATAAACTCCAAATTGTCTGAAACGGATTTCATTCAAACATAGTTGGGGTCTAAAACCATTATTTCGATGGACACATTTTGCCCGTATGAAAGTGTATAAGGGAAATATTGCGATTTATTTTATATTCCATTTCCAAAAAAAATGAATAATAATTTTTTCTTTTTGCGCAACATAAACGATTTTTGGTACATAGGTTAAAAATAAGTTCCTCAGTACAAATCCGCTCGCGAGCGGTTTTACTTCTGCTTTTAAGAATAACTTATAATAATAACGCCTAATGTCTGACATCATGTGGTATTAGAGCTATCTGGGTTCAGCTTGGAGAACGCATTGTTTTTTTGTTCGTCCTTTGGTTGTTAAGTGGTTGTAATCCGTGATGAGCTCGAGTCCTTGCTCTGCTATGTCGTTCACAACTTTCAAGTTGTTTACCATCCTTTTCGCCTCCTGGAAATTCGGAGTTAATGTTTAATCGCTTGAACAACAAGAAGTTCCACTTTTAATTACGCCAGGTAGATTTTTTCTAGGAATTTCGGCAGTTGCTCTTTTCTAAGTTTGAATCGAATATTTTTGGAGAAATGTACTTCTTTGCGATGTTTTGCACTGTCGGATCAAACAATGCAATGTCAACAAGTTCAGGACTAAGATATCACCGATTATTTATCATTTTGTTATTTCTTTTTGTAATATTTGTTTGTGAATGTTTTCGTATTTCAATAGATTTTCAATGAGGTCTATGTTTTGATGCTAAACGCGTCGTAGAATCTGTCCCATCTGTCCCGACAAAATATCAAGTGTGGCTTCAAGAAAATCCTAACCATGAAATTGTCATTGCTGCTGGACCCCTGTAAGGTGTCCAATAGGAACGTTATGTGTATAATTTTGGCTACAGTAGAAGCTCTCGGAGAGGATCCCAACAAATAAAAGATCTCTGGAAGTTTTATCCGTGAACAGCGGAGAATAAACCGTACAAAATACACGCAACAACTTCAATGAACGAGGCTATTTGCGTGCACTGACATGGAAATCTATTACCAGGCATTTTCAAAACAGAGCAGAAAGAACGAGTTGCTGTTCTGGTATCACATGGGGGTAAAGAACAACTACTATGCATTCCTTACAGTAACTCAGAGGAGAAACAAGAACAAGAACTTGTACCAATGCCTAGAATAATGGGGTCTCACCAGCTCAAGCAGATGTTAGTTCGAGAGCTTCTGTACGTGCGTACGGAACTATTGTTGAGAGGGATTTTTGACTGCAAATTTGGAAGCACATCAACAAACATATTCAAGCTATTTCTATAAGAATAGTCTGGTATTGACAAATCCAAGTTCGATAGATATCCAGATATACACTAGCGATCATCTGAATAGGTTTGATTTTTTTTCTTTTTATATGTTAAGGTATCTTCTGATGTGTTCGTATTACAGATCCATACTATTTAGTTTTTGAGAGTCCTATACTATGCCAACATTCCCAAGAAAAATCTTGACGGTGTTACCATATTTTCGGAAAATATCCCAATTATAATAAAAAATGTACAAAAACGTGTCCAATTTTTGCGATCATCAGAATAGGTTTGAATCAAATAAAATTGAAAAATTGTACTACCCATGCAAATATTGCGCCGTTTTTTGGTTTAGTTTAGTAAAATGGAACATTCTGATAAATCTTACAACAAATGTGACCCGCTTTATTTGGAACGTGCGTTCAATTCTCAACATAGAAAAGTTACCAAGAACTTTCAGATAAAATCAAGAAATATTCCAACAAAAACGTTTTATAAACTTGCTTTAAATGACTTTTTGATTTCGTTAGATCTCTTCTGAGCTTCGAAAATTGTCTGAAAGCAAATACCAAGTGTAGCCATATTATTAGGATCGATGAATTAGAGAGGTCATTGAAAATAGTTTGTATTTTAGTTCTAGTTTCATTTTTTTAACTATCCTTGCAGTACAAATTTAAGTATTATCATGCTCACAAATCTACCCTAGTTGACCACATGTATCATTATAATAAAACATCATAATAAAACATAAATCTTAAGAAGTCTCTCAAAGATATGATACTTAATAGCTGTAGCCTTGGTCAATTCCTTCCAAACTATAAGTACTTGTGTAGATAATGATGACTTCTACTGACTGCTAAGTCTTCAAAATTTCATTAAAATTGAAAATACGTAACAAAAACATGGAATCGACCGAAAATATATATGGGAGCTATATTCCCATATGAACCGATCTCGACATAATTTGTCAAATTTATTTTTCGACCAAATCCCGTCTCACGTTCCAAATTTCATTGAAATTGAACATACATAGCGTGTTTTGTGCATAAAATACAGAAAATCAGCCAAAAATATATACGGGAGCTATATACAAATCTGAACCGATTTCGATATAATTTTTCTAGAACGAATTCCGTCACGCTTTCCAAATTTCAGTGAAATTTGACATATATAGTGTGTCCAAATCTGAACCGGTCTCGATATAATTTGGCACATTTATTTTTGGAACAAATTTCGTCAGACATCCCAAATTTCAGCGACATTGGAGACATATAGCGTGTTTGATGCATCAAATACATAAAATCGCCCGAAAATATATATAGAAGCAATATCCAAATCTGAGCCGATTTCGATATAATTTGGCACATTTATATCTAGACTAAATTCCGTTACACATTCCAAATTTCAGCCAAATTGCACATATATAGCGTGTTTGGTGCATAAAATACAGGAAATCGGCCGAAAATATAAACAGGAGCTATATTCAAATCTGAACCGATCTCGATATAATTTAGCACATTTATTTCAGCGAAATTGGACATATATAGAGTGTTTGGTGCATCAAATGTGGAAAATCAGCCGAAAATATATATTGGAGCTATATCCAAATCTGAACCGATTTTGATATAATTCGGCACAATTATGTCTAGACTAAATTCCGTTACACATTTCAGCGAAATAGGACATATATAGCGTGTTTGGTGCATCAAATACATAAAATCGCCCGAAAATATATATAGAAGCAATATCCAAATCTGAACCGATCTCGATATAATTTAGCACATTTATTTCTAGAACAAATTCCGTCAGACCCTCCAAATTTCAGCGAAGTTGGACATATATAGAGTGTTTGGTGCATCAAATGTGGAAAATCGGCCGAAAATATATATTGGAGCTATATCCAAATCTGAACCGATTTCGATATAATTCGGCACATTTATATCTAGACTAAATTCCGTTACACATTCCAAATTTCCTCGAAATTGGACATATATAGCGTGTTTGGTGCATAAAATACAGGAAATCGGACGAAAATATAAACAGGATTTTGATATAATTCGGCACAATTATGTCTAGACTAAATTCCGTTACACATTTCAGCGAAATAGGACATATATAGCGTGTTTGGTGCATGAAATAAGGAAATCGGCCGAAAATATATGTATATGGGAGCTATATCCAAATCTGAACCAATCTCGATATAATTTGGCACATTTATTTCTAGAACAAATTCCGTCAGACATTCAAAATTTCAGCCAAATTGGACATATATAGCGTGTTTGGTACATAAAATAAGACAGTCGGCCGAAAATATATGTGTATGGGAGCTATATCCAAATCTGAACCGATTTTGATATAATTTGGCACGTTTATTTCCAGACCAAGTTCCGTCACACATTCCAAATTTCATTAAAATTGGACATACTCGTAAATAGCATGTTTGGTACATAAAATAAGGAAATCGGCCGAAAATATATGTATGTGGGAGCTATATCCAAATCTGAAATGATTTGAATATAATTTGGTAAATTTATTTCTACATCCAATTCCGTCACATATACAAAATTTGGAGATTGTATCTGTAATAGTTCTAAAGATCTAAATTTGTATACCCTTTACCACTATGTGGGGAGGGTATTATAAGTTGGTTTTGGCCAAAAAGTTTGTAACGCATCAAAATAATGGTCGTAGACCCATACTTATATATTCCAAAATGAATGTCTCTACGAGCTAAGTCGATCTGGCTATGTGTGTCCGTCTGTTCATCTAAACCTTGTAATCACGCTACAGGTCGCAATTTTGATCGGATCGTCACGAAATTTTGAATGTCGATGGGGGTCCCGGAGTGGAAGAAGCCTATTGATTTTGGTGATGGTGGGATAATATTTAGAAGTCGGAAAGGGCAAAAAACTTAGGAGGATAAAAATACAACGTTTTTTTTTCCAAAGCGAATATCTCAGCTTCTATATGGGGTATACCAAAAACAAAACCTGACAACAAAAGTAGAAAATATCACCTTTCTAATGATGTAAAGTAGGTGCTCGTAGAGCAAATAAAACCCCAATTTTCATTTTTGCGATTTTAATTATATTGACGAATATCACAGCCTGACTATGAAAGATCCCATCTTTACAATGTTGCAAACTAGGTCGGCGTAGGTAACCAGATAACGGAGATATCGCAATAGTCGGTAAAACATCCCATGTTTCTATTTTTTGGAAATCACGCTACAGGTCCCAATTTTGATCGCATCGTCACGAAAATTTGAGGGTTAATGGGGGTCTCACAGATGAAGAAGTCTATATATTTTGGTGATGGTCGGATAATATTTAGGGGTCAGAATGGGCAAACACTTATTTGGAGAAAAGTCAACATTTTATTTCAAAGCCAATATCTCTGTTTCTTTAAGAGGTATATCAAAAGCAAAACATGGCAAGGAAAGTAGAAAATACCACCTTTACAACGATGTAAAGTAGGTTGTCGTAGCTGCTTAAACAACAGAGATATCGCAATAGTCGGTAATGCATCCCATTTTCCGATTTTTTTGTAATCACGCTACAGGTCGCAATTTTGATCGGATCGTCACGAAGGAGTTGATGCGGGTCCCACAGAGGAAGAAGCCTATTTAGTTTGGTGATAGTCGGATAATATTCAGGAGTCGGAATAAGCGAAAAGCTTATGCGGAGAAAAGTCAGCGTTTTTTTCTTAAGCGAATATCTCCGCTTCTGGTTGGAGTATTTCAAAAGTAATACCCGTCATAGGAAGAAGAAAAGATCTCGTTTATATTGATGCAAAGTATGTTGGCGTAAGTGAGCAAACCGAGATATTGCAAAATTCAGTAGTATACCCAATTTTTCCATTTTTTTGTAATCACGCTACAAGTTGGAATTTTGACCGGATAGTAACGAAATTTTGGGGGTAGATGGGGGCCCCACAGAGGAAGAAGCCTATTGACTTTGGTGATAGTCGGATAATATTTAGAGGTCGGAATGGGCGAAAAAAAATTGGAGACAAATTCAAAGTTGTATTCTTTGTGAATATATCGGCTTCTAGTAGGGGTATTCCAATGGCAAAGCCTGCCAATGGAAGAAGAAAATATTACCTTTACATTGGTGTAAAGCAGGTTGGCGAAGGTGGTTAAACAAGGGAGATACCACCATAGTCGGTAATGCACCCAATTCTTCCATCGGATGGTCACGAAATTTTGGTTGCTTATGGGGGTCCCAGAGAGAAAGAAGCATATTATTTTTGGTGGTAGTTGGATTATATTCCCTAAAAGGGTAGTGGTGTAGGGTATCACATGGTCGGCCCCGTCCCGACTATAGCCTTTCTCACTTGTAATTAAGACTATTTTATGGTGGAGGGTATAAAAAGTTCTGCCGGGCCGAACTTAACGACTTTTTACTTGTTTGGAGGTACCTCCGGTTTTGATGCTATATCTCCAGATCAACGCGAAATTTCAAAAAATGATATAGCCTATTTTCATTCCATGCCATGTAGCAATGTACCCTAATAATTTCAGTAAGATCTGTTCAGCGGTTTTCGAGTATATAAGGCACAAACAAACAAACCAACAAACGTACAAACAAATTTCAATTTTATATATATAGATATAAAAAATTTTATATTTTTTGCATGATTTAATAATAAAACAATGGTATTATAATATACATATAACCGTATTTTTATAACCTACACCACACTATGGTAAGGGCTCTCAAAAACATAATAATCTGCTAAAAAAAATCGGCATTAAACGGCAAACAATATTGATTTAGAACTCTTTGAAGATTTTAATGATATTTCCAATTTTAATTGACAATTTTACGCCTTTTATGATGAGTAAAACTGTTTACTTATTTTTATATGCAAACTATGCGAAAATGCAAAAAAAAAAAACAAAAAAAATTACCCTGTTATTGAATCAGTTTTCTTTGAAACTAATTTTGGTCCAATCAGATCTTTATTATTGAAAAATATGCAAAAATCTGATATCTACGAGTACTTATGATACAGGCTAAGAGAATGTCTCTATTTGTAAGCCAACGACTGATAGTTTCTTACTTATTGTCTTTCTCTTAGTTTCATTAAACACGTTTGTCCTCTGTCATAGTCTCCTGGCGGCTTGGAAAGGTTCTAAGATTAAAAATACAAAGGCACAACCCGTTTTGTAATACTGTGATACTACGATTCGCCCCAACTGCCGTGAGCCCATAACTCCCTGCAAAAGACAATTCCTATTGCAATGTGCTGTTAAAGCTTTATTTCCTCTTTATGCAGTTCTTACAAATAAAATTATTTTAAATGCTTTTGTATTCCCCTTCTCCAAGTGGTCTATCTACGTCAATGTTCATGCTTCTATTAACGGCGTATTTACATAAATAAGCGGCTTATGACAACAACGTGTATTTGCCTCAGGAAAGATTAATGTTTCTTCTTTAGATTGACCACTTAACGGAAGAGAATATTATCGGTGAATACTTTATGTTGCAGCCAGATAGAAGGATGGATGGTTTCAAACAACTTTCTAGCACCATTTGCAAAGAATACAAGAAAAGAGTACTAAACGTTAAACTAGAGCAAAAAAAAAGAGTTTATTTATAATCCATGATAAGTATTTCAACTGGCGTTGCTTTGCTGTCATAAAAATCTCTATTTATATTGCTGGTTTATTGATCGTTCGCCAAACATCCGTCGAATGAATTATGTATGTAAAGAAGTATGCTTTTTATTGTATTGGCCATGAATGAAACGAATCATCTTTTCTGGCTATTTTATGGAGTAATTTGTGCTTGTAGTTCATGATGATGGTAATGGGCAGAAGAAGGTAAATTGGAAGACTGTTGTTGTCGTTGATGTGTAAGCATTAATTTTAATAGATACTTATAATAATAAAAGATTATTTCAACTCATCAACAAGAAGTATGTGAAAATAGGGTAATAATGTTTGAATTATTATCGAATAGGTTGGGCGGAGAAATAACTATTTTCATGGCAATGAAAATAACATAATTTGAATGATTGCCAGTCGTTAAAATTTTTGCCAGATGATGCAATATTTTCGTTGTTAACTAAACAGTCGTGTAGATTGAATATATTTGAGTCAATTAAAGCTTATTACGGAAGCTTGTGTCCCTGTAGGGTTGCACTCTGTAATCAAGAAAAAGGAGTACCTAACATTTTGTGTTCAGTTGCCTTAAAAACAAAATTCACTATGACTAATAGAAAAATAAAAACAGATTTTTTTATTTAAGGTTTATAAACGTCAGGTAAATTACCAAAAGTTCTAAAAATTTACGCTACCTTCACAAATTTCTTCTTTCAGTATTTACTCTTAATCTCTCAATTTACTTATAATCTCTACTTAAATACTACTCCCACAACTTTCTGTTTTAATAAACATTAAACCAGAAACTGAAGTAGATTTCTTCACACTTGTAATACCCATCGTTTTCGCTAAAAACCTTCTAAGATGAACTAATGAATAAAGATTTTAAAGAAATGCGATACGATACTCCGGGTATTTAGCAACGAAAATATGTCACACTTGACTTGTAAGACGTGACTGACACAATGATAGGTCGGTCAAACGATATGCTGTCATATCATAGCAGCATTTAAAAAAAAAAAACAACAACTTATTTTAGAAGTTGACAACAAAACACAAGGACAATGTCGAAACATGTTTCTCTTTGTGGTAGCTGTGTTTCTTCGTTCCCCTACCACGTGCTAAGTGGATATGATATTAATGAAACTCTGTACATTTCCTGGTGTAAATGAAACAATGGTTAGCTTAACAACGGATGCCTTTGACCACTTAATTGAGTTAATTATGGAAGAAACATGAGCTGCCGTTGTCAAGTAGATGTTTGTCCATCATACATTTCGCGATGTAATGCTATGGAAACGAAAATGTGTACATTGTCTGAGAAATACTAACGAATTAGGGGTATGGATTTAAGTTTATGTCATCGAAATTATGTTTTACTGTTTAAATCATCAATATAAAACATATATTGACTTAAAAGTGTTTCCTTAAATATAACTGGTAGTAACTTAGAGGACATAAAAAGTGGAGACAATGCTATGTACTTAAATTTAAATATAATGTTTTTATACCCTACTCCACAATAGGAAAGTGTATTATAAATTTGTTTTGCCAAAAGTGTATGTAACACCGCGAAATTTTCGTGGTAGACCCCTCATGTATTAAACTATTTTTCATATCTCGACGAGATAAAGCGATTGTCCGTGTGTACGTCCATTAAAAATTGTAATTAAGTTAGAGGCCGCAATTATGGACCGATTGCACGAAATTTTGTATGGAGTTCAGCTACAGACCAGAATAGACAGCTATTGTTATTGGTGATGATCTTGATGGGATTGAAATGGACCAAAAATAAAATTTTTATCCGATTTTGTAGCTCCTGTGTACGTCGCAATAATAGTCCGATCAGCGCGAAATTTGAAATAAGGTTTGAATTTATGATAGAGAAGAAGCTTGGAATTTAAAACGATGATCAGATATTATTTACCGAATAAAATGGACCGAAACTTTTGCATGAAAATTGGTAAAATTTTTAATATAAATCTTATATTTTTATTCCTGGTAGACATCACTTGTACATTTGTATGTATTGAGAAATGATTTTAGACAAGACTCTAGGTGCTAGATAGAAAAGGCTTCAAAAATACTTCATATCTATAAATTTGCAATAATGTATGTATAAATAAAAGTTTTCAAACTACGCCTTTGTCTTCTATCCATTCACATGTGATATGGCTGATGAGCTGTATTAACTACCACCGAAACGATCGTAGCATATTGGTTGGGTGTGTGGGACTTCGCTAGAATTCACTTTTTCAATACAAACTCCTAAGGTCATCTTGCTCAACTAATTCAATTAATTAAAAACCTTCATAAACAATAAATATGAAGATCAAAGATTGGATGTTGAATATTTCCTTTTGAGGATGAAAGACCTTGGAGAGAATATAATGAAAACGGAAGGATCGATATGCCATAGTTCACACTATTCAGTTATGACTTGATAAAATTTATGTTACGTAATTTTTTTGTCATGCACAAACATTTCCGCAGAAATGAGTTCATTCCCCTATAAATCAGAAGTTTTACCTATGGCATAATGGTTCATCCGTTTTTATAATATTCTCTTCAAGGACTTTCATCCTCAAAAGGAAATTTTCACCATCCACTCTTTAATCTTAATATTTACGCGCAGTGATATTATTCCGTAAAATCGGTTCATGAAAACGGTTTTTTTGTAGAAGAACCGCAACAAGCAAAACTTTAATCACCGAATTAAATTCATATGATTGTCAATTCTATAAGCTTTCTAATGATATACATATAAGCGCAATTGGTTATTTAAAAACGGTTCCAAGCCCGGTTTTGTTTTCAAAATATTCGGTTCAAAAATGTAGATAACCGATCTCGATCTTTCATCCAAGAAAATTTGTTATTAATGTGTTCAACATAACGATATCTATTAGTGCTAAATATTTCAGATGTATGCCAGATATCTACATAACCGATAACTTAACATAAAGCTTATTTCAGAACAAGGCCCGGGTAAAAGTCAAAAAGGAAAACGTGAAAACATCGTTTAGTTAGTTGTCTTTGAGAACCGTACCTAAAATTTGTAAAATATTTATCGTTCACACAATACACTGCATATAATTTTATAAACAACTAGCTGACCCGTGTCCGCGTCGCTGTCCCTTTGTTTGCGTTCTTCTGGTAAACTATTTCTGGCTCTCGGTCGAGCTTTTTCAGTATGCAAATCCTACCTGAAAAATGCAAGCATTGATACTTCCAGATGTTATTTGTTTAATTTCCTAACTGAATTGACCATAATTAAACATTTTTCGTGAAACTTTATAACATAATTAAGATTAAATTATTAAGCTAATTTTATGCAGTTTTGAGTATGTCAAGTTGTTGGTTGCATTATTTAATAAGTGTGTTCCCAGCAAACCAAATATCTGATGTCCGACACGTCTGAACAATTTCGGAAACAAAGTCGTTCAGATTTCGTTCCGATTTCTAAACGATTTTTCGTATGGGAAATAGTTCAGATTTTGTACAGAATTCGTTCCGATTTCAGAACGAATGTCGGAAAGAAATTTCCTTTCCGAATTTCCCAAGGATTTTCTTCAGATTTCGTTACGAAATCGATCCGATGTCGCTCCGACATTTGTTCCGAAATTATGTCAACCACTTCATACAACTTTCGGACGTATCGTCCGAATTTTGTTCCGATTTCGTTACGATGTCGGTACGATTGGTTTGATGGGTTTTCTGATGACTTTTGTAGAGTACATACATATATCGACAAATTTCTAGGGGTCACCAACCAAATCCATTGAATGATGTGGCCAAAGCCCTAAAAATACTTGAATTAGGGGAGTATTTTTCTATGGGGGCTATACCTAAAGTTGGATATATGTATATTGAATTTATTTTGTTTTTTAAGTATTTGTTGTTTGCTGCAGTAACCTTTACCGAAGTTTTCGTATTAATTACTGCGCAGTAAGTATTTTTGGCCGCTCTTCCCATACCAGTCCGACCACAGTGCGACGGTAAAAGTTTTTTTTCAGGGGCAAGTCCATACTTCCCCAGAAAATTGCCCGAAAGCTGTAAAAAAACCAAATGGCACCATGATGCTTGCGATCTATTTTAAAAATCTGGCGGCCAAATGTAATAATGAAAATCTGTACAAAAAATGTGATATAGAACCTATTCCCGTAATAATAAAAAGAACGAAGTGGCAATGGATTGGTCATACATTGCGAAAAGAACAAGCCCTAGACTGGAACCCCCAAGGGCACAGAAGGAAGGGTCGGCCAAAGACCACTTGGAGAAGAATCCTGATGAAGGAAGTGGAGAGCAGCGGCAGTAGCTGGAATGAAATTAAACGTATTGCGAATGATAGATTAGATTGGAAAAACTTTGTAAAGGCCCTATGCTCCCCAAGGAGTTAACTGGAAATAAAGAAAGATGGCACCATGTGTAGTGGCTGGAGCCTTTGTGATATTTTGTCCAAACTTAGTTTAAGTTCGAAGATGGGGAATACCGGTCCACAACGGTGCATCCCCCCAAAAGTTAAATAAATGTCAGTAAAATGGTACGTGCGATATCTCTTGAATGGATCAATTTGGTCCAAACTTTGGATCTCCTATTATCTTGTCCACTTTTAGTTTAACTTCTAAACTAGTTTATTGTCTTCTGCTTAGGGTACCTCCCCCACAAAAGTTCAATATTTTCTGGAAGTGCAGTTTAGGGTGTGTTCGAAGGTTGTTTGGACATTTATGGAGATGTTACTGTTTAAAGAGATATTATGTTTTTGGTGAACAACTCCATGCTTCCTGACATAGTGGTGCCAAAGCTATAAATTATACGTTGACCAACTGAAATTTCTGGTGGGCGCAATGTTTATCGAAAGAAATTACTTCCAAAATAAATTGACAATGCGGTCCATTGTTTCAGGTACCTCCTCATCAACACTTTTGAACTTTAATCCTAATTCATATATTTATCAAATGCCCAAAAAGGGTCACAAAACTCTGAAAATCCCCTAAATACAATATTTTTGGGGAAGATGATGTTGGTTGTGTAGCTGGTATACCTCTGTCGGTAAAGCCAACTGTTACTTTTCACTTGTTTCAATATAGCCCATGAAAATCGTATACAAAGTGGATATCAAACGGTCAACTAAAGCTTTTTCTTACTTGTTTTAGCTATAGATTTGTCCAAAAAATGGTATCTGTGACGTATACGTATCTGAAATTTTCAATTTATTCCACATACGTACGAATGTACTAAAACTTTCCAATTCACACTCACTGTAGCAAGGATGTTATGTTAAAAAACGTTTTTCAGCATCGCCCACATTGCGGTAGTTTATTTTTCTTAGTAGTGAGTTTTTTTCTTGCATTCAAGAAATTATTGAATTTTTTCACCATCCAGATACGTCCGTTTAACAATTTTAATTAAAAATACTTAAAGGATTTTTTTCTATCATTCATTAAATATAGTCGTGTATATACTTTAAATATACATATTCAGGAAATAATCGCTAAAAAGTCGACTACATACAATTCATTAAATGAATTTATTAAGTGTTCGCGAAATATCCCATCATGATACCACTTACCACAATACATGGATAATATATACGAGTGCATGTATTTGTTTTTCTTGCAGCTATGTTTGTGCATAGAAAAACAATTGACATTTACATGATAATCTTTGTTGTTGCTGCTGCTGCTGATTGCGCGCAATGACACAAATCCAACCAGACGACAATGTGTGACATTAATTGCTAATGACAATTAAGAACATGTCTAACACATTCATATGGTTGTGTTTGTTGTGCGAGTTTCTTTTTTTTTAATTTCGCTTTTATTTGTCTTTTATCGTACAAGGCTATTTACATTGCTTTCAGTTGTAATCTCCATGTTTTGCATCGTCATTATAGATGTAATTGGTTTTGTTAATTGCAAAGATATGTTTACTTATCGCTTCTAAACTGAGATTGATTTTGTAATGAGAAGATAAACATTGATGTTAGATGAACATTAAAGATTTTGTATACATTTATATACAGCTATAAACAAAGAATATTCATAAGATATGAACACATACATACACAACGAAATATATGGATATGCTTTGCTGATATTTGATAAAGATATTTTTCATTGTACTTATGAGTATAGATTAGATTATCTTGGAACCTTAAATAATCAATTCTTTTCCAATCTAACGCCTTTTAAGTTCTTGTTATTATCTTTTATATTATTGAATTTAAATGGTTCATCATTTGTTTAACTATTTGCCAATTTTTAAGAAGAACTTCTAACATTAACTTCCTTCTAACTTTGTTCTTTAACACACAAATTATCTTTCCTTATTTCATGTCTACACCAAAGCGACGGAGTTTAAATTATTTATATGTATATTAATTGCTCAATTAAAAGTTTTTTTTTTCATAATTTCCATTGTATGAATCTCGGAGGAAGGTAGAAAAAATCCCAATCGATAATGATTATTTATTCACTTATTACTCAACTGAAAAAAAGAAACAAAAATAACTGCGAAGCGAAAAAACCTTCAAATATTTCCATTATTACAAAATTTAGGGGAAACAATGCGGCACGTTGAAACATAAAATAACAATGTTCAGCAATTTTCCGGCTAGCCTAAATAATTAATTTTCCCTCTCTCCAAAGAAAACGACCTTCATGTTAAACGACATTGAAAGCTGAAGGAAAAAATTAAAAATTTCCAAGAAAGCTGGAAACACATTTTTTTAAAGTACCATTATGTCATTATGGGAAAAAATTAAACCATACAAAAAATGTCACAGACATTAACGAAGGAAGAGCAAGCAACAATAATAAATATGGGAGTCCTTAATACACAAACTTACGAATAGGAACTTACTGGAAGAAGTTGACAAATGACTCACACAACATTTTATACTATATAGAACGTATTTCAATAAAATGTATCAAATTTGAATCTAAAAATGAACAGAAGTAACAAAAACGGTCCTAGAGAAGATAGAGGTGGAGGGGCAGCATGAAATTATCGTAGAAATTATTAAGCAAACGTCTAAACTGAATCAACATAAAAGAAAAAACTTTATACCGATATTTCCTTAAAAACCACTCGGATAAAAGCCAAAGACACCGTTACACAAAATCAGTAGTGGAATTCTGTAACTAATTTTTTGAGTTACCGACAAAAATCGGTAACATTAAAACGCAAAATTATGAGTGAAAAGTATCAATAAAAATTGACAGCACTGCTGATATCGGTAGAACTTAGCAACAGATTTTTTTGGTTGTTATCTTGCCGAAAATTTTCTTTAATTACCGAAATTATAAGCAATTAATTTTACCGATATTTGTCGGTAACTCGAAAAATGAGTTACAGAATTTCACTACAGAAATGTTTTAGAAATTCATATATTACGTTGTGCGTCGATATTTAAAAAATCTGTATTTTGAGTGGAACTTTGGAACCTAGTACTTAGTTTTTTTGTCATTTTGGTTATACTAGCAGACCTGAGTCCACCTTGCCGAATTCTTCCTCTTATTGGGACTTATATGTTTTTAGTTGTTCATGGCTGATGGACCGTTGAACCTCACCATTCGAGGAAATTTTTGAATATATTGTTTTTCTTAAAAGAGGAGATGACGTGTCACTTCCGAAAGTCATGCTAACATGTATCAGGACACATTACACAAAATTTCATGAAAATCGGATCGTTAGTTTTCGAGATATAACGTACTTAAAAAGTGGTTGGGACTTCGGGCACCAAGAAAAACATTTGATCAGAGGCGCAACCATCGTTATCTCGAAAATTACTTTGCAATCCGATGCACTCATAGGTATAGCAAATGTAGCGATTCCCAGCAAAATTTATTTGAATTTGTTCTATGTGAAGTAGTGATTGAATAGCTTTTTTATAAGCAGTCCACGCAGAGTCATAAACATGCATTCCGTTCTTCACATTTTGACAATGTCCGATTTGAATCCATTTCATAAAATTTTCACATTTTAACAATGTTTACATTTATAATAACTTTTTGCAAATAAAATTCTTAAGAACCCAAGAAACAATTTATTTTATGGTATTTTATTTATTTTATGGTAATTTTAGTTTTTGTTCAAAAAGATTTGGTTTTAGGTTTGGTTTTGGTTTTGGCAGCTACTTCACTCGGAGACCTTGAGGTCCATTGTGATAAAAAGATAATCATAGGTGCAAGAAATGTCAGAATCATGAGTGCAAGTGACTATTTATTTTTACGTGAAAGAAGTCATGATTTTTACAAGTCATGGTGCAGCTAGGATGCAATCAAGTTTAGATGTTTATCACCTATTTTGCATGACTCTATGCAAGAAGCGTTTTAAGATGTTTTTGGGTATTTTTGAATAATAAAAGCTAACTGCCTAGAGTAAAAGTATTTGATTCTTATTTGCACTCAGTCGCTTTTTAAAATGATTTATTTGAGATATTCCATTGCTTTATATTCATTATATTTCAATTTCATTAAGACTAGCGAACTATTATCAAACTATTGTTTTTTCAAACAAGAATGTTCTACAAAAACATGAGTTTGGTAGTAATTTGAACGAAACTAGAGAAAGAGGCCATAAATATTAATTAGAAGTTGCCACAACTCTTTTAAATACTTTTTCGAAATGGCCCTGAGGTCTCAAATCAGTGAAAATCTTCGCTTAATAGATGTTAACTTCTCCCGTATCCTCAAAATGCATGCTTGCGATTCAATTTTTAAATGAATGTGTGATTTAGAAGCAAATTAGACAGTATCCTCACTGCACCATGCCCTTGTAAAAATCATGAATTCTTTCACGTAAAAAGATGTAGTCCGAAATCACTTGCACGCATGATTCAATTACTTCTTTGGCTACAAACATTTTGCTGGGTTATTAAACAGTGGGCCCCCAAAATTCGTCTACAAATATATACATTTTTTGACCACGGGACATTCCTGAACATTTTCTGAAAATTTCATGAAATTAAGTTCAGTAGTTTTACAAAAATTGTGTATTGAAAAAAGTGGGCGTGGTCATCAGTTATAATATATTTAAAAAAGTGGTCCGGGATTTTGGCTTCAATTATGAACCTTGGGTCGAAAACACAACATTGCCTCCCAAAATTAATGCTGAAACCGATATAATGATAAGTTTGGCATATACATATAGCGTTTAAAAGAAAGGCATGGGGATGTTACCCGACTTCCTCCGAAATTCATAAAATATACATTACCACGACAAACCTCGAGCACTTGCTGCCAATTTCGTGGAAATCGGTTCAGTAGTTTTGGCGATAAAACATGTTTAAAATGTAAGCGTGGTCGGGTCTTTAGGCCCCACAGAAGTACCTATAAAGACATGGAGATTTTTTAATATACCATAGGGGAGATACTTCGCCCCCTTCAAAATTTAACAAAGTATGAATCCTATTTTCAAGGGGTTCATCCCTGTACAATCAGTAGTTTTATAGATGTAACATGTTTTAAAAAGTGGGCGTGGTCAAGTCTTTGACTCCCAAATAAGTATGTAAGGTCGGAGGCACAATCACAATTGTCTCGCAAATTCATTTCCAAACGGACACATTCGTAATTTTTGTAAATATAGCATTTTTAAAAATAGGGTATACCCACCGCAATTCGACAAAATACATATGTAGCCTGTAGACATATCAAGATATAACGATTGCGTTGGATAGGCCATATCATAAGAATGAGCGATGATGAACCCACAAAAAGGGCATATAAATACGGGCCACTTGGCGTCGCACGCAGAATTGTCAGACCAAGGCTTCAATGGAGCAAACAAGTGGATGACGAGATAAAAAGGCCATAAAGCGAAGCAACAGAGAGAATTGGAGCTCTTTTCTTAGTTCGGCTTATGGAACAAATGTTCTGTATTGGGACAGTAAGTATGCATGTGAAATTGGAAATTGAAAAAAGTGGGCGTAAAATTGGAGGTGGTCAAATTTTCTTTCCCTAAGGACCTAAGTTGGGTTTTGACTAACATTTCAAAAAGAATTATCCAAATGGGTCCGGCCGTTCTCAACTGATGCAATCACCAACGAACGACATTTGATGTTTTTTTGTAAAGATAATTCTGTAAAAATGTCTAAGGACTATGTCAAGAGATAAAGGTACTAAAACCTTCGAAATACCTGAAATCGGTAGGTGCCTTTATTTGTGGCCTATACCAACAGATGGTCGGGTTTGCCGACAGAGATACACCCTCAGCCTGTTTGAATTGAAACACATTTTTATGTATTTAGAATTGTTTCAGAATGGGCGTATGTATTTGCGAAAAAATAATGGATATAGATTAAGGCTCAGAAGTTTGGGTTCATAAGCGAGTCATCTTTTCATTTTGGGAGCAATTTTTAGAGCTTTTAGACCATTACAACAGGAAACATGGACTGGCCCACAAAAACTTCATATCGCTGTAAACGGGGCCACTATGAAGGAGGACCTATAAGGAAGGCCGGAAAAAGTGGACCTAGAAACGCCACCTTTAATACTCAAAGACATATTACGAAGTACCCGAAAGAGTTGACCGATGTAGACCATATTCGAAGCTAATCTATATTTGGTAGAAATATGACGAACTTAAACTCAGTTTAGACAAAATATTACGAAAACAAAATTTGTTCCAAATCGGTTAGTCTCTTCGCGAGTTATCGTGCGCATAACTTTTGCGAAACAATTTGAACTTTTGAATCGATATGGCCCATCTTCGAACTACTACTATACTATGTTTGGACAAAAGGTTACGAAAGCCAAATTTTGGACAAAATCGGTTAATCCGTTAAAGAGTACAAACGTACAGACGTTGCTAAATCGACTCCAAATTGTCTGAAACGAATTTCGTCTCCAAACATACTTGGTGTCTAAAACTATTATTTCGATGAGGCACTTCTTCTCCGTATGAAAGGAAACGGGAGCAGTTGGCTATACCAAAAAGCGCGTTTCAAAAGTGTTTTGAGGATTGGAAAAACGCTGGCATAAGAGTATTATATCTGAGGAGATTACTTTGAAGGTGACAAGATAGTTATTGGTGAATAAATAAATTCTGTTGTTTTTGATAACAAGAAGTAGTAGCACTAAGTATTATGTCATTTCGGCTCCCCTGTCTGAGGAAGTATTCTCCTCATCCAACAATACAATATAATATTGTAGGAATGATTACAATGAACTTTTTTTAGGAAGGCACATGAAGCTATTGTCCTCTATAGACCTTTTTTCTTGTGCAAGATTTCCGACTAATCGGATACTATATTTGCAAGTTATCGTACTTTTGCTCCCGAAAAAATTATACCTTTTTAATATTACCCGCCAGGGCATCCTGTTGCAGAAAAAACAAGTAAAAAATTATCAGTCAGCTTTGCTGACAGAGATATACCCTCAGCCTGTGTATATTGAAAAAATTTTTCCCAAAAAACGTATGTATGTATTTAGGGGATTTTAAAAATTTTGGATGTATGAACCGACAAAAATGTTGATTAGGATTAAAGATCAAACGTTTTGCGGAGGAGATACTTAAAGGAATGGATCGACATTGACCATTATGGAAGTGGATCTCCAGACACTACATATGGTGCCATAGGGGGTTTTTAAACCCCTCGGGTTGTTTGCTCAAGAAGTATGGACTTGCCACTGAAAAAAATTTTACCATCGTAATTGAGGCAGCGAATGCAAGTTGCTTCAACAAAAATGAACGTGATTCGATTGCAGTTTTTAAAGTGAACTTATCCGAAATTTTGTGTGGGAGGTACCGGAAGGTCTGGACAAATATTGTGCATATTTGAACCTGATCTATATCTGGTAGATATATTAGGATGTGTAAAGTATGGACGAATTCTACCACTCCCTTCAAGAGTTACCGTACGAACAATTTTCCGAACCTTTTTAAACTTTTGTGGGGGAGGTACCTGAAGGAGTAGACCGATATGGCTTATCTTCGAACTTAAAGTATGCTTGGGCAAAATATTACTAGGGCCAAATTTTGAACCGAATCGGCAGATCCGTTAGAGAGTTATCTTGCACTCCAATTACCTCACACGGTGTCATAGGTTTTTTTTTCAACTTTGGGGCTATTTTCTCAGGAAGTGTGGACTTGTACCGTCGTATAGGGGGCAGTGAATACAGGTTGCTAAAACAAAAATCAAAACGATTCGAGAGCAGGTTCTAAACTGAACTTGTCTCAAATTTTGTGAGGGAGGTACCCGAAGTAGTGGACCGATTGAGTCCATATTGGAAACTCATCTAAGTCTGGTAGACATTTCACGATTTGCAAAGTATGGACCAAATCGGTTACTCCCTTCAAGAGTTATCGTACGTACAAATTTTCCGAACATTTTCGAAATTTTGTGGGGGAGGTACCGGAAGGAATGGACCGATATAACCCATCTTCGAACTTAAACTAAGTTTGTACAAAATATTGCGAAAGCTAAATTTTGGATCGAATCGATTGATCCATTCGAGAGTTATCGTGCGCTCCAGCCAGCCAGACAGACAGACGGAAGGACATTGCTCAATCGACTCCAAATAGTCTGAAACACATTTCGTCCAAACATACTTGGGGTCTAAAACCATTATTTCGATGAGGCACATTTTGCCCGTATGAAAGTGTATATACCCTCGTTAGCATAAATGCTGAGGGTATAAAAACGATCTGGGACATGTTCTTAAACTGCACTTGTGCCAAAAATTTTAAATTTAGTGTGGCAGATACTCGAAATATTGGACCAATATAGTCCATATTCGATTCTGATCTATGCTTGAGACAAATATTACGATGTGCAAAGTGTGGACCAAGTCGGCTGATTTCTTCGAGAGTTATAATGCGCACAATTGTAGCGATACATTTGGAACTTTTGTGGTGGAGGTGGCAGAAAGAGTGCATCGATGTGATCTTTCTTCGAACATGAACTAATTACTAGGACCAAATCGGTCAATCCGTACGATAAAGCCGGCTGGACGAACAGGGCTAAATCGAATCCAAATTGTCTGAAACGGATTTCGTCCAAACGTACCTGGGGTCTAAAATCATTATTTCGATGAGGAACATTTTGGTCGCATCAATGAATATATGGTCTCGACAGCCTAAAAGGTTTTTTATGGACAGGAAAAATCTCTACAAAAAGTTGTCTACATAGAAAATATTTTTGTGTAGCCCACATTTAGAAGAATTTAGTCAATTTGTTAACAGAATCAGATACAACTCTGTTTTTCGAGTTTGCAGTGGACAGGAATATTATAGTGTCATATTAAAATATTGTTCTTAATGGTCCACATTTAGTTGTGATTTGGCATTTTGTTTTTTTTTTTATTGAAAGGAAATATCCTTATCAAATTTTTGGCAAAGGTCCCAGGATTGCAAAGCTTTTGTTTCTGTTGATTTTGTTTAGCAACACTTGCATCATTATTCAGCTTTGACATGGTATAACAATTAAAAAGGTTTCAAATGTGGGAACATTTATACGTTATGTATATGCATGAAAGCAATTATAGGAAAAACTGTTATACTTTGTTGAAGATTTTTATTACTGTACATCTCCAAGTGTTCCTGGTTAAAAACATTATATAAAGTTTCGATTTCGTGTAAAGTACTGTACACTATTACAAATCGCATAGTTACACAAGGTGTGCAGAAACTTTTTTATATTGTTTGTTCAATTTTTATTTCTCAAATTAAAAATATTATTACACAACTAGCAGACCCCGGTCCGCGTTGTTGGCCCTTCGTAATGAGTTTTAATGATAACTTTTATGGACTGTATGCTTGACAATTCCAAAATAGGTATTTTCTATCTCACATCTTCGTTCTATTGTCAAACCGAGGAGGGTTTAAAATTTATCTGTAACCTTTCTTTTCTCTTACAGACTTTGTCGGATTTTTTCGTCCATTGATGCTGTTTAAGATTAATGATCGTCCATGTCCCCTGCTTTTATGCTAAAACGATCTAATTATAAAAGTAACAGAAAATGGTTAAGTCGAATTCTCCCGCATATTTTCATGACTCATGGAACGTTGAACCTCACCATTTAAGGAAATTTGTAAATATATCGTTTTTGTCGATCGGAGGCGCAACGACCGTTGTCTCGGAAATTAATTTGCAAGCCGATGCTCTGAGAGTTCAGCAAATATAGCGATTATAAAACAAAAGGCTTCCGAAATTCGTCTACAAATATATAGCATTTTAGACCACGGAATATTTCTGAACATTTCTGAAATTAGGTTCAAAAGTTTTGGAAAAGTAATGTATTGAACAGATTGGGCGTGGTCATCAGTTTTCAAGATATAACTTATCTAAAAAAGTGGGCGTGGTTCAGTATTTTGGCTCCAAATATGTACCTTGGGTCGAAGACAAAACCCCATTGCCTCCCAAAATGTATGCTGAAACCGATATAATCATAAGTTTGGCTTATACATATAGCGTTTAAAAGAAAGGCGAGGGGAAGTTACCTCACCACCTGCAAAATTCATAAAATATACATAACAAAGGCAAACCTTTTGCTTTTGCTGCAAATTCCATGGAAATTGGTTCAGTAGTGTTGGAGATATAACGTATTTAAAAAAAAAAAAAAAAACAGGCGTGGTCAGGTCATTAGGCCCCAAAGAAGACCCTAGATTGTAGATTAATTCGTAAATTTTTAAATATTTACATTCTTAGTTTTTGCAAAATATCGCATAAGGGAGGTTTCCCGCTAATTCTCAGAAAACGTTCAGCAATGTCCCGTGGTCCAAAATGCTACATATATGTAGACGAATTTCGGGGTCTATTATTTTATAATCGCTATATTTACTAAACTTATGAGTGCATCGGGTTGCAAATTAATTTTCGAGACAACGGTGGTTGCGCCCCCGATCAATAAAAACTATATATTTACAAATTTCTTTAAATGGTAAGATTCAACGGTCCATCAGCCATGAAAATCTAAAACATGTAAGTCTCAATAAGCGGGAGAATTTAACGTAACCATTAACCATTTTTTAACTTTTATAATTAGATCGCTTTAGGATAAAGACAGGGACATGGACGATAATAAATTCTAAAAAGCATAAATTGGCGAACAAATCTGACAAAGTCCGTAAGAGAAAAGAAAGGTTACAGACCAAATCTGTTGATAAATTTAAAATCCTTCCCGATTTGACAATGGAACAAAGAAGTGAGGTAGAAAATACCTGTTTTTGTATTGTCAAGCATAAAGTCGATAACAATTTGTCATACAACTCATTACGACGGGCCAGCAACGCGGACCAGGGTATGTTAGTACTAGATAGAATTCGAAGGCGGTGCTTATGGGCCCACTTCTTCCGGTACCACGCCCACAAAAGTTCGAAAATATTTCCTAAAATGGTACGCGCGATATCTTATAAATGGAGCAACCGATTTGGTCCAAACTTTTGATCTCGAAATACTGTGTCCAAACTTATGTTATGTTCAAAAGTGGGCCCAATCGGTCCACTGCTTGGTGTACCACCTACACAAATATTCATCATTTGTGTTTAAGTACGGTTAAGGGTCTGTCCGAGTATCCTTCGGAAATTTTGACCGAAGGTACTCCTAGTGACCCTGTTTACAGCGATATGATGTTTTTGAGTTTTGCGTGGGCAATGGTTCTATCGAGAGGAATGACTCCCAAAATAAGATAAACTTCCAAAATGGACTATGTCGGTCCATTCCTTATGCACCTTAAGTGCATACGCCGAAAATTCTGAAGACCACCTAAGTGCATACGTTTTTGGGAAAAAAGTGTTTCAATTCACACAAGCTGAGGGTTACCTCTGTCGGCAAAGCCGACTGATACTTGTTTACTTGGCTTTATTTTTAATTTTTTGTAAATGGAAACGGCTCCATTGTGACATTCGTTAGGTATTATGGAAGCTCTCGCATAATCAACATACGATCTATAGAGAGATTATACTGAATTTTTACTCTCAGTTATGAAAACACATGCCGTATTAATAACAACAATGATACATACCAACATTACTCATACGCCAGTAGGTACATTAATGGAATGACACATAAGTGGAATTGTGACAAAAGCAAACGATGAGGTATAGGTACAATAAATATAAACATAAAGTTCACGAGTTTATAAAGAAAACCCAAAAATTGCAATAGTGTCAAAAGTTCCTAATATGCTCCGAAATGGCGCGATTTGAGTACAAATTGGTCCAAAACGGTTTGATAATAGTTTTAAATAAGATTACAAAAAAATAAAAATTTTAATGAGAAGCAAATATGTTGTTATTACAAATAAAATTAAAAAATGCATTACTGAACTTCAATGCATTTGGTGCGGAAACTTTTTTCGCGATAGAGAAAAAAACTACACCTTATTTAATAATAGTTTTTCATGCTCTACACGGCTATGTGGTGGTATTTTTGATATTTGCAAAAAAGTGCAATAAGTTATATCCCTAATGTACAGGTATGCCCCCCGGTTAAAATGGGCTACAAATTTTGTTGAATTTCGGAAGGGGCGGGATACTTCCCCTATACCCTATTTATAAAAATGCTATATATACAATAATTACGAATGTATCGGTTTGGAAATTAATTTGCGAGACAATTGTGGTTGTGTCTCCAACCTTACTTACTTATTTGGTACCCAAAGACTTGACAAGGCCCACTTTTTAAAATATGTTGCATCTACATAACCACGGAACCGAAATTTTCAGGGATATACAGGGATGGCTCCCAGTCAAAATAGGCTGCATAGTTTATTTGATATTAAAAAACTCTACATTTTCAATAATAACGAATGTATCGGTTTGAAAATTTACGAATTAATCAAAAATCTAAGACCCGACCATGTCTACTTTTTCAAATATGTTATATCTCCAAAATCCTGAACCGATTTCCATGAAATTTGCAGCAAAGACTTAATGTCTGCCATGGCAATGTGTACTTTATGAATTTCAGATGCGGTGGGGTACCTACCCACGCATTTCTTTAAAACGCTATATGTATATGCCAAACCTATGATTATATCAGTTTCAGCATTAATTTTGGCAGACAATGGGGTTCTGTCTCCTACCTTAGGTATATATTTGGAGCCAAAATACCGGAACACGCTCACTTTTTGAAATATGTTATGTCTTGAAAACTGATGACCACGCCCACTCTTTTCAATATTTTTTTTTTTCAAAACTATTGAACATAATTTCATGGAATTTTCATATTTGTTGACTTGTTGGTGAATTTTGGGGCCTGTTGTTTTGTAATCGCTATATTTGCTAAACTTATGAATGCATCGGCTTTCAAATTAATTTTCGAGACAACGGTGGTTGCGCCTTCGATCAAATGTTCTTTCTTGGTAGCCCGCCCACGGCCAGTTTTTATACCCTCAGCTTTTAGGATAGAAAGTGTATATAGTATATACACTTTCATACGGGCAAAATGTGCCTCATCGAAATAATGGTTTTAGACCCCAAGTATGTTTGGACGAAATGTGTTTCAGACATCTTGGAGTCGATCTAGCATTGTCCGTCCGTCTAGCTGGCTGGAACGCACGATAACTCTTGAACGGATTAACCGATTCGGTCCAAAATATTACGAAAGCCAAATTTTGGACCGCTATCGGTCCACTTCTATCGGTACCTACCCCACAAAAGTTAAAAAATATTCGGAAAATTTGTGCGCACCATAACTCTTGAAGGGAATAACCGATTTGGTGCATACTTTGCACATCGTGAATTTACTGCCCGACTTAGATGGGGTTTCAAGATGGACTCAATCGGTCCATTCCTTCGGGTACGTCCCACACAAAAGTTTGGAAAAGTTCAGTTTAGAACCTGCTCTCGACGGTACAAGTTTCATCTGGGGCAAGTCCATACATCCTCAGAAAATAGCCTGAAAGGTACAAAAAACCCCTACGGCACCGTGTGTAGTGATTGGAGCGCAAGAAAAGTCTACCGGATCTGCCGATTCAGTCCAGAATTTGGTCTTCGTAATATTTTGTCCAAACTTATGTTTAAGTTCGATGATAAGCCAAATCGGTCAGGTACCTCCCCCACAAAAGTTCAAAAATGTTCGGAAAGATTATGCGCACGATAAATCTTGAAGGGAGTGATCGATTTGGTCCATACTTTACACATCTATATATCAGGTTTGAATATGGACTATATTTGTCCACCCTTAAAGCTTGGCAACAACTTCCTGTACTTCCCTCAAATATTTAAAAAATGCACGATATCCCTTGAGCGGGACAACCAAATTGGTCCAAACGTTGGATCTCCTAATATTTTGGCCAAATGTAGTTTAACTTCTAAAATGACCGATATCGATCTTCTCCTTATGGTACCTCCCCCACAAAAGTTCAACAATTGTGTCGATCTGTCCATAGATTAAAGTTTCAATTCACATAGGCTGAGGGTATATCTCTGTCGGCAAAGCCGACTGATACTTTTTTACTTGTCATTATTTGAAATGGTTTTGTATTCTTTAGTTCAAAAACGTCCATGATTACTGCTTTTGAAAATGTGAAAACAGTGCCCAGACATTTGCCAAATCATGAATGTATTTGTGAAAAAGATTTCGATTTACGTCTTTGGGCATTTCTGGTGACGATTTGTATCTTTGCTATCGTCTTCAAAAATCCCCGTTCCATACCCAAAAGAGTTTTCAATGATATCAAAATTTTGCTGTTTACACATATGAAAAATGTGTTCATAATTCCTATACAATGTAAGAAGTAGTTACTACTTGATGTGTTTTGTAAAGTGTTGTAATCGACAGATATTTTCAATACAATGATGGTGGTGAGCCCACGCCATAATATCCACTTACACATGTTTTATTTATTCCATTGGTTGTATTCGTACATATTTACATGTGAAAGAAGTATGTGGTGATGTCTCTGAAGGATAACAGAAAATCATATGATATCTTTTATGAAGTAAACATCAACAAATTCGTTTTCAAGTATTTTGTGTATTGTATGTAAGTAGCACACTTCGTGGGAGTGAGATATTTTGTATGTAAATTTGTAAATCTTTAACCGAAAAAATAACAAAATATTTTTATGGTGACACCGATTTGATATTCACTTTGCTTTGAAATTTTTTTGAAAAGGACAATGGCAACCTTGGGGAATGTGATGACAAGTCAGACCCGAAAAGGATGCTACAAAGAACTAAAAATGGTTTGTGTATAATTAATTGATCCTCTTTTGCATAGCGAATATTGAACAATACAACTTATACATACAGTCTGTCGCTTTCAGACCTCTTAGTGTAAGGGGGATTAAGAGAAAGGGCAAAATGTAATTTTTTCTTTTCGCGCTACATCAACGATTTTTGAGTACAAAAATTAAAAAAAATTGTCCCTTACAAATCCGTTCGGGAGCAAATTTTTGGTTGTTGGGGAAACAAGTTATCGCGGTTTTACTTCTGCTTTTAAGAAGAAATTATTATAAAAACGCTTATTATTTTTATAAACACAGTTGTCGCTAAAAATTATCACGAAGGGACGTCAGTAGATTGCATAATATTTGTAAAGTGTTACTCAATATTCGGGGAAATTACAAAAAATTGACAAAACTTTTAATGTAATCCAACTTTTTATACCCTCAGCCTTTAGGCTTAGGAGGGTATATACACTTTGATACGATGAAAATGTGCCTCATCGAAATAATGGTTTTAGACCCCAAGTATGTTTGGACCAAATGTGTTTCAGACAATTTCGAGTCGATCTAGCCATGTCCGTCCGTCTGTCTGTCTGTCTGTCCTGCTGGCTGGAGCGCACGATAACTCTCGAACGGGTGAACCGATTCGGTTCAAATTTTGGCTTTCGTAATATTTTGTCCAAACTTAGTTTAAGTTCGAAGATGAGCTACATCGGTTCACTCCTTCCGGTACCTCCCCCAGAAAAGTTCGAAAATGTTCGGAAAGTTAGTGCGCTCGATAACTCTTGAAGGGAGTGACCGATTTGGTCCATACTTTGTATAGCGTAAACTTTCTACCAGAGTAATATGAAGTTTCAATATGGTCTCAATAGGTCCACTCCTTCGGGTACCTCCCACACAAAATTTCGGAAAAGTTCAGTTTAGGGCCATCTCTCGAATCGCTTTGATTTTTGTTTTAGCAGCTTGTATTCACTGTCCTCCATACGACAGTACAAGTTTCATCAGGGGCAAGTCCATACTTCCTGAGAAAATAGCATGAAAGTTGCAAAAAAACCCCTATGACACCTTGTGAGGTGGTTGGAGCGCAAAATAACTCTCGTACGGATCTGCCGATTCGGTCCAAAATAAGGCCTTAGTAATATTTTGTCCAAACATAGTTTTAGTTTGAAGATAAGCCATATCGGTCCACTCCTTCGGGTACCTCCCTTACAAAAGTTCAAAAATGTTCGGAAAAATTGTTCGTACGGTAACTCTTGAAGGGAGTGGCCGAATTGGTCTACACTTTACACATCCTAATATATCTACCAGATATAGATCAGGTTAATATATGGACTATATTTGTCCACTCCATCCGGTACCTCCCACACAAAATTTCGAATAAGTTCACTTTAAGACCTAATATCGAATCACTTTGATTTTTGTTGAAGCAACTTTCATTCGCTGTCTCAATTACGATGGTAAAAGTTTTTTTAGGGGCGAGTCCATACTTCTTGAGCAAACAGCCCGAAGAGTGTAAAAACCCCCTATGGCACCATATGTTGTGGCTGGAGATCCACTTCCATAACGGTCAATGTCGATCCATTCCTTTTAGTATCTCCTCCGCAAAACTTTTGATATTTAATCCTAATCAAAGCCCAAAATTGTTAAAACCCCCTAAATACATACGTATTTTGGGAAAAAATTTGTTTCAATATACACAGGCTGGGGGTATATCTCTGTCGACAAAGCCGACTGATACTTTTTTACTTGTTTTTCAAAACATAGAACCATTTATGATGAGTTCTCTGTTGACCAAAGTTGATATTATTATAGATGTTTTTATTGGGCTTTTTTGGTCAGGTTTATAAATGAAAATAAATGAATTTATTTCATATTTGCTCAACGTTTTAACCGTCAAGAATTACAAAAAAATAGTTCTAAATAACAAGTGAGCAAAGGCTATAGTCGGGACGGGACCGACCATGTGTTACCCTACACCACTACCCCTGTGCATAAGCTTTTCACTGGTAAACATTTCTTTTAGGGAATATAATCCGAATACCATCAACATAATATGTCTCTTTCTCTCTGAACCCCCATAAGCAACCAAAATTTCGTGACCATCCGATCAAAATTGCGACCTGTAGCGTGATTGCAAAAAATGGAAGAATTGGATGAATTGTGGTATCTCCCTTGTTTTGGCCACCTTCGCCAACCTACTTTACACCAATTTAAAGCTAATATTGTCTTCTTCTATTGACAGGCTTTGCCGTTGGAAACCCCTACTAGAAGCCGATATATTCACAAAGAATAAAACTTTGAATTTGTCGCCACATGGGTTTTTCCCCATTCCGACCCCTAAATATTATCCGACTATCACTACAATCAATAGGCTTCTTACTCTGTGAGGCCCGCATTTACCCCCAAAATCTAGTGACTATCCGATCAAAATTCCAACCGGTAGCGTGATTACAAAAAATGAAAAAAAATTGATATATTACTGACTTTTGCAATATCTCGGTTGTTTGCTCACTTACGCCAACATACTTTGCATCAATATAAAGGAGCTCTTTTCTTCTACCATTGGCGGGTTTTCTTTTTGGAATGCTCCTACCAGAAGCGGAGATATTCGCATAAGAAAAAACTTTGACTTTTCTCCACATAAGCTTTTTGCTTATTCCGACTCCTGAATATTATCCGAACATCACCAAACTTAATAGGCTTCTTCCTCTGCGGGACTCGCATCAACTCCCAAAATATTCGTGACGATCCGATCAAAATTTCGACCTGTAGCGTGATTACAAGGAAATCGGAAAATGGGATGCATTACCGACTATTGCGATATCTTCGTTGTTTGACCACCTACGACAGCCTACTGTACATCGTTGTAAAGGTGATATTTTCTACTTTCCTTGCCAGGTTTTGCTTTTGATATACCTCTTAAAAAAAAGAGCTATTGGCTTTGAAATAAAAGGTTGACTTTCTCCAAATAAATTATTGCCCATTTCGACCCCTGAATATTATCCGACCATCATCAAAATCAATAGGCTTCTTCCTCTGTGGGACCCCCATTAACTCCCAAAATTTCGTGACGATCCGATCAAAATTGCGACCTGTAGCGCGATTTTGAAAATAATTGATAAATGGAATGTATTACTGACTATTGCTATATCTCCGTTATTTGGCCACCTACGCTAACCCGCTTTGAATCATTGTAAAGGTGGGATATTCTTCTTTCATAGTCAGGCTTTGCTTTCGGAAGATCCCCAACCGAAGCTGTGATATTCGTCATTATAACTCAAATCGCAAAAATAAAAAGATGGGTTGTATTAGCGGCTATTGCGATTTCTTCTTTGTTTGACCACCTACGACAACCTACTATACATCGTTGAAAAGGTGATATTTTCTACTTTCATTAGCAGGTTTTGCTTTTGATATACCCATTATAGATGCGGAGATATTCGCTTTGAAATAAAACGTTGACTTTTTCCCCAAATAAGTTTTTTGCCCATTCCGACCCCTGAATATTATCCGACCATCACCAAAATCAATAGGCTTCTTCCCCTCCGGGACCCTCATCAACACCCAAAATTTGGTGACGATCCGATCAAAATTGCGACCTGTAGCGTGATTACAAGGTTTAGATGGACAGACGGACAGACGGACGGACGGACGTACTGACGGACGGACACACATAGCCAGATCGACTCAGCTCGTCGAGAGATTCATTTTGGAATATATAAGTATGGGTCCAGGACCATTATTTTGATGCGTTACAAACTTTTTGGCCAAAACCAACTTATAATACCCTCCCCACATAGTGGTGTAGGGTATAAAAACTTCACGGGGAATCAAATGAGACTAACACAATAATGATCGGGATAATAGTTTGGATGTTATAGCCAAAATAAGCACAAAGTAGTACTTCTATTGATTTTCTTGGATTTTCTTTTCCTAAGAAAATAGGTGGATTTTGCTTTATCTACATTCTACATATTAAACGGAAATATTGTTCAAATAAACCATTTTATTTTATATGCATTTTTAAAATATGTGTAAATCGCGTAATTATCAAAATCACTTTGTCCGCATGTGATTTTCATGTACAGCAAGACCATATCTTTTAATTTGTATATATTTTTTGAAATATAATTTGGACGCTGAGATGTAGCATCGGCTGCATCTTAGCATTAAAAAACGTATTAAACATCTTTAATTTACTCAAAGTGCATACAATTTGTTCCGCATTCGGTTTCAGTGTCACCATCAAAATCTACATCGATATATATCTATATCAAGGTGATAAATCAAGAACCGTGGATGTAGCATCACACACTATTTTTTGGTATAAAATGAATATAGCTCCCTAAGCAGTGATGTTTTTAAATATTTGTTTCCGTAAAAACGTAGATGCTGAACTAGTTTTTCATTGCAGTAGAAACTACCCTCCGAAAACGCGATAAAATGCGAGATATTTTCAATCACGATTTTAGGTGATTTTCTTACCTTTTCTCTTATCTCACGTTTTAGTAGTTGGATTTTCACGAGTAATGATTTATTAAATCCGCATGTACGAGGAAATCGATTGACAATTGTAAAAATTAGTCCCGAAAAATATGATTTTTAGAAAAATTTTCGCACAAAATTTTCGTATTTGGATACAGATTTCTGTAATGCTTTGTATATCAAATAACTCATATGATTTTTTGAAAAACCTGTTTGCTGAACGAAATTCGAAGAATATTTAAAATCTGGCTTCAAAATATCAGCATCATTTAATGGTAGACGCAGATCAAATTTTGAAAAGTTACACTTTGGTGAGATTTTCCTTATTAAGTTGGCTTCTACTTTTACTTGAACAGAAAAATCGTGCAAATTGTGGGTTAATCACAACACGAGAGAAAACAAAAAAGACACGTTGGCTTCAACCCATTTCTTAACATAAATATATCTTAAGCTTCTACGCAAATTAACTGTTAAGGCCAATATTTTTTGCCAAGTCTAAAAACGTTTCATTTTATCCAGCAGCATTTAATTTGTGTAATAAAAACCACAATTCGCAAGTTATAAACGGGTAAACCTTGGCTTGAACTACGTTAAATTTTTTAAAAATATTTCCGACTGGAAAGGAATTGCTTCTACATTATGGATGAAGTTTTATTTCATGTTTTAAAGAAACCATGTAAATCGCCCTATATTATATGAGTAATGCATTGTACTACGTTTTTTTTTTTCAAAAATCGTGCAAAAAATTAAGGACAAGCTTGTTATGTGTATAAAAATCCCACAAAACCATATGACATATCCGTTTTCGAACTATCGTGGAAAATAGCTTGTCACTGCGCTAATATCGTAACGAGGCGTGCTTTTTGGTTTTGTTGTTTTTGTGTTGGCATTAAAATAACCTAGAATAATTTTATAGTATTGGGCAGGGTGGAATAATTATTTAGGCAGGAATAATTTTATTGTCAGGGGCATGTTTTTTATATGTTTTAGTGTAGCGCACATATAACGATTCCCCCCGATTTTTGAGGTATAAATTTGTATTTAGTGGCATAAAACTTATTTACCAAAAACTATGGACATGTTTTGGTATAGCCCTCATATAATAGTTCCGCCCGAATTCAGATATTTTAACGTTTTTAACTACATTTTCACACTGAATTAGTTTGGTATTAAGGGTTCCTGGTTGTCAATGTAATGTAACTTCCAAAAATTGGGGACATGTGTCCATGGTTTGGTATAGCCCCCATATAGCGGCACCACCCTGTTTCAGGCAAATTTGGCGTTTTAAGAAACATTTTCAGATTGATTTCAGATACATTTTCAGACCGAAGTGACTATAATTTGGCATTAAGAGTTCCTAGTGATATTAAATAACACGGTGCTCTTGAACCAACTTTAAATGGAAGGTGCTGGGATGTTTTGCGCATTCTGAAACTACAATGTTCATAGATGAGAAAAACTAAAAATACTTCTTAAATCGCGGTTAAAGTTTACATTTTTAGGCTTTTTTAGATTTTATAGATTTTGCTGGGAAACCGCAAACTTTATCAAAATGAAACTAAAGAATATGTTGTAGCACTGAACGTTTTCTACAAGATTGTCCCTTATGATATTTTCGTAGGTTTTACCATTTTTGAGATGTAGAAGTTCAAATTGGGACAATTCACTGACTGTATCGTCTCCTTATATAACAATGTCATGACTGCAATTTACCAACTTAAACTCAAAATGGTACAACCTAGGAAAAATCCAAACTTGTCGAGAATTTTCACAGCTATAAAATTTGTAAAGTATCAGTCGTCTTTACCGACAGAGATACACCCTCAGCCTGTGCGAAGTGAAACTTTCATCTATTGACAATATCGAATCTAATACCGGCTACGCAGATTTTGTGGTCTTTTTTGGAAGTAGTATATTGTGTCCACTGGTCATTTCATTTGGTCACCGTATGACGTAGAGGTTTTGTACCAATATGTCGGGAAGCATGGACTTGCCAACGAAAAACATAATATCGCTTAAGCAGAACCACAATTTCCGAAAGATACTCTAACAGATCCTGAACTGCACTTAAAAAAAATTATGCAATTTTGTGGGGGAGGTACGTAAGGAGAAGACCGATGTGGACCATTTCTGAACTTAAGGTACTAAAACTGCATTTGGACAAAATATTAGGAGATCCAAAGTTTGGACGGTTGCTCTGTTCGACATATATATTACGTACTAATGACATTTTTAACTTTTGAGGGGTAGGTACCGGAAGGTGCGCATCGTTAAAGTTAAACAAAGTTCGGACAAAACATTACGATGGCCAAATGTTGAACCGAATCGGCTGATCCGTATGAGACTTATCGTGCGCTCCAACCGCTACACATGGTGCCATAGGGGATTTTAACACCTTTTGGGCTATTTTCTCAGGAAGTGTGGACTTGCCCCTGATAAAACTTTTACCGTCGTAATGGGTGCAGCGAATACAAGTTGTTGCAACAAAAATCAAAGCGATTCGAGAGCAGGTCCTATACTGAGCCCGAAGGAGTGTACCGATAGAGTCTATGTCTGGCAGAAATTTCACGATGTGCAAAGTATTGACCAAATCGGTTACTCCCTTCAAGAGTTATCGGGCGCACACATTTTCGAAATTTTGTGGGGGAGGTACCTGAAGGAGTGGACCGATATGGCTCATCTTCGAACTTAAACTAAGTTTGTATAAAATATTACTAACGCCAAGTTTTGGACCAAATCGGTTCATTCGATGGAGAGTTATCGCGCGCCCCACCCAGCTAGCTAGCCAGGCAGACGGACTTGGCTAAATCGAATTCAAATTGTCTGAAACGATTTCCTCCAAACATACTTGGGGTCTAAAACCATTATTTCGATGATGGACATTTTGCCTGTATGAAAGTTTATATACCTTCGTTAGCATAAATTCTGAGGGTATAAAAATGGTAAAACGTACGAAAATACAATAAAGGACTATCTTGTAGAGAATTTTCACTCCTACAACATTTTCTTCAGTTCCATTTTGATAGGGCTTGCGATTTCTCATTAAAATTGTGAAAACGCTAAAAAACCTAAAAATGTGAACTTTGACCGCGATTTCTTTAAAAAGCGCTCCGGAGTTTTTTTTTTTGTTTTTCTCATCTATGAACACTTTAGTTTCAGAATCCGTAAGTACCTTTCATTTAAATTTGGTACGAGAGCACCGTGCTAATTAATTAAAAATTGTGAATATAAGTCCACGCTTTGCTATAGCCCCATATCACCACCGTTTTTATGTTTTTTTTTTAAGTTTGGATCCTTTTGGTGTTTGTGGTTCCCAGTGGTTCAAAACTTTGCCATCAACAATTGTAGATATAGACCTTCGTTGTGATATAGCTCCTATAAAACTGTACCCCCGGTTTCAAGTATTTTTTTTAGATAGCCGTCAAAAAACCTCTCCCCCTTGCATTATGGGCATTAATACTTTCGTAACAAAATGAAAACTAATTATTTCATGGTGGAGGGTATAAGAAGTCCGGCCCGGTTTTTTATAATGGTGGGTTAATTCCGGAAAATTAACGGGGATACTAACCAAATTTTAATCGTTCTTTTGAGTAAACGCGCTACCAAAGATAGCTTACTACCTTTAACGTGAGACCAAGTGACGACCAGCTGCCCAAATCTGTTAATCCACCCCGTCCAGACAGATGACATGCCTAAATCAATTCCAAGTTGTTGTTATAAGGAATTCATTTTTTCCCAAAAATGAATTTTGACTCGCTAACTTTTTCGTCTTTGAGACGTAGGGATTGAAATGTTTTGTTACGCACGACATCTAGGTTTCAAATATTTGTAAAAATATAAATTTTTATTAAACATTCGACAAACAAGTAACTAACATTCTGTTGGCATCAAAGTTCTACTGTTTTTTGTTATAAAACCTTATGCTCTCCGCGAAAAAGCTTTTTTAGATAAATGCAGCTTTTAACGTTTCATAAAATAGGAATTCTGACTTTTACAGACATAATCTGCAATGTTTTTGTTTTCAAGAGATAGTATGTGTCTTTGTCGTGTTTCAGAATCTCAAACTTTGCAGATAATAACTTCTGCACCTGGATGTGCTGGCGCAGTTACATTTGAACTTGCAGATTTGACTTGCAATTTCCAGCAATCTCGTTATCACTTTGAAATGACAACATCACTGTAATATTGATAACTTCCGAATGAAGCAAAATCATACCTTTTAGTAATAAAAATAAAAATTCGAAAAACATCCACAGATATTCTGTAAACTGAAGAGTTGTAAACGGGTATGGAGGGTGTACGTTTTTTTCGCTCTGTTTGTAATTGGTTCACAATATGTGTTGATGTTCTTTTTTGCGAGCACCTGTTTAAATGAAAAAAGGAAAAACTCGTGTTAATTGTGGAATATTTAAACACGGTTGTGTATCTCATTTCTTATATGTTTATGGTGACATGTTTTTCAGAATTTTTTTGGTGTTGTGTTTTCCTTTACACTTCACATCTATGTGTGCTAACAATATAAAGGAGGACGGTGTATTAATATGTATTTTGATGGAATAATATAAAAAAATCTATAACATGATGGCAGAATATTTTGAGGTAAAAACAGTATTAGCATACACCGTTAACACCTCTCAAAATATGTTTTATTGCATTTGTATAGTGCAAGCTGTTTTTTAAACCAAAAATGCATATCGCACCTTTTCAACAAAGCAACTCAAAATTTCTTATTTTTCAGTAGAGACATAAAACATTACCAGTAACTCAGATGAAATGAAAAGTGGCATAGCGGTATTTTTTTAAGAAAGAGTAGACAAAATAATTGGAGAATTTTACAGTGGATGGAGTTTATTGCTATGTATCGTTTTTTAATGATGATGACGATACATAGCAATAAACTCCATCCACTGTAAAATTCTCCAATTATTTTGTCTACGTTTTTTAATGGGTGACGTAGGGGATGGAAGATACCAAGGAACGGTCCTGACCGGTTTTAACATGGCAAAGCCCAGGATTTATCTTGGTCCCTCTTTCATCCCAAGTGGACACTGACCTCCCCGTGGTGTCACCTGGGGAACTGCCTTTAACACCCGTTAAAGGTAGTGAGCTAACATGTGCCGCGCGTTCACCCATAAGAACGTTAAAAACTTGGGTTTGGGCGTCGGGTTAGTAACCCTCCCCTAGAAAAAACAGCCTACTATGAAAAAACGAAAGAAAAGAAAAACAAACCCCTCTAAAGTTGACGAACCCCGCAAACGTTTTAAGGACCATGATCTGCGAATCTGCACCTGGAATGTTCGCACTCTTTATAGAGAAGGTGCAGTCTTCGCATTGGCAGACGTACTTGAAAAGTACAAGACCGATATTACTGCCATACAGGAAATACGATGGATTGGGAAAGGCGTCACAACAACACCTAAAGGTGACGCACTGTATTATAGCTGCCATGACGTAAAGCATGAGTTTGGTTGCGGATTCGTAGTTAGTCGGAGACTAAAACATCTTGTATCCAGCTTCACTCCAGTGAATGAAAGACTTGCTGCTATTCGAATAAAAGCTAAATTCTTCAACATCAGCTTTATTTGCGCTCATGCTCCCACTGAAGAAAAGGACGAACAGACCAAAGATATATTTTACGAGCGCTTAGAAGAAACATATGACCGTTGCCCTGCCCATGACATTAAAATCATTCTAGGCGATTTTAATGCCAAAATTGGAAAGGAGAATATCTTTGGCCCAACAGTCGGGAAATTCAGTCTCCACAGTGAAACATCTGACAATGGTATGAGACTGATAGACTTTGCAGCTGCAAAAAACATGGTAGTTAGCAGTACCAGATTTAATCATCTCGATATTCATAAGGGCACCTGGCTGTCTCCAGATCAGAAAACAGGAAACCAAATTGATCATGTTGTGATAGATGGAAGACATTCATCGAGCGTGTTGGATGTACGATCGTTCCGAGGCGCAAATATTGATTCGGACCACTACCTTGTTGCAGCAAAGGTACGCACCCGCTTAAACGTAGCAAACAAAGTACGAACAGACACAACACGAAAGTTAGACATCGGTAAGCTGCAATCACAACAGATAGCCACAGCATATTCCACTCAACTAGCCCAATTGCTTAATCAAAGCCCTCCTCATCCCGATAACATATCAGCGCAATGGCAAAGCATTGCCCACTCCATGCAAACAGCCGCAAAATCCATACTTGGATACCAGAGACCTCCACCAAGGAATCCATGGTATGATGAGGAGTGTCGTGCTGCCACCGAAGAGAAAAATGCGGCATATAAGGCTACTTTACAATCCGTAGCAACGCGTAGCGCACGAGAGAGATACAGGGAGAAAAGGAGAGAGGAGAAACGTCTTTTCCGCAGGAAAAAGAGAGAGATGGAAAAGCGGGAGTGTGAAAAAATCGAGATGTACAGGAGCCAGAATGAAGTCCGAAAATTCTACCAAAGAGTCAAGCATCAAACTGATGGCTTTGGTACAGGCACATCCTCCTGTAGAGACCAGCAAGGTAATTTGGTAACTGATACAGATAGTGTACTCAGGATATGGAAAGAACATTTTTCAAATCTGTTGGTATCCAATAGCAGCGAAGACGACGAAGATACCACAGTCCCAATCCCAGAAGATGGTATTGAATGTATACCGCCCAGCCAAGATGAGGTAAAGACAGCAATAAATCGGCTGAAGAATAATAAGGCAGCAGGGGCCGATGGCTTACCAGCCGAGCTGTTCAAAACCGGAGGCGACACGCTGATAAGGTGTATTCATCAGCTAGTTAGCACCATCTGGCAGGAAGAACGAGTACCCGACGATTGGAACCTGAGTATCCTGTGCCCTGTCCACAAGAAGGGAGATAAGACTGTATGCTCTAACTATAGGGGCATAAGTCTACTCCCTATTGCCTACAAGATCGTGTCAGGGATATTGTGCGAACGACTAAAGCCAATGGTCAACGAGATTATTGGACCATACCAATGCGGCTTTAGACCTGGCAAGTCCACCACCTACCACCTTTTTGTCGATTATAAAGCAGCCTTCGACAGTCCGCTGCGCTCAAAGGTATTCCAGGCCATGTCTGAATTTGGTATTCCCGCAAAGCTCATCCGGCTTTGTAAAATGACTTTAACTGACACGAGGTCCTCAGTTAAAATAGGAAAGAACCTCTCCGAAGAGTTTGGTACCAAAAGAGGTTTCAGACAAGGAGACAGCCTTTCGTGTGACCTCTTCAACATCCTGCTAGAAAAGGTTATACGAGAGGCAAACGTCAAAAGAAGTGGCACAATCTACACCAATAGTCACATGTTACTTGCTTATGCTGATGATATAGACATCATGGGTCGATCAGTAAAAGAAGTAACTGATACCTTTATAAAGGTCGAAGGAGAATCTGCTAAAGTGGGTCTGGCGGTAAACGGTGAGAAGACCAAGTTGATGGTGTCGACGCGCAATGCGTCCATTGAGCTCGGACCGACTGTGGAAGTTGGTTCCTATAATATTGAGGTAGTAAAAGACTTCGTCTACCTCGGCACCTCCGTCAACACAACAAACGACATCAGTTGTGAAATAAAAAGAAGAATTGTATTGGCCAACAGATGCTACTTTGGATTAAGTAAGCAGTTTAAAAACAAAGCCACATCTCGTCAAACAAAAATAACGCTCTACAAAACACTGATACTACCCGTGCTGATGTATGGCTCCGAAGCCTGGGTACTTGCGCAAGCAGACATGGCAGTGCTTGGTGTGTTTGAGAGAAAAATTCTTCGAAAGATCTACGGACCAATCTGCGTTGACGGTGAATATCGACGTCGCATGAACCACGAGCTGTATCTGCTATACAACGACATCAATATTGTTAAACGTATCGAGAAGCAGCGATTGCGTTGGCTAGGCCATATCAAAAGAATGAGCGATGATGAACCCGCTAAAAAGGCGTATGAATACATGCCACATGGCGGTGCACGCAGAATTGGCAGGCCAAGGAATAGATGGCGCAAACAAGTGGATGATGAGATGAAAAGGCGCGGTATTCCGGAGTGCAAAGCAACAAATAGAGAGGAATGGAGATCTCTTCTTAGTTCGGCCTATAGAACAAATGTTCTGTAATGGGCCAGCTAAGTAAGTAAGTATCGTTTTTTAATAAAAAGTGAAATTTTCAAAATTTTGAGGTACTGCCCTTTTGTTGAAAAGGAGCGATATGTAATTTGCCGGGAGTGAAATTTATCAAGACATCGAATATCGACAATTACGTTATCCAGTAGAAAGGACATACATAGGAGTATGTACTGTGGAATCATTTCAATGATTTTGTGATATGTTAGTCTTCATAAATGATTTTATTATACATGGTGTGCCTTAACCAAATTTAAATGGAAGGAGCTTACACCTGGGAAGTTTCTGCGGATTCTGCAATGTTCATAGATGAGAAAAATCAAAAAACTAAAAAATCGCCGAAGGGGTTTTTAAATAAATCGCGGTTAAAATACACACTTTTAGTGGTTTTTTAGGTTTTTACGATTTTGCTTGAAAACCGCAAGTCCTATGGAAATGGGACTAAAGAAAACATTGTAGCAGTCAAATTTTATACAGAATTGACCTTGTACAGAGTTTTCACTGCTAAAACATTTTCTTTAGTCCTATTTCCATGGGAATTGCGGTTTTCAACCCAAATCGTTAAAACATAAAACTAAACTAACTCCTAAAAGTGTGATTTATTTAAAAAGCCCTCCGGCGATTTTTTTAGTGTTTTGATTTTTCTCGTCTATGAACATTGCAGTTTCAGAATCCGCAAAAACTTCTCTGGTGTAAGCTCCTTCCATTTAAAATTGGTTAAGGCGCACTGTGTATACTAATATTTCTTCATAGAAAAGGAAATTTCTTCAAATATCACTTCACTTCTTCAGATCATTATTATCCAAATTTAACTAACGTTGCCCCGCCTACTTTCCGATGTAAACTTTAAAAACGTCGATACACGTATCTCATCTTTTTAGCTCTACTTTCATAATCTAATCAGTTTTCCTTGTCATTTTTGTTGTTGTCGCACAGTATGTAGCAATCATAAAAAATATATTCCGTGTAAAACTAGTGTACAGAAGTAGTGGTGTAGGATATCACATGGTCCGTCCCGTCCGACTATTGCCCTGTCTTACTTATTGAGTTTGGCATTACTGTGAAATTGATACATGTATGAGGCAATATCGGATTCTTATAAATGAGCTGTACTAGATATACTTACTAACTTACTTAGCTGAACCATTACAGAACATTTGTTCCATTGGCCGAACTAAGATAAGATCTCCATTTCTCTCTATTTGTTGCTTCGCACTCTGGAATACCGCGCCTTGTCATCTCTTCATCCAATTCTGCGTGCACCGACAAGCAGTCCGTATTTATACGCCTTTTTAGCTGGTTCATCATCGCTCATTCTTATGATATGGCCTAGCCAACGCAATCGCTGCATCTCGATACGTTTAACAATATTGACGTCGTTGTATAGCAGATACAGCTCGTGGTTTATGCGACGTCGATATTCACCGTCAACGCAGATTGGTCCGTAGATCTTTCTCTCAAACACACCAAGCACTGTCATGTCTGCTTGCGCAAGTACCCAGGCTTCGGAGCCATACATCAGCACGGGTAGTATCATTGTTTTGTAGAGCGTTATTTTTGTTTGACGAGATATGCTTTTTTTTAAACTGCAAATTAGCATTTGTTGGTCTTTACCATAGGCTTTAGTCGTTCGCACAATATCCCTGACACTATATTATAGGCAATTGGGGGTAGTTAGAGCATGCAGTCGTATCTCCCTTCTTGTGGACGGGGCACAGGATACACAGGTTCCAATCGTCGGGTACTCGTTCTTCCTGCCAGATGGTGCTAACTATGGGGTTGTATCATTGTTTTGTAGAGCGGTATTTTTGTTTGACGAGATATGCCTTTTTTAAACTGCTTACTTAAACCAAAGTAGCATTTGTTGGCCAATACAATTCTTCTTTTTATTTTACAACTGATGTCGTTTTTTGTGTTTACGGAAGTGCCGAGGTAAACGAAGTCTTTTACTACCTCCAAATTACAGGAACCAACTTTTACAGTTTGTCCGAGCTCAATGGACGCGTCGACACCATTAACTCGGTCTTCTCGTTGTTTACCGCCAGACCCACTTCAGCAGATTCTCCTTCGACCTTCATAAAGGTATCAGTTACTTATTTTACTGATCGTCTCATGATGTCTTTATCATCAGCATAAGCAAGATACATGTGGCTAATGGTGTAGATTGTGCCACTTCTTTTGACGTTTGCCTCTCGTATAAGCTTTTCCATCAGGATGTTGAAGAGATAACACGAAAACTCTGTAATGTACCGTTTGTACCAGGCCGGACCTGAATGATGGAAATTGGTGTTGTATTTGTATCGAGACCAAAAAGACTAATGGGAGCCATTAATACTGCTAGCTATCAGTCGGGTGGGGGAGTCCGTGCCTTTACTGTTCTCAAAATTATTCAACCTAAACATAAACAAAAAATATTATTTAAGACTCCCGAATTACTAAAATGAAACTAAATGTAGATGAACCAAGTATCTATTCAACACTGCACCCCTGTTGAATCAGATTAAAGCGAAATAAAACAAAGATCAACCTCAGATTGCAACTAACGGAACTCCCGATGACGATTGGAGTCCGACCCTCTAAAACCCACCCTACCATGGTCTCAAGGGCTTTGGATTTTTGTGGAGACCACATACTTGCAGATTTACCTGTCTATCTTACCTCACCATCAGTAAGAAAAATAGCAAATTAAGGGAACATCTTGGTAATAACCAGATTATATTTTAATAAAAAAACTATCCTTTAAAATTATAATTCAAGAAAATATATTTATAATAATAGTTATAATGGATAAAGGTAGAATTTTCATAATATTCATGACTTTATCTAATAGTTATTTGGGTGCATACACTCGATTAAAATACAGTACTATAAATGAGACAGAATTAATTATAAGTTTAATGAAGCCCAGAATAATAATCGAATTTAGTTTGAGATTTTGTAAATCAGTAGGATAATATATGATGTTGGAAGGATCCAACAGATAATAATAAAAGATATAGCAATTAAATAAGCTCTCAAGAAGATTAATGTAACAAAAGGATCTTTTTATCATAAACCTTAATTATGATTTACTTTATTTAATTTTGGTTAAAAGGGTCATTTAACCCAATTTATTGCGTTCAATAAAAACATGAATAAATTTAAGGAAATGAAATTATGGTTTAAAGATCGCTTTGCTGACACCAATTTTAAGGATTTATATGCAAATAATTCAAAGTATTTTTTTTACACATTTGGTTTGTTATAACTCAAAACTCACTCTTAATTTCTGGCTACAATCCTTTGAGCCACTCCTACGAAGATCGCCGAGGCCTCGATGAACAAGCGTACGTATGTGGGTGAAGGATTATGAGGATAATGATGAAGGCTGTAAATATTTTAAGAGACTTATTAAGGCTTTGAAATGTTTGCATACTTTATGGAGCTTTAGTTTTGGATGATTATTTATACTTATAAGGCAAAACCTTTTGGTTTCCTAAAATTAAATTTGTAATTAAATAACGTCGGAGTCGGGAATCGAACTCAGGTCCCTTGACTTGTTGATAAGATACAACGCCCGCTTACTACTTGGGCTATTGCGGCTGTTGTCGACTTTGGCTTTAAATACGGGTTTAGTGCTGTAACAAGCATTAGTGTCTGCCCACAATCATCAGCCAATCTGAAATGGACTGTAACTATTTTTAGCCCACTGGATGGTTAAACTGCTGTCGTTGCTGTTCTTGTGTTGCGCCGCACAGTCTCCTAGTTTTATTAATTGATGGTTTTTTTAATTGTAAATTATTCCACAATTCCGAACCCAATGCAAACTGTTATAATGTGGAGAATTTAGTCGTATCAAGTAATTCTACATTCGGCACTACGGATGTGGGATTCCGAAGTTTTTCCAAAATGGCAGATAGTTACACAGATGAAATTTGGCCAACCCTTAAGTCCCAACAACAATGACAATGGATTAAAAGAAAAGTTGATCGATATGCACAGCTGGACTTAGGCAATTCTAGACCATTTATATTCTCCCAAATTTTAAGAAATCACTGTGACTGATGGTGGTTTTTGCACAACTTTTTGGTGTTTTTGTCTGCGAATAAAAGATGGATCACCGGCTCAAGAATCGGAGGGCCGAAAATGAGGATAGTTATAGCGATCTAGATTGGACAAAAAGAGAAGTTATAGCGCCACGGAATTCCACTATGTATGATCACACCTTACCTTAGTATTTGGCAAAACACTTGTTTACACAGTTTAGTTACAATTTATACAATTAGAGTATCGGTTTTTTGGCACAGTTCCTTGGTATTTCTTGTGAGTTTTCTAACAACCATAAAAACATTTGGTTAGAAAAACATATTTTGCCAAATTATTAAATTTAAGGAATAAAAAATACATTTGATTTGCGACCGGTTATATTATTTTGAAATTAATGAGAATACACTTCGGTGTAAAAGATTTTGGTTTGCAATGATATTTAAAGATTTAATTACACTTTTGCTTTCTCTAGGCTGATTGTAAAACTCTAAGTTTATTAAGAATCTGTTTCCACTATTGATGTGTGTTTTCGTGTTTGGTTCAGGAAAGCAAAAGAAAGATCTCCTAACATTTAAACCAAGGAGAGGGTCAATCCCATTTTTAGTGGGATTTCACCACTAGATATTGCTTTATCCATATTTTTAGATGAGAACATTTAACGAAAAGTTAAATTAATCTCACAAAATTCGATCTGATTATATGTGAAAGGTACCTAAACAAGTCTCCAATAGAACCGTTAGGGTAGAGAATGCAAAAAAAATATATTAAGAAAAAAAAATGATTCGATCACGTCGTGGATTGAACTTCGGTCCGTTCGATTCATAAGCGGACACGCATCCCCTGAGCTACACCAGCATGTGGGAGTGGCTCAGCAAACTAAAAGCTTAGACCGGCTGCGTTGCCAATGCGAACAGACGGGGTGTTCGATTGGCTATACAAGTTGATGGGAGAACACACACAGCAACGGGGAATAACAAAAAATCAAATCAAGTTAGGGAGTTTTTTAACTTCCTAGCAAACAATTTTGGTTCATTACGTTAATGTTGTGGGACCATAGTTTATCACAACTCTTCGGAGACGTTCGTTGCTATTTTAACTGAGGACCTCTTGTCAGATAAAGTCATTTTACAAAGTTGGATGAGCTTTGCGGGGATACCACATACAGACATGGCTTCGAATACCTTTGAACGCAGCGGGCTGTCGAAGGCTGCTTTATAATCGACAAAAAGGTAGTTGGTGTCGATCTGCATCTCTTGGGTCTTCTCCAGGATTTGGCGCAGGGTAAATATCTGGTCAATGGTGGACTTGCCAGGTCTAAAGCCGCATTGGTATGGTCCAATTATTTCGTTGACCATGAGCTTTAGTCGTTCCCACAATATCCCTGACACTATCTTATAGGCAATAGGGAGTAGACTTATTCCCCTTTAGTTAGAGCATAAAGTCTTATCTCTTTTCTTATGGACGAGACACAGGATGCTCAGGTTCGAATCGGCGGGTACGCGTTCTTCCTGCCAAATGGAGCTAACTAGCTGATGTATACACCTTATCAGCGTGTCGCCTCCGCTTTTAAACAGCTCGGCTAGTAGGCCATCAGCTTCTGCTGCCTTGTTATTCTTCAGCCGGTTTATTTCTGTCTTTACCTGGTATACATTCTGGCCTTGTGGTATACATTCAATACCATCTTGTGGGATTGGATCTGTGGTATCTTCGTCGATATCGCTGCTATTGGATACCAACAGTTTTGAAAAATGTCTTTGTGTTTATTTCAGTTCGAGTCCATATTTTGTTGTATTCAAATATTTGAATAACAAGAAAATGTTTTACAGTGGAAATGAAATTAATTAGTTGCGGGCGGAGGTTAGGAAGACTATAGTTTCAGTTGTCACCAAACAACTTCATCAATTCCCTTTTCCCGCCGACTCTGTATCAATAAACAGGTCAATAAGCCCATCCAGTTTTGAAAAATGTTATTTCCATATCCCGAGCACACTATCTGTATCAGTTACCAAATTACTTTGCTGGTCTCTACTGGAGGATGTGCCTGTACCAAGGCCATCAGTTTGATGCTTGACTCTTTGGCAGAATTTTCGGACTTCATTCTGGCTCCTGTACATCTCGATTTTTTCACACTCCCGCTTTTCCATCTCTCTCTACCTTTTTCCTGCAGAAAAGACGTTTCTCCTCTCTCCTTTTCTCCCGATAGCCCTATATGCCGCATTTTTCTCTTCGGTAGCTGCACAACACTCCTGATCATACCATGGATTCCTTGGTGGAGGTCTCTGGTATTCAAGTATGGATTTTGCCGCTGTTTGCATGGAGTGGGCAACACTTTGCCATTGCGCTGATATGTTATCGGGATGAGGAGTGCTTTGATTAAGCAATTGGGCTAGTTGAGTGGAATATTCTGTGGCTATCTGTTGTGATTTCAGCTTATCGATGTCTAGTTTTCGTGTTGTGTCTGTTCGTACTTTGTTTGCTACGTTTAACGGGGTGCGTACCTTTGCTGCAACAAGGTAGTGGTCCGAGTCTATGTTTGCTCCTCGGAACGAACGCACATCCAACACGCTCGCTGAATGTCTTCCATCTATCACAAAGTGATTAATTTGAATTCTTGTTTTTCTGATCTGGAGACAGCCAGGTGCCCTTATGGATGTCGAGATGTTGAAGTCTGGTGCTGCTAACTACCATGTTTTTTGGCGCTGCGAAGTCTATCAGCCTTACACCATTGTCAGATGTTTCACTGTGGAGACTGAATTTCCCGACTGTTGGGCCAAAGATATTCTCCTTTCCAATTTTGGCATTAAAATCGTCTAGAATAATTTTAATGTCATGAGCAGAACAACGGTCATATGTTTCTTCTAAGCGCTCATAAAATGTATCTTTGGTGTGTTCGTCCTTATTTTCAGTGGGAGCATGAGCGCAGATAAAGCTGATGTTGAAGAATTTTGATTTTAATCGAATTGCAGCGAGTCTTTTATTCACTTATGTGAAGCTGGAGATTAGGTGTTTTAACCACCGACCAACTAAAATCCGCAACCAAACTCATGGTTTAGGTCATGACAGCTATAATACAATGCGTCACCTTTAGGTGTTGTTGTGACGCCTTTCCCATTCCATCGTATTTCCTGTATGGCAGTAATGTCGGCCTTGTACTTTTCAAGTACATCTGCCAATGTGTAAACTGCACCTTCTCTACAAAGAGTGTGAACATTCCAGGTACAGATTCGCAGATCATGGTCCTTAAAACGTTTGCGGGGGTCGTCAACTTTAGAGGAATTTGTTTTTCTTTTCTTTTGTTTTTTCATAGTAGGCTGCTTTTTCTAGGGGATGGTTACTAACCCTGCGTCCAAACCCAAGTTTTTAACGTTCTTGTAGGTGAACGCGCGGCACATTTTAGCTCACTACCTTTAACTGGTGTTAAAGGCAGCTACCCCAAGTGACACCACGGGGCGGTCAGTGTCCACTTGAGATGAAAGAGGGACCAAGATAAATCCAGGACTTTGCCATGTTAAAGCCGGTCAGGTCCGTTCCTTGGTATCTTTCTATCTGTACTAGACATATTTACAAATAAGCCGATAGTGTGTTGACTAGGCCATGCATAAGTATGTGCCCGCAAGTATTTGAAATGCCCCATATCTCAAAATATGGGAAATTGGGAATGATAGAAACACATCGACTAGTTTAGAAGTATATTCTAAGTTCGACTAATGGAACAAGCGTTCTGTCTAAAGTTACCAAAGTAATATTTTGGACATTTTTCTTACCAGCGAGCCATCAAAATGTAAACTTTTCTCTTCTCTTTTTTTCAATTCTTTTTTTGTTCAATAAATAAGAATAATGGGAGCTGGATAGCTATGTTTGTTGTCTAAAATAAAATAATATACAATCCTGAAATATGAATTTATTCTACATGTTCCTCATTAAATTTTCATTACGTTGTAAGTAAGCCAAAATAGCCTTAGGATCAAATGCTTCAACGCGAATAAATTCCATTAAATAAATATTACAGCCAAACAGCATTGTAAGTAGCTGTTCACAAATTCACTTACCATTGGATAGCGGCGCATAGAAATCATATGGCCATCTAATACCTGGAATGAAAATAATTATATTATCATCATTGTACCCAGTTCAGCAATAGAAAAAAAAACAAGTCAACAAGGGATGCAATGAAGAAAGAAATAAAATTAAGTAAGAAAACACAGTCATTGCTTATTCACAGAACATAAAATACAATGTTACAAGGCTAGTCAGGGAAACAGCATCGGTAATTTATCGAACTGGTAATCCATGGATGATAGATAAGTAGAGAAAAGTCAGCATAATGTATAGATATAAAATAGATACATAGCTGACATACATATCTAAAAAATAAATAAATAAGACAGAGGATGCAATTTCATCAAGATGTTAGACGAATAATTTAAGATTGAAGTCTTAGTTCTCCTTACCAAAATCGTTACAAAAACTATCAAGTCTTTTAAAAAAATCTTTTTAATTCCTATCAAATCAAGATATGTATTATCCATCAAAAATTTAACAAAAAATAAAGTAAATATACCATTACACTTGAATATGAACAGTCACGTTTGTTTATTTACCACAGAGCTGATACTTCCATTGCCACATAACCAGAAGAAGCAAACCTTGATCTGTGTTCACCTCCTCAGACTTCTCATTTGTAATTTAAGCACGTATGCATCAATCGAATACGATTTCAAATGTCAACTGTTTACCAATGCTGTTGTTATCATTCGGTCGAAGTATAATGTCATCCGTGCAAAAATATAAACTTATGAAGTCTGGGATTTTTTATCTTTAAAGCAAAAAATAAACGTTTTCTTTTGACACCGTCTTCTTTTTCTGCTGTTCATTATACATTTCTTGCACACAGTTTACCAGTTAATATTGACTTATTGTTGAATATAATTGAGAGATTAAATTATAGTTCGTGTGGTAAATATGGAATTGCAAAAGCGAACAAGGAGATGATAGAAATTTAAAGTTGATGTTGGTTCAATATCAATAAACAGGAATAATTCAACAGATTCTGGAGGAAAATGACAATGCATCATAAAAAAGCAAAAAGAAGCATAACCAGAAGACATTGCAGATTTTGTTATACGATCAAAGCTGTCTTTCCACAAAACAGCAAATGGTCTGCGGTCATCATTCACCAGGAATCCACAAGGCTATTTACAAGGAAGCTGCTCGGGTGAAAGTAAGCACGCTTTATTTGAGGAAGTGGAGCGTGCTCAAACACTTTGAGAGTTTTAAATATAAGACCGTGGTACTCAAGAATGGCTGACATAGGGTATAAAAGATACCAAAAAACGGCCCTGAATGGCTTTGACATGACAAAGGTCCCCCTTTGACCTCAAGTAAACACTGACCTACCCGTATTGTCACCTGGGGAGCCGCCTTTACCACCCGTTAAACGTAATGAGCTAACATGTGGCGCACATTCACACACTATAAAGTTAAAAACCCGTCCAGAAAACATAACACTATGCAAAAAAGAAAACAAAAACAATTCCCTCTAAAGTTTACGAACCCTGCAAACATTTTAAGGACCATGATCTGTACTGTTCGCACTCTGTTTACAGAAGGTGCAGTCAACGCATTGGCAGATTCCATACAGGAAATACGATGGATTGGGAAAGGCGTTACAACAAAACCTAAAGGGGAAGCACTGTATAACGTGGTTTTCTCGTCGGCTGGGGTAAGTTCAGTCGCGTCCAGGGTCTCCATAAGGACCCACTAAACCTTACGAAATGAGAAGACTAGCATTCTGAATGATCGGGAATACGATGTATTCGGGGTTTGGTTATAGATGATCGGGATGACGATGTATTCGGTGTTCGGCTGTAGATGATCGGGATGACGATGTATTCGGTGTTCGGCTGTAGATAATCGGGAAGACGGTGTATTCGGTGTTTGGCTGTAGATGATCGGGAAGATGATGAATTCGGTGTTCGGCTGTAGATGATCGGGAAGACGATGAGTTCGTTATTGGGGTGCAGATGATCGGGAAGAGATGAATTCGGTGTTCGGCTGCAGATGTTCGGGAAGACGATGTTTTCGGTGTTCGGCTGCAGATGATCGGGAAGGCGATGAACTCGGTGTTCAGCTGCTGATGCTTGGGGACACGATGGGTTCGGTTGCTGATGCTCGGGGACACGATGTTAGTTAGTCGAATTTCTACCATGCGCTACTGGTTTATAACTACGGAACAGTTGACCCGAAGGCCCTGTGGAACTGCTGACCGGAAGGCCCAGTGGAACAGCTGACTCGAAGGCCCTGTGGAACTGCTGACCCGAAGGCCCAGTGGAACAGCTGACCCGAAGGCCCAGTGGAACAGCTGACCCGAAGGCCCTGTGGAACAGCTTACCCGAAGGCCCTGTGGAACAGCTGACTGGAAAGCCCTGTGTATGTATTAGCCACCACATCTTAATCGGTAGCCCTCAAAAGTATTCCCAACGCTTTAGCACCGAAGTGTAAGTTGGCGGATTTAGAATAGTTGTTTGTTCCAACCCTTGTAGCTAACTCCCTGCAGTAGTAAGCTCGCCATTTGCCTCTAAAACTGAAATATTTCAGTGACCTAAAGTATGAAGTAAATGAGAATTATTAGTCGTAAGCTCTGACGGCAGTCGTTGTAAAGTTACACCGGAATGCACTTATCCTTTGCATTACATGTTATCTGCGAAGCGGATGGGTAGTAATGAGTAGTGTATGTTGCATATTGGATGCCTGGTTCCGTATGGTAAAGGTTGTTGTTGTAGACATAAAGCATAAGTTTGTTTGCGGATTTGTAGTCAGTGGGGAATTAAAGATTTGATACAATTCTGGTAAAAGCTACATTTTTCAACATCAGTTTTCTGAAGACAACGACGAAAGGATCAGATATGTATTTTTCGAGCGCTTAGAACAAACATTAAATTATTCTAGGCGATGTTAATGCCAAAATTCCAAAGGAAAATATTGTTACGAATGTAACTGGGAGACTTAAGTAAATTTAGATGAATTTCTGTTAATTTAAGAATTTGAATTGTAACGTAAACTCTTGTTAAGCATTTAGTTTTTTCGTATCAGTTCTGCAACAACAAATATTACGGCAGTGATGAAATTATTGCTAAATTGTTTTTGTACTCTCTCTCTCTCTCTCTCTAACTATCATTTCATTTTGACACTCATTTTAAGGGGTGTTTAGCGAGTGGGTAATTAGTTGTAAATAAACCGCGAGCTTTAAACCGTAAGTGTAAGTAAAGAAGTAACCTGAATAGAGTGAAGCTTTGTGCTTTCTGGAGAGTTAGCTGTGTGCTAGTAAAGAAATAAAGTCTTGCGTAAATAACAAAAGTGAATAACGTCAATAAAGCATTGTAGAATCGTAATCCAAATCGAGCACTTTTTTCTTTGGTAAAAATCGTATAGGAGAATAAAACAACGTCTACACGGGATTAAGTTCAAACCCTAATTCCGTAACAATATCTTTGGCCCAACAGTCGGGAAATTCATTCTCCACAGTGAAAGATGTGATAATGAAATTATGTTGATAGACTTCGTAGCGGCATAAGAGCAACTGGCTGTCCCCAGAACAAGAAAACAAGATCAAGTTGTGATAGATGGAACACATTCATCGAGCGTGTTGGATGTACGATCGTTGCGAAGTTCAAAGATAAACTCGGATTTGTTGCAGCAAAGTTCCATACCGGATTAAATGTAGCAAATAAGGTACGAATAAACACAACACGCAAGTTGGACGTCGGTAAGCTGCAATCACAACAGGTAGCCCCAGCATATTCCACTAAATTGGCCCAATTGCTTAATCAAAGCACTACTCTTCCCTATAACATATCAGCACAATGACAAAGTATTGCCCACTCCATGTAAACAACCGCAAAATCCATACTTGGATACCAGAGACCTCCATCAATGAACCCATGGTATAACCAGGATTATCGTACTGCTACCGAAGAGAAAAATGCGGCATATAGGGCTACTCTACAATCAGTAGCTACGTGTAGCGCACGAGCTAGATAACGATAGAGTAGAAACGTGTTTTCAGTAGGAAAAAGAGAGAAATGGAAAAGCGGGAGTGTGCGAAAATCGAAATGTACAGCAGCCAGAATGAAGTCCGAAATTCTACCAAAAAGTGAAACATGGTACAGATGGCTTTGGTACAGGCACATCCCCCTGTAGAGACGAGCAAAGTAATTTGGTAACAGATACTGATAGTGTGCTTAGAATATGGATAGAGAATTGCTTCTCAACTGTTAGTGTCCAATAGTAGCGAAAACTATGATGATACCACAGATCCAATATCAGAAGCTCGTAAACTCGTATAAACCACGAGCTGTATCGGATATACAACGACATCAATATTATTAAACGTATCGATTGCGTTGGCTAGGCCATGTCATAAGAATGAGCGATAATGAAACCGATAAAAAGGCATATAAATACGGGCCGCATTGCGGTACCAAAACGTGGACCTATGCCAACAATTTTTGGTAGATCTATTATTTGGCTACTAGGAACACTATGTGTCAAATTATAGCTAATTCGGTCCGAAAATGTAGTTAAAAACGTCAAAATTCCCGAAATCAGTAGGGTGCGGTTATATGGGGGCTATACCAAAACATGGACCTATGCCAACAATTTTTAGAAAATAAATTAGTTTGCTACTGGAACCCTAAATGGCAAATTATAGCTAATTCGGTCAGAAAATGTAGTTAAAAATGTCAAAACACCCAAAATCAGGTGGTACCGTTATATGGGGGCTATACCAAAACATTGACCTATGTCCCAAAATACCCGAAATCAGTAGGGTACGGTTGGCTAATGCCCACAATTGTTAGTAGATAAGTTACATGACCCCCGTTATAGGTGGCTATACCAACTTTATGTACGTTTGGAAGACATGTGCGTGTCATTTTAGTTGGTACCCGCAAGGTTTTCTAGAACTTTCGGGTCATTATATCGGGAAGTATGGGCTTGCCCCCAAAAAAGTGTACCTTTCTTATAGGGTCTTGAGGGAATTTTGCAAACAAAATCCACTTGTGCGAAATATTTTAACATTTTGTGTGGGCGGTACCCGAAATAGTGGAGTGATATAATACACGAACTTGAACTAAGTTTGGACAAAGTACGAGGGCTGTACGATAACTATCTAGCCTAAAAATGAAAACGCGAATAGTTTTATTGTCTTCTTAAGTAGTCTCCAACTGGACTTATACCCTTTTTCATGGGCTCAAACCAATTGTTCAAGCCCTTTTTCCACTCCGATTGAGACACCTCCATGGCGACGAAAATCGTTCCCACGCCTTTTTTCTTCATATGCTGGAATCAAATTGTCGGAAAGGGATTTCGTCCAAACATATTCCGGGTATAAAACCATTATTTCGATGAGGCACATTGTGGCTCGTAAGCCTAAAGGCAGAGGGTATAAAAATGCTGCTAGAGCCATAAAGATATGATATATCTGTAGGTACGTTTATGTGGGTGCTATACCAAAGCATTGACCAATTTTCAATAATATTTGCAAGTATATGCTTTATATTGCAGAAAGAGCTTTATTCAGCTCCATTTTCGCTTAAAAATAATTTCAATGCGGAAACGGTTTTCTTGCAAAGCAAAGTTTATTCAGGCGCTGACACATGGTTTTATTAGGAATATGAAAATATGTAATGTCAACAGATAACGTGTTTCGAAACGATGTAATCTGTATAGTTTTCAATCTTATTTAGGGGTAGTTTACACTATATGTAAATGTCATATGACATGAAATTTTCCATCGTTATATATTCGCTAATATGTGCAATATTGGAGATTTTACTTACGCCATTTACCCTGTGGGTAAACATCAGCAAAAATGTAAAAAAACTACGTCTCCACATTGCCTCCGTGGGTAGATATGGAACGTTTTTTTTTTCGTGTCACAGGACATTGATAGATAGTGTAAACTACCTCTTACACTGCACGGTAAAGCAAAGTTTGGCAATTATCATTTATCAATGACTTCCGCTAATGCTATAAATTCGCCCGAATTGTTAAAATAAATCTTCTGTTTATGTATCTATCTATTGAAACTCTTTTCTTTCACAATTAAATTTTCAACTGTTGTGGGAATAAACTCAATTAAATCAGAACCGCAAACCACTTGTCTATGCCACATACACAACATACATATATAGTTTCCAATAGAATACATATGTATGTTGAATAAGTTTATGTCTATTCATGTAGCCGTGTGTTAAAATATCGTATATGAATAAATTAACAAATTCAATTGCAGCTAACCGCACAAAAGTTTTCAATAAAAAACTCAATTTAAAAGTTTGCCAACAAAGTTTTAAATATAACTAAAAAGGGTGAAGATATATGGTGAATCCGTTAGTAGAATACTCTATCCAATTGATCGGGAACACATACAAAAGGGCGTAGAGATATTAAAAAAACTAGCATTTTATTATAAAGAGAAACAAATATGTACAGTTGAAAGTCCACAAAACAATTCCCAACATTGTTGCGGTTTTACGCAACAATCGAAAACCACATCTATTCAATTATATTAAATCTTAAATCTGATGTTGCATTCAGTGAAATGGATTTTCTGTGGCATACACAAAAAATACCATTACTCTTTTACAGACAAACATTCAAAAAGATTCACATAGCAATGTTTGCTAACTAAAACTAAAATGTGGAAGTTACTGGCTGTCTGATTGGCGCCTTATATCACATTCAACTTTAAAACTAAGACCAGCAAAAGTTACTGGTATGCATTCAAACCCCTACACATATTTTCTTTTAAAGTTAGCAGAGAAGACAAAATTCCCATAAAATTGAAATGACTGCAAGACCAAACAACACAAATTGCACTACGCAAGCAACAATTTTGGTTTTCCTTCCAGTTAAGCGTAATTGAACCATAACTAGTTAATAACCATTCAGTACGAGGAAATGCTTAGTAGGCCATTAAAAATAATGTATTTGGGTGATTGTAGGAAGGAAACTTGGTATTTAGCAACGAAGCACATTGGCATGGATTTTATTTTTAAAACCTATTTAGTTAATTTAAAGTAAGCAGGATGAACCTAGGGATTGATGGAATGTGCACGAATTAAATACGCAAATTTCTTGTTGAAAAATAAAGGTACTGATATTATTCAATTTTATTGCCTCAACCTTAAAGCTAACGAGGGTATATAGACTTTAATAAGATAAATATGTGCCTTATCGAAATAATGGTGTTAGGTTTCATATATGTTTGATTGAATTCCCTTTCAGACAATTTGGAGTCGATTAGTCCTGTCTGTTCGTCTGCTTGATTGGTTTGTTCGATCAAACGGATCAACTGATTCGGTCCTAAATTTGGATTTCGTAAAGTTTTGTCCAAAGTAAGTTTAATTCGACATTCAAATCACAGTTCTGAACTCTGTCTTACATGAAGACATTGTATGACGGCTTGTATAGGCTTGAACACATCGATCACAAGCTTGATTGACTATAAGTAGCAACATGTCATATTGAAGCATGTGGTCATTTATGCGAATATTGTGATCATTGTGGTTGCTTTTGCGGTATATTGTGGTTATAGTGGTCGCTTTTGCGCATGTGTGTTTTACAACAGCAAAGTTGTATTTCAGTAGTAAAAATATGTAAAATTTTGAAAATATAAAATAAATAAAAAAAATAAATTAAAACAATTAAAAAGTATCAGTCGGCTTTGCCGACAGAGATATACCCTCAGCCTATCTGAATTGGAACTTTCATCCACGAACAGATCGAATGTGTTTATGGTCTTTTCAGAATTTTGTGGCACTTTTTGGACATTTGGAACTTGCTGGCAAAAATGTCGATTAAGATTAAAGTTCAAAAGATTTGCGGAGGAAGGAATGGACCGACAAAGTTCATTACGGAAGTGTATCTTATTTTGAAAGTCATATATTTTCGATAGATATCGCGCCCAATAGTCATTTCAGTGGGTTATCGTACACCTGTTGGACCAGTATGCCAGAATGCATGCACTTGTCCACGGAAAACATAATATGGCTGTATACAGTACCACAGAGAACATCATCGGTATAAATTTGCAAAGGATCTCCGAACAGACCCTAAACTGCACTTAGACACCAATGTTGAACTTTTGTGGGGGAGGTATCCTAAAGAGAGGACCAAATTTTGGACCGAATCGAAAACTTTTACCGTCGTAATTGAGACAGCGATTGCATGTTGCGTCAACAGAAATCAAAGTTTGTCAAGAGCAGCTCTTAAAGTGAACTTATCCGAAATTTTGTGTGGAAGGTATCCGAAGGAATGGATAAATATAGTCTATATTCAAACCTGATCTATATCTGGTAGATATATTAGGATGCGTAAAGTATGGACCAAATCGGTCCTTTCCTTCAAAAGTTATCGTGCACACATTTTTTCCGAACATTTTTTAACTTTTGTGGGGGAGGTACCTGAAGGAGTGAACCGATATGGCTTATCTTCGAACTTGTTTGCACAAACTATTACTATTTTGGACCGAGTCGGCAAATCCGTTAGAGAGCTATCTTGCGCTCCAACCACTACACACGGTGTCATAGGTGTTTTTTGTACCTTTCAGGTTATTTTCTCAGGAAGTATGGACTTACCCCTGATGAAACTTGTACCGCCGTATGGTGGGTTGTGAATACAAGTTGTTACAACAAAAATCAAAACGATTCAAGAGCAGGTCCTTAACCTAACTTTTCCGAAATTTTGTGTGGGAGGTACAAAGGAGTGGACCGATTGAGTCCATATTGGAACCTTATCTAAGTCTGGTAGAAATTTCACGATTTGCGAAGTATGGACCAAATTGGTTACTCTCCTCAAGAGTTATTGTGCGCTCAAATTTTCCGAGCATTTTCGAACTTTTGTGGGAGAGGTACCGGAAGGGGTGGACCGATATAACCCATTTTCGAACTTAAACTAAGTTTGGACAAAATATTAGGAAAGCCAAATTTTGGAAAAAATCGGTTAATCCGTTCGAGAGTTATTGTGCGCACCTGCCAGCCAGACAGACGGACATTGCTAAAACGACTCCAAATTGTCTGAAACGGATTTTGTCCAAACATACTTGGGGTCTAAAACCATTATTTCGATGAGGCACATTTTGCCCGTAAACTTAAACTTTCATCTACGGACAGATCGAATGTCTTTTCAGAATTGCCGAAAAAAATTGGATTAGTTCAAAAGTGTTGCGGAGGAGGTTCCTAACGGAATGGAGCGACTTGGTCCATTATAGAAGTGGATCTTATTTTGGGAGTCATATCTTTTCGATAGATATCACGCCCACTAGTCATTTCAGTGCGTCATCGTATAAACTGCACTTAGACACATATGTTGTATGTTTGTGGGGGGAAGTACAATATGGAGAGGACCGATATGGACCATTTTCGAATTTAAACTAAATTTAGGCAAAATGTTAGGAGATCCAAAGTTTGTACCAAATTGCCCCGTTCAAGAGATATCGTGCATAACATTTTGTGTGGGAGTACCCGAAGGAATGGACAAATATAGTCCATATCCGAACCTGATCTATATCTGGTAGATATATTAGGATGTATAAAGTATGCACCAAATCTTTCACTCACATCAAGAGTTATCGTGGGCACAATTTTTCCGAACATTTTTGAACTTTTTTGGGGAGGTACCTTGAGGAGTGAACCGATATGGCTTAACTGGAATTAGTTTGGACAAAATATTACGAAGGCAACATTTTGGACCGAGAGTTATTTGGGCTCCAACCACTACGCACGGTGTCATAAGGGTTTTTTGCACCTTTCAGGCTAATTTTTTCAGGAAGTATGGACTTGCCCCTGATGATACTTATACCGTCGCATAGGGGACAGTCTGAAATAAATAACAGAAAAGCACTAAAAACACGCATGGATTCTGCACGCACCGACGTCGAAAAAGCTGCAACAAAGGCGGAGTATAGAAGATCAGCTGCAAGCGTTAAACATCTTGCACGCATCGACAGAGAACAATATTGCAACAACATCGCAGACGAAGCTGAGCAAGTCTCAAATATTGGAAACATGCGCCAAGTCTACTCGGCAATAAAAAAATTACGTGGCAATAACATCAGAAGCACTGCCTCTATTGAGGATAAAAACGGGATTGAACTCACCACACCAACCGAACAGCTAAATCGTTGGCGTGAATTCTTTATGGAAAATCAACCAGCATACCACCAAAACGAATATCAAATGATCTCCATGCTCTCGAGACGGAACCCAAGACGTGATATCCCAACTCATCCACCAACTTGCGGGGAGATTAAAACAGCACTTGAAGCTTTGAGAAACGGCAGATCCAGCGGCCCCGACGATATACCGGCTGAACTAATAAAATATGGTGCACCAACTCTGGCGAATATACTAACTCCTATCATTCGAAACGTTTGGGTAACCGGGCAAATACCAGACGATTGGAAAAAGGGGATCATAATAACAATTCCAATACAACTCGCCATTTTATTTAGTTTTTGTCGACTTCGAAAGAGCCTTTGATACTGTGTCACGAGACGCGCTATGGAACATCCTAACTGTCAATGGTATTCCCAACAAAATAGTGGAACTCATTCGGGAGCTCTACAGAAACTCTAGCAGCTGCATACGTTTTTATGGTGAAGAAAGTCCACCTTTTTCTCCTTCTGCCGGTGTTAAACAAGGATGCATACTATCACCAACCTTATTCCTTATAATGCAAACAACAAATATAGAAGCTCCATATGGCATTATGTGGAACCTCAACGATCGTCTTAATGACATTGACTACGCTGACGATATTTGCTGATGGCCCACCGTTTTGTGGACATTCAGAAAATACTAAACAAACTGGTAATAAACGCAGCAAGCATAGGTCTCAAGGTAAACATCAAGAAGACAAAAATGATGAGGATTGACACAAATGTAACGACTCCGTAAATGGAACTGCTATAGAAAATGTCGAAACCTTCAGCTATCTCGGAAGCGTAATATCAGCGAACGGCGGATCTGAAGAAGACATATTGGCTCGCATCAACAAAGCCCGAGTAGCCTTTCCAGCGCTCCATAAAATATGGCAATCCAATAACATAAGCCGTAAAACTAAACTCAAAATTTTCGACAGCAGTGTGAAGTCGGTACTGCTTTATGGCTCCACCCGTGGGGCTACACACAATCCAATATAAAGAAGCTCCAAATGTTCATAAACCGATGTCTTAAAAAAATACTACGCATATATTGGCCCAACAAAATAACAACATTCTAACTGCTAGAACGCACCAACAATGTACTAGTTGAGAAAGAAATAAAGAAGCGCAAATGGACCTGGATCGGACATATTCTTCGAAGGCCTGACGATGATGTGACAAAATCAGCATTACACTGGAAACCTCAAGGCCAGGGAAGACCAGGAAGGCCACGAACCACTTGGATAAGAACGGTCAAACAGGAATACGAAGCCCACAACAAGACATGGAACCAAGTCAAGAATATCCCTAATGACAGAAGTAGATGGAGAGAATTCGTAATCGCCCTATGTTCAACATGAACCTTTGTTAAATATATTTATTTGCAATCTGTATTTAGATATATGTAACAAATAAAAATGACATATATATTATGGAAATATATGCATATTTTAGCATTTTTACTTGGTTCACCAGAATAGAACCATGCTAAAAATGCATGTAAATTGATTATTGTTCGCGATAAACATTTATAAAAAAACCATGGTGTCCATTGCCAACAAATATTGGGGTGAAACAGTATATTAGGGCCTTGTAAGATGATGACAATCGATGTTTAGAATTTTAATAAATATTCTTATGGAGAAATCGGTAGAAACAATTAATAAAGTAAAAATTGTATACTGAATTGTGTTCAAAATTTTCAAAACCACAAAAAAAAAAAATACAAAAAAGTCACATTGATAGTTTTATCAGTTCAAAACAGAAGAAATATGGTAGAGATAACTCTAATTTCTGCCTTTCCAATTCAAAAATTAATGTTCTATCTGAGGAAAATGAATGCAAATCAGTGGGTTCTACACGGTTTTGTTATCTCCGAAATCTAGAGCTCCGAAAAATAACGAAAACCCCACCGCCGACCGCTTCATGTTAACATCTAGGCCCGGAAATTTCAAAATTTGCAATTGGGATTCTTTTGGGGTTCTTAGTGGTCACAACACATCTCCAACAAAAATTTTTAATATAGGTACAAGTTTTAGTATACGCCCATATAATGGTACCTCTCGATTTTTGGTATTTTGAGAATTTTGGCTAAATTTTTTGACTGAACTGCTTATAATTTGGTATTTGAGATGACCACTGGTCACAAAATTTGTTCACTAAAATTGTCAACATAGATCCATATTTTTGTACCACCAGATTTTCGACATTTTGAGGAGTTTAACTAAAATTTTTATTTGAATTAGCTGTATTTTTACAGTGTTTTATTTAACTTGCTTTGGTCCGTTTAGTTCAAATCTGGTAACTCATTTTTAACACAGTTGCAGTTTACCAATCGAACTGAAACTTTGCACACTTTTCAGATTTAGATGACAATACATGAATATTATGAGGTTCTAATTGGTCACAACACTTCTCCACCAAAAATTATCAATGTAAGTCCATGTTCTGATATAGGGTCCATATAACGGTACCTCCCGATTTTCGGCATTTCGAGAATTAAACTGCATATTTTGACCGAACCACCTGAAATTTGACATTTGAGATACACACATGGCTATCATAAAACTTCTTCACTAGGTACTGTCAGAAAAGTAATGTTTTGGCCAGCCCCATGTAGCGGTACAACCCGACTTCAGGTATTTTTATGTTATTATCAACTTTTTTCACTGACTGCAATTGGGTTTCCCGTGGCCAAAAAAACATCTCCAGCGCTAGTTGTGCTTTTATCAATGTTTTCATTTGAAATTGGCAGTAACTTGACAGTTAGGGTCCCCAGACCGTTTGCGTGCAACAATCGGAAAATTGATAATTATCAGTAGTTGGAGAATTATTTCTTTTTGGATTAACCACATGCACTCCTAAAATTGCAAGAAAACTGTATGATTACGAAAGAACTGATACAAATAAAATAAATTTTATCGTTTTTATAGTTATTTGTAAAGTAATACAGCTCAGTGTTGTTGTTTTGACATTTTTATAATTCTTCAATAGTTTGTTTGGCTCGAGGTCAGTAATAAAACAATGATAATTTTGCTTTATTATTTTATTTAACTTCCGATATTTCGATCGTCTTTGACGATCATCATCAGGGAATTCTGATTTTAAATAGAACATAAAAACATAAATTACATCAATGTCAACAAAAATACATTAAATAATAATTACATTTTATAACAACTTCACTTTCTTTCTATTGCATAGGTGATTTGCTACTGAAACTTATGTTCTCTCTCTTAATTGTTTGGTCTTTTGGACAATGTTCCTATATATTTGTGCACAGTGTTCTGTGTCAGTTTTGTAATTCATGCGACTTTCATTTGGTACGTTAATAATATGAAGCATTTCCAACATATATCTGCGTTTATAATTAGTTTCTTGTGCCATAATTTTTACGTCCTTTAGGTTTGGGGTATGGCCTGTTTGATAGCAGTGCGCAGCAAGAGCTGTCTTTTGTTCCAATGGTTTGTTTTGAGCTTTAAATCAGACTTATGACCACTAAGTCTGGTTTTGAGTTTCGTCTTTGTAGTGCCAACGTATACCTTCGGGCATACGTTGGACTTGTCACCGTTACATCCTATCTTATAAACTACATTTGATTTGTCTTCCTTTGCGATTTTGGATTTGGTTTTGCCGAAAAAATTGTTATTGGTGTTGTTGCTCCTGAATGCCAGTCGAAATTGGTCCTTATTATATAAACTAGAACTGGAAAATCGCTCCGAGAATCCTGGAATATACGTCGATCTTTTATATATTTTGGCTTCTCTTTCTTTTACTTCAGGTTTTTGTGCTTGAACATATTTTATTAGCTCCGTGATCGTTTTATTAGGAAAATCATTGAGTTTCCTTGGAGTCTTAGTATTTTAGGTACAAAGTGTCTTTGGTAATATTGCTGATAATTTTGCATAGAATTTTGTTAAAAAACTATTAAAAACCCAAGGGACTACCTCAATGGGTATTTTTGTGCTCTTGTTTTTAAAAAAATGTATAATATTATAAATAAAATGTATAATGTATAATATTATTATAAAATATAATAAATTAATTAACGGGAGTTTATATTCAGAGAAAAAACCCTTGTACCAAATATTTAATAAAATTTAATTTAGAACTAAATATGCGTATCCAATCTTTCATTAATAACATTGTCTTACGATGAAGTTATGTTTTAATAGTCTTAACACGTATTTAATTACATTTAGAAAATGCGAACAAAAATGTCATAAGTATTTGTTGTGGTTTTGCCTTTTACATGTTGACTATCAGATTTTTACATGTAGTTGCGAAGGAATTTGTCAAAATGAATTGACAGTCATTATGAAATCTAATACTTGAGGAATATTAATATGCTTGTTCAACTTAATAAGGAAAGACCGAATTGGATTAATTTATATAACCGTATATAAGATTTTTGCAAGTGAAAAAGAAAAGCCGACAATTCCAACCAAAACAATCACCATTATATACCCTGGTTTCGCTGTTGACAACAGCTCCTCAGACATATCGGCTGTGAAGTGGCTTCTCTGCCATCGAACTTTTCTTACATGCAATGATTTTTTTTTTTACAGTGTTTTATTTAACTTGCTTTGGTGTCCGTTTAGTTCAAATCTGGTAACTCAATTTCGACACAGTTGCAGTTGACCAATCGGACTAAAACTTTGCACACTTTTCATATTTGGATGACAATACATGAATATGAAACCAAATCCAATATGGGTCCATTTTTTTCCTATAGTCCCCATATAGCGATACCACCCGATTTAGTTCAAATCTAGTAACTCATTTTTAACGCAGTTGCAGTTGACCAATCGAACTGAAACTTTGCACACTTTTCAGATTTGGATGACAATACATGAATGGGCCCATTTTTTCCTACAGCCACCATATAGCGGTACCACCCGATTTCAGGTATTTTGAGAATTTTTTCTTCATTTTTGCACGAATTAGCTGTCATTTGGCATTTAGGATTTCCAATGATACAGATATTTACCCACCAAAAATTGTAAACATAGGTCCAGGTTTTGGTATAGCCCCCTTATAGCGGTACCAACCGATTTCAAGTATTATGAGGACTTTATCTTCATTTTTTAGGCCGAATTGGCTGTAACTTGACAATGGGACCCCCATTGGTACAGAAACTTCCTCACTAAAAATTATGAACATAGGTACAGGTTTTGGTATAGCCCCCATATAGCGGAGCTATTTGATTTCAAGTGTTTTAATTATTGAATTTTCATTTTTAACCCGAATAGGCTGTAATTTGGCATTTGGAGTCCCCAATGGTACAGAAACTTCTCCACTAAAAATTTTTGACATAGGTCCAGGTTTTGGTATATATAACGATACCACACGATTTCAGGCATTTTAAAGTTTTTATCTACATTTTCGGCCTAAATTGACTATAATTTTGTTCTCAATGGTAAACAAATTGTATTAATGTACTAAAAAGTTAAAAATAAAAAATAATTAAAAAAAAGTTTCAGAGTTTTATTTAGAAATTCACCTTAAACTAGAAAATAATTTGTCGATTAGTCTCAATAAATATATTTTTTCTCATGATGAAATCTCTCAAATAAAACGCTTGCATTTAAATTATAAATGGTGGCAAAATTAAACGGCAAGCGTTTTATTTGAGAGATTCCATCATGAGAAAAAATATATTTATTGAGGCTAAGCGACAAACTATTTTCTAGTTGTAAGTGCATTTCTAAATAAAACACTGAAACTTAATTTGTCTAAATTATTTTTTATTTGTTATTAACGTTTAGGAAGTAATTGCAAGGTGAATAAGAAAAAAAGTGTAAAAAATAAAATAATAATAATAATAATAATAAAAGTAAATAAAATAAAAAATAAGATTAAATGGAGATTTAATCCCGCAGCCCTTCAAATATATATATATATATATATATATATATATATATATATATATATGTATTTACATTGATTCTGTGTGGACGTAAATCTTTTTTAAATTTGTATCTTACCCTTGCACGCAAGCAAATTTTTATTTCCTGTTTTTCTTTTTTTTTAAGCTGAACATATTTCTTTTATAAGCCAAAAAAAAATTTATTCTCCTGATTTAAGGTTTGGTTTCTATTTAAAAAGTACCCTTCCAGAACGTTATCACTCGAACAATCATTCCATTGCACACACATTTCCCACAATATCCAAAAATATATAATGTCTATTCTTTCATACTTTGGACATTAGGATCTAATTCTCTTTCCTGTGTGTGTCATTTCCTGCCTAGATAGTCAATTCGTAAGGCAAGAATCGCATACTTCCTGTTTTTTCTTTTCGATGTTTATTAAGCCAATGGTGGTCGTGCTGCTGAGCGATAAAAGCCATGTCAATTGGTGGTGGCTATTTTTGGTCATTCAAATTTATTTGGGTATTTTTGTGTTTTCCTAAAGTGTTTCGGACAAATAAATTCATAAAACCCGAAAGGATGGGCAGACAACAATATTGCACAAGGTCAAAAGCATGAATCCCTTTATTTATGAATATGAAACAGAATATTGGCTGAATAAAAAAACTTTAATACAAATAAAGCGTTTATAAGAAAAAAAGGAAGACTGTCATAAATCGAAAAAAGAGTGTTATAAGGACGAGAAAAAAGAATATGAAGTAAATGTAAATAAGGACAAATAATTAAAGAAACACTGGAAAGATTTCAATTAGGATACGATAAAGAACCTTAAAAAACTCCGAATTCAAGATATTTTTAAAGTAAAGACATGTTAGGAATAAAACAAGTAAAAAAGTACCTGTCAGCATTGCCGACAGAGATATACCCTCATCTATGGATCAAGATCAGACAAAACCAAATTTCTTTTTTCCCTTTTTGGACATTAGATCTTGCCAACAAAAACGTGGATCAGGAGTAATGCTCAAAAGTGTTGCGGAGGAGGTATATGAAGAAATTGATCGACATAGTCCTTTTTGGAAGTGGATTTTATTTCTTTTTGATATATACCGCACCCACTAGTTATTTCAGTTGGACAACGTATAACTTAGAGCTTTTGGAGCACTATGCCAAAATATCGCTGTAAACAGGACCACAATGAAAAACATCGGCATAAATTTCCAAAGGATCTTCGAACTTTTCGAGCACTTTAACAAAAATGTTGAACATTTGTGGGGGAGGTACCCTAAGGAGGAGACCGATATGGTCCATTCTCGAATTTGGATAAAATATTAGCTCCAATATAAGGGTACCTACAAATTTTCGGTATTTTAAGGAATTTAGCTACATTTTGTTTAGTGAAATTGCGGTAATTTGACATTTGTGGTTCCCAGTGGACAAAAAAAACTTCTGCTTATACATATGTTCCTAAGGTCGGAGACACAGCTCCATTGTCTCCCAAAATTAATGCTGAAACCGATATAATCATAAGTTTGGCATATACATATAGCGTTTGAAAGAAATGCGTGGGAAGGTACCCCACCTCCTCTGAAATTCATAAAGTACACATTTCCACGGCAGACCTTGAGTGTTTAGTGTTTTGGAGATATAACTTATTTAAAAAAGAAGACGTGGTCGGGTCTTTAGGCCCTAAATAAGTACCTAGATTCTAAATTATTTCGTAATTCGTAAATTTTCAAACCGACACATTCGTTATTATTGCAAAAATTTCAGTAAAATCGGTTCCGTAGTTTTGTAGATGCAACATACTTTAAAAAGTGGGCATTGTCTAGTCTTTGGGTCGCTAATAAGTGCGTAAGGTTGGAGACACAGCGACAATTGTCTCGCAAAATAATTTCCAAACTGATATATTCGTAGTTATTGTAAATACAGCATTTTTACCCCGCCCCTACCTAAATTCAACAAAATATGTAGCCTATTTTCACCATCGCTGTACATTCCTTGATAATTTGAAGAAAATCAGTTCAGTAGTTTTTGTAGAAAATATTAAAATTGAAAATTGAAAACAAGTGGACGTGGTCAAATTTTCTTTGCATAGAAACATGACAAACATTTCAAAAAAAAAAAAAAAAAATATAAAAATCAGTCCATCCGTTCTCATCTGATGTCATTACCAACGAACGACATTTGATTTTTATTTACATAGATATTTATGGTGGAGAGTATAAAACGATAACGATTGTAACAATTTTTATACCCACAGCCAGTATTAGGCTTACGAGGGTATATACTCTTTGATAGACCAAAAATGTGCCTCATCGAAATAATGGTTTTAGACTCCAAGTATGTTTGGACGAACTCCTGAATTTGGAGTTGTTTTAGATATGCCCGTCCATCTGGCTGGCTGGTGCGCACGATAAGTCGCGAACGGATCACATCTTTTCGATAGATATCGCGCCCGCTAGTCATTTCAGTGGGTCATCCTATAACTTTTAGACCAGTATGCCAGGAAGCATGGATTTGTCCACGGAAAGCATAATATAGCTTGAAACAAGACCCCAACGAGCAGCATCGGTATACATTTCCAAAGGATTTTCGAACCGACCCTAAACTGTACTTAGGCACAAATGGTGAACTTTTGTGGGGTAGTTACCCAAAGGAGAGGATCGAAATGGGCCATTTTAGAAGTTAAACTAAATTTGGACAAAATATAAGGAGATGCAAAGTTGCACCGTTCAAGAGATATCGTCATACCATTTAGTGACTTTTATTTAAATATTGGGGGAAGGACCGGAAGTTGTGGACCGTATTGCCCATCTTCGAACTAAAACTAAAATTGGACAAAATATGACGAAGGCCAAATTTTGGAAGAAATCGGTTGATCAGTTCGTGCTCTCCAGCCACTGCATATGGTGCCATAGGGGGCTTTTACACCATTCAGGCCATTTTCTCAGGAAGTATGGACTTGCCCCTGAAAAAACTTGCACCTTCGTAATGGGGGTAGCGAATACAAATTATTACAACAAAAATCAAACGAATTCGAGAGGAGGTTTTAAACTACACTTTCCGAAATTTTGTGATGGAGGACAAATATGGTCCATATTCGAATCTGATCTGTATATGGTAGATATATTAGGATGTGTAAAGTATGGACCAAATCGGTCACTCCCTTCAAGAGTTATCGAGCGCACAATTTTTTCGAACATTTTTGAACTTTTTTGGGGGAGGTACTCGAGGGATTGGGTCGATATGGCGCATCTTCGCACTTAAACTAAGTTTGGACAAAAAATTGCGAAAACCAAAGTTTGGACCAAATCGGTTAATTCGTACGAGTGTTATCGTGCGCTCCAGCCAGCCAGACAGATAGACGGACAGACATTGCTAAATCGACTCCAAATAGTCTGAAACGGATTCCGTCCAAACATACTTGAGGTCTAACACCATTATTTCGATGAGGCACATTTTGCCCCTATGAAAGTGTATACACCCTCGCTAGCGTAAATGCTGAGGGTATAAACATAATGCATACCGTTGTAAAAGTTAACTCCCGTGCAATATTTTACTGGACCAATATTTAAGAGAAACATTTCCAACAAACTGTTAACAGAAAACGTGCTTCATTTAAAATGATTTAAAAAAGCTCAGTATTTTCAGATAAATAGGACATAGATCTGTTAACAAATATCAGATAAAAGCTAATGCCAATTTTGGCAGGAAAGTGTAGACCACCTTTATGGGCAACAAGTATATCAGCTGTTTAAGCTTTTCAACAGCTGTGCTGAAGGTAAATTTAAAGTTTGATTTGTTTTCTTGTTCATTTGTATAGAGAACTTGTTTAGTATTTGCCATTAAGTGTTTTTGCTGTGAAGAGGGAGAATCCTGCCATATAAACGCCGCTCGTGAAATGTTCATTTTTGTTCTTACGCACACTTTGTCATATTTGAGTGAGATTTCAAAGTTGCATATGTTTATTTGTACTAAGAGCTTTTTGGAAGTCAGAGAGAAACTTCTCAATGGCCGATTACTTTACCAACTACGAGTATATCCCTGTAGTTGTGAATGACATTGTAAATGTAATACTACAAAATCAACATTATTAACTTAATATCTGCTCTGGCTTGCGTTACAACTATGTACTAGTAATGGGCGAATTGATTTTACAAGAGAGACTGAGAACAAAAATTAAGGTGCCATTTTATAGAGAAACTGTATCGAAAATCCTTCACAAATATTTTCGCCACAGTTAGTTGCTTTCATTACCTTGCCGTGTTTAGACATATTTTCTCCAGCATCTTAATAAATATTTTCAGTTGGGCAGAAACGAAATTTCGTAATATTTTAATTAAATTATAAAATGTACTAATAAACAAATAATCATTTAAAAATATATGCAACATTTTTTTGTAAATTCAGTGTGACTTTGATTGGAAGAGGAAATAAAAATGGAATACATATCACATTTATACATAAACATAGACTAATGAATTTATAGACGACGGATTACTCAATTTTTGCGCGTTCAAGTCACTCAATCCCGAAAACTCAAAAAAGTTCGAAGACGATTTTTGGGAAAAATTACAATATTTTCTGGGATATTTTTATCTGAGGATATAGTTCTCATGAAAAACTAACCCCATGTAGTCTTTTGCCAGAACAAACTATTTATTAACTTGTATTTTTTTTTGGCATTTTATATTGAGTTTCTTATTTACCACACTCAATTCGAACATACTCGGCATTCCGTCGTCTATAAATTCATTTGTCTATGACATAAATATTCGTGCACTATTTAGAATTAATAAAGGCAACTGTTACGAATAACCATAACGAATAAATTCTAAATGGCTACTCAAGGTTTTTATTTCTTATTGGCAATGTGGTTTTGTGACGGATTAATTAATTGTTAGTTATGGAAGAACAAAATTTATTTCCGAATAATAAATGCATCGCACATAAAAAATTTATATTAAAGATAAATTACAAAAAAAAAAAAAATGGATTGGGCCAAAGAAGAATTGGCTCAACTATTTGTTAACAGTTTATTAAATGCAGTTTAGAGCCTATTCGGTAATGGTTTTCGAATTTTTAAACAATGATAATTCTTGTATATTTTTTTTTTTTCGTGAAGGAAACCATGCTTCTTAGGATAATGATCCAAAATCTCTAACCGGCCTAGCAACAATGTGCGCTATAACTTGGGAATTGAATATCCGATTTCCAAGGAAGTCTATAACGAATAGATCCTTCGGGCAATTCCATCTTAAAACAACAAAATGTCAACTGAAGCGTCTGATGGGCACAATACCTACCAAAACGAGTAATTCCCATGCACTATCACGGCGCTCTTGAATCAAATTTAAATGGAAGGTGCTTACATCTGGGAAGTTTTTGCGGATTCTGAAACTATAATGTTCATAGATGAGAAAAATCAAAAAACAAAAAAAAAAAAAAAAAATCGCCGGAGCGCTTTTAAATAAGTTGACATTTTTAGGGGTTGTTTAGGTTTTTGCGATTTTGCTTGGAAACCGCAAATCCAATAAAAATGGGAATAAAGAAAACGTTGTAGCTATCAAAATTCTCTACAAGATTGATAATAATGATATTTTCGTAGGTTTTACAACTTTTGAGATATAGAAGTTGATATTGGGACTATTCAAATTCTATTCAATTTCCCAACTTAAACTTATATATCTACAAAAATGGTACAACCTGGGAAAAATTACATAAGTCAGTCTTGTAGAGAATTTTCACAGCTATAACATTCTCTCAGGTTCCATGCCGATAAGACTTGCCGTATTCAAGCAAAATCGCGAAACCCTAACCAAAAAAATCTGAAAATGTAAACTGAGCTTCTTTAACTCAAAAATGGTACAGCCTGAGAAAAAATCAAAAACGTCAATCCTGTAGAGAATTTTCACAGCTACAACATTTTCTTTAGCTCAATTTCGATTAAACTTGCGGTTTCCAAGCAAAATCGGGAAAACCTAAAAAGCACTTGAAAATGTGAATTTTGACCGCGATTTATTTAAAAATCCCTGCAGCGATTTTTTTTGTTTTTGGATTTTTCTCATCTATGAACATTGCTGTTTCAGAATTCACAAAAACTTCCCCTGTGTAAGCGGTTTTCATTAAAAGTTAGTTAAGGCGCACCCTTCATGACATTGTTTTATAAGGGGGCGATACAGTCAGTGCATTGTCCCAATTTGAACTTCAATATCTCAAAAATGCTAAAACCTACGAAAATAACGTTGAAGTAAATCATGTAGAGAATTTTCATAGCTACAACATTTTCTTCAGAGTCATTTTGATAGGACTTGCAAAATCGTGAAAACCTAAACAACCCCTAAAAATGTCAACTTGAATCGCGATTTATTTAAAAAGCGCTCCGGCGATTTTTTTGTTTTTTGATTTTTCTCATCTATGAACATTGTAGTTTCAGAATCCGCAAACACTTCCCAGGTGTAAGCACCTTCCATTTAAATTTGATTCAAGGGCACCGTGATTCGTTCAAGAGGGTCCACAACAAAAGGTCACAGTTAGGCCACCTCTCTCAATAACGGGTAATTCTTTACTTGACTAAAAGTATATTTTTCTTAAGGAAGACAATACTTCCCGATATTTTGGGGGCAGATTAATCCTCGATGTCCAATTCTGTACTTTTGTTATCTATGCGTTGCTGGTTTATTTCTCGAAAGTTTCGAAACACGGCCAAAATTGTATTCTTGTAATATATGAAGGATTATGTATTTTATTCGCATAAACTAGGTCCTTGCCAGTGGCATAATTAAACCCACTTTCTAAGATTCTACGCTGAAAACATTCAAAACTGCTTTGTCTCTCATAAAAATTATGACACTTTTTATATCCTTAGCCTATAGGCCTCTATACACTTCCATATGTATGATCAAAAATGTCTCCATTGAAAGAATGGTTTTGGGCCCGATTATGTTTAGACGAAACCCGTTTCATTACTGTCCGATTTGATCTAAACTTGGTACCTCTTAATATATTGTCCAAACTTAGCTGCAGTTAGAAGATGGACAATCTTGGTCAACCTCGCCAGTTCAGTTTAAGATTGTTGGTTGACGCACAATAACTCTCTCGGTCCAAACATTACAAATCATAAAATTTCATTCAAACGTGCACCAATTCCAAGATGTTCTACATCGAACAGCATCTTCGGGTACCTCCCATACAAAAGTTAGAAATATTATATTAAAGTGCGGTTCGAGGATAGTAACTTATTTGGTCCAAACTTTTAATTTAGTCTTAACTTTTCCTCCAAACTTGTGTCAGTTCCATGAAAGTCTATATCGAAAAAAACCTACGAGTACCTTCCTACCTCACAAAAGTTTAAAATATTCTGTTAAACGCAATTTAAGGGCTGTTTGGGGACGGTTTTGAACATTTTACAGAAGTTACTCCTTGTGGTCCTGTTTGCAACTACATCTTAGATTTTGTGGTAAATCAAACTTCTAAAAAATCCTACGGTGACCAACGGCGTGACGGACATTGGTCTAACCTTTGCAAATTCTAATATGTTTCTCTAATTCGGGCTGTTTACTCATTAACTATGGACTGAACACGTGAAAAAGTATCAGTCGGCTTTGCCGACAGAGATATACCCTCAGCCAATGTGCATTGAAACTTTTATCTTCGGACAGATCGAATGCATTTAGAATCTTTTCAGATGTTTGTGGCCCTTTTTGGACATTTGCACTTGCCGACAAAAATATGGATTAGGATTAAGTTCAAAAGTGTTGCGGAGGAGGTACTTGAAGAAATGGACCGACAAGTCCATTATGTAAGTGGATCTTAATTTGGGAGTCAAATTTTTAACAAAATCGGTTAATCAGTTCGAGAGTTGTCGTGCTCTCCAGCCTCGATATCGGGTTTTTAGAGCTTTCGGGCTGTTTTCTCAAGAAGTATGTACTTGCCCCTGAAAAAACGTTTACAGTCGTAATGGAGGCAGCGAATGCAAGTTGCATCAAAAAAATCAAAGTGATTCGAGAGCAGGTCTTAAAGGGAACTTATCCGAAATTTTTTGTGAGAGGTACCTAAAGGATTGGACAAATATAGTACATATTCGAACCTGATCTATATCTGGTAGATATATTAGAATGTGTAAAGTATGGACCGAATCGGTCAGTATCTTCAAGAGTTATCGGGCGAACAATTTTTCCGTAAATTTTTTAACTTTCGTGGGGGGGAGGTACCTGAAGGATTGGACCGATATGGCTTATCTTCGAAATTAAACTAAGTTTGGACATATATTACGAAGGCCAAATTTTGGACCGAATTGACAGATTCGTTCGAGAGTTATCTTGCGCTCCAACGACTACACACGGTGTCATAGGGGTACTTGCCCCTGATGAAATTTGTATCGTCAGTGGATACAAGCTGTTACAACAAAAACCAAAGCGATTCGAGTGGAGGTTCTAAACTGAACTTTTCCGAAATTTTGTGTGGGAGGTACCAGAAGGAGTGGACCGATTGAGTCCATATTGGAACCTCGTCTATGCTGGAAGAAATTTCGGGATGTTCAAAGTATGGACCAAATCGGTTACTCTTTTCAAGAGTTATCGTGAGCACAAATTTTTCGAACATTTTCGAACTTTTGTGGGGACCGATATGGCCCATCTGCGAACTTAAACTAAGTTTGGGCAAAATATTCCGAAGTGCAACATTTGGTTCGAATTGGTTGATCCGCTCGAGAGACAGACAGACAGACGAACGGACATTGCTAAATCGACTCCAAATTGTCTAAAACGGATTTCGTCCTTACATACTTGGGATCTAAAACCGTTATTTCGATGAGGTAAGTTTTGCCCGTATGAAAGTGTTTATGCCCCTCGCAAGCGCCATTGTGATGGGAGCTGCGAATAAAACTTGTTACAACAAAAATCAAATGGATTCGAGAGGAGGTCTTAAGCTGCAACAACATTTTGTATTCGAGGTACCCGAAGGAGTGGATATAGTCCATATTCGAACTTGATATATGTCTGGTAGAAATATTACCATGTGCAAAATATGGACCACATAGGTTAGTCCCTTCGGGAGTTATTTTTCTGGTTGTGATACCGGAACCGAGCACCACCTTCGAATTTCTTCTAATATTCGAAGAAATATTACGATATGCAAAGTGTGGACGAGTATTCGGTTCGAGCTCTCCAACCACTACATACGGTGCCATAGAGGATTTTTACACCTTTCCGGCTGTTTTCTCAAGAAGTATGGACTTGCCCCTGAAAAAAACTGCAAGTTGCCTCAACAAAAATCAAAGTGATTCGAGAACAGGTCTTAAAGTGAATTTATCCGAAATTTTGTGTGGGAGGTACCCGAAGGTGTGGACCGATTGCGTCCATATTGGAACCTCATTTAAGTATGGTAGAAATTTCACGATGTGCAAACTATGCACCATATCGGTTACTGCTTTCAAGAGTTATCGTGCTCACAAATTTTCGGAACATTTTCGAACTTTTGTGGGGGAGGTACCGGAAGGAGTGGAAAGATATAACCCATCTTCGAACTTAAACTAAGTTTGGACAAAATATTACGAAAGCCAAAATTTGGACCGAATCTCGCACCTGTTCAACAAAAGGGTAGTAGCTCAAAATTTTGAAATTTTCACTTTTTAATAAAAAACGATAGATAATGATCAACTCCAGCCACTGTAAAAATCTCCCATTGTTTTGTACTACTATTTCGTCAAAAATACCGTTATTCCCCTTTTCGTGTCCTCTGAGTTACTAGTTATGTATGAAAAGGTTTTTGTCTCTACTGAAAAGTAAGACATTTTGAGTTGCTTCCCTTTTGTTGATCAGGTGTCAGGACAGATAGACAGACAGACAGACGGACGGACATTGCTCAATCAACTCCAAATTGTCTGAAACACATTTCGTCCAAACATACTTGGGGTCTAAAACCATTATTTCGATGAGGAATATTTTGCCCGTATGAAAGTGTATATATCCTCGCTAGCATTAATGCTGAGGGACCAAAAAATCAAAAATTTTGAATTCTATCGTCATAAAACGGACAAAAAAATTAGAAATTAAAATTGATCGAGAAATACTAGACTTTGATGTCCTTGATAACCCTAGAATAGTTAACAGCAATCGGTTCATTAGTTTTCGAGCTACATTTGGTACCGACTTTAAAATGTCATATGTTCTCATACAAAACTAGAACCGTTTTAAAGGTACGTTTTCCCCCCATTTAAAGGTACATTTATATTTTATGCATTTGTATGCACATGAATAGATTAAAATTTCAGTTGTTTAAAACTGCCATGTTCTATTCCAATTTACAAAAAATAATCTTTAAAGAATTTCCCCGTCGCATTAATTTCAAGCACAATTTATTATGATTTCTATCTTTTTGGAGAAAGACAAACTCGGCGAAAATACTTTTTAAGCCGCATTCCTTTTGTAGCAGTCAACAATTTTTGTTATTTATAACTAAAGTCGACAAATTCAAACATGCACACCCCCACACACAGCGTGTTATCGCTGTTGTTGCTATCATTTAACAGCACGTAGCGACACCATTATTGTTGCTTGGGCTTTTGTTTCATCTACATATGTATGAAGGTGTGTGTGTGTAGTGCGGCACAGTAGCGTTTTCTTTGTTTTCCACCGACACTTCCCACATTGTTTGGTCTCTTGGTAGGATGGATGTTGCTACTATTTTGCTACGGAAATAACTCATAAATTTAATTTGGTTCTTCTTCTTTGAGTCGGTTTCATTTTCGAGGTCTAGTTATAATGTTTTTCATTGTTCGGGTAATAAATGAATACATGATGACAGGGTTGTTATGTGAGAGAAGGGTAAATTATGATGTACAACTTTTTCTTTGTTAATTTTGTTATCATGTGTGGAAAGTTGGGCATTTTTTTGTTGATCATTGAAATTCTTCTTAAATGACTTCTTATTTAAATGACTTTAAGGGTTAAATATAAGGTGAATTACCCCAAAAATGCAACTTTTTTAATAACACTATGCAACACGAAAATTATTAACCATATTCTGACACCGCAGCATGATAGAAGACCAAAAATTACAGTTTTTATTGATTTCCGACTTTCCAATAACTAAAATGTACGTGCATGACCGAAAAACATGGACGGTTACACTGCTAAGCAAGCGATATTTGAGCAAAGCTGTAATTCAAAAACTGGCAATGTGTACACAGAAAACTCTCATCTTGTGAAATCTGATTTTTATAGCGGTTTTTAAGTGAGATTGGGTTAGTTTTATTGCGTTGGGTTGTATATCTTATGTAGCCAGTCTCATTAACATAACTTTCAGCGAAAAAATCGCACTGAAATTTAACCAAATCTAGTTTTGTAACATGTTGACGATTTTCCAAATTTTATTGACGATTTGACGATTTCGTTTCAAAATCTGTCGTCATACCAATGGTCACCTAATAAGGTTTATGACTTTTTTGCAACCCCATATCCCTGTATCATGATAAGTTTTTACATAATACATACATACATACATCAGCACGGGTAGTATCAGTGTTTTGTAAAGCGTTTTTTTTTTGTTTGACGAGATGTGGCTTTGTTTTTAAACTGCTTACTTAAGCCAAAGTAGCATCTGTTAGCCAATACAATTCTTCTTTTTATTTCACAATTGATGTCGTTAGTTGTGTTTACGGCGGTGCCGAGGTAGACGAAGTCTTTTACTACCTCAAAATTATAGGAGCCAACGTCAACAGTTGGCCCGATCTCTATGGACGCATTGCGCGTCGACACCATCTACTTAGTCTTCCCGCCGTTTACCGCCAGACCCACTTTAGCAGATTCTCCTTCGACCTTCATATAAAGGTATCAGTTACTTACTTTACTGATCGTCCCATTATGTCTATATCATCAGCATAAGCAAGTAACATGTGGCTATTGGTGTAGATTGTGCCACTTCTTTTGACGTTTGCCTCTCGAATAGCCTTTTCCAGCATGATGTTGAACAGATCACATTTTACAAAGCCGAATGAGCTTAGCGGGGATACCAAATTCAGACATGACCTGGAATACCTTTGAACGTAGTGGGCTGTCGAAGGCTGGTTTATAATCGACAAAAGGGTGGTAAGTGTCGATCGGCGTCTCTTGGGTCTTCTCCAGGATTTGCCGCAGGGTAAATATCTTGTCAATGGTGGACTTGCCAGGTCTAAAGGCGCATTGGTATGGCCCAATTATCTCGTTGACCATAGGTTTAAGTCATTCGCACAATATCTCTGACATGATCTTGTAGGCAATAGGGAGTAGACTTTTGCCCCTATAGTTAGAACATACAGACTTATCTCCCTTCTTACACAGGATACTCAGGTTCCAATCGTCGGGTACTCGTTCTTCCTACCAGATGGTGCTAATTAGCTTATGAATACACCTTATCGGCGTGTCGCCTCCGATTTTGAACAGCTCGGCTTGTAAGCCAGTTCTTCAGCCGGTTTATTGCTCTCTTTACCTCATCTTGGCTGGGCGGTATACATTCAATACCATCTTCTAGGATTGGATCTGTGGTATCTTCGTCGTCTTCGCTGGATACCATCTGGTTTGAAAAATGCTCTTTCCATATCCTGAGCACACTATCTGTATCAGTTACCAAATTACTTTGCTCGTCTCGACAGGAGGATGTGCCTGTACCAAAGCCATCAGTTTGATGCTTCACTCTTTGGTAGAATTTTCGGACTTCATTCTGTACATCTCGATTTTTTCACACTCCCGCTCTTCCATCTTTCTCTTTTTCCTGCGGAAAAGACGTTTCTCCTCTTTCCTTTTTTCCCGATATTTCTCTCGTGCGCTACGCGTTGCTACGGATTGTAAGGTAGCCTATATGAAGCATTTTTCTCTTCTGTAGCAGCACGACACTCCTGATCATACCATGGATTCCTTGGTGGAGGTCTCTGGTATCCAAGTATGGATTTTGCGGCTGTTTGCATTGAGTGGGCAATACTTTGCCATTGCGCTGATGTATTATCGGGATGAGGAGTGCTTTGATTAAGCAATTTGCCTAGTTGAGTGGAATATGCTGGGGCTATCTGTTTTGATTGCAGCTTACCGATGTCTAACTTTCATGTTGTTTCTGTTCGTACTTTGTTTGCAACGTTTAACCGGGTGCGTACCTTTGCTGCAACTAGGTAGTGCGGAACGACCGCACATCCAACACGCTCGATGAATGTCTTCCATCTATCACAACGTGATCAATTTGATTTCTTGTTTTCTGATCTGGAGACAACCAGGTGCCCTTATGGATGTCGAGATGTTTAAATCTGGTGCTGCTAACTACCATGTTTTTTGCCGCTGTGAAGTTTTAGATGTTTCATTGTGGAGACTGAATTTTCCGACTGTTGGGCCAAAGATATTTTCCTTTCCAATTTTGGCATTAAAATCGCCTAGAATAATTTTAATGTCATGGACAGGACAACGGTCATAAGTTCCTTCTAAGCGCTCGTAAAACATATCTTTGGTCTGTTTGTCCTTGTCTTCAGTGGGAGCATGAGCGCAAATAAAGCTGATGTTGAAGAATTGTGCTTTTATTCGAATTATAGCAAGTCTTTCATTCACGGGTGTGAAGCTGGAGACCAGGTGTTTTAATCTCCGACCAACTACAAATCCGCAACCAAACTCATGCTTTATGTCATGGCAGCTATAATACAGTGCGTCACCTTTAGGTGTTGCTGTGACGCCTTTCCCGTTCCATCGTATTTCCTGTATGTCAGTAATGTGGGCCTTGTACTTTTCAAGTACATCTGCCAATGCGTAAACTGCACCTATTCTATATAGTGACTGTAAGCACATACATATATAACAGAAAATAATCCTTAGAGCCACATGAGATAACCAAACTGACATAACATTTGTTTCTTAGTAATTTTAATTCTGAGAATCATAAAAATGTCATAAACGCCTTTATATATTTGAATGGAATAAACGATATTTTAATTAATAGTAGGCTTAAGTTTATTCGTTCGTGCAATAGGAAATAATTAAAAAAAGTCATTTCAAACATTTTTTCAAAAGATTATATATTTTTTTAAACTTGAACTTTTTTTATTTCAATGGATTTAACGTTTTTTAGTGATTAATAAGCAAAAGTTCATTCATTTGTGCTACAGGAATATTTTTGAGAAAAAATTTCGATAAGTTGTAATCCTAGTACACATACTTTGACACGACCACATTCATTCTTCTGTGTGGCTAGCTGATGCACACGTTAACTTTAGCACGGATCAACCTATTTGGTTTGTATTTTTTCCAAACGTAAACCAAGTTCAAAGAAGATATATATCAGTCATCAGGTCATCGCTTACAAATGTTCAACATTTTCTCAAAGTGAAGTTAAAAAGCTGTTCGTAGACCTACAAGCTACTGCTTGTGGTCTCGTTTAAGGCGTTACAATGGTTTTAGAAAGCAAATCTACGATTCCTGACCAAATGCTCCAAAAATCAACCGCGAAAAATTAAAATGCTAACCAGTAATTCCATTCCATGGTCGACGGTTCTATGCTCTGGATTGACAAGGAGGAATCTTCGACCAGTCACCTCAAGAATTATGTTTAATTTTAACAAAGGTAGTTAGATAGATTGATAGATAGATAGAAAGATAGAAAGATAGAAAGATAGAAAGATAGATAGATAGATAGATAGATAGATAGATAGATACGACCAAAAATGTGCCTCATCAAAATAACGCTTTGTACGAAATTCGTTTCAGGTAATTTGAAGTCGATTTAGCAATGTCCGTCCGTCCGTCTGTCTGGCTGGTGCGCACGATAACTCTCGAACGGATCATTCGACCGATTCGAACCAAATTTTGGGTCTCGTAATATTTTGTCCAAACTTAGTTTAAGTTCGAAGAAGAGCCTTATCGGTCCCCTCCTTCGGGTTCTCCCCAACAAGAGTTCAAATTTTTCTGTAAAATGGTGTGAACTATAACTCTCCAAGGGAGTAATTGATTTGATCCAAACTTCCAGATATAGATCGGTTTCGAATATGGTCTATATCGGTTCACTCCTTCGGTTACCTCACACACAAATTTCGGATAAAGTGAAGTTTAAGAGCTCCTCCCGGATCGTTCCCTTAACGACAATTTTTTTCTTGCGCAAGTCCATACTTCCTGAGATATTAGCCTAAAAGCTCCATGAAACACTGACGGCACCAAAGAAAATGGAAAATCCGCAAGATAATGATTGGAACAGACTTAACACATCCTATAATTTTATAAAGTCATGTATCAGGTTAGAATATGGAATATATCGGTCCACTCCTTCGGCTACCCACACAAAATTCGGAAAAAGTTAAGTTTAAGAGCTCCTCTCGCATCGTTTTGATTCTTTTTTCAGTAGGTTGTTCTGCGGCCCCATTTAGAACGGAGTAAGTCAATACTTCCTGAGATAATGGCCCAGAAGGTCCAAAACCCAAGTTAACTCTAAAACTTTTTCCAAAAATTCTTCCGTTCTTAGGCTATGCCTTTATGATTTGGCATAGCCATCCCCACATTACGGTACCTACAGATTTTAAAGCAAACTCATGATACAAAATCAAAATATTTTATGTACGGTATTATTATTGTTTCGTTTGGTTTTGTTGTTGTTTTTGATCAGTGGCTGAGGGTATATCTCCGTGAGCACAGCTTTTATTATATGTCTGTAACTTCGTGTTTCTGCTTATTCTGGCTTCGGGTCTATCTCCAGTTCTAGAAATGTGTCTGTGTCGATGACTTGCACGCAGTTGAAAAGGTGCAGTGTGTCGTGTGGGCCTGTGCCGCATGCTGAGAGGATGTTTTGCACGGTGTCATCGATTCATGCCCTATATAAATTTAGACGGCTGCACTATCTCGAGTGTAGTTGAGCCAAAACTGCACTGGTTTGTTGTGGCAAATGACGCTCCTCAACTGGGGAGTGTTCCCCGAGAACCTCATTCACACGATAGTTGTTTGTTGCATCTGCGACTGCATTTGTCTGAATGTTATTTAAATCTACTAGATAGGCTCGTTGAGCTAGAGGCTCTGTCTTGTAACGTTGAACCTCTTTTTCTAGATCATGAAGATCCCTCCTAACATGCCTGGGTGATGTAGTCCTATTCACCATATGGTGAATCGGATTACTCTCACGGTAACACCCGAGCAAGTACTGCAACGAAAGCTTGCCATTTTGTTGCTATACTGGAAGAATCTTTGTCTCATCGTGCAGATGGTCCACAGTAGACATGAGGAGGCACCCTGTTACAGTTCTCAGGGCGGCATTCTGTCAGGTTTGAGTCTATGTCTCCGCATGTAGAGGGTCCACTGAAGACATGAGGTTGTACCCTGTTACAGCTCTCAAGGCGGCATTCTGTCACGTATGAATATTTTTTTTCGCGAGCCACACTGGGGCCGCATAGCTTACCACAGACCGACCTATCGCATTATAAATATGTGGTCAACAAGGTTTCCGCAGTGTCCCCTACAACAACAAAGACAGAATCTTACACCCCTTACACATTCAGAGAATTTATTAATCAACGCTTAAGGGTTGCTCCTTTCCTCAGATTATAGGGTAGACGAGAGAACTTTCCGGGTTATTATCACAGACCAAATTTCCCAGGTGTTTAGTATATGAAGAATATCTTCTTTCTTGGAAAGTTGGAAGAGTTGTCTCGCTACTTGAGCCAGGCAAGCATAAAAACAGAGGCTGATCATACAGGCCCTCCTGTCGCCAGTAGGTGATATTCTAGAGGAATTACTCTTTCCTAGGATAAGAAGCTCAGTTGCCCAACATCAGCAACAAAATCGTTTCTAAGGCTATCGTGGACATCAGGCGGCCGTAGTAGTTTTTACAGCGTTTGGGTCACGTGTTTAAGAAATATTGACATTAAAAAAATTTTACCATCGTAATAGGGACCCGTGAAAAGCCCAGTGCAAAAAAAATCAAAACGATACGATAGCAGCTCTCAAAATTCTCCGAAAATTTTTGGAACTTTGTGCCAGAGGTAACTGAAGAAGTGAAACAATTAGGTTCAAATTCGAACATGATCTATGTCTAAAAACATATTACGATGTGCAAAGTACGGATCAAATCGGATATTTTGAAATGTTTAAGTGATACCCGGGGAGTGGACCGATATGGCCCATCTTCAATATTAATCTAAAATTGGAATCGAATCGGACATGACTAAATCGTTTCCAAATTGTCTGAAGCGGATTTCCTTCAAACATGCTAGGGGTTTAAAACCATTATTTCGACCAGAAGTGTGGGCTTTTTCATTGCCTGCTTTATTTTTGATATTTTTTAATTTTTTGCATAGAATATTCCTTGAATAAAAACTTCTCTTCTTCCCAATTTACCCCATTTCTTTTCCAAACAATTCTTTAAATTTCTCATACTTTAGTACTTTGCAACTTTTCAAAAATTGTTGCTTTCACCTGCAACAGCATAATCAATTTTTCCAGCTTTACTTTACTTTTTGGCAAAATTCGAATAAGTAATAGTTCTCGGAATTTGATTAAACTCTCTACCCAAAGAGTGCAAAACTTAAAAATTCTATTCAATTTAGTCAGACACCATAAGTTTGGCAAGGTAAACAAACAAACACAAAAATTATGCCTAAAAATAACAGTTTCCGTTTACAAACTTGGTTATGATGCTATTTGTATTTCTGTTGCCACACTGTGGTGTGGCATGTTTTGCCTGTGGACAGAATGCTTTTCCTGTTATTGTAAATTATTGCAGGTATAAGGGGTTTGCAGGAAATGTTTTGGCAAGGAAATTCGAGTAAAGGCGCAGGAAAATGTAACGAGAAATCAAATAAAAACATCAAGGTATGACCCAGAGGTAAATTGGATGAATTCCCAAATTAAACATAGACTTAAATTGATGGTAATGAATGATTGTAACTAGGTAAGGCAAGTAAACAGCAGTCGTAGTAGGCATTGTTACACCTTTAAGTGGTGGGTTAAGAAATATCATATTAGGCCTGGAAAACTGCATCTACCCCATTTAATAGTGAATTTTACACATTTGGAACAAATGAAAATAAAAATCCATTTACAAACTGAAACTTCCAAATATTTTTTTAATCCACGTTTATTGGTAGAAGGGACTCTTAACAAAATATTAAAAAAAAATCTACGTTTGTGGGTCTAGGGGCTCTTTGAAAATATTTTTTAAATCCATGTTTATTGGTAGAAGGGACTCTTAAAAAATATTAAAAAAACACGTTTGCGGCTCTAAGGGCTCTTCAAACATATTTAAAAAATACACGTTTGTGGGTCTAAGGGCTCTTCGAAAATATTTTTTAAATCCACGTTTATCTTAAAAAATATATTTTAAATCCACGTTTATCTTAAAAAATATATTTTAAATCCACGTTTATCTTAAAAAATATATTTTAAATCCACGTTTATCTTAAAAAATATATTTTAAATCCACGTTTATCTTAAAAAATATATTTTAAATCCACGTTTATCTTAAAAAATATATTTTAAATCCACGTTTATCTTAAAAAATATATTTTAAATCCACGTTTATCTTAAAAAATATATTTTAAATCCACGTTTATCTTAAAAAATATATTTTAAATCCACGTTTATCTTAAAAAATATGTTTTAAAAAAATCCACGTTTGCGGGTCTAAGGGCTCTTTGAAAATATTTTGTTAAAATAATCCACGTTTGGGGTCCAAGGGCTCTACGAAAATATTTTTTAAAAAAGTACACGTTTGTCGGTCTAAGGTCTCTCTGAAAATATTTTAAAAAAAGCTAAGTTTGTTGGTCTAACCTCTCTTTGAAAATATTTTTTAAAAAATCCACGTGTTTTGTTCTAAGGGACTCTTCGAAAATATTTTTTAAATCCACGTTCGTTTGTTCTAAGGGACTCTTCAAAAATATTTATTTTTTAAATCCACATTTGTTGGTTCAATTTCTTTTTAAAAAATATTTTTTACAAATCCACGTCTATGATTCTAAGAACTCTTTAAAAATATTTTTTCTAAAAAAATCCACGCTTGTGGGTCCAAGGGCTCTTTTAAATTATTTTTTTTAAATCTACTTGAATATATTTTTTAAATCAACGTTTGTTGTTAGAATGGACTCTTAAAAAATATTTTTTCTAAAAAATCCATCTAAGGGCTCTTCGAAAATATATATTTTTTTTAAAAATACATGTTTGTCGGTCTAAGGTCTCTTTGAAAATATTTTAACAAATTCTACGTTGGTTGGTCTAAGCTCTCTTATAAAATATTTTAAAAAATTCTACTTTTGATGGTCTAAGTTCTCTTTGAAAAGATTTAAAAAAAAAATCCACGTTTGTTGGACTAAGGGCTCTTCAAAAATATTTAAAAAATACACGTTTGTGGGTCTATGGGCTCTTCGAAAATATTTTTTAAATTCACGTTTATCTTAAAAAATATTTTGTTGTTGTGGATAGTTGACCTGATGAGACTTACTTTTTGATTTTTGTTATTGTTTGGCTTTAAATATTAAAAAATATTTTTTAAATCAACGTTTGTATTAAAAAAAAATATTTTTTAAATCCACGTTTATCTTAAAAAATATTTTTTAAATCCACGTTTATCTTAAAAAAAATATTCTTTAAATCCATGTTTATCTTAAAAAAAAATATTTTTTAAATCCACGTTTATCTTAAAAAAATATTCTTAAATCCACGTTTATCTTAAAAAAAATATTTTTTAAATCCACGTTTATCTTAAAAAAAATACTTTTTAAATCCACGTTTATCTTAAAAAAAATAATTTTTAAATCCACGTTTATCTTAAAAAAAATATTTTTTAAATCCACGTTTATTTTAAAAAAATATTTTTTAAATCCACGATTACCTTAAAAAAATTATTTAAAAAAAAATCCGCTTTTGCGGGTCTAAGGGCTCTTTGAAAATATTTAAAAAAAATCCACGTTTGGGGTCCAAGGGCTCTTCGAAAATATTTTTTTTAAAAAATACACGTTTGTCGGTCTAAGGTCTTTCTGAAAAGATTTAAAAAAATATCTACGTTTGTTGGTATGAGGTCTGTCCGAAAATATTTTTTTCAAAAATCCACGTTTTTTGCTCTAAGGGACGTTTGTTCTAAGGGACTCTTCAACAATATTTTTTTAAAAAATCCACATTTGTTGGTTCAATGGCTTTTTTAAAATATTTTTTTACAAATCCACGTCTTTGATTCTAAAAACTCTTTAAAAATATTTTTTCTAAAAAAATACACGCTTCTGGGTCCAAGGGCTCTTTTAAATTATTTTTTTTTTAAATGCACTTTTGTGGGTCTAAGGCTCTTTAAAAATATTTTTTAAAAAATCCACGCTTATTGGCTAAGCGCTCTTTATACATATTTTTAAAAATCCACGTTTGTTGGTGTAAGGGCTCTAAAACTATTTTTAAAAAAAAATCCATGTTTGTGGATCTAAGGGCTATTCTAAAATATTATTAAAAAAATCCAATTGTGTTGATCCAAGGACTCTTCGTTTGTTGGTCTGCATGACTCTTCAAAAATATTTTTTAAAAAATCTATTTTGTAGGTCTACAGGTCTCTTCGAAAATATTAAAAAATCCACGTTTGTGGGTCTAAGGGCTCTTCGAAATTTTTTTAAAAATCCAAGTATTTTTATTTTCACCCTCAGCATTTATGCTGACGAGATTATATACACTTTCATACGGTCAAAATATGCCTCATCAAAATAATGGTTTTAGACAATTTGGAGTTGATTTAGCAATGTCCGTCCGTCTGGCTGGAGCGAGCGATTACTCTCGAACGAATTAACCGATTCGGTCCATAATTTGGCTTTCGTAATATTTTGTCCAAACTTACTTTAAGTTCGAAAATGGGTCATATAGGTCTACTCTTTCGGGTACCTCCCCCACAAAAGTTCGAAAATGTTGGGAAAAATTGTGTCGATTTGGTCCTTTTTGTATTCTCAGCCCTTATTACGATGGTACAAGTTTTATCAAGGGCAAATCCATACTTCCTGAGAAAATAGTCCGGAAGTTGTAAAAACCCCTTGGGTAGTGGTAGGAGCACACAATAACTCTCGAACGGTTAAACCGATTCGGTCCAAACTTTGGCCATCGTAATATTTTGTCCAAATTAAGTTTAAATTCCGAGATGAGCCATATCGGTTCAATCCTTCAGGTACCTCCCCCACAAAAGTTCGATAATATTCCGAAAAATTGTACGCACGATAACTCCTAGAGGAAGTAATCGTTTGGTCCAAACTTTGCAAATCGTGAAATTTCTACAAGACATACATGAGGTTCCAATATGGACTCTGTCGGTCCACTCCTTCGGGTACCTCCAACACAAAATTTCGGAAAAATGCATTTTAATGTCTGCCCTCGAATATGTTTGATCATTTTTGCAACAATTTGTATTCGCTGCCCCGATTACGACGTTACAAGTATTTCAGTGCAATCTTCCTGAAAAAATAGCCCGAAAGCTGTAAAAACCCCTTTGGCACCATGTGTAGTGGTTCTGGCTCTCGAATGGATCAGCCGATTCGGTCCAAGGTTTTGCCTTTGTAATGTTCTGTCCAAGCTTAGTTTAAGTTCGAAGATTGGCCCTATTGGTGTACACCTTCCGGTACCTGTTTAAGCGTTATCATGTTTTTCGCGGGAAAGTCAGCGCTTTGACATAGTTGTCCAAAAGCTCTAAGTTATACGGTGACTAACTGAAATGAGTGGTGGGCACAATATCGACTAAAAGAAATGACTTCTTAAATAAAAACAAAATAGACTATGGCGCTCCAGATTTGTTTCAAGCAAATATATTTTTAGTTGGCATGTTCATACCTCCAAAAAGGGCCACAAAATCTTGGCAGCCGGTATTTGATTCGATACTGTCAATAGATGAACGTTTAAATTCACACATGCTGAGGGTATTTCTCTGTCGACAAAGCCGACCGATATTTTTTACTTGTTTTTTTTTTAAATCGAACATAGGTGGCGTCTTTTTTTATTGGGATAGGTAACACAATTTTGTTTTTTTCAAAATAGTCTGGCTTAAATCCCATTGTTGTTGTTTTATTATTTTAACTAATTTATTAGGGGAAAAAGACTAGTTTTGATCCACGCCAGTGACTGTTGAAGTTTGGGTATAAAAATTTCTCGTTGGAGAAGTTATTGAAAAATAACTTCGGTGCAGAATATCCACAAACAAGAAACAAGGGAACCGATGAGATCCAGTGACGTGGATCGAAACTAGTCTTCCCTGGCTTACCCCTTGGCGAACAATGCCAAACATTTTCTACTAATAAATTAGTTGTTTTAAAATAATAAAACAACAACAATGGGATTTAAGCCATACTATTTTGAAAAAACAAAATTGTTTTTTTAATGTTGTTCTAAAGGCCCATGAAAAGTATTCTATAAAAATTCAATTTTTAAAAACTACTTTTCGGTTAGTTATGGTTATAATGAAGTCTGTTCTACGTATTTTACTTAATTAAAAATCTTAAATCTTAGTAGAATTCTGTAGAACAATATATTTTTAAAATTTCAAATTTATTATAAACCTCATAATATTCGGTAATTATACATTTTAACCCTAAGTTATAGAATTACACTACAGCTACACGTTTCTGATCGACAATCGTATGATTTACTAAAGTTTACTAAGTCCTTTAAAAAGAAACAAAAAATCATTTCCTATGGGCAGGATACCCTCACAGGAAACAACTTCTTTCCATCCTTTTTTGTTGCAAACCTCACATGTTCTTTCGTATTTGTTTTGTATTTTACTATGTATTTCTTTTGCAGTGTCATTAAAATCATTTTTCTCTTTTTTCACTTCTAGGTTTCCTTTATTTTCACACTATTAGCTGCAGAAGTGGTCTAAGAAACACTCCCACCATCCCCCAAAACCTTGTGAAAAGTGTTGCATGCTGGAGAATACAAAGAATATAACTGCACCCAGCGTTTGTTCTACAACAGTGCAGTTAAGGGCTTTCGGATGCCACCAGTCAATGGTATTTGCGTGGGTGTTAGTGTATGTTGTTTGTAAATACCATAATAAGCAACATTTTATGACAGCAAACTGGGTGTAATTTAAGATTGGCACAATTCATATTTGGGTCAACTTATTGCCATTGTTTGTTACTTTTGTTTTCTTTTCTTTTAAATTATTAAAGTTCTTCAACAATTTATTTAAGGTTTGGCTTTACTTTCAAGTAAGTATACGGTTACGTAAATAGGATTAATCACAGACTATGATCTGCTTCAAATCTAAAAATAATAATAAATTTAAAAATGTGTTTATATTGGGAATTCGGAGTTAGATCGGACACTTTGACGAAAAGTAGTTTTTGCCTAAACGTAGTAATGGTTTTAGGCCATATGGACGAAATCCGTTTTAGACAATATGAAGTCGATTTATTTCTGTCCGTTCGCCTGTATTACTGGCTAGAGCACTCAGATAGACCGGCTTGATTAAAAATTGTGTAGAATTTTAGATCAAGTTCAAAGATGGGCCATATTTGTGCACTTCTGTGTGTACCTCCCCACAAAACTTTAAAAATTGTCGCAATAATGCAGTTGAAAGACATGCCGCGGATCATTTTTAAATGTTTTGGATCGCGTCCCTGTTACAGGTAATGTTGTATGTTGTATTTATAGCTAAAATCCCGAAAAAATTAAAATCGGGTGGCAGCGTTATGTATACCCCGGCGTAGATGCTAACATATTTAGAAAATCATAGCTTGAGATCACCTCTAAATTTGCGTACCGCGAAACTTTTAATTATGTCCTACTGAATTAGGCGCAAGTCCATACTTCCTGAGAAAATAGCCTGAAAGGTGCAAAAAAAACCATATGAATAATAAGTTCGAAGATAAGCCATAACAGTCCACTCCTTCAGGTACTTCCCCCACAAAAGTTCAAAAATGTTCGAAAAAATTGTGCATATGATAACTTTTGAAGGGAGTGACCGATTTGGTCCAAACTAATATATCTACCGGATATACATATATCAGGTTCGAATATGGACTATATTTGTCCATTTCTTCGGGTACCTCCCACACAAAATTTCGGGTAAGTTTACTTTAAGACCTGCTCTTGAATCACTTTGATTTTTGTTGAAGCAACATGCATTCGCTGCCTCCATTACAACGGTAAATGTTTTTCAGGGTCAAGTCTATACTTCTTGAGAAAACAGTCCGAAGTGTGTAAAAAAACCCCTATGACACCATATGCAGTGGATGGAGAGCACGATAACTCTCGAACTGATCAACCGATTTGGTCCAAAATTTGCCCTTCGTCATATTTTGTTCAAACTCAGTTTCAGTTCGAAGAAGGAAAACACCCGTCGACAACAACAGGTACTTCCCCGGTTTAACTAAATAATACCAAATATTTTAATGAGAATGTTCCTTATGCTTATTCATTATAATATATGCCGTCGTCTTCGTAGCTTCCTTTCCACTGCTTGTTCCTTATAAAATTTTCTAACAATGTCATTGTCCTTTTCGAAAGAATTCCAAACCATACTGAATATCATATCGTTATCAGACCATAAAAATATTTTGTTATTTTTTCAGTCAAAAATTTACAAATTTGCATACAAAATATCTCACTCCCACACAAAAGGGAATTTGTTGATGTTTACTTCATTGGTTTTCGTAAGAGGACATCATACAATGAAATTTTATGGTATCCTAGCCTTCAGAGACATTACCACATGCTTGTTGTCGCATATCACTTACTGCCTACATATGCAATTATGTAAGTATGTGTGTATGCATCCAATGGAATAACTAAAAACATGTGTAATGTGGGCTTACCAACATCATAATATAGAAAATATCTGTCGTTTACAACACTTTACACAACACATCAAGTATTAACCCCTTTTACATTGCCAAGGAATCATGAACATATTTTCCATATGTGTAAGTAGTACACATGTTGACAAGAATATCATTGTAAATTCATTCAGATGTGGAGCGTAGAATTTTGATTGGCTTAGGTTTAAAGGGAAAACTTGAAGATTCTAAAATATTTCAACTGTTAAATACTGTTTATACCCTACACCACTATGTGGGGAGAGTATTATAAGTTGGTTTTGGCCAAAAAGTTTGTAACGCATCGAAATAATGGTCGTAGACCCATACATATACATATATACCAAAATGAATGACGACGAGCTGAGTCGATCTGGCTATGTGTGTCCGTCCGTCCGTCTGTCAATCTAAATTTGTAATCACGCTACAGGTCGCAATTTTAATCCGATCGTCACGAGGGATTTTGTTGATTGTCGGATAATATTCAGGGATCGGAATAGGCAAAAAACTTATTTGGAGAAAAAGTCAACGTTTTATTTCAAAGCGAATATCTCCGCTACTATAAGGGGTATATCAAAAGCAAAACCTGCTAACGAAAGTAGAAAATATCACCTTTAACGCAACGTGGGTTGTCGTAGGTATTTAAACAACAACGATATCGCAATAGTCGCTAATAGAACGCAACTTTTCATGTTTGCGATTTTAATAATAATGACGAATATCACAGCTTCGGTTGGGGACCTTCCAAAAGCAAAGTCTTACTATGAAAGTAGAAAATCCCATCTTTACAATGATGTAAAGCAGATTAACGTAGGTGGCAAAATAACGGAGATATCGCAATAGTCGGTAAAACATCCCATTTTTTTAATTTTTTGGTAATCACGCCACAAGTCGCCATTTTGATGTGATCGTCACGAAATTTTGGGTAATAATGGTGGTTCCACATAGGAAAAAAATCTATTGCTTTTGTTAATGGACGGATATTATTCAGGGGTCGGAATGTGAAAAAAAAACTTATTTGGAGAAAAGGCCAAAAAGGCCAAGGCAAGTAGAAAATATCGCCTTTACAACAATGTGAAGTAGGTTGTCATAGGTGGTCAAACAACAGAGATATCGCAATAGTCGGTATTGCATCCCTTTTTCCATTTTTTGTGCAATCACACTACAGGTCGGAATTATGATCCTCAGGAATTTTTGGGGGTTGATGAGGGTCTCACAGAGAAAGTAGCCTATTGATGGTTGGCGTACATCCCACTTTTCCATTTTTTATTTGAGTTGTACTGACGATGCACATAAATGCGTTTCAACAAAATTGAAATTCATTGAATTCATTGTATTAATGAAGACATTCAGAGCAAAGGCGCTAAGCTATCCCAATTTTAATATTTTGAATTTTACCAGTTAAAAGCTTATGCACAGGGATAGTGGTGTAGGGTAGACGGTCCCAACCCGAATATAGCCTTGGCTCACTTGTTGAAAGTATATATTGAGATCAAAAAAATCCTAGCAGGGTTTTGTCTTGTCAGATCCAGTTCGTATTTCCTCATTTAAACCCGGCTAAAACAACAGTTTTTTGCATTTATCGGGCCTTTATCTTAGAAACAAATAGGAATTTGGCCTTGCTGTCTGTGGCAATATTTTAGCCCTAAACAAGTAGAAATTATCTTTTAAACATACCACATAATAAAAAAATTCATCTAGGGCATCAATACCGATAAAATATAGCAAGAAATATATAATTGCGGAAATTCTGGTGAGTAACAACTAAACTATTGTGAGTTAAACCAAGTAACCCTTTGCAAAAATCTTCCAAATAAAGTTCTCCGAAATTCTTCAGAACATTCTAAAAATATAAAATGCTTACTTCATGTTGTTTCAGAGGTATTTTGCATCATTTCTTTTGCAACACGTATTTCAAACACAGTTCACACCAACAGTTTATTCTCGCATTTCTGATTTCACCACATTATTGACATATTTATTAAATCGTCGTTGAAAAATATACTGAAAAGAACAGGATAGAGGTATTTTACAACAATAACAATAAAGCAAGCAATAAGAAAAAATTAACGGTTTTGGAGATATGGTTGCAGTTGACCAATCGAACTGAAACTTTGCGCAATTTTCAGATTTAGATAGCAATACATGAATGTAGAGTCGAAACCAATATTGGTCCATTTTATAGTGTTTTAACGGTGTTTTATTTAACTTGCTTTTTAAATCTGGTAACTTATTTTCCACACAGTAGTAGTTGACCAATCGAACTGAAACTTTGCACACTTTTCAGATTTGGATGACAATACATGAATATGAAACCAAATCCAATATGAGTCAATTTTTTCCTATAGCCCCCATATTGCGGTACCACCCGATTTAGTGCAAATCTAGTAACTCGTTTTTAACACAGTTGCAGTTGACCAATCGAACTCAAACTTCGCACACTTTTCAGATTTGGATGACAATACATGAATATGGGCCTAATTTTTAGGATTTTTTTTTTGAGGATTTTATCTTCATTTTGCCCGAATTAGGTGGCATTTGGGATTTCCCACCAAAAGTTGTGCACATAGGTACCGGTTTTGGTATAGCCCCCACATAGCGTTACGGCCCGATTTCAAGTGTTTTAAGGATTTTATCTTCATTTTTAGGCCGAATTGGCATTTGGAGTCCTCAATGGTACAAAAACTTCTCCACCAAAAATTGTTGACATAGGTCCAGGTTTTGGTATAGCCACCATATAGTGGTACCACCCGATTTCAAGTGTTTTAAGGATTTTATCTTAATTTTTAGCCAGAACTGGCTGAACCTTGGCATTTGGAGTTCCCAATGGTACAGAAACTTCCCCACCAAAAATTATGGACATAAGTCCAGGCTTTGGTATAGCCTTTATATAACAGTACTACAGGATTTCAGGCATTTCAAAATTTTTATCTAAATTTTCGGCCTAAATTGATTATAATTTTGTTCACAGCGGTCAAAAAAATGTATTTACTAAAAAGTTAAAAATAAAAAAAAAAATTAAATATAAATTTAAATAATTTGTCGCTTAGCCTCAATAAATATATTCTTTCTCATGATGGAATCTCTAAAGTAAAACGCTTGCATTTAAATTATAAATGGTAGCAAAATTAAACGGCAAGCGTTTTATTTGAGAGATTCTATCATGAGAAAGAATATATTTATTGAGGCTAAGCGACAAATTATTTTCTAGTTTTAAGTGCATTTCTAAACAAAACACTGAAACTTATTTTTTTTAATTATTTTTTATATAAAATTTGAGGCCGTACATGTAGTTTTTCGAGTTCATTATTTCTACAAGTATTTTATTCTTGCCTTTATCTACAAATATGCTTTAGAGGTGAGATGAAGATTCACATAGGTTTTAGAGATATAGCCCAGAAATTCTTTAAAAAGTCAATATATAACCATGTTTAGATGGGGCCATAAAATCCAAGCTGGATCTGACACAATAGAACCCAACTAGGGTTTCTGTCCTTTGGGTCCGTACTTTCAAAAAATCCTCAGCTCAAATTGTTTGCACAAGATTACTAGTGTTGGGCAATCTCGTTCGTTGAGCGGATCGATCTTTTTCATTCCGTTCACCAAAAAGGTCCGGATCTTTCACTTCGTTCTTTGGCTCTTTTTCGTTCAATAAAACATTTCAGTCTATCATTTTTGTGAATATCGTTAGTTATCAGAATAAATATTCAATAGTCGTTTTATCAGTCTTAAAAATAAGCCAAAAATGTTTCTTTCCATACAATCTAGAAAAACTAATTTTTATTTGAATATAATTTCAATATATTTTTAATTTATACCTATAAATTAAAAAACACTACATTCGACACACAAGATATTTATTTTTTAATTCACCAACGCGTAACAAGAAATAAAAAACGAAATGTTTTCATCGTAACCCAGCAAAAATAGTCCTCCCAAAAATCATGGGTTTTGTAAGGGATTTTTGGCAGCCGTAACTACTCGCAAACCCCCTTTCTTCCCCATTATTTTTACAAGGGCATGTCGCACTCAGTTTGTAGTTATTTTATGACCACTAGAATAACTAGTTATTCTGTGGCCACTAGAAGTTGAAAAAAAATCTATTTTTAGAACAGTTGATGTAGAGATTTTTTTTAATTTCATCACACTTCTTATTTTTATTTTACTTTATTTTATTTCGGTCGCTGTGCGAGTTGAACACACGAACTCTCTGATCCAAAGACACTACATACTATGCCGCGCACAAGAACATTAAGGGTTGCTTAAGAACTTAAATGTGCAGTGCACATGTGCGCCACGAACTGTTATTTTTTAATTACAAAAACTCGCGTGCCGACAGTGAGCGTTGAACACACAACCCTAGCATTTAAGGTCGGACACACACTCACTGTGCCACCGTCCTAATTACTTAGTGAGGAGCAAAGTAAGTAGGTTTGCCTTGTAATTTTTTTAAGAAGTATCCCATTACTTTTCAGATTACTTGTAATGGGAAAAGAAGCTTGTTTACATTACTTTGTAATGGGTTACGTAATGACTAATGGATCCGAATTTTTGCTGGGAAGGGATAGATAGAGCGAAAATTAACACACGTTTAACTTAAAAACTAGAAAAAACAAGCGCTTTAAGAACCAGTAGTGCGATTCTCTCACTCATTTTTTGAGTTACCGACAAAAGTCGGTAAAATTAAAACGCAAAATTATGAATAAAAAGATTAAATAAAAGTTGACAACACTCTTGCTATCGGTAGAACTTTACGACTGCTTTTTATTCGTCGCTAATTCACCGAAAAACATCGGTAATTACCGAAATTATAAGCATTTTAATTTTACCGACAATTGTCGGTAACACAAAAAATTAGTTAGAGAATCGCACTACTGAACAGTAAAAAGAACGAGATAAGCAAAATAGAACGAGCGGAGCCAACTGAACGAGATGAATTAGCTCAAAATTTAAACGTACGATGTAAAAGAACGACACAACTCTGCAACCATATGCATTTGTTATTCTTGCTTGGTTGTGTGTGTGTGTGTGTGTGCAAAGCTAATGGTGGTGGTTTTGTTTTGTAAGCAGCAATGTCTTGGCCATTAGCGATCTAAATGAACGATATAAACGAATGAGCTGGATACGGATCCGTTCGTACTTTTCACGGAGTCGTTCCTTTGAGCCGATTCGTTCATGAACGACACAACTCTAAAGATTACCTTACAAATGTTGCACAGTGTAATTGTCTCATGTATATAGGTGCCATTCCATTGGTGTAAATACTAGCGTATGAGTAACGGTGATCTATTAATACGGCACGTGTGCTCATACAGCGATGGACAACTATGAGATATTTTAGACTAACTATCAATGTCATATGTGCTGATATTTCCTTATACTGTACCTAATATACGTAATATTGGGGATTTTCCTTACGCCATTTACTGTTTGCGTCCACATCACTAAAAGTGCAATCATACGAAGGAAACTAGAAAAGTTTGCGACCTAGGCAACACGCAGTGTCGCCAGGCGTAATTTGAGATTTTTTTTGGAAAGTTTGATAGTTTTTAGCCTAAGCGTACTCAGGACAGTTTGAAATACGACCATGTGTTGTGTTATTTAGCATCCAATTTGGGTTTTTTCTTACCAAAAATCGTGGTTGTGCACAGTGGTTCCGCCCGTGGACAAAAATCGAAAAATTTATGGTGACAAATGATTGCGATTGAAATATATATACTCTAAACATATCAGATTTTTAAAATCCAGCATTATTTTTGTAAATTTACAGCGGTTATATACCAGTTGTGAAGAAGAAGTTGTGATTTGTATGTGAGGCCTTAAAAACGAAAAATACATCCGCAAAGCATTCGTAGGTTATGAGTAAAATTATAAAAAATAGGAGAGGTAAACGTGCAATTTTCAAAATGAAACTAATAGGTGATGGCATTGACAATGTTTTTACGAAAAAAAAAGAAACAAAATTCGTAATTCGTTTTCTAACTTCATTAAAAATAGTTATTTTATAAATGACTTTTTCTGCTATTTTTAATATAATTACTATTAAAATACTATTAATTGGGTGCCACCGTGGTACAATGGTATGTACGCCCGCCTTGCACGTGAAAGGTCGAGGGTTCGATTCCCAGACCTGAAAACATCAAATTTTCAAAGGTGGCAAAATACCCCTCAGTAATGTAGGCGACATTTCCTGGGTATTTTAGCCATGAAAAACTTCTCTACAAGTGGTGTCATAAGGCACGCCTTTCGATAAACAGTTGGTCCCATATCATTGAGCTAATATGAATCGGGGTGCAATCATTGATATGAGAGCTGTCTCCCTTGTCCCGCCTGGGATGTTTCTGGAACAATTATTATTATAACTATTAATTTATGTTGAGTTTTACTAATGTTGTGGGCATTTGTGAGTCTCGATTTTTTTTTAAATGCAGGGGAAAGTCTCTAGTTTACGTTAAAAAAATTCAGCTGCCCCCTCTGCCACCCGCTATGTTATTCCTCTTATACCACGTCTGCAAAATTGTCAAAAATCCGAAAATCGGGAGGCACGTTCATATGGGAGCTATTTCTAAACATGGAACTATATTGAACAATTATTGCAAGGATGTATTTTGCTCACTCAGAACTCAAATTGCAAAATTACAGCCAAATCCGTTGGAAAATATGGGTAAAATCGTCAAAATTTCGAAAATCGGGAGGTACGTTTATATGGGTGCTATACCTAAACGTAGACCGATATTGACCATTTTTTGCAAGGAGTATTTGGTTCACTCAGAACTCAAAAGGCCAAATTACAGCCAAATCAGTTGGAAAATTTCGCTAAAATTTTTAAAATACCGAAAATCTGAGTGTACATTTATAAGGGGGCTATAGGATGTAGTTTATTCACTCAGAACTCAAAATGCAAAATAACATCCAAATTGGTTGGTAAATTGGGCGAAAATTGTCAAAATATAAAACTACGTTTAAAATTTGGAGGCGGTAGCTCGATTAGAGCTATTTTTTGGCACTCTTTTCCATACAAGTGGGACCACTGCACAGTGGATTCGCCCAACGACAAAAATAAAACAAGTGAGCCAAGGCTATAGTCGGGTCGGGCCCGACTATGTGATACCCTACACCACTACTCCTGTTCATAAGCTTTTGACTAATAAAATTCAAAATATTAAAATTGAGATAGCTTAGCGCCTTTGCTCTGAATGTCTTCATTAACATAGGTCAATTTTTTTGTAACGCATTTAAAAAAAATTTAGTGTGATTGCACAAAAATCGAAAAAGGGATGCATTACCGACTATTGTGATATCTCTGTTGATTGACCACCTATGACAACTTACTTTACATCGTTGCAAAGGTGATATTTTCTACTTTCATTAGGTTTTGCTTTTGATATACCCCTATTAGAAGCGGAGATATTCGCTTTGAAATAAAACGTTGACTTTTTCTCCAAATAAGTTTTTTGCCCATTCCGACCCCTGAATATTATCCGACCATCACCAAAATCAATAGCCTTCTTTCTCTGTAGGATCCCCTTAGCCCCAAAATTTCATGACGATCCGATCAAAATTTCGACCTGTAGCGTGATTACAAAAAAATGAAAAAATGGGAGGTATTGCCGACTATTGTGATATCTCCGTTATGTGGCCACCTACGCCAACGTACTTTGCATCACTGTAAAGATGGGATTTTCTACTTTCATAGTAAGACTTTGTATTATTAAAATCGCAAAAATAAAAAGTTGGGTTCTATTAGCGACTATTGTGATATCTTCGTTGTTTGATCACCTACGATAACCTACTTTACATTATTAGAAAGGTGATATTTTCTACTTTTATTGTCAGGTTTTGCTTTTGGTATACCCCGTATAGAAGCTGAGATATTCGCTTTGGAAGAAAACGTTGTCTTTATATCCACATAAGTTTTTTGCCATTCCGACCCCTTAATATTATGATCCGATCAAAATTGCGACCTGTAGCGTGATTAAAAAGTTTAGATGGACAGACGGACGGACACACATAGCCAGATCGACTCAGCTCGTCGAGACATTCATTTTGGTATATATAAGTATGGGTCTACGACCATTATTTCGATGCGTTACAAACTTTTTGGCCAAAACCAACTTATAATACTCTCCCCACATAGTGGTGTAGGGTATAAAAATTCATGACATTGTTTTAAAAATTTAAAAATACAAATCGCTTCAAACGTTCCATATTTTTCGAAACTCAACTTATTCTTTCCATTTTTCGCGGTTCTCAATGAGAAAAAACCTCACAAAGATGACTAATTTTGAAGAAAAAATTGTATTTAAATATGAGAAAAATCGGTTAAATTTTAAGCGAATTTATGAAACAAAGGACTATTTTTAATGCCTTAACTTAAGTTGAATCATTTAGTAAATTGCCTTAGATTCATTTTTCTAGTTATGAAAATTCCTCTAAATTGCAAGGGTTGCCATATATTTTGGTTATAATATCGGTCAAAATGAAAATATTTAATATAGATGTATGGATTTTCTTAAAGTTTAAGTTACTTTCCAAAAATTCTTCGCACAAATGGCCACTAGTACCAAATTGAAGCCTAGCGCCTGTAGATTTCAAAACTGTATAGACTTATTGCAAAAGTTTAACACCCTTTTTTAGTTGCTGAATTTATATTTTTTTGAATATTTTTAAGTAATTTTATTATCCTTTCTTAAGTTTGGTTTCAATATAATGTTTTCTGTATTATTAGCGATTTCTGTGGTCATGGTAACTTAGACTTGTAATGAAAACTCGTGAAAAAAAGATTTGAAGTTATTCACTTTAACAAATAACTTATTTTATTTTGGGACACCCTAATGTTGGATCATGCTAAAAAGTGGAGATTTTTCCCCGCATTGAGAACCAAAAATACATTATTACAAATAATTCTGCAGACAAATGTGGTTAAATCTTATAAAGTACCAAGAAAAGGATGGTAACCCTATATGGCCGTGGTCAAAAGTGGACCGATATGACATTTCTTTATAAGATCGTGTTCTGAAGTCTGAGATCATTATAAAAACTTAGTCGCTTAGAATATTTGGTTTACATCTGCCCAAATAAATCGATATATAAATCATAGGGGAGTAAACCAAATCATGGACCAAAACTGACAATTTTTCGTGGGGATGCTTACGATGCAATAATAACTTCTGGTACTGGATTATAGCAAATTTGGTTGAACAATGTCTTGGTAACAGTAAAATACTTAAATTCAAGATGATTCGTTTCATGGGAACCACGCGAAATTTTGGACCGAGGACCCCAATATTTTACGTAGAGTGTTTTTAGGCCACTATGTCCCATTGATAACAATTTCAGTTCGATATAGCATTTAGAAGTATTTTTGTCATACCTTCCCATGTAAGTGCCACCACTGTGCACTGTGCTGTGCTAGCAAAAGATATAATTTTTTCAATGGAATTGTAAAGGAAATTTTGTGATGAGGATATTACTTAAGTTTAAAACGTTTTTTAATTATAATAACAAATGTCACTTATAACACTGTGGATAATTCCTTCTAGGGATGAAAACCCTTGTTGATTATATTAAGAGTCATTCCGAGTTATGGCGTTTCTGCTGAAGACCCTGTAAGGCATCTGAAATTAGCTTTATATCTTTGTTGTCTATTGCTTTAGTTATTTATGAGATGACATGTCTTCAGTCAAATTGAATGAGGATTATTTTCGTGAGCGTTTCGGACCTTTTAACTCGCTTCCTTCAATGTCCTTTTCGTGCCTTATTTTAAGAACCGCTATAAAAGTACCACAAGATGATGTTTTTCAGTTTCGAAATGTTCTGCAAAAATGTCGCTCATTGGCAACTAATCGATTATGTCGTGTTTTCTTGTAACCATCTTTGCTAAAGTGTTAGTGTTATATAGTGTTATATATGTATATAAATATGTATTATTTTTCACTGCTAGTTCATTATGAAGTTTTACGATATCGTCATTGTCCCTTTCAAAAGAAATTCAAACCATACTCAATATCAAATTGTTTTTACACCATACAAATATTTTGTTATTTTTTTGGGTCAAAGATTTAAAAATTTACATACATAATGCTTCATACCCACACAATGTATTGCTTACATACATACACAAAATACTTTAAAAGAAATTTGTTCATGTTTACTTTTCATTCGCATGAAGACATTGTACAAAAGAAGTGATATGATATTTTCTGTTATCCTGGCCCTTCAGAGACGTTACCACATACTTGTTGCCACACATCACTTACTGACTACACTTGTACATTTGTATGTATGTATGCGTACAATAACTAAAAACACGCGTAAGTGGATGTTATGGCATGGGCTTACCACCATTATAATATGGAAAATATCTGTCGTTTACAACACTTTACAAAACACAAAGTATTAACCCCTTTTACATTGTAAAGGAATGATGAAAAGATTTTCCATATGTGTGAGTAGTACACATGTTGATAAGAATATATTGTAAATTCTTTTGGATATGTAGAGGGGATTTTTGATTGGTTTATTTTTAAAGGAGACGCTAGAATATTTTTAAATAATTTCTGTGGTGTTATGGGGTATAAGAATGATTTCAAGTACTACATAATGTTTTTAAAATTTTTTGTGTCAATGTATTTAGAGATATTTCTAATTTATTATCTTATACAATCACGGTGCTCTTGAACCAAGCGCTTTTTAAAAAAATCGCGATCAAATTTCAAATTTTTTGGGGTTTTTAGGTTTTAGCGATTTGTGTTATGCATTTTAACAGCTCTAACAATTTCTTTAGCCCCACTTCGATAGGTTGCCAAGCAAAATCGTGAAAACCTAAAAAATCCCTAAAAATGTGAACTTTGATCACGACTTATTTAAAAAGCGCTCCGGGGATTTTTTTATTTTTAGTTTGATTTTTCTCATCTATGAACATTTTAGTTTCAGAATCCGCAAAATGTCCCAGGTATTGAAACCATTTAAAGTTGATTAATTAATTTGATTAATCACACACTAACCTCATTTTAAATTATAAATCTTATACGAAAAACTAACTATTCTCTTTCATTGATAGGCTAAGAAGTTTCCGAACCGCCCTCGTACATCTATCTCATCGTTGGTAATTGTCTCATTCCATTGCCCGTGTCATTCCATTGTACCTACTAGCGTATGAGTAACGTTGATTTCTATCATTGTTGTTGTTAATACAGTATGTGTGGTTATAAATTTACGGAAAATCCGTGGATTTTCATTATTATGATTGAACATTTTAAAATATTCCCCAATTAAAAAATATCATTGTCCACATTTTGCTAAACCCTTTTCCTTTTTCATAGCTTACATTTTATAGCGGATGAAAGACAAACATCTTTGGCCTTAAAAACAAATAGTTTTACTGCTCTTCAGATATCAACGGCATCCATGTAAACACGTCATCTACACGTGTACACGACTAACCAGTAATAAGTATTTATTTACTAAAGTAAAACTACTTCAACTAGGTATGTATGTACATGGGTACAGCGTTCTATATATAGTATCTGTAGTAATGATATGAACCATGGTTTCCATAGTCACGTGAATAACATTTCCCCCTTGTACAAGAAAATGTTTGAATATGTACGTATGTACCTATTTGCGGCTGAAGGAGAACAAAAACTAAATGTTTATTTTTAAGGTAAAAAATGCAATTAAAAATTCTTAAATAAATACATTTGTAACCTTGACTTTGTGTGTTATGTATATAGTTTTATAATGTTTCACAATAGGTTAGTCGTACATATGGCGTCAAGAAGGTAAGTAACTATGTATTTATTTGTGATTAATCACACGCTAAGCTCATGTGTGTCACCTGGAGAACTGCCTTAAACACTATGATGCTCTGGTCGAAATCAGCACAAAAGTAAACAAGTAAAAAAGAGTTAAGTTCGGCCGGGCCGAACTTTTCATACCCTCCACCATAAAATATTCTGAATTAAAATGGAATAATTAGTTTTCATTCTTGTCCTCAACTTTAAGTGGGTACGTTAAAATGTCAGATAATGTACATAAAATGCTTCATTCGGGAGGCCCTTTTTTATGGTGCCTATATCTAACTATGTACATATGTTGACAATTTTTGGTGGGCTAGAAATTAGGAGGTTCCATTATATAGGGGATATAATAAAACATGGACCTATGTTGACAGTTTTTGATGGGAGCCTTTAATGTCAAATAACTCCTAATTCGGTTAAAAATTGTAGCTAGAATCCTCAAAATACCGAAAATCGGTACATAAACGTGGGAACTTCAAATGTAATTAACAGCTAGTTCCGGAGGTATGTGGGCTATACGAAAATGTGAACTTAAATGAACAATTTTTGTTGCAGAATTTTTGTTGGCTTTTAAATTTCAAATTACGGAAAGTTCGTCCAAAAATAAAGCTAAGGTACGGAAAATCGGGAGGTTTGTTTTGGGGCTATACCAAAACATGGACCTACGTTCGGTTAAAAATTTAAGTAAAATATTGGGAATATGTTGAAAATTGTTGATGCAGATGTGTGGTGACCACTACAACCTTCAAATTTCAAATTACAGTTAGCTAAAATTGCCAAATTACTGAAAATTGGGAGGTACCTTTATATGGGAGCTATATCCGAACATGGACCTATGTTGACAAGAACTTCAAATGTCAAATTACTGCTAGTTCGGTTTAATATTGTAGGTAAAATTATCAAATTACTGAAAATCGGGAGGTACTTTTATATGGGGGGTTTATCAATACATCGACCTTTCTTGACAATTTTGGTGGAGAGGTGTGGTGACCACTAAGAACTCAAATGTCAAATGTTCAAATTACAGATAATTCGGTTAAAACTTGTAAACATGGACCTATGTTCATAATTTTTTCGAATATAAGTTTTTGGTCACTAAGAACCCTAAATATCAAATTATATCTAATTCGGTCTAGAAATGTGACTTAAATGGAATGGGGTCTATTCCAAAACATGGACCTATGTCCACTAGTTATATAAGTTTATTGACATTTAAGACCCTGAATGTCAATTTATAGCTAAATCGGTCTGAAAATGTAGCTAACAACGTCAAAATGCCGTAAATCGGGGGTACCGTTATATGGTACCGTATACCAAAACGTGGACCTATGTCCACAACTTTTGCTATATAAGTTTTTTGACATTTAAGAACCCTAAATTTTAAGTTATAGCTACATCAGTCTGAAAATGTAGCTAAAAACGTCAGAATACCGTAAATCGTGGGCTATACCAAAACCTGCCTGCAAACAAAAGACGCATTTTCCCAAAATTTCAGACAATTTTGGTGGAGAGGTGTGGTGACCACTAAGAACTTCGAATGTCAAATGTTCAAATTACAGCTAATTCGGTTAAAACTTGTAGTTAAAAATCTCAAAATACCGAAAATCGGGAGGTGCCGTTATATGGGGCTATACCAAAATATGTACCTATGTTCATAGTTTTTTCGAATATAAGTTTTTTGGTCACTTAGAACCCTAAATATCAAATTATAGCTAATTCGGTCTAGAAATGTGACTTAAAACGTCAAAATACCTGAAATCGGCCGGTAACGTTATATGGGGGCTATTCCAAAACATAGACCTATGTCCACTAGTTTTGTTGTATAAGTTTATTGACACTTAAGAACCCTAAATGTCAATTTATAGCTAAATCGGTCTGAAAATGTAGCTAAAAACGTCAAAATACCGTAAATCGGGGGTACCGTATATGGGGATATACCAAAACGTGGACCTATGTCCACAACTTTTGTCATATAAGTTTATTGACACTTAAGAACTCTAAATGTCACATTATAGGTAAATCGGTCTGAAAATGTAGCTAAAAACGTCAAAATACCGTAAATCGGGGGTACCGTTATATGGGGGCTATACCAAAACGTGGACCTATGTCAAAAATTTTTGTTATATAAGTTTATTGGCACTTAAGAGCCCTAAATGTCAAATTATAGCTAAATCGGTCTGAAAATGTAGCTAAAAACGTTAAAATACCGTAAATCGGGGGGTACCGTTATATAGGGGCTATACCAAAACGTAGACCTATGTCAAAAACTTTTGTTATATAAGTTTATTGACACTTAAGAGCCTTAAATGTCAAATTATAGCTAAATCGGTATGAAAATGTAGCTAAAAACGTTAAAATACCGTAAATCGGGGGGTACCGATATATGGGGGCTATACCAAACGTGGACCTATGTCCACAACTTTTGTTATATAAGTTTATTTACACATAAGAACCCTAAATGTTAAATTATAGCTAAATCGGTCTGAAAATGTAGCTAAAAACGTCAAAATACCGTTAATCCGGGGGTACCGCTATATGGGGGCTATACCAAAACGTGGTCCTATGTCCACAACTTTTGTTATATAAATTTATTGACACTTAAGAACCCCAAATGTCAAATTATGGCCAAATCTGTCTAAAAATGTAGCTAAAAACTGCAAAATACCATAAATCGGGGGGTACCGTTATATGGGGGCTATACCAAAACGTGGACCGATATAGCCCATCATCGAACTTGACCTGCCTACAAACCAAAGACGCATTTTCCTCAAATTTCAGCGTTCTATCTCCATTTTTGTGGATGCTAGAGTGATTACCACAGACGGACGGACGGACGTGCACAGATCGACTCAGAATTTTACCCTGATCAAGAATATATATACTTTATAGGGTCGCAAATGAGTATTTCAATGCGTTACAAACGGAAAAACAAACTTAATATACCCTCCATACTATGGTGGAGGTATAAAAAAATAACTATAAAATTGCGAAATGCTGTTTATTGTATCGATTGCTCAATATTCCATACCAATCAGATGTTGCTTACTTATGCCGACAAAATTGACATCATGGATCGATCAGTAAAGAAAGTATATTGTACACTTTCAAAAAAGTCGAAGGAGAATATTGTTAAGTGGGTTTGCATTGATGTTGACTATGAACGTCGGATAAACCACGAGTTGTACCGGATATACAACGACATCCGTTTAGCTAAACATCGATTGAGTTCTTAGTTCGGTTTACTGAAAAAATATGGGTATGGAAACCATATTATGATGGGGAAGGATTTCTAAAATCGTGGACATTAAAATGTAAAATTTCAGATATAACAAGTAAAAAAGTATCAGTCGGCTTTGCCTACAGAAATATACCCCCAGCCTGTGTATATTGAAACACTTTTTTCCCAAAAAACTTATGTATTTATGGGGTTTTAAAAAATATGGGCGTTTGAACCGACAAAAAATATTGATTAGGATTAAAGATCGAAAGTTTTGAGGAGGAGATACTAAAAGGAATGGATCGACATTGACCATTATGAAAGTGGATCTCCAGCCACTACAAATGGTACATATGGGTTTTTACACCTTCGGGCTGTTTGCTCAAGAAGTATGGACTTGCCCCTGAAAAAACTTTTACCATTGTAATTGAGGCAGCGAATGCAAGTTGCTTCAACAAAAATCAAAGTGATTCGATATCAGGTCTTAAAGTGAACTTATCCGAAATTTTGTGTGGGAGGTACCGGATGGAGTGGACAAATATAGTCCATATTTGAACCTGATTTATATCTGGTAGATATATTAGGATGTGTAAAGTTTGGACCAATTCGGTCACTCCCTTCAAGAGTTACCGTACAAACAATTTTTCTGAACATTTTTGAACTTTTGTGGGAGAGGTACCTGAAGGAGTGGACCGATATGGCCTATTTTCGAACTTAAACTATGTTTAGACAAAATATTACTAGGGCCGAATGTTGGACCGAATCGGCAGATCCGTTTTAGAGTTATCTTGCGCTTCAACCACCTCACACGGTGTCGTAGGGGGTTTGCAACTTTCATGCAATTTTCTCAGGAAGTATGGCTTGCCCCTAATGAAATTGGTAGCTTCGTATGGGGGCAGTGAATACAAGTTGCTAAAACAAAAATCAAAGTTATTCGAGAGATGGCTCTAAACTGAACATTTCCGAAATTTTTTGTGGGAGGTACCCGAAGGAGTGGACCGATTTAGTCCATATTGAAACCTTATCTAAGTCTGGTGCACATTTCAGGATGTGCAAAGTATGGACCAAATCGGTTACTCCCTTCAAGAGTTATCGTGCGCACAAATTTTCCGAACATTTGTGGGGAGGTACCGGGAAGGAGTGGACCGATGTAGCTCATCTTCGAACTTAAACTGAGTTTGTGCAAAATATTACGGAAGCCAAAAATTTGAACCGAATCGGTTCATCCGTTAGAGAGTTATCGTGCGCTCCAGCCAGCAGGACAGACAGACAGACAAACGGACATTTCTCAATCGACTTCAAATTGTCTGAAACACATTTCGTCCAAACATACTTGGGGTCTAAAACCATTATTTCGATGAGGCACATTTTCATCGTATCAAAGTGTATATACCCTCTTTAGTCTAAAGGCTGAGGGTATAAAAATAAGTTTAATAAATTAAAAAAGTATCAGTCGACTTAGCCGACAGTGATATACTTTCAGCCTATGTGAATTGAAACTTTCATCACTGGACAGATCGAATGTATTTAGGGTCTTTTCTGAATTTTGTGGCTTTTTGTGCACATTTGAACTTGCCGACAAAAATGTGGTTTAGGATAAAAGTTCAAAAGTGTGGCGGAGGGTGTATTTAAAGGAATGGACCGACATAGTCCATTATGGAAGTGGGTATTATTTGGGGATTCATATATTTTCGATAGATATCGCGCCCACTAATAATTTCAGTAGGTTATCGTATAACTTTTGGACCAGTATGCCAGGAAACATGGACTTGTCCACGGGAAACAAAATATCGCTTATATACGTTCCAAAGGATCTTCTAACAGCGCTTAAACTGCACTTAGACACAAATGTCGAACTTTTGTGGGGGAGGTACCCTAAGGTATCTCCATTTTAGAAGTTAAACTAAATTTGGACAAACTACTAGGAGATCCAAAGTTTGGACCAAATTTGTTGCCCGTTCAACAGATATCGTGCATACCATTTTAGTGACGAACTGAAACTAAGATTGGACAAAATATGACGAAGGCCAAATTTTGGACAAAATTGGTTGATCAGTTCGAGAGTTATCGTGCGCTCCATCCACAATATATGGTACCATAGGGGATTTTTACAACTTTCGGGCTGTTTTTTTCAAAAAGTATGGACTTACCCCTGAAAAAAACTTTTGCAGTCGTAATTTAGGCAGCGAATTCATGTTGCTTCAACAAAAATCAAAGTGATTCGAGAGCAGGTCTTAAAGTGAACATATTCGAAATTTTGTGTGGGAGGTACCCGAATATAGTCCATATTCAAACCTGACCTATAACTGGAAAATTTATTAGTATGTATAAAGTATGGACCAAATCGGCCACTCCCTTCAAGAATTATCGTGTGCACAATTTGTTTGAACATTTGTGGGGGAGGTACCTGGAGCAGTGGACCGATATGGTTCAACTTCGAACTTAAACAATATTTGGACAAAATGTTAGGAAGGCCACATTTTGGACCAAATCGATTGATCTGCTCGAGAGTTATCTTCTGATTCAACCACTGCTCAAGGTGTCAGAGGTGTTTTTTGCACTTTCAGGCTATTTTCTTAGAACGAATGAGCTTGACTCTGATAAAAGTTGTATCGTCGTATGATACAAGTTCCTACAACAAAAACCAAAGCGATTCGAGAGTAGGTCGTAATCTGAACTTTTCCGAAATTTAATGCGGGAGGTACCCGAAGGAGTAGACCGATGAGTCCATATTGGAACCTCATCTAAGTTTAGTAGAAATTGCACGATATGCAAAGTATGGACCAAATCGGTTATTCCCTACAAGAGTTATCGTGCGCACAAGTTTTGCGACAATTTTTGAACATTTGTGGGGGAGGTACCTGAAGGAGTGGACCTATATGGCCCATCTTCGAACTTAAATCAAATCTGGACAAAATATTTCGATACCCAAATTTGAACCGAATCGATTGATCCATTCGAGAGTTATCGTGCGCACCAGGCTGCCAGACAGACAGACGGACGGACATTTGCTAGATCTACTCAAAATTGTCTTTAACGGATATCTTACAAACATACTTGGGTCTAAAACCATTATTCGATGAGGCACATTTTGGTCGTATCAAAGTGTAAATACCCTCTTTAGCCTAAAGGCTGAGGGCATAAAAATTGGGCGTGGCCGAGTCTTAAAGCCACAAATAAGTCCCTCCCACCATTGTCTATCGAATTAATTTTCAAACCGCTCTCCGCCGAAATTCCACAAAATATATAGTTTATTTTCACTAAGCACCAGGGGACATATATACAGCCTATTTTCACCAGGATTATCCCGGTACATTCCCCGAAATTTTTAAGAAAATCGGCTCAGAAGTTTCAGAGATAGAAATTGGGCGTGGTCCGGTCTTTAGGTCCCCAAATGACTACCTAGGGTCGGTGAATCGAAGGGTGGAAGTTCGGAGCAGGGTGGTTCGTTGCAGAGTGGTTCGATGTGTAGAAGTTCGGAGCGGGGTGGATGGGAGGGTGTGGTTCGGAGGGTGGAAATTCCGATTGGTGTGGATCGGAGGGTGAAAGTTCAATGTGGGTTGGTTCGGAGATTGGAAGTTCGAAACATTGTGAATCGGAGGGTGAAAGTCCGCAGCAGGGTGGAAGGTCAAAGCAGGGTGGATCGGAGAGTGCAAGTCCGCAGCAGGGTGGTTCGGAACGGGGTGGTTCAGAGGGTGGTTGTTCGGTTAATTTAATCACTCGTTTCATTGTTGCTAAAATATTTAACCACGGGTCCTCTTTGTACATTCTCTGAAATTTTCAGGAAAATCGGTTCAGTAGTTTTGGGTTTGTAACGTATTTAAAAAGTGGGCGTGATAAAATAGGGTTCTTACAAAAATAGGGCATGGTGGAAGTACCCCGCCCTTTTCGAAATTAAAAAAAATATATAGCCTATTTTCACCACTAGTGTTTCCTGTGCATTCCCTGAAATTTTCAAGAAAATCGTTTCAGCCTTTTTTGAGTCTATACGGAACACACAAACATACACACATTGTCTTTTATATATGTATTAGATATTTATTTTTAGGGACAATGGTATGCACTCCCGCCTTGCACACATAAGGTCGTGGGTTCGATTCCCCGGCCAGGCAACATCAAAACACTTTTCAACGGTGGCAATATACCCCTCAGTAATGTTGGCTACATTTCCTGAGTATTTCAGCCATGTAAAACTTCAATACAAGTTTTATATCCCTCCATAGTACGGACTATGGGGTGTACGCGCTCCCTTCGTCATGGGGAGGTGGCCCCCTCGGTCAGCAGGGGCGGGAAAGAGAGGCGTGGGACGATCGAAAAGTGGTGTCTTAGACACACCATTTGGACTCGGCGATAAACAGTAGGTCCCATATCATTGAGCTAATATGAATCGGGGTGCACTTATTGATATGAGAGAAGTCTCCCTTGTCCCTTATGGGATGTTTGTGGGACAATTATTACCCCGCACCTTCCGCAATTCAACAAAATTAAAATTAAATCAATACAATTCCTGTAATCGGGTGGTACCGTTATATTGGGCCTATTTCAAAACATGGACCTATGTCCGCAACTTTTGGTGGATACTTTGTTGACCACTAGGAACTGCAAATACGAAACTATAGATAATTCGGTATAAAAATTTAGCTAAAAACGTCAAAATACCTGAAATCGGGCGGTATCGTTCTATTGGACCTATATTAACAATTATTGACCTTTAAGTCTGAAAATGTTTTTTAAAACTCGATTTTGCACGCTCAACCTGCAAAAAGATGTTCTTCCTCCTGTGAAAAGAAAATGCTAAACTAGAGCCTGATCAATTGGAAAATATGGCTATGATACTCGAAATAGCTTAAATCAGGGGGTACCTATATAAGGTATATACCACAATGTGGACGGATATGACCAATTTCGTGTATCAATGAATCTATGTACTCTGCCGCTCACTTGAACAGAACCCCATACCATTTTTTTCAACCTCCATTTTTTCCGACTTACAAAGGGTGATCCATTTAGAGGTTCCTACATTCTTTAAAGAAAAACAAGTAAGAAAAGTCTATAGTCGGACGGAGCCGACCATGGGATACCCTATACCACTATCCCTGGACAATCGCTCTCCACGGAACTTCTTTTCAATGATTGTGAAAATTTAAGTATCAAATATCAGAGATGTAATGTATAATACTTATGACCAAAACCAAAAAGTTATCTAGCATGACAAAGACATTTTTGTAGCAGTTCACACAAACTTAAATGTAATGAAACCCACTTATGTAGTACTACTACTTCCGTTGTTTAACCGCTACGTTATTGAAATTTTTACCAATTTCACACAAAAGTTTCAGTCCATTTAACCCGCTAAGTATTATCTGATCTTCAAGTTGGTTTGTACGCTTCTTCTTCATCATAAACTCAAACTTTGTTTAAAATGTTGCGGGTTATTATTTTGGCCTACATAGCCACTACAAAAGTGGTTAAAAATTTTGTTTTTGGTCCATTTCATCCCCTGAACATTTCACGATCATCACCAAAAACTAATCATTTCTATTCTGGCCCGAACCCAACCTCCTTAAAAAATTCGTTACAATCGGTCCATAATTGCGGCCACACACATCGCTAAATTGCTTTATCTCGCCGAGATATGAATTTTGGCACACCAAATAAGGGGTCTAGGACGAATATTTCGTGGTGTTACATAAACTTTTGCAGAGACAATATGAATAAAGTTGATGTTTTGTTGGTAGGGTTCTGCTGTGTAGAGACGAGCCAAAGAAATATCCAACAGGAACATCAAAGAGTAGAAAGTAGTGGACTGTATTTTTTTTATTTAATTATTCCTCATAGCCAATGAGGAATAATTTGCGGTGAAATGAGAGATGAGAAATAAAACAAATTTATTAGAATATTTTCATAAACGTTATAATTCGTATGGTTTTTATTTCAGTATAAAAATTGGTTAGAGACGAGAAGAGGTGCTTACCAGTCGGTTAGTGCAAGAGAAGTGAAGTATTAAAAAGAGAAAGAGTACTGGTTAAGCCTACATTTTAGATGTTACTTTCGTCAAGAGAACAATTCATTTGGACGAAAGTAACCAAGAGACGAGATAGTTGACAATTAGAACTTAAATCATATTTACATTAGCTATTTCTTAAAATACGTTACAAATAATATTTGAAATTCATAAAGATTACTTATAATTTTAACATAATGTAAAGTTGTTTAAACGAAGTTTGAACATGCTCCCCCGCCTTGGCCAGAATGGACAATACATAGTTTTTGATGCTATGGGTTAAGGGAGCCTCATGATGACCGCTGCTGTAAGGAGGAATGGAATGTGAAATCTTTAGCTCACTTTGTTGATCGATCTGGAATGGAAAAGACATTAGTAAAGTCCATGGAATACTGCATAGAAAGAAAACATGAGATGAGATAATAATTTATAAACCAGATATAATTAATTAATATAATTAAATTGGTGCTTGGGTTTTAAAAGTTCTTAAATTTTTAAGAATTTTTTAAATGAGTTTTCCCAGAGCCGGGCTTGAACTCGGACCTCCAGTACGTTAGTCCGACACGCTTACCTCTGGGCTACCGTGGTATAAGTCATGAGACGAGCTTAGTATTGCGTGGGTGCATGTGACATGTAATTCAGTAAGATTACAACGTGGAAATTCGGCATTTGTTCATTTGCATGCGTATGCTATTTTTAGAACTTGGAGGAAAGTGAGAAGGTACATTTAGAAGTGAATTGATAATAATTTTGGATTTAAAGAAGTTATTTAAGTAAGAAAATACGATTTTGAAATTTGACACAAACTGGACTCGAACCGGCTTCCTTACACCTAGTAGTCTGCTGCGCTCCCACTAGGCTACCTACATATTCACATGGATTTCGGATGGAATCGACAAAGTATGTGTACTTTGTTTGTGATGTGTTTAAAAATAATTGATCACTGATGATTTGTGTTGATTTTATATTTCTAAATGATTATTTTGATTTGGTTCATCAAAGTTAGCAATGTTAAGCTCTATTTTTAGAAGTTATTGTGTAAGATTTCTCTTTCTTCCTTTTACCTCTTTATTTTCTAATTTTTGCTGCTTTTACTGGTAATTTTCCTTTGCTAGAATTTTTAAATGTTCTGGACTATTTTTTAAAGTTTTTAAATTTAATTTTTTACTTGTTTTTATTTGTAATTTCGCATGCTTACTTTTTCAGATAGTCGGGATCAATTTTTAAAGTTTTTTTGAATTAAATAAAATTTCGCTAGGAGTAGGGCTCGAACCTACGTCCTCTTGACTGCTAGTCGAGGACACTAGCACTATGCTATGTTAAGCTGTTGCAAAGTTTGACATTTTTGGTAAGTGAGTAGGTGTGTGAACATAAGCATTGAACAATATTAACACTCAACGAAAAATGTGAGCTAGTGAAATTAATTACAGATATATTTTGAGAAGAGAATCAATCATTTAAAAAACTAACCAATAGGTTAGTCCTTCCCCACCAACGAATTGAGACTATTTCTTTGGGCAAGAATCAAATGTGTTTGTACAGATGTATTAAGATTATCGCAAAATTGGTATCCAGATTTAATGCATGCACATTTATTTATAGATTTGGAAGTTTTTCTTGGTGAATTTTTGCTTTTAGGTCTCTTATTTTGGTCACTTGAAACAAAATTCGATGCAATGAAGTTTGCGGTGGAGGTAAGTGAATTTTCTGCGAATATTGGGCCACTAAGTACCCAGCCAAATATGGTTTTATACGCTGATGTATTGCCAAAAACATTTTTCTTAATGCCATCTAGAGTTATGAATCTTTCGACGTCTGCTCCAAGGATGATATCTATTTCAGAGGATTCATAAAAGCGTGGGTCTGCCAAATCAAGGTCTTTAAGAGAGTTGTGATCATAGATTTTAATAGAAACAGCAGGTAGAGGTTTAGTGACTTGCGGTAAAATTATAGCAGAAACATAGAATTTAATATTGTGCTTATTAGAAACAATTGGTAATTGACATTCAGCTTTGGAGACTTGTTTCTGACCACCAACGCCAGTGATTTCAAAGGAATCAGTATTTTTAATGGAGAGGTTAAGTCGATTTGCACAAGTTTGCGTAATAAAGGTTTTTTGAGATCCAGAATCTATCAATGCTCGTACAGTGTGCAATCGGCCATTGTTTTGAACTTGAACTAAAGCTGTTCTCAGAAGAATTGTATTGCTTGAGGTTGAAAAATTTGCTTGAATTTGAGACGAGACGGGTATGGCATAGTTTTCTATTTGAGACGAGGCGGGTATGGTAGAGCTTTCAATTTGAGACGAGTATGATTGTCGGTTTTTATTTGCATCATATTTGAGAGAATTGAGCATATCGTTGTTCGGATTTGGCGTATCAAAGCTGTTAATATGCAAAAGCGTGTGGTGGGTTTTGTGGCATATCAAGCAAGTGTTTGTAGATTTGCAACTAATTTTATTGTGAGATGAGGATAAGCAGTTGCCACATATATTACTTTTTGTAACGAAATCAAGCCGCTGTTGAGCCGCCAATTTGCGAAACTCAGCACAAGCTCTAACTTGATGGTTCGCATGACAGTACGAGCATTTTAAAGCAAATTTTTCATTAGAGTAATTTTTCGGAGTTTTAGAGTAATTTTGAGACGGGATTACTGCTTGATTTTCTTTTGTATTTCGAATACTTGCAATGCGCTCTACAACTTCGAATCTATTTGAAAGAAATTCATCGAGCTGAGACCAAGTTGGTAAGTCTCGATGGGATTTTAGAGATTGTTCAAATAGAGAAAGGGTTTGTTCTGGTAATTTTGTGGAAACTAAGTGGACCAAAATTGGATCCCAACTTGCTATATCGATATTGAGACTTTGCAATGTAGAGAGACAGTCTTTTACTGTAGAGTGAATGTTGTATATTGATTCGCTGTTTTCCTTTGTTGCAACAGGAATGTTAAATAAAATATTTATTTGCTTGTCTACCAAAACTCTTTTGTTTTCATAGCGAGATTTTAGAGAATTCCATGCCAGTTGGAAGTTATCATCGCAAAGGCTATATCTATTAATTATAGCCCCCGCTTCACCACTGGTTTTGCTTCTCAAATAATAGAGTTTTTGAGCTTGGGAAAGTTGTGGATGATCACTATAAACTGCAGTGAACATGTCACGGAAGCTAGGCCATTCTTCATAGCTTCCGTTGAAAATTTCCGTGTCACATGGAGGAACGTTGAGATAAATATCAGAACTTTCGAGAGGAGATTTATAGGTATTTAGCGATACTTGATCCGAATTTTTGTTTTGAGTGGTGTTTTTCTGCATATTTGTTTCGGATATTTTGAGAATGTCCAGAATTTGTGACTTAGAATTGTAATAAGCGTCTGAAGTGACATTAAAATTGTTTTTGATGCTTTCTTTTATGTCCTTGACATTTTCAGATATAAGGGACAACATAATATTCTTGAAGTATTCTTGCACTAATACCCAGCGATGTTCTAAATCATCTAATTTAACTTGGAGAATTGTATCAGTCTGATCAATCATATCACATTGTGCAAATTGAGCGCAGATATTGTTCAAATGCTCGCAAGCGAACAAAAACTTATTGTGCTCCGGAGACGTTAATATAGCAATATTTGGTGTGTTTGTGGAATTGGATGCGGAAGCAGGAGAACTTTCTGATAGAGACATTGTGATCAATATTTTGTGTCGAAATTTGGCTGAAGTATTAAACAGATGTACTAATAATTTTTCTTGGGTGTAATTGAAGTGGTGTTGTTGTTCTGTGAATGATGAATATTGGTTTTGCAAATGATGTAACTGTTTGTTGGTTATCGTTTTATGTGAATTTAGAGACGGATTCTCAGAGAGATCACTATGAGTAAATATTGTTACACAATGGCTTATTTTTATAATGTTAGGGTTATGAAATATCGGAATGAAAACCAGATATTGAAAGTAAAGAAAAAATGCTGTACCAACTGACTTTTCAAATTAAAAAAAACTTTCGCCTTCGCTGGGAATCGAACCCACGTCCTTACGACTGGAACTTCAGAGCTTATACGCCGCACCACAGTTTAATGTAAGACGAGATTGGCAACCACTTATAGGAATCTATGAAATGTTCTTTTTGTGTGTAATAATAATAATGGAAATATTTAAGTATAGATTTCTATTTATAGAACACCACACTAGAATTATTATATTCTTGTTTCTTCTTCTAAGCTTGGTTTGAATTGGAGTTTTTGCGAGAACACAATGTGTACGTATGCTGAGAGATGAGTGCGATTTTTTAATAATGTTATGCTTGCTTGTCCGTGAGGAGATGGAATGACAATTGAAGTTTGTTATGAATATGAAATTAGAGGAGAAAGAGTGCGGGAAGTAGAACAAAAATTTCCTACGAATTAAAATTGAAAACTAAAAATGCTACAATCTGGGCGAGATTTGAACCCAAGACCTTCAACCTGAAAATATGACACGTTCACGTTGAGCTATCGCCTGATAAGGGAGTTTGGTAGCAACTTACAATTAGAAAAATTCAATTGAAATTTTTGAGTGGTTGTTGGTACCTCTTTTTGATCTCTAATTTTAATACTTTTATGCAATTTGGATGTTTATTTTTGTCACTTAATTCGTTTTTTCACACTGCAATTTAACTTTGGTTTTGCACTTACCGAATTACTGAAGTGAATATTGAACCGTATTTGGATATTCTTCAATATTACCTTAATTTTTGTTGTTATGTACTTGCTGGTTTCTTAAACGGCTACGAAGGACCATGAATAAAGTTGATGTTTTGTTGGTAGGGTTCTGCTGTGTAGAGACGAGCCAAAGAAATATCCAACAGGAACATCAAAGAGTAGAAAGTAGTGGACTGTATTTTTTTTTATTTAATTATTCCTCATAGCCAATGAGGAATAATTTGCGGTGAAATGAGAGATGAGAAATAAAACAAATTTATTAGAATATTTTCATAAACGTTATAATTCGTATGGTTTTTATTTCAGTATAAAAATTGGTTAGAGACGAGAAGAGGTGCTTACCAGTCGGTTAGTGCAAGAGAAGTGAAGTATTAAAAAGAGAAAGAGTACTGGTTAAGCCTACATTTTAGATGTTACTTTCGTCAAGAGAACAATTCATTTGGACGAAAGTAACCAAGAGACGAGATAGTTGACAATTAGAACTTAAATCATATTTACATTAGCTATTTCTTAAAATACGTTACAAATAATATTTGAAATTCATAAAGATTACTTATAATTTTAACATAATGTAAAGTTGTTTAAACGAAGTTTGAACACAATATGTAGCATGGGATAAAAATGTGGTTCTCTACACAGAACCCATTATATATTAGGCAGTAGGCCCGTTATCTAGCAAACACTTTATTGCAATTTACATCAGAGGAAAGGTCAGTAGTTTTTTTTCCATATGTAGGCTACTTTGCGAAATATATATGTCCTCAAGGAATTAAAATATGGACCAAAAATAAAATTTTTATATTGTTCATACAAAAGTAATGGTCCATTTCACCCGCTAAAAATATCAGATCATCATTCAAAATTGTTGGCATCTTTTTCGACCTATACTCTTACCCGGTGCAAAATTTCGTGACTATTGATGTATAATTGCGACTTCTAGCGAGTTTATTATTACATTACAAACAAATAACGGAATATATTAGGCTGTAACTCTGTTATCTGATCATGCACACCAACATAATTGGCATCAATTGAAAGGTCAAGCGTTCCACTTTCAAGTATATCTCACTTGTCCGGAATGTCACTTCCAGGAATTAAGATATAAGCTGTATATTAAAAATTTTCACACTTTTCACACAAATGTTTTGGTCCATTTAACCCTCTAAATGTTATCCGATCGCCATCTCAAATTGCAAGCTTCTCCTTTGTGATATACTCTTACCTTATTTAAAATTACGCGTTGATCGGACTTTTATTGAGACCTACAGAGCCGCTAGAAAATTGGATAAATATTATGTTTTTGGTCCATTTCACCCGCTAAATATTTCACGATCATCACCAATAAGAATAGGGATCTATTCTGATCTGAACCCGACCTCCATACAAAATTTCGTGATGATCGGTCCATAATTGCGGCCTGGAGCGTGTTTACAATTTATAATGGACAGACGGACGGACGGACGGACTGACGGACGGACACACATCTCAAAATCGCTTTATCTCGTCGAGATATGAAGATTGGTATATCACATTGGGGGTCTCCGACGAATATTTCGCGGTGTTACATGAATTTTTTCCAAAACAAACTTATAATACCCTTTTCCACATTGTGGTATAGGGTATAAAAAACACAGAAAAATCAAATTGATAAGGGAACGTTTATTATCATTTGAGAGAACATCCGATGACATGACGTTTATGCCTAACAAATATTGGCCCAGTCTACATCTCAGACGGTCCATCCGTTGAGTTCAAGTTTCAATGACTCGTTTAAGCTTTTCGACTGGTAACTGGCGAATGGCACGTCTGCAGTTTTCCCTCAAGTCCGAAATCGAGGCGGCTTTATCCGCATATAATTTTCACTTTGCATATTCTCACAGGAAAAAGTCTAACGGAGTGATATAAGACGATCTTGGTGGCCAATCGACTGGTCCAAAACATGTTCAACGAAGTGTTCTTTCAATAAATCCATTGATTGATGCGATGTGTGGAAAGGGCGTCGTTTTGTTGAAACCAAATGTCGCCGAGATTACGAGTTTCGATTTCACAGCAAATAGTCGATTATCACGGCGCAATAACGGTTGCCATTGACGATAAGGTCCTAACCGGCATCATTTTGAAGAAATAGAGTCCGATGATTTCACCGACCCTGAAACCGGTAGTTTTTCTGGAGGGAGTAGCAGCTCTGGAATCTCTTTATGTTGCTCTTCTTCCCAAATGTGACAATTTTGTTTTTTACATACCTATAAAGCCACAAATGTGCCTCATCACTGAACAAAATTACGCTCGAAACACACTCCACAAATAAGGCGGATTTTGGTAATAAAGTTGCACGATTTGTAAACGTTGTAGATGCGTAAGCTTTTCCATAATAAAATTCCAAACAGTACTAAACAAAAGTAGCATAAACTCATGATACGACTCAAGCGTGATCTGTAAAAAAAGGATCCTCTTGTTGGATCACCCGTTACAAGATATGTGTTGAAGTTTTTCATATTTAGTTTTATGTGTTTGGAGTAAACTTAGTCATACACTTGTATGCAAATTTGATCTATATTATACAACGAATGCAATAAAGTCAAAAACTCAAGTAAAAATTGGCTCATTTGGATATAATATGTAGAAAAGGCGGTCACTTCGGAATATCCGCATTTTTTTTTTTTGGAAAAAAATTAAGTTTTGACGACACGAAGTGTATAAAACTTTATAAAACCGTAATGAGATTTTCACTTCGCACATCAAATGTTTCTTACTACTGGAAATGCCTGTTTTACAACTCCTTTGTAATTTGTCGTGCGCCTTACTAGACGAGATAAAACTCGTCGAGATTTGAAAATTATACCAAACAGCGCGTTAAAGATAACAATTAGGGATGTTACAAAGTCAAACTGTTCTATTGTGTGCAAGTTCCTTCAAGTTTTAACACTTTTTACTCGGAAAGCGTAAGTAAGGAATACTTCAAGAAGCATAAGTTTGATATGATGGCAGTTCACAACTTTTACTATTTTTGAAACTCTTACTGTTTTTTAAAAATAAAGGAACATACCAATTATTTATTTAAAATATTTTAATATTTTAGAAAATCATCAACTTGTCGTCATGTTTTACCCAACACCATTGTACATGCATGAATATTCGATACATGCGAATTAACCCAACATAAAAATGCCTTCTCCTACTCACACGTTTCAAGTTCCTATCAATACTCACAGTAATAGAATTACCATAAACTAGATAAAGGTCTCAAGGTGATTGCACTGGCATTTATAGTTATTCCGATTTGATGACAAATGCAATAAATCTCTATTGAAATTCAATAAAATTCCTGTAAACAATCGAATGCAATAAACTGATAGAGATGTTCACTTTTATTTGCATAGTAGGTAAGTACCCACTTCAGTAAATGATATGATCGTATCGTTTGAAATAACACAGTAAATAGCAATGGGTATGGATTGACAGTTATAACGCAAAAACTTTTGAATGTGTAAATATAAATGTAATTTGTTAATATTATTTTACATATACCACAATTTAGAATGGACTCCAGTTATTTACTAAATTCACGAAATTTTGTATGTATGTAGGCCGTGTTCAGTAAGTTGTCCTTACGGCTCCCTTTACGACTGTACAAATTTTTTCTTGCGCAAGTCCATACTTCCTGACGGCACCTACCAAAATGGCAAATCCGCAAGTAATTCTGGCAGGGAGTTTCTGATTGGTGCAGACTTTGTATGTCATATTATTTCATCCAGTCATGTATCAGGTTGGAATATAACTTATATCGGTCCACTTCTTCAGGTACCTCCCACACAAAATTCGGATAAAGTGAAGTTTAAGAGCTCCTCTCGCATCGTTTTGATTCCTTTTTCAGTAAGTTGTTCTAGCGGCCTCATTTTCAACGGTACAATTTGTTTCCTGAGTAAGTCAATACTTCCTAAGACAATGGTCCAAGCACTAAAACCCTCCCGACACATACTAAAATGGCTATTGTGCAAAATAGCATTAAAACTTTTTAAATAATTTTTTTCAAACTTAGTTTAACGTAATTTAATATTTTGAGTCCTTTATAGCCCCACATTGCGGTACCTACAGATTTTAAAGCAAACTCATGATACAAAATCAATATATTTATTATTTTGGTTGATTTGGTTTTGTTGTTGTGTTTTTTTTTTTTTTTTTTGGTCAGTGGTTGAGGGTATATCTCCGTCAGCACAGCAGACTGATACTTTCTTACTGGTTTTTATATTATACCCTACACCACTATGTGGAAAGGGTATTATAAGTTTGTTTTGGTAAAAATTCATGTAACACCGCGAAATATTCGTCGGAGTCCCCTAATGTGGTACACCAATCTTCATATCTTGATGTGATAAAGTGATTTTGAGATGTGTTTCCGTTCGTCCGTCTGTCCATTATAAATTGTAATCAAACTCCAGGGCGCAATCATGGACCGATCGTCACGAAATTTTGTATGGAGGTCGGGTTCAGATCAGAATAGATCCCTATTTTTATTGGTGATGATCGTGAAATATTTAGCGGGTAAAATTGACCAAAAACATAATATTTATCCAATTTTGAAGCGGCTCTGTATGTATGTAGAAGAAGCCTGCAATTTGAGATGGCGATCAGATATAATGGACCAAAACTTTTGTGTGAAAATTGTGAACATTTTTAATATGCAGCTTATATCTTTATTTCTGGAAGAGACATTCCGTGCAAGTAAGCTGTACTTGTAAGAGGAACGCTTGACCTTTCTATTGATGTCAATTGTGTTAGTGTACGTGATAAGATAACAGAGCTACAGCCTAATATACCAATTTATTTGTTTGTAGTGGAATCATAAACACGCTAGAAGTCGCAATTATAGCTCTGTGACGAGGTAAGAGTTTAGGTAGAAGAAGATGCCTACAATTTTGGATGATGATCTCATATTATTTAGCGGCTAAAATGGATCATTACTTTTGTATGAAAAATAAAAATATATAATTTTGGTCTATATTTTATTTCCTGGAGGGCATATACCGCAAAGTAGCCTACATATGGAAAAAGAACTTAGACCTTTCCCCCTGGTGCATCGTGCAATAACGTGTCTGCAGATACCGGGCCTACTGCCTAATATATAATGGGTTTTGTGTAGTGAACCACATTTTCCCATTTCCCGTTTTTGCATTATTGCAAATTACATGGTGCCCTAGCGGATTGCATGGATCGCTTTGCCACCTTTTTTCGAAACGATTCCCCAGCTAGGCAACATCAAATGTTCAACGGTCGCAAAATAGAGATAGTACTAATGACGTAGGAATTAAACTTACCATAGTATTTGTGAACATTGAAAAATTGGATTACCAAACAGGGGCTCAATTCTGTTTCTATGAAAATGTGAAATGGAAACTTTTACAAAGAAAAAAACTGTTAAATGAAAAAAAATTATAAAGAAAATATTTTTCATTTCAAATTTTCATAGAACAAAAATCTAGGGGAAGGACTATAGGAAAAGTTTGGAGTTTCAAATAACTGGCATAATTTCGCATATACATTTATCTAATGAATTGCGTATATGGCGAAAACAAAAAATCCTTTGCAATTCCATTTGAGAAAAATTAAAAATTTTTTTTGCGATCACATCTTCAATTTTTGGCATAGAGGTTAAGAATTTTTTTTCTGGTTTCAAATCTGTTCGCTTCACAAAATTGGACGATGCGCGCAAAAGTTCTAGCGGTTTTTATTCTCATATAAAGAAAAAATATTTAAAAATATCTTATTTGTTGTTATGAGAAAATGTATGCATAAATCGTTAACAGCGTTCCATATCTGTTCGTAGATGTTTAAATAGTTATAATAAAAAAATGTTGAACTAAATCCAAATTATCCTCTCCCAAAGTCCGTGCAAACCCTCAAAAAATAAATTAAAAAATATATGCGGAATCTAGACAATGCGTAGAAAAATATGATACCAAATTTATAGAGATTGGGTACATAAATTTCATATTATAGCAACAACAGAAGAGAAAAACTTATTGTTGGAACATATTGTTGCAAATATATTTTTTGGTTTGATTGGAAAAATTAGAAAGAAATATTTGGGTGTTCTCCAACTATTTCGCTAAAATCCCATACAATAATTAATGTGTTCTGCTAAAACTTCATCAAGAAATATGGTTTACCATCGTGAAAGCTTATTTGCTTACTGTGATAACTTATAAGAAGTACATAATAATTTGCTTATAATAATTTGTTATTCATATTTTTATACCCTATACCACAATGTGGAAAAGGGTATTATAAGTTTGTTTTGGAAAAAATTCATGTAACACCGCGAAATATTCGTCGGAGACCCCCAATGTGATATACCAATCTTCATATCTCGACGAGATAAAGCGATTTTGAGATGTGTGTCCGTCCGTCAGTCCGTCCGTCCGTCTGTCCATTATAAATTGTAAACACGCTCCAGGCCGCAATTATGGACCGATCATCACGAAATTTTGTATGGAGGTCGGGTTCAGATCAGAATAGATCCCTATTCTTATTGGTGATGATCGTGAAATATTTAGCGGGTGAAATGGACCAAAAACATAATATTTATCCAATTTTCTAGCGGCTCTGTAGGTCTCAATAAAAGTCCGATCAACGCGTAATTTTAAATAAGGTAAGAGTATATCACAAAGGAGAAGCTTGCAATTTGAGATGGCGATCGGATAACATTTAGAGGGTTAAATGGACCAAAACATTTGTGTGAAAAGTGTGAAAATTTTTAATATACAGCTTATATCTTAATTCCTGGAAGTGACATTCCGGACAAGTGAGATATACTTGAAAGTGGAACGCTTGACCTTTCAATTGATGCCAATTATGTTGGTGTGCATGATCAGATAACAGAGTTACAGCCTAATATATTCCGTTATTTGTTTGTAATGTAATAATAAACTCGCTAGAAGTCGCAATTATACATCAATAGTCACGAAATTTTGCACCGGGTAAGAGTATAGGTCGAAAAAGATGCCAACAATTTTGAATGATGATCTGATATTTTTAGCGGGTGAAATGGACCATTACTTTTGTATGAACAATATAAAAATTTTATTTTTGGTCCATATTTTAATTCCTTGAGGACATATATATTTCGCAAAGTAGCCTACATATGGAAAAAAAACTACTGACCTTTCCTCTGATGTAAATTGCAATAAAGTGTTTGCTAGATAACGGGCCTACTGCCTAATATATAATGGGTTCTGTGTAGAGAACCACATTTTTATCCCATGCTACATATTGTCTCTGCAAAAGTTTATGTAACACCACGAAATATTCGTCCTAGACCCCTTATTTGGTGTGCCAAAATTCATATCTCGGCGAGATAAAGCAATTTAGCGATGTGTGTGGCCGCAATTATGGACCGATTGTAACGAATTTTTTAAGGAGGTTGGGTTCGGGCCAGAATAGAAATGATTAGTTTTTGGTGATGATCGTGAAATGTTCAGGGGATGAAATGGACCAAAAACAAAATTTTTAACCACTTTTGTAGTGGCTATGTAGGCCAAAATAATAACCCGCAACATTTTAAACAAAGTTTGAGTTTATGATGAAGAAGAAGCGTACAAACCAACTTGAAGATCAGATAATACTTAGCGGGTTAAATGGACTGAAACTTTTGTGTGAAATTGGTAAAAATTTCAATAACGTAGCGGTTAAACAACGGAAGTAGTAGTACTACATAAGTGGGTTTCATTACATTTAAGTTTGTGTGAACTGCTACAAAAATGTCTTTGTCATGCTAGATAACTTTTTGGTTTTGGTCATAAGTATTATACATTACATCTCTGATATTTGATACTTAAATTTTCACAATCATTGAAAAGAAGTTCCGTGGAGAGCGATTGTCCAGGGATAGTGGTATAGGGTATCCCATGGTCGGCTCCGTCCGACTATAGACTTTTCTTACTTGTTTTTATACAAGTTTTATCCAATGATAATATTTTTTCTGATGTTATTATAAGAATTTAAAATGTTGTCAACTGCCTCAATAATGCCTTTTTGGCGCTGAGGCTTCACTTAAAATGAATTAATAAAAAACATTTGAGAAAAAAAATTAAGAGTAATATTGTAATTACAATCATTCAAAAAATGTGGAAACTAAAAAGCCTTTTATTCGCGAATTAGTTAAAATCAGTTGGTGCGCATCCGTTTTTGGATACAGCGAATCAATCTCTTTCACTATTTGTGACTATTTCGATGTTTCACTCAGCAGCCATTGTGTGCCGCCAATTGCATCCCACAATGCCAAAAACCTTAAAGTGGGCAAAAATCGCGCAATTTGCATACGATTTTAATGCGCATCCGGTTTCAGTAGCAGCCGTCAAAAATACGTCTATATACACATATTTCAAATAGATTTTTCAAGTAAGGAGCACACTCATGAGATATGCATTAAACGATGTAAAACCACGAGTTCTATAATTCTATTATGAGTTTTGAATATAATCTTGTTGCGCGTCCGAATTATTAAAACAATTAAAAAAACCCGAAATTCCGGCTTCAAAATGTTAGCATCAATTTTAGGTGGATGTAGTAGATATATCGAAAAATTATACACTAGTATCATATTGCCCATGAAGTATTCTTTGAGTCTTTCTTTGGGCATATGTCTATAAAATGTAAGGTTAAGCCAGAAATCGGAAGGGAGCATAAAAAACTTGTTGGCTTCAACCCATTTTTACCTAGTTTTCTACATTGATGCCAACACAGCTTCCACGTAAATTAATTTTAATGGTCGACCCTATGGGATTCCTCTTAAAACACTTCATTTTAAAGAATTTCAATCATGCTATATAGAATATGTTAACAGTTCGCGAATTCTGAATGGGTGAAACTCGGATTCATCGATTGTAAAACATTTTTGGTTTTCGCCATATATACTAGTTACCAAGTTTTGTCTTCGTCTGCCACAAAAACAACATCCTAATATGCCTGAAGATCGGCCCAACCACCCGTGAAACGTAGCATAATGGTTGGATGCGTAGACTTCGGTAGACTCCTAATTTTTCAATGTATCTCTTAGGACTAAACAGCTCAACTCGAAAGAAAAATAATTAAATATCACTATAAATGACCTTCGCCTTAATAAGGCAAAAATAAAAAATACTTACTTACTTAGTTGGCCCATTACAGAACATTTGTTCCATAGACCGAACTAAGAAAAGATCTCCATTCCTCTCTGTTTTTCGCTTGACTTTTTGGAATACCGCGCATTTCCATTTCTTCATCCACTTGTATGCTCCATCGAAGCTTATGCCTGCCGATTCTGCGTGCAACGCCATGTGGCATGTATTCATACGCCTTTTTAGCGGGTTCATCATCGCTCATTCTCATGAAATAAAATAAAAAATAACCTTCATTAATGTTGGCGACTTTTTCTGAGTATTTCAGCCATGTAAAACTTTCCTTCATGCGGTGTTTTAGGGCACGCCGTTATAAGCTGTGGGTCCCGTATCATTGAGCGAATATGAATCGGGGTACACTCACTCATTGATATGGGAGAAGTGTCCCTTGTCACTTCTTGGATGTTTGTGAAACAATTATTATGTTATTGTTTAAGCTTGGTGTGATACGGTACCAGAATCCACAAAGTGGTTTCTTACAATAAGTTTATTTGTTCCATAAAGAAATTTTGAGTTGTGGAAAGTTAATTCCCAGGGGTAGTGGTGTAGGGTATCACATGGTCGGCCCTTTCCCATTATAGTCTTGGCTTACATGTTTTATTATATCAACATCTCAGTAAGATTTTTCAAAAGATGTTGGCTGGAATTATTCAAATCATTTGCCATTTAACGACATTTTATAAAATCACTAAAATATTTCATATCGAAATTTTTACTCGACTACCTGTACATAAACCAACATAGCTTTGCCAATTTAGCTATTTATTTAAAAATATGTACTTTCCATATTTTTATTCTTCTGAAATCAACCTACCGACGTCCACTTAGTATATATAAATATCTCAATATGCATAAACGAACATGCATAATTGCCCACAGGCGACGTCGAGACACATAGGTTAATAACACTGTGTGTAATTTTTTGTGTCATGGAAAATTAACCATATTATGACACCGCAGCGTAATGGAAGACGAAAAATAAGAAGACACGTGTCTCGGAGTTTTTCCCTGATACTTCGAATTTCGCGGTTATGGGCCCCCAAAAACTTGAGGCCTTGATGTCAAAAAGGACCATTTTGTCAGGCTCATATCTTCTAAACCGATAAGAATTTTGGTTCACTCGTGGAGGCAAAGTTGTAGCTCTTATCTTAAAGAATAATAATTGTGAAGACATAAAATCCATTCAACCTTATCTTCAAGGTCAAAATCGTTAAGGTCAAGTTTCCGTTATAATTTTTTCTCAGATTTTGGCCTACAGATATTAAACCGATCAAAATTGAATCAAACAACCAACTACAAAAATGTACCTTAGATCTCAATGAACATACGAACCCTGTAGAAATGGTTTTTAAATAGCAAAAGAAATGCAATTTTTATTTTATTTTTTCGGTTTCTGCTCCATAGAAATTAAACCATTCAAAATTCAAGAAAACATTCTACCACAATAATGTAGCGAATAAATCAGTATACAACTTTGTGGAACACCAGAGCCCACTACGAACTGTTCTCAAAGGTCAAAATAGCAAAAAACTTTAAAAAATATTCGATGTTTATACTTTTTTCTCCGATTCTGGTCCATAGATACCGAACCGTTCAAAATTCAAGAATAAAAAGAACTACAAAAATTTACCTAGGATCTCAGTTAACAACTTCCTAGAACATATGAACATGCAACAAAATGCCGTTATCATGATAAAGAAATTGTCGCAATCCTATGCCGACGCGTAGTGGTGAAGAGTATGAAATGTTCCAGCGCTGTCCGACTATTGCCCGTTCTTACTTGTTGTTAAATTTATTTGTTTGTTTTTAATTTTGAGTAAGAAATCAATGAAAAATAGAATCATGTTGGACTCTATAATACAAGTGGAGAATCTGCTTTGTCTGAGAGATCGTGTCATATATATATTTAAGACTATTTTATTTAGTAGATAACTGATGTCGTAATCTGTATGTAAATATATTAAATTTTCCAACTTACTTCCACGTCCTTTGAAATAGTAACTTTCTCGAACTATGTCTATGTTTTTTACCAAATGTATCGTCTATTTTACTTATTTGATGTATGGGCAAAGAGTATTCGCATATGTTTATAAACATTTAGTTTATGGCAAACAAAGTATGTCAAAATGAATAAAAACATTCACTTGTATAAATGTTGTTAGTAAAGGATTTTAGCAACCGTTTCGCTATATACAATGTTAACAAAATTGAAAAGCTTAAATTTATATAATATACAATTATAGGGTATAACAGTTTAGAGTTTATATCAGAGCTTATTTAAATACAAATATTTAAATGTTTATCATTTTAAAGCTCACTAATACTGGGAAGGAAATATTAAGGATATTTTTGCACTTCATATAATAGTGGGGAAAATGTAAAAAAATGTATAGTTATTGAAAATAAATTTTTGCCCTATCTTTGTAAACTTAATGTAAGCTTAACATATTGTTACGAATGTAATTGGTGGATTTAACATAATTTAGATGAATTTTCAGTTATTTAAAAATCTGATTTGAAACGTAAGCTTTTTATGCATTTGTTTTATTTTAATTAATTTTACAACCACAAGTACTATATAGAGTTTCACTCAATATTTTTCATGTTTACATTGTTTTTTTTTTGTACTCTCTCTCTCTCTCATATTTGTTTCATCATTCAGTTTTAGTTTAATTGTTTTTAAGGTAATCTGTTGCAAACAATTTGAACTGAAGATTTTTCGAAAGTACAGAACCAAACGACGAAAACGCTAGTTGGGTTTTGTTGTGCCAGATGCAGCTTGGATATTATGGTCCCATCTAAACATCGTTAAATATTGACCATTTCCACCAATCCTTGGCTATATCTCTGAATCCTATGAGAATCTTCATCTGACCTCTGTAGCAAATTTGTAGATAAGGGCAAGAATAAAATATTTGAAAAAATAATGAACTCGAAAAACGAAATTTTTTGTGTCAAATTTTATAAAATATCGAAAATTTCCATCATTTGTGCACATTTCGCACCATATCTCCATAACCATTTTTATACCCTCAGCATTTATGCTTCCATACGGGCAAAATGTGCCTCATCGAAATAATGTTCTTTAGACTCCAATTATGTTTGGACGAAATGTGTTTCAGACAATTTGGAGTTGATTTAGCCATGTCCGTCCGTCTGTCTGTCTGGCTGGAGCGCACGATAACTCTCGAACGGATAAACCGATTCGGTCCAAAATTTGGCTTTCGTAATATTTTGTTTAAACTTAGTTTAAGTTTGAAGATGGCTTATATCGGTCCACTCCTTCCGGTACCTCCCCCACAAAAGTTCGGAAAATTTGTGAACACGATAACACTTGAAGAGAGTAACGGATTCGGTCCATACTTTGCACATCGTAAAATATCTACCAGACTAAGATGAGGTTTCAATATGGACCTAATTGTTTCACTCCTTCGGGTACCTCCCACACAAAATTTCGGAAAAGTTCAGTTTAGAAGCAGCTCTCGAGTCGTTTTGATTTATGTTGTAACAATTTGTATTCACTGTCACCCATACGAAAGTATAAGTTTTATCAGGGGCACGTCCATACTTCTTGAGAAAATAGCCTTAAAGGTGCAAAGAAACCTTATGACATCGTGGGTAGCGGTTGAAAGGCAGAAAAACTCTCGAACGGATCTGCCGATTCGGTCTAAAATTTGGCCTTCGTAATATTGTGTGCCTACTTAGTTTAAGCTCGAAGTTAAGTCATATCTGTCCACTCCTTCAGGTACCTCCCCAAAAAAAGTTAAAAAATGTTCGGACAAATTGTACACACGATACAATTTGGTCCATACTTTACATATCCTACTATATCTTCCAGATATAGATCAGGTTTGAATATGGACTATATTTGTCCACTCCTTCGGGTACCTCCCACACAAAATTTCGGATAAATTCACTTTTAGGCCTGCTTTCGAATCACTTTGATTTCTGTTGAAACAACTTGCATTCGCTGCCTCAATTACGACAGTAAATGTTTTTAGGGGCAAGTCCATACTTCTTGAGAAAGCAGCCCGAAAGTTGTTTCAATCCACATAGGCTGAGGGTATATCTCGACTGATACTTTTTTACTTGTTATACCCTACACCACTATATGGGGAGGGTATTATAAGTTGGTTTTGGCCAAAAAGTTTGTAACGCATCGAAATAATGGTCGTAGACCCATACATACCCAGCAAAATTTGAAGGAAGTTGTTCCATGTTCGATGAGGTGATTTCATGGCATATTTTGCATTCGTTCAAACGAAGTCGTAAAAGATCCCATCTTTTCATTAGCATTTGAACCAATGCAAAGGAAGTCGTGAAAGTTCCGATATTTTCATCAGCATTTGAACCCATTCCATCGATCCAATAGAGATGGATTTTGTGTTTATATTTATACACATTTTTCTAAATATATAAGATTAATTATTTACCATAGACTTGATGTTTTCGGAGACTCGAAGTCACAACCAACGTTGTTAAAACTCTCGTCGTAATGATTATGTCATTGGTCATTGGTGGTGGAAATGACATCCCAAAGCATTGGTGAAAATGACATGTCAAAGCATTGGTATAAATGACATGCTTTGGATCCAAAAATGAATATCATCTTTTGGGGCTCCACGCTCATATAAAATTCATAGATGAAGATGCTAAAAAGATGACACCCATGATTGAATGACATCTTTGGCATCGAACATTTTGCTGGGTATATATACCAAAATTCATGTCTCGACGAGTTGAGTCGATCTGGATATGTGTCCGTCCATCCGTCTGTCAATCTAAACCTTGTTATCACGCTACAGGTCTCAATTTTGATCGGATCTTGTGGATGTTGATGAGGGTCCCGGAGGGGAAGAAGCCTATTGATTTTGGTAATGATCGAATAACATTCAGGGGTCGGAATGGACAAAAAACTTATTTGGAGAAAAAGTCAACGTTTTATTTCAAAGCGAATAGCTCCGCTGCTGTAAAGAAAATATCACCTTTGTAACGATGTAAAGTAGGTTGTCGTAGGTGGACGATGATATCACAATAGCCGTTAATAGAACCCAACTTTTCATTTTTGCGATTTTAATAATAATGACGAATATCACAGCTTTGGTTGGGGACCTTCCAAAAACAAATTCTGACTATGAAAGTAGAAAATCCCATCTTTACAATGAAGTAAAGAAGGTAGGGCTAGGTGGCCAACTAACGGAGATATGGCAATAGTCGGTAATACATCCCATTTTTTATTTTTTTTTTTTTTGTAATCACGCTACACGTCGCAATTTAATTTGATCGTCACGAAACTTTGGGTGTTAATGGGGGTCCCACAGAGGAAAGAACATATTGATTTTGGTAATAACCGGATATTATTCAGAGTTAGAGTCCCCTTTTCCATTTTTTGTGCAATCGTACTACTGGTCGGAATTTTGATCGGATCCTCACAAAATGTTGGCGTACATCCCACTTTTCCATTTTGTTTTTATTTGAGTTGTACTGACGATGCCTTAAATGCGTTTCAACAAAATTGACATGTATTAATGAAGACATTCAGAGCAATGGCGCTAAGTTATCCCCTTTTTAATATTTTGCATTTTACAAGTCAAAAGCTTATGCACAGGGGTAGTGGTGTAGGGTATCACATAGTCCGCACCGCACCGTCGCGATTATAGCCTTTGCTCACTTGTTAAGATGTGTTATGGGATCAATTTGAAAGTATTACTTCGTGTGGTCCTGTTTTTCAGGGGCAAACAAATCCTATAGAAAGGAATGACTTCCAAAATAAGATTCTCTTCCACAATTGATTCCTTCGATGTATTTCTGCAGATACCTACTCCGCAAACGTTCAACACTTTTGTGCTTTAATTAAAATAAAATGTATAACCAAAAATGTCCGCCCACAATCATTAAAATGAATAACTCAAATGTTTCTATATTTTTGTAGCCAAATTCATGCGTCCAAACAAGGCCGCACAAACTTAAGAACTCCCCTAATAACTAAATTTAGGAAATTGAATTTCGTTTGTGTAGACGTTATTCAATGTGTCTATTAATGAAAGTCTCAATTCGCTCAAGATGTCGACAAAAACCGACTGATACTTCCATACTTATTAAGTCATATTTGTTTAACTCGTATGCCTTATTAGTGTATATTTTGGGGTCTGAATGAATATTACCTTCTTTGCTCATAACAGTCATGCGTCCCTTATAACTACACGTTCCTAATGTATGCTTCCTTCAATTCGATTTTATTTGTTTTGTTGTGCTCTGAAAATTCTTACTGGCTTATTTCCATACACCACATTGCATGAACATCTCATTGTTGTACTGTTCAAAGCTTACAATCCACTAAATGCAAATGCGTTTATCTATCACTTGTACAAAAGCTCTCGAAATGCACTCCGCCCAAAACAATAATTCTGCTGTCGACTGGATGTTTTGTCTGTTTTAACCGCTTTTCGGAAAACAGATTTTGTGAATTTTCTTCGCCAATACTATGCGCAAAAGTCCCATTACCTAAGCACCTTCATGATTATGTACCTTATTAACTTTCTATGGCTAAAGTCATGCGACACCTGTGACCTATGCAGAAGGAACAATGAAAATAAAACAACGAATTCAGTCAGCACTATTACGCCCGGACATTATCACTTTGTGAAGCAAATATTAAATTAAAAATTTAATTTAAAGAAACGTTACCATTGTTATCCGAAACTACTTACAAACCAAACTACTTATACATTATTTCAAAAAAGGGCTTGTTCCAGGTTGATAATGGCTCTAATTACCAGTACATGGAATGTATGGGGTAGCAAGAAGGTGTGGACTTGCCTAGGTAGAATTGCTTAATGTATATACTCAGCCCAGTAATAGATGTACTACAGGTTATAGGTCCAATATTACGCTTTTGGAAGGACTAACCATCTGGTCTTAGGGGTCTTCAATGTACATTATGAATTTTAGCATTCGGTTCTAGTTAATGACGAGAGAAGAATATCGCTGGCTGAGCAGATTGATAGTTAACCAGATGTGACGGAGAGTGCCACAGATAGCCAGACATAACCATCGTGTTATGACAAATAACGTTACCTGGCAACCCGTCGTTTCTCGTGGATCATATCCTCATTATTGTCTCCATCAGCAGACCGTCCGATTTAATCATCTCTGAACGCCGTATTTTCATCAATCACGTGAAAGCTATTTGGCCTAGTTTCAGAGAGTTCACTGATCACCGCTTCACTGATCTGTACAATCCTTCTAATGTTCGGGTAATAGAAAGGACGTTCCGAGACATAATCACTGCTGCAGCCTCTCGGCATATACCTGGTTGTCGTATACCCGAAGTGTGACCAAACTTCCCAGCAGAGACGACGCACAGTGGATCCACCCATTGGCCAAAAATAAAAAAATGAATGTCAAAATTTTGGTACAACATCTGGCAAATCTGACAGCTATGACATGGACCTTTTTAAAAAAACATTAGTTTTTGTTTAATTCGAACGTGATCTTCTTAAGAATAGCTTCAAAATTCGGAACATTTGACTAATATTTTTTGTTGTGAGTACAACCTATATTTTAAGTGCAAGTAAATATATTCAAAATATCGCGAAACTAATATGTATGGCAAAATATTATAGTGGATTTTGAAGGAGGGGGTAATAGCTTAGTTTTCATTAAAAAATAGTGTTTTAGCGTGTTGTGGAACTCTAGTTAGCTGCATATTTTTTTAGTATATTTAGTAATGCCAATTCGATCATATACTTAAATTTGACGTAAGGTTTTAGTCATGATGCCCACCGGTGCCCACCTCGGGAATAATTTTCCAAAGTAGGTCATGGGTTTAAGATTATTCTGTATTAAAATCAGCTGCCATCTAGTGCCAGACTATACATGGTGGGTCGCTGACTAAAGCTGCCCTAGAATAGGGTTTCTATGGATATATTAGCGTTTAACTCTGTTATCTGACCACGTACATTAACATAATTGGCATCAATGGCAAGATGAAGAAATCTTCTTCCAAATGTGTCTTACGTTGGCGGTACGTGTCTTCCAGGAACGCTATAAGTTCTATATTAAAAATGTTACCAATTTTCAGACAAAAATTTTGATTTTTTTAATCCGCTAAATTGGATGGATTTTATGTTGTTTTGGAGATTGTTTTGTTTCCCCAAGCCTATTTTTGCATCATAAGATGATCTGGACCTTTGTTCATGTCATTTTGTATTAACAGCATAAAACAATTCTTACCGTATACCCCCTCCAGAGGGGAGAGGGGGGAGAATGTTACGCTCGTGGTTTCTTAAAACACTCTTCGCAGCAGCACAAAGCTGTAACCGGCGCATTGGCTTGACTTTTACACTCTAAATATTTTTGGCCACTTTCTCCATACAAGTGGATCCACTGTGCGACGGGACTAGCAAATGAGCTTGATAAACTTCGTCGTACCAACCCCAGTAAAGCCATGGTCAATGAGCTGACACTGAAAGTTAAGAGGTTGATCGGAACAAATGGTTACGTCATTTGAAGAGTTGCAACTTTGGAGTCGGAATAAGTGAATTGTGGGCAATGGTTAAGTCACTCTCGAACCCTGGAATGAAGGAACATAGGACCCCAGAAACGTTTGTCAACGTTACACTGATTGATCCGAAGATGTGCGCAAGTTATTTCAATCGACAGTTTGTCTAGCCATCCACATCGTTCCCGAAGTCTGGAAAAAGGACAAGATTGTCCCGCTACTGAAGCAAGACAAGGATGCCAGAAAAGGTGAATCGTACAGGCCGACTTCGTTTTCGTCGCCAAAAGACGAAGACCCTTGAGGCCTTAGTCATCCCCAGCGTCAGAAATAGCTATCCAGTTGCCGAGCATCATGGCTTCCGCAGCACAGCACGACAACAGCGCTGTACGCCATCTTCACACATATCAATCGAGTACTCAACAGTGATAGTGGTGCTTGACTTATCAAAAGCGTTTCTATACTATCAAGCACTCCACGCTGTTTGAGGACATCGAGCAGATGTGTAGACGCCAGTCGTACGTGGAATTCAGATTTTATGCATAGTGTGCACATTTTTTGTTGCGATTTTAGACACAATTTATTGTAATTTTAAGCACTTTCGTGTGTATGCAAAGTACCCAAATGTGTACATAATTATGAATGCGTTTAATAAGACTACATTTTGATTACGGAGAAAAAATTATTTTATATTTATATAAAAACATAACTTATTCCATTTACATATGTTACTAAAAATACTAATGAAAGTAACAATATATATCTTTTTTATATATACGAGTACAATCTGGATGTAGACTTCTAAACCTTTTATGATAATTAAAATTATTTAGGACATTAAAAATTATTTTACACTTTAATACCCAACATTTTCGGGTTTTAAGCACTATTTCACATTTTTTATAGGCTTTTTTATTTACATCTTATTTTAACTGTTATTTATTAAAAAAAAGTAATATCTTCACAATCTTTCGTCCGCTTCGAACAAAGAACCGCGAGCAACTAAGACTTGTTTTTTGTTTGTTTTTCTTCGTGAATAACACTGTGCAACATTTTTAAGGTGAGGATTTTTTGAAAGTACAGATCCAAGAAACCATAGTTGGGTTTTGTTGTGTCAGATCCAGCTCGGATTTTATGGCCCCATCTAAACATGGTTAAATATTGAGTTTTTAAAGAAATTCGGGGCTATATCTCTGAAACCAATGTGAATCTTCTTCTGATCTCTGAAGCAAATTTGTAGATAAGGACAAGAATAAAATATTTGGAGAAATGATGAACTCGAAAAAACTACATTTATTGCCTCAAATTTCAAAATATATGCAAAAAATGTCACAATTTTTATACATTTCGCACCGTATCTCCAAAACCGTTAATTTTTTCTTTCGGAAGAATATTCCCTCAAATGTAATACACAACTCTCCAGAACATGTCATTGTTGTAAAATGCCTCTATCTCGTTGTTTTCAGTACATTTTTCAACGACGATTTAATAAAAATGTCAATAATGTAGTGAAATCCGAAATGCTAGAATAAACTGTTGGTGTGAACTGTGTTTGAAATACGTGTTGTAAAAGATATGATGCAAAATACCGCTGAAACAACAAGAATTGTTGAGAACTTTATTTAGAAGATTTTTGCAAAAGGTTACTAGATTCAACTCCCAATAGTTTAGCCGATACTGACCAGAATTTCAGCAATTATGTTAAATTTTCTATATTTTATAGATTTTGATGTTCTAGATGGAGTTTTTCTTGTGTGGGTTTTCCAAAAGATAAGTTCTACTAGTTTAGGGATACAATATTGCTAAAGACAGCAAGGCCAAATTCCTATTCGTTTCTGAGATAAAGGTCTGATAAATGCAAAAAGTGTGGACTTAGCCCGGTTTACATGAGGCCATAAAATCCGAACTGGATCTGACAGGACAAAACCCTAATAAGGTTTTTGTAGTCTAAATATGTACTTTCAAAAAATGCATACTGGAAGTTGTTTGAATTTTCAGTGTTGCATAGTGTAATACACATTTTTTGTTGTGCGAAAATGAATTTGCTACTGTTTGTGTTTAATTTCAAGCACATTCTGTTGCAATTGTAGTTTTTGCAACACTTTTTGTTTGGAATTAAGCAGTTTACTCTTAATTTCAAGCATATTCTGCTGCTACTGTTCTTGCAATAATTTATGTTTGAAATTACGCATTTCCATAAATTGCAACATCAACAAAAAATCAGAGTGATTATCATTGCAATTTTCAACAGATAATTTAGAGTGTGATCTTGGCTTCAGGTACCTTCCCGCACGTCATTTGTTAAACGATGAACTTATATTTGATTGATGCCACCACTATATCTACGCGAGGACTTGTGCGAATATCCGTCACTAAATCTGCCGTTACTCTGTTCAGTACATGGACAGGAGAGGTGAGAACAAAATTAATTTTCATGGTCGATGGTAGCAGAATTCGGACTACAAACTTCTCCAGAATTCTATGCTAACATTCGGCAGCATGTTCAAGTCGTCCTCGCATGCTACAGCTATCTGCGAAGAGATGAAATGTAGGAACAAAGTCCACAAGTCCCTTGTTGACCACTTATAACGCGATAGGTCGGTTTCTGGTAAACTATGCGTTTTCAGTTTTGTCCGTGAATATAAAAAAATATTCAAACCTGTCAGAATGCCGCCCTAAGAACAGCAACGGGCTGCCTTCTCATATCTTCAGTGAACCATCTGCACGAGGAGACAAAGATTATACCCGCACATCAACAAATACATACTTTCGTTGCAGTATTTGCTCGGGTGTTATCGTTCGAGCCATCCTAATCACCATATGGCGGAAAGGACCCCGCAATCCAGGCATGTCTTCATTATCTAGAACAGGGATGAACAAAAGCATACTCTAGCGTTGATTTCATTTCGTGTGTTTTGTTATTCTCTTGCGCTCAGTCGTTGGTGAGACATCAACGAATGCACATAAGCACGGACGTACGAACTGTTCAGAATTAACACTTGTAATTTATTGTTTTTTATTTAAAATGATTTCTTTAATCGGACCCTATCAAACAAATAAAGGAAATCTATTAAAAATAAAATTATTAAATTGTGTGCTCAATCGGAGAGTAAATTTGGTACTTTTACCAATACAGTTACACATATTATTTTGTGCATCTACCCAGCCAGCAATTGGGAGTGAGTGAGTCACTTCCTCTATCAGAAGTAATCGCTTTCTGAACTTCTATTCTAGAAAATAGCGATCCTTTATCATTTTACAATAACAATTGCATTGCCGTCCCTTTTTGAACTTCTTGAATAACTACCTAGTGTCAGAAAAGGAGATCGAAATTCTATTATTGCTTTTTTACACTAACAATGCTACTACTTACGACTATCGCATGGGCAGACACTTTCTCTGGTCGATGCAGACACTTCGATTGTTTACGTTCATTTGAGGCGTGTACAACCTTAAACTAATATAAGACTTTAGTCTATCTGGTGTTTATAAGGTACGGTGGTGCAGTGGTAACATTTTTAAAAGTACGAAAATTAATGAAGATGGCAATTTCATCTAAGGATAGTTCTTTAAAAACGTATGTAATTTGGAACATTAATTAGAATAGTAAAAAAATTAAAAGAATAACAACAGATAAAATGAAAAACAAAAAAAAAAGGTTTTTTTTCCGTCACAACCAATTTTATCGCTAAAAGTACTTCTAGGAAGTCCCGAAAGCGGCATTCACAAGTAGTGTCGTGGACGTGGTTCTTTTCTTCCCGAACGGTGTGCCTACTTCAATTAGAATGCGAGATCGCGGATGTGTATTTCTATCGCCTGGGAGTGGCTGCTTCGGGTAATGGGCGATAAAAAATGCTTGCTGGGTATGATCTAGAAAAAGAGGTCCAGTGTTACAAGAGAGAACCACCACTAGATCAACAGACATATCAAGCAGGCTTAAACAGCATGCAGTCGCAGATGCCATAAACACCTAGCTTGTGAATGTGGTCGTCGAAGTAAACCCCATCTATCTCATCTTAAAAATGTTATCTGCAACGACAAGCCGAAGTAGCAAAATATTTGCCCAGCATGCAGTACAGCCCCTATGAGACTTTGCACATTTTTAACTACCCAAACAAACTTAGTCAACTCAACTCAACTAACTATGAAACAAGAGAATTAAAGTTATCTGAATTTCCAAACTTACAAAAATCGGTATTTCTCAAATTTTCCTAGAATTTGTGGCCAAGAAAATACCCTCTTCGCGCAACAAAGATAGAGAGGCCGGAGTGACAAAATTCTATTTTGGTTAAAATGCACGAGGTCCTGCGATTGTGAAAATTTGGGCTATTGAAGAAAACTTTTTAGTTCGAACGGCTTCATGCAGGACATTATAAAATTTGATGCTTGTTAAGGGTGCGCCATCGAATACCAAGACGATAACAAATCTATACTAATTCCGACTTCAAGTATTAACGTACGTATTTTTATACCCTCAGCATTTATGCTCATACGGGCAAACTGTGCCTCATCGAAATAATGGTTTTAGACCCCAAGTATATTTGGACGAAATGTGTTTCATCAATTTGGAGTTGATTTAGCCATGTCCGTCTGTCTGTCTGGCTGGAGCGCGCGATAGCTCTCGAACGGATCAACCGATTCGCCCAAAATTTGGCTTTCGTAATATTTTGCCCAAACTTAGTTTAAGTTCGAAGATGGGCTATATCGGTCCACTCATTCCGGTACCTCCCCACAAAAGTTCGAAAATGTTCGGAAAATTTGTACGCACGATAACTCTTGAATGAAGTAACCGATTTGATCCATACTTTGCACATCGTGAAATTTTTATCAGTCTTAGACGAGGTTTCAACATGGACCCAATCGGTTCACTGCTTCGGGTACCTCCCACACAAAATTTGGATAAGTTCAGATTAGGACCTGCTCTCGAATCGCTTTGCTTTTTCTTGCAACAACTTGTATTCACTTCTCCCCATACGACGGTACAAGTTTCATGAGGGGCACGTCCATACTTCCTGAGAAAATAGCTTGAAAGATGCAGAAAGCCCCCATGACGCAGTGTGTAGTGGAGCGCAAGATAACTTTCGACCGGATCTACCGATTCGGTCCAAAATTTGGCCTTCGTAATAATGTGTCCAAACATAGATTAAATTCGAAGATAAGCCATATCGGTCCACTCCTTCAGGTACCTCCCCCAAAAAATGTTCAAAAATGTTCGGAAAAATTGTGCGCACTATAACTCTTGAAGGGAGTGACGGATGTAATCCATATTTTGCACATCCTAATATATTTACCAGATATAGATCATATGTCACCATATGTGGCGGTCGGTCTTCGTCATATTATATTCAAACTTTGTTTCATGGGGTAATAACGGTCCACAACTTCTCCCCAATATTTAAAAAATGTCACTATAATGCTAGGACGATATCACTTGAATGGGGCAACCAATTTGGTCCAAACTTTGGATCTCCTAATTTTTTATCAAAATTTAGTTTTACTTCTAAAATTGGCCATATCGGTCCTCCCTAAGGGTACCTCCAGCAAAAGTTCAACATTTGTGTCTTAGTGCAGTTAATTCCTAATCCATATTTTTGTCGGCAAGTTCAAATGTCCAAAAAGAGCTACAATATTCTGAAGAGACCTTAAATACATTCGATCTGTCCGTAGGTGAAAGTTTCACTTCATATTGGCTGAGGGTATATATCTGTCGGCAAAGCCGACTGACACTTTTTTACTTGTTTTTTATTTGAATCGTGTATTGAAGAGAGTGATTGCAATTTCTCCCTTGTCCCGTATGGGATGTTGTGGAACAATGTTTTTTTGTTTTTGTTGATTGCAAATTCAATATGGCTTGCGATTTGGTTGTTACAAATAACGCTAATGCGAATCTGATTACTTTCATTTCAACTCTACCTATTTGCTAACCGTAAAAGATAACAATGCAGAATGAAAATTTAAGTATAATTTAGGAATTACATCTGTTGTCATTTTCTATCTAAAAATGTTTAAACATAAGTAGAAAAGATTTTTTCATGTTTCATAAAATTATTTCTTTAAATTATTTAATGTTTCTTTTCCCTTATAAAAACTCGGTAGCATACTTTTTATTTGATTGTTATGTGTAATCCATATTTATGTACATACAATGACTTTTTGTCCTTAACATACGAAAATTCTGTTGCACCAAAACATTACCCACTGAAAAAAAGTTAATTGAACCAGATAAAAATCGTAGCATTAAATAATGAAAACAACGTATTCATTACATATTTGCTTATTAAAGAAAAATATGCTAAAGTAAACTTTACAAAAACGCAAATGCATATTTTATAAAAACATTTCTGCCATATGCAGGTTCAGTATTTTTTCTCTTGAATATTTTCCCATTTATTTATTCAGGAGTGTTCTGTAGAAAACAAACGAAATAAAACAAAATGTTTTGTTGTAGCTTGCATTTATCTTTATTTCCTTTATTACTCGTTTTTGCTATTACAAAAATGCGTTGTTTGGGCTAATAAAATTGTTCTGGTAGGATGTCCCATTACAATTGTGAATAAATACAAAATACTCTAACCATTCAAAGGATTTGGATGGTCGGATCTTGACAAAGTGATATATCCTCTGTAGCTATTAGGCTGAAAATAATATATCGAAAGCGAAGGGTATGTTAGATAAAGGACGAACATGAAACACAAAATATATAATATCTATATAAATAAAAATCAAATGTCGTTCGTTGGTAATGGCATCAGTTGAGAACGGCTGGACCGATTTGGATAATTCTATTTTTGAAATGTTCGTCATAGCCCAACTAGGTTATTGTACAAAGTAAATTTAACCACGTCCACTTTTATCAATTTTCAATTTTAATCTTTTCTACAAAAACAACTGAACTGATTTTCCTGAAATTGTCAGGGAATGGAATGCACAGCGATGACCCCCGGTGAAAATACGCTACATATTTTGTTGAATTTCGGAAGGGGCGGGGTACTTCCCCTATACCCTACTTCTTTAAAAACGCTATATCTTAACAAGTAGGAAAAGCGTTAAGTTTGGTCGGGCCGAACTTTTTATACCCTCCGACACAAATTTCAGTCATTTCGGTGGATTAATGTGGCCACAACCTTCAAAATCCCGAAAATCGGAAGATACTGTTCTATGGGAGCTATATGATGGCGTGGACCTATACCTACGAATTTCTGGGAGAAAGTTTTATACCCCAAACGAAGACTAAATACCAAATTTCAGCCATCTTGATGTGATAATGAGGCCAAAACCTTCAGAATACCAAAAATCTTCAGATATCGTCCTATGGGGGCTATATCAAAACGTGGACCTATATAAACATTTTATGGTAGAATTGTTTCTTAGCCTCTGGAAATGCAAAATACAAAGTTACAACCGATTCTGGTGTCAAATAGGACTAATACATTCAAAATATATTAATATTTATATGGGGCGTTATATGGGGGTAATACCAAAACGTGGACCTATATAAACCAACTTTGGTAGGAATGTTTTTTAGCCTCTGGAGACACAAAATACCAAATTATAACCAATTCGGTGGTAAAATGAGACACATTTTGTATGGGGGCTATACGAAAGCGCTATACATAGCCCGCTTTCAATACCAAAAGTCCTACGTACATATAATAGAATTTCCCAAAATTTCATCCAACTACGTCAATCCGTTCGGACGATAGAGTGATTTCCACCGACGGACAGACGGATGGACATGGCTATATCGATGTAGAATTGAACGCTGATCAAGAATATATATAGTTTGTGGGGTCTACAATGATTATTTCGAGTAGTTACAAACGTAGTGACAAACTTAATATATCCCCTTCCTATGGTGGAGGGTATAATAAATAAAAATCAAATGCCCTTCGTTGGTTATGGCATCAGTTAAAAACAAATGGACCGATTTGGATAATTCTTTTTTGAAATGTTTGTCATAACTCAACATAGGTTTTTAAGCAAAGAAAATTTGACCAAGCCCACTTTTACGCCCACTTTTTAATTTTTCAATTTTAATCTTTTCTACAAAAACTGCTGAACTGATTTTCCTGAAGTTGTCAGTGTATTTTGTTGAAAGGGCGGGGCATTTCCTCTATTTTTTAAATGCTATATTTACAATGATTACCAATATATCGGTTTGGAAATTAATTTCATCAGCTTGCAAATTAACGATGGTTGCGCCTCCGATCAAGAAAAACGATATATTTACAAATTTCCTTAACTGGTGAGGTTCGACGGACCATCAGCCATGAAAAACTAAAACATATAAATCTCAATAAGCGGGAGAATTCGACTTAACAATTTTTATACCATCCACCATATGGAGGCTATAAATAAATTTGTCATTCCGTTTGTAACACATCAAAATATTCGTCGGAGACCCTATTAAGTATATATATTATTGATCAGCATAAAATTCTATGTCGATTTGACCATGTTCGTCTGTCCGTCCGTCTGTCTGTCTGTTGAAATCAAGATACAGCTCGCAATTTTAAAGATAGAGAGTCAAAATTTGGTACAGAAGTGTTTATTACTTGCAGAATCGTTGGTATTGAAAATGGGATATATCGGTCCACGTTTTGATATAGCCGCCATAGAACGGTACTTCCCGATTTTCAGTATTTTAAAGGTTTTAGCTTCATTGTCGTACCAAAATGGCTGGAATTTGGTACATAGTCGTCTTTAGGGGTATAAAACTTTCCCCCCTTTTGTCGGTATCGGTCCACACCTTCATATAGCCCCCATAGAACGGTACCTCCCGATTTTCGGTATTTTTAAGGTTTTAGCTTCATTATCCTACCAAAATGGCTGAAATTTGGTACATAGTCTTATTTTAGGGGTATAAAACTTTCCCCCAGAATTTTGTCGGTATCGGTCCACACCTTCATATAGCCCCCATAGAACGGTACCTCCCGATTTTCGGAATTTTGAAGGTTTTAGCTTCATTATCTCACCGAAAAGACTACTGTGTGATATAAAACTGTTCGCCAGAAATATGTCTGTACAGGTCCTCGCTTTCATATTGCCCCATTTCTGATATTGCCCATTCTGTCGGTATAGATCGACGTATTGAAATAGCCCCCATAGAATGGTACCTTACATTGTTTTGCCGAAATTGCTGATATTTTGTATTAAGTCTTCTTCATACACGAAAGGAAACTAATTATTCCGTTTTACCTCAATACAGCAACCGATAACAAGTTCGGCCCGGCCGAACTTTACGCCGTTCTTACTTGTTTTAACTTTTATAAATAATAAAAGAAAAGAAAGGTTAGAAACAAAATCTGTTGATCAATTTAAAATCCTCCTCGGTTTGACAATCGACCGGTTACACCATTGAAGGTTGACCCACTATGTTTAATAGATCCAGTGGGTTAATCTTTGCTTGTTACACTTAGCTTTTCGAGGATATAAACTGTCAGCTGATGTTTGTTTACGTATACATACAAAATAACACATATGTAAGCATGGTAGAATCATTACAAGGTAGGGCATAGCAAACAGCTGATTACAATTTTTTCTATTGGTTTGCTTATTCTTTCAAATCAGTATACACAAATTGTGTATAGTTTTGAAAAATATGACAAAATATTTTATACATATTAAAATTCACTCGAAATGAAAATTGTTATTACAACATTTGTTATTTATATTTATTACAACATTGTGATGAAACAAACTTTTGAACATATGAGGAAAAGTCAAAATTTTTTAGTTTCCATGAAGCCAAGGTTTGCACTATTATAATACGCGAACTATTGTAGTTTACCAGTAACTATGACTATTGCTGGATTATTTTAGATGTTTTTGTACAAAGCTCAAAAATTTAGCAAAAAAATTTAATTTACGTGGTAGTTACGACCGCGTAAAGGAAAAAACATAGGTAAAAACACGTTGAAGCTAAACAGGTTTTTTACATTACTATTCGATTTCTGATTAAACCATTCAAATGACGGACATCTGTCCAAAGTAAAAGTAGGAGAATACAAAATGAAGATTACACTTCTAATGTATCACTTTCCAAAATTTCCACTGCATCCACCTTTTATGGATGCTGACATTTTGAAGCCGGATTTCAGGTGTTTTTTGTATTTTTTATGTAACTGGGACGCGCATACGGATATTTCGAAAAACCAATTATAGGATTAAAGAACTCGCGATTTCGCATAATCTGATATGTATATTGAGTATGTAGCCCACACAGCAGCAGAGTAATCTACTGCCAAAGGCCAAAATTTAGTGTGATATTTTTTCTAAAAAACCTATTTTTTGGGTACAGTATTTACAATATCGTTTTGAGTGTGCTGGTACCCCGCGATATTTTAGTTTTTCGACGATCCGGATCATATGAATCACAGATCATAAAAATCCATCTACTAGAACGGCGGAAATGGCTACTGCAAAAATTGAAAAATTTGCAAAAAATGTTTTTCAAAATATCGCTGACTAATTCGCGTTTTATGTGGATCGTTTCCATTTCAATAAAGAAAGTGAATCATCACTCGCGTTTGTGCGAAAACAGCGGTTTGAAAAATTTAGTGGCGTGGGAGCTGTATCCGATCTATCCAAAAAATACTGTGTGATGCTACATCCACGGTTCTTGATGGATTTTATTGAAATATGTTTAGATCGATGTATTTTTTCACGGTTGATAGTGAAATCGGATGCGCATAAAAAGTGTATGCACTTTGTGCAAAATATAAGCGTTATACAGTTTGTTGCACACTAAACTGCAGACGATGCTACATCTTAGCGGCCAAAGTAAATCCTGGCAAATGTGTACAAATTAAAAGAGAAGAATTCGCTGTATTGGTAAACCGCATGCGCATCAAGTGATTTTGAGGATTTCGCGATTTACACGCATTTCAAAATGAACATTACCCGATACAATTTTATTTCAAGACTATACCCCATTTAAAGGAACCCAACATTTATTTGAAAGATATCCATATCTTCTGCTAGATGTTAGCGTGTTTTCGAGAAGTGATTAGAATAAAAAATGTGATTTATTGCGTGAAATTTAACTAAAATAGAAGAAAAAGTCCGACCTATTTTTCTTACATTTTGTTCAACTAACTCACAAAATAAATTTTAATAAATATTTTCTCTTACAAAAATTTTATAAATTTCCTCAATATATTTTTTTGTTTTCGCTATAATATGAAAACCACTAAACGGATTTGTATAGTTTTGGTTTCATTTGAATCTTCGCGATGTATAGATTACGTACATATTTTTTATATATTTTTCAGAGGCATAAGCAGGTTGAATTTTATTAAAACAAGTTGCAAACTACCAATTGTTTGGAATTCTTTCCTAATTTCCGCGAAAATGCACAACTTTTTCACTAAAGTTATGGGACCTCAGTAAACATATAGTATGTAGGGAGCCCCTAATTAAGAGAGTTTCTCAATATAATGATTACAGTCTTTTAAAGATTTTTTTCTTTTTATCAGAATTGAAACCGCCATAACTTTTGCGCGCAACAACCAAAATTAGTATCACGAACAGATTTAAGAATGACATTTTTTTCCCAATCTATGTACCAAAAATCTTTCATGTAGCTTAAAAAAAATTTTTAATTTTTTTTTTTATGGAAAACTAAAAAATTTTGTCTTTTCTTCATATACAGAAGCTGACTCTGTAAAGAAAACTTGGCCTCCCATTCATTTTTCGCGTTTTTAGATAATGATCCAAAATATCAAATAAACAGTACAACCTGTTGCATATTCAGTTATGGTAATTCTGACAGAATAAGCAAACACACCCAGGCCTTGTTTTTCACAATTTGTTCGAACCTGACCTACCTTCCAAATTATTGTACCATGTATGTAAGTATCAAAAAAAATAGTTTCCAAAAATTAAAATGGTAACTATTGATGCATTACAACAAGTATTTAAACAGTATTGTGATTGATTGGAAAACAAAAAATATGGAACAAAATGCATAAATAGTGAAAACATTTACCGAAAATGTAATAAAGTCGTGTTTTACACTTGTACTTGTACCTATTTGCTCATATTCGTATATTTTACACGCAGGAATACATTTTTACATCATGGTACTTTTTGTTAAAAAAGCGTCTAATGTAAAAAAAATAATTTTGTGATTTTCAAATAACACTATGCAGCACTGAAAAAGCAAACAACTTTTAGTATGCATTTTTTAAACTACATATTTAGACTACAAAAACCATAGTAGGGTCTTGTCCTGTCAGACCCAGTTCGGATTTTATGGCCTCATCTAAACTGGGCTAAATGTACACTTTTTTGCATTTATCAGACCTTTATCCCAGTAACGATTACGAATTTGGCCTTGCTGTCTTTAGCAATATTGTAGCCTTAAACTAGTAGAACTTATCTTTTGAAAAAAAAAACACATAAGAAAAACTCCATCTAGGGCATCAAAATCTATAAAATATAGAAAATTTTACATAATTGCTGAAATTCTGGTCAGTATCGGCTAAACTATTGGGAGTTGAACCAAGTAACCTTTTGTAAAAATCTAAGTTCTCAACAATTCTTTAGAGCATCCTGAAACTCTAAAATGCTTATTTCATGTTGTTTTAGCGGTATTTTGCATAATATCATTTTTGCATATATTTTGAAATTTGAGGCAATAAATTTAGTTATTCGAGTTCATTATTTCTCCAAATATTTTATTCTTGTCCTTATCTACAAATTTGCTTCATAGGTCAGAAGAAGATTCGAATTGGTTTCAGAGATATAGCCCTGAATTTCTATAAAAACTCAATATTTAACCATGTTTAGATGGGGGCATAAATCCGAGTTGGATCTGACACAACAAAACCAAACTAAGGTTTCTTGTCGTTTGGGTCTGTACTTTTAAAAAATCCTCAGTTCGAATTTTTTGCACAAGATCACCTTAAAAATGTTGCACAGTGTAACTTAGATTTATAAAGGCCATAATATCTCATACGACCAATCGCAAAAGTGTAAAACACTACAAACTCTGCTGTAAAAACAGTTGCAACTTTTCGTACTTTTTGAGCATAGTTGCATTTTTTGCACACACATCGAATACAACACTGCATTTTAGGTGGATTTGTGCCGGATTTAAAATAAAGCCAGCCGTGAGAGGATTTAATTTTTGTATGGCAAATCTGGCCAGATTTGACCAGATTGAGCAAATAAATCCTCATGAAGTGGGTTAACCCGGCAAAAAGCTGTAGTGTAACCGTGCTATAAGGTAGAAAATATATATTTTTTGAATGGTCAACCATAAAGTCCGTACCGCGGTCTGCTAGTAAAATATAAAATATTTATTATATAAAATTTAAATGACGTTCGTACGTCAATCAAAACTCGACCGATTTGTTCCGCCTTTGTCTTCAAATGCTAATTATCCAAGAAAGGGTTTGACGTACTTTAACTTTAAAATTTCGCGAAAAATTGCAAAATATATTTTGAAGAAAGTTAATTGTTTACTCACATTTCGTTGGAGGCTTTTGTTGTCGGCATATTTATTTTCAACTTTTTCATTTTTTTTAGCAAAAAGCGTATATGCAATTTTCGGTTTTATCAATATTTGAAAGTTCTAAAAAATTATTTTATTTAGTACAATCAAATATTTAAAATAAATTGAAAAGATCCACGTTAACAACTATTATTAGTGGTTTCGAGTGATGCAATTATTTTTGTTTATTATTTGGGAAAGGAAAATAAGTAACGACAAATATTCCTTTTATGTGGTTGTGTCATATATTCTATCATATTTCAGTACCGAGAGTCAAAAGATTCGAAATTACGTAAATCTATGGTATATAGGTGATCAAGAATGCACACACCGCAGTGCTAAATTTGCCGTGTTTCGTGATTCAAAACATGGACCATTACCAACCTTTTGTATAAGATATGTTAGGAGGACCAAACATACTCGTAAACATTTTATTTTTTTGAAATTTTGCCTGTTAGGGCGAAGATCATTTTTAATGATTTTTATTAATTTTCTCGTTTAGAGTTAAGCTTGATGATCGAAAATTGTTTACAAGTGAAAAAGGAAAGCCAAGGACTCGAACCCACACAGTCACCAAATTACGTGACCTGGTTTCGCTGTTAGTTGAGCAACTCTTCAGACGTGTTGTCAGGGCGTGTTAGCGTTCAAAGCTAAACTCATAACTTCAAAGGCAGCGCAAAAAAGCGTTTGTCATGAACAAATACAATTCAACGGCCAAATATCCGTGGATGTATAAAAACACATTTGCATTTATAAAACCAAAAGTTCTAGGACAGAGAAGCCATCCCACAGTCGATACGTATGAAGAGCTGCTCAACTAACAGCGAACCAGGTCACGTAATTTGGTGACTGTGTGGGTTCGAGTCCTTGGCTTTCCTTTTTCACTTGCAAACAATTTTCGATCATCAAGCTTAACTCTAAACGAGAAAATTAATAATAAAAAATTTTTGATGCTGAACTCCATCATTCTATGGGTGCTATGCCGAAACGTGGAGCGTCACCGACCATTTTCGGCAAGAAATTTTTGTACCTCGATCGAACACCAAGATCAAAATTGCAAAATATGGAAAATATGGCGGCATTGTTCTAAAGGCACTATGGACCTATACAGACAATTTTCTACAACATTTTGGTATACATCTAAATGCAGAATCTTGAAAATACCACATAGCACTGTAAAAAAGCTTCCACACCGAGTGCATGCAAGTTTTTCGTTGCAGTTATTTCTTTTATTTTGTCATTACGGCAGAAATTCGTTCTTATTAAATTTATTTTTATTGAATTTGAATACAATCGTGTTCCTGGCCCGTCGTATTGAGTTTTAATGACAACTTTTAAGGGACTTTATGTTTTACAATTCAAATATAGGTATTTTCTACCTCATTTCTTTGGAACTTCGCCATTTTAAGAGATATGTAAATATATAGTTTTCCTTAATAGCGGAGATACCGTGCCACATTTCACAAAATGTTATGAATATAGATTCGTTAGTTTTCGAGATATAACATACTTAAAAACTGTCCGTGGTCGGGACTTCGGGCACCAAGAAAGAACATTTGATCGGGGGCGCAAACACCATTGCCTCGAAAATTTATTTGCAAGCCAATGCATTTACAAGTTTAGCAAACATAGCGATTATAAAGCAATCGGCCCTCGAAATTCATCAACAAATATATAGCATTTACTGAGAATTTCATGAAATTAGGTTCAGTAGTTTTGAAAAAATAATGTATTGAAAAGAGTGGTCGTGGTCATCAGTTTTCAAGATATTACACATTTAAGAAAGTGGGCGTGGTCCGGTATTTTTGCTCCAAATATGTACTTAAGGTCTCAACGCCATTGTCTCCCAAAATTAATGCTGAATATACATATAGCGTTTAAAAGAAAGGTTTGGGAATGTACCCCATCTCCTCTGATATTCACGGCAAACCATGAGCATTTTCTGCAAATTTTATGGAAATCGGTTCAGTACTTTTGGAGATATAACATATACAAAAAAGTTGCGTGGTCGGGTCATTCCCAAAAGAAAAACCTATATTCTAGATAAATTCGTACATTTTCAAACTGATATATTCTTTATTATTTCAAATGTAGCGTTTTTATACCCTCAGCATTTATGATAACGAGGTTATATACACTTTCATGCGGGCAAAATGTGCCTCATCGAAATAATGGTTTTAGACCCCAAGTATGGTTAGACGAAATCCGTTCAGACAATTTGGAGTCGATTTAGCAATGTCCGTCGGTCTGTCTGGCTGGAGCGCACGATAACTCTCGAACGGATCAACCGATTATGTCCAAAATGTGGCTTTCGTAATATTTTGTCCAAACTTAGTTTAAGTTCGAAGATGGGTTATATCGGTCCACACCTGCCGGTACCTCCCCCACAAAAGTTCGAAAATGTTCAGAAAATTTGTGCGCACGATAACTGTTGGAAGGAGTAACCGATTTGGTCCATACTTTGCACATCGTGAAATTTTTACCAGACTTAGATGAGATTCCAATATCGGCTCAATTGGTCCACTCCTTCGGCTACCTAACACACAAAATTTCGGAAAAGTTCAGTTTAGAACTTGCTCTCGAATCTCTTTGATTTTTGTTGTAACAACTTGTATTCACCGCCCCCCATACGATGGTACAAGTGTCATGAGGAACAAGTCCATACTTCCTGAGAAAATAGCCTGAAAGGTGCAAAAAACCCTATGACACCATGAGTAATGGTTGGATAGCAAGATAATTCTCGAGCGGATCCGCCGATTCGGTTCAAAATTTTGACTTCTTAATATTTTGTCCAAACATAGTTTATGTTCGGACATAGGTCATATCGGTCCACTCCTTTAGGTACCTCCCCCACAAAAGTTCAAAAATATTAGGAAAAATTGTTCGCACGAAGGGAGTGAGCGATTTGGTCCATACTTTACACATCCTAATATATCTACCAGATATATATGAGGTTCGAGTATGGACTATATATACGGATAAGTTCACTTTAAGACCTGCTCTCAAATCACTTTGATTTTTATACCCTCAGCATTTATGCTAACGAGGGTATATACACTTTCATACGGGCAAAATGTGCCTCAATATGGACTATATTTGTCCCCTCCATCCGGTACCTCGCTCAAAAAATATCGGATAAGTTCACTTTAAGACCTGCTATAGAATGGCTTTGCATCTAACAACTAGCATTCGCTGCCTCAATTACGATGGTAAATTTTTTTCAGTGGCAAGTTCATACTTCTTGAGAAATTATCCGAAAGGTGTAAAAACCGCTATGGCACCATATGTAGTGGGTGGAGATCCACTTCCATAATGGTCTATGTCTCTCCATTCCTTAAGTATATCTTCCGCAAAACATTTGATCTTTAATCCTAATCAACATTTCTGCAGCTTCATACGCCCAAAATTTTTTTAAAACTCCCTAAATACATACGTTTTTTTTTTTTTGGGAAAAAATTGTTTTAATATACACAGCACTTGTTGTTGAAGCAACTTGCATTCGCTGCATCAATTACGACGGTAAAAGTTTTTTTTTTTCATGGGCTAGTCCATACTTCTTGAGAAAACAGCCCGAAATATGAAAACCCTATATGGCACCATATGCAGTGTCTGGAGAGTTCGAACCGAATACTGCGTTCAACCACAGTTTGGATATTATGGATCGAATATTAGATGAAATTCGAAGGTGTTGTTTATGGGTCCACTCCTTGCCGTACCTTCCCCACAAAAGTTCGAAAATATTCGCTATACTGTTCGAGTATCCTTTGGACATTTTTACCGAAGGTTTTCCTAGTGGCCCTGTTTAAAGCGATAGTATGTTTTTCGTAGGCTAGTGTAATATAAAAGCCCTATCTATCGTTATCCCCGCAAATTTTTGAGCCTTAAACTTATCCATACATTTGCATGTTCATACGCCCAAAATGTTGAAAACCTCCTAACTAGAGAGTTTTTTTTTTTTTTTTTTGGAAAAAGTATTTCAATCCACACAGGCTGAGGGTATATCTCTGTCCGCAAAGCCGACTGATACTTTTTTACTTGTTTTAAAATCAATATCCCTATACATTTCCTGAAAATTTTAGAAAAATTGGTTTAGTAGTTTTGTAGATGTAACATATTTTACAAAGTGCGTGTTGTCAAGTCTTTGGGTCCAAAATAATTACGTAAGATCGGAGACACAACCACACTTGTCTCGCAAATTAGTTTCCAAACCGATACATTTGTAATTATTATAAATATAGCATTTAAAAAAAGAGGGTATTGGAGAAATTCATCTAAATTTCTAGCCTGTTTTTACCGGGGGCCATCACTGTACATTCCCAAACGATTTCAGAAAAATCGGTTTAGTAGTTTTTGTAGAAAAGATAAAAATTTAAAATTGAAAAAGTGGGCGTGGTCGAATTTTCTTTGCATAAAAACCTAAGTCGCGTTATGACGAACATTTCACAAACAGAATTATCCAAATCGATCCTGACGTTCTTAACTGATGCCAATACCGACGAACGACATTTGATTTTTATTTATAAAGATATAGCATTTTTAAAGAAATAGGGTATATTTAAAGAAATAGGTATATAGAAGTACCCCGCGCACTCCGAAATTCAACTAAATTTGTATCCCATTCTAACCGGGGTCCATCACTGTACATTCCCCGACAATTTCAGGAAACTCGGTTTAGTCGTTTTTGTAGAAAAGATAAAAATAAATAAAATTAGATAGTTCAAATTTTCTTTGCATAAAGACCTAAGTCGGGATATGGCAAACATTCGACGAAAAGAATTAGGTCCAGGCGTTCTCACCTGATGGCATCAGGTATAGTTTTTTTTTTTTTTTTTTTTTTTTTTTTTTTTTTTGAAGCTAACGATTAATTAATTTCTGTTAATAGTCGAATTGTTTTCAACTGTAGCGACACCTACACTTCAAGTTTATTTACGAATAAAACATGGAGTCTTAGTTTGAATTATTATATTCTTGAATTGTACTGTAAAATCATCTTCTTCCAAATATATCTGCTAAAATCTCTTATACCGAATATTGGGACATTTTTCATATGAACTCAACCTTTTCAATAAGCTTTGGTTATTTGTACAGATGTAAACAGTAATATTTTTATTTGGTAGACTTTGCTTGTTGGAAGTCTTTTTTCTCACAGTGATAAACCTGCAAATGAAATTTCTGCAAAAGTATACCAGGAAGGTGACTCTCTTATACTCTGTAATGAACTAAAACATTTTGCCAACAAGTAGTTACTGCCTTCAGTAGTTGGAATTTGACTATGCCACAGAACGTTATGGAACTAGACGATAATATTTCCGAATACCACTAAAATTAAGCACCATAAAACCAGAATACGTGTCAGTTTCAACAAACTGTCATGATTGTTTACAAACTGTTGTGGCGAGAGTACAACTATGAAGTGTGGTATTTCATTAGGCTATAAGGATTAAAGAAGTTTCTAGTTCGTGAAAACGATTTTATGCTTTTGTACGAAAAATGGAAAATTAAAAAAAAGAAGTGGAAGTGTTATTGCTAATCCGGGATAGATGTGGGATTTATCGTGTGCATCTCATTTTAGAAGTTTTATTGGGACATGTTTGTGGCTTTATGAGTTTCCTACAGACGCAAAAAGTTAATAAGAGTACCGACGCATACATATTTCACATAGAGTCTTTAAGAACATCTTTAATATCCGAAGCCTTTGTAGACGTGCTTATATACGATTTTTTTATAAAGAAACATAATACCCATTTTTCAACAACGATCATTTAGTAAATCTAGAAGTATCAGATAGTACCTATACACGGTGTGCCTTAACCAAATTTAAATGGATGGTGCGTACACCTGGGAAGTTTTTGTAGATTCTGAATCTAAAAAGCTCATAGATTATATTTCTTAAGAAAAAAAAAAAAAAAAAAAAAAACAATCGCCGGAGGAATTTTCAAATAAATCGCGACTTAAAGTCACATTTTTAGTGGTTCTTTAGGTTTTCACGATTTTGCTTGTAAATGGGTATTAAAAAAATGTTGTACCACTGAAAATTCTACACAAGATTGGCCTTTGTGATATTTTCGTACGTTTTACCGTTTATGAGATAGATAGGGATGGAAGATACCAAGGAACGGTCCTGACCGGCTTTAACATGGCAAAGTCCAGGATTTATCTTGGTTCCTCTTTCATCTCAAGTTGACGAGCCCCGCAAACGTTTTAAGCACAATGATCTGCGAATCTGCACCTGGAATGTTCGCACTCTTTATAGAGAAGGTGCAGTTTACGCATTGGCAGATGGACTTGAAAAGTACAAGACCGACATAACTGCCATACAGGAAATACGATGAAACGGCAAAGGCGTCACAACAACACCTAAATATGACGCACTGTATTATAACTGCCATGACACAAGGCATGAGTTTGGTTGCGGATTTGTAGTTGGTCGGATGTTAAAACATCTGGTCTCCACCTTCACCCCAGTGAATGAAAGACTCGCTACCATTCGAATAAAGGCAAAATTCTTCAATCAGCTTTATTTGCGCTCATGTTCCTGCTGAAGACAAGAGCGAAAAGACCAAACATATATTTTATGAGCGCTTAGAAGAGATGAGGCCCAACAGTCGGAAAATTCAGTATCCACAGTGAAACATCTGACAATGGTATGAGACTGATAGACTTTGCTGCGGCAAACAACATGGTAGTTTAAGCATCTCGATATTCATAAGGGCACCTGTCTGCCTCCAGATCAAAGAACAAGTAATCAAATTAATCATGTTGTGATAGATGGAAAACATTCATCGAGGGTGTTGGATGTACGATCGCTCCGAGGAGCAAACATAGTTTCTGAACACTACCTTGTTGCAGCAAAGGTACGTACCAGTCTAAACGTTGCAAATAAAGCACGAACAGATAAAACGCGGAAGTTGGACATCGAAAGCCCTCCTCGTCCCAACAACATATCAGCACAATGCACTACAGGTAATTTAGTCAGGTTTTTGGGCAATTTTTGATTTTTGAACTTTAAACAACGCGAGTTTTCTAATTTGATTCGAAGAAAGAACATGTCAAATGCTATGGATGTGCAATTTGTTTTCAAAAATATTTAAAACTCGCGGTATAATTCGAATTAAAATAAATAAATTTCGAAGTAAAAATAAAAACATTGTTAAAAAAAAGATTAAAACTCAGAGCAGAATTTGAAAGCAATTTGTGAGACTTTGGTAATAATCAAATACATAAATATGATATTCAGTGGAATGGTGTTAGTGTGTACTTTCTGTTTTAAGAAATAATTTTTTTCAAAATATTTTTTACATCAGAAAAAATCCTTAAATAGGATACGATCTATAATTATACCCTACACTACTATGTGGGGAGGGTATTATAAGTTGGTTTTGGACAAAAAGTTTGTAACGCACCGAAATAATGGTCGTAGATCCATACTTATATATACCAAAATGAATGTCTCGACGAGCTGAGTCGATCTGCCTATGTGTGTCCGTCCGTCAGTCCGTCCGTCTGTCCATCTAAACTTTGTAATCACGCAACAGGTCGCAATTTTGATCGGATCGTCACGAAATTTTGTATGTTGATGGGGGTCCCGGAGGGGAAGAAGCCTATTGATTTTGGTGATGGTCGGATAATATTTAGGGGTCGGAAAGGGCAAAAAATTTATGTGGATAAAAAGACAACGTTTTTTCCAAAGCAAATATTTCAGCTTCTGTATGGGGTATACCAAAAGCAAAACCTGGCAATGAAAGTAGAAAATATCACCTTTCTAATGATGTACAGTAGGTGCTAGTAGACGAAAATATCACAATAGTAGCAAATAAAGCCCCAATTTTAATTTTTGCGATTTTAATTATATTGACGAATATCACAGCATTTGTTAAAAATTTTCCAAAAGCAATGAAAGTACAAGATCCCGTCTTTACAATGATGCAAACTAGGTCGGCGTAGGTAACCAAATAACGGAGATATCGCAATAGTCGGTAATACATCCCATTTTTCTATTTTTTTGGAAATCACGCTACAGGACGCAATTTTGATCGGATCGTCACGAACATTTGAGGGTTAATGGGGGTCTCACAGATGAAGAAGACTATTGATTTTGGAGATGGTCGGATAATATTCAGGCGTCGGAATGGGCAAAAACTTATTTGTCAACATTTTATTTTAAAGCCAATATCTCTGTTTCTTTAAGAGGTATATCAAAAGCAAAACCTGACAAGGAAAGTAGAAAATATCACCTTTAAAACGATGTAAAGTAGGTTGTCGTAGGTGGTCAAATAGCAGAGATATGGCAATAGTCGATAATGCATCCCATTTTCCGATTTTTTTGTAATCATGCCACAGGTCGCAATTTTGATCAGATCGTCACGAAATTTTAGGGGTTAATGAGGGTCCCACAGAGGAAGAAGCCTACTGATTTTAGTGATGGTCGGTTAATATTCAGGCGTCGGAATGGGCAAAAACTTATTTGGAGAAAAGGTCTACGTTTTATTTCAAAGCCAGTATCTGTGTTTCTTTAAGAGGTATGTCAAAAGCAAAACCTGGCAAGGAAAGTAGAAAGTATCACCTTTACAACGATGTAAAGTAGGTTGTCGTAGCCGCTTAAACAACAGAGATATCGCAATAGTCGGTAATGCATCCCATTTTCTGTTTTGTTTGTAATCACGCTACAGGTCGCAATTTTGATCGGATCGTCACGAATTTTTTGGGAGTTGAAGCGGGTCCCACAGAGGAAGAAGCCTATTTAGTTTGGTGATGGTCGAATAATATTCAGGAGTCGGAATAAGCGAAAAGCTTATGTGGAGAAAAGTCAATGTTTTTTTCTTATGCGAATATCACCGCTTCTGGTTGGAGTATTCCAAAAGGAATACCCGTCAATGGAAGAAGAAAATATCTCGTTTATATTGATGCAAAGTATGTTGGCGTAAGTGAGCAAACCGAGATATTGCAAAATTCAGTAATATACCCAATTTTTCCATTTTTTTGTAATGAGGCTACAAGTTGGAATTTTGACCGGATAGTGACGAAATTTTGGGGGTAGATGGGGGCCCCACAGAGGAAGAAGCCTATTGATTTTGGTGACAGTCGGATAATATTTTGGGGTCGGAATGGGGAAAAACTTATTTGGAGACAAATTCAAAGTTTTATTCTTTGTGAATATATCGGCTTCTAGTAGGCGTATTCCAACGGCAAAGCCTGTCAATGGAAGAAGAAAATATTACCTTTACATTGGTGTAAAGCAGGTTGGCGAAGGTGGTCAAACAAGGGAGATACCACAATAGTCGGCAATGCATCCAATTCTTCCATTTTCTTGCAATCTTGGTCACGAAACTTTGGTTGCTTAGGGGGGTCCCAGAGAGAAAGAGGCATATTATTTTTGTGGTGGTCGGATTATGTTCCCCAAAAAAATGTTTACCAGTGAAAAGCTTATGCACAGGCGTAGTGGTGTAGGGTATCACATGGTCGGCCCCGTCCCAACTATAGCCTTTGCTCACTTGTTTTTTTTAAAATTATATAATTGTCCAACCTTTTCTGAAAGTCTGCCACCGGGAATATTTTCAGCAAAAGGGTTCTGAATCAACTACATAATTACCAAGGTACGATATTTTGCGTTTTACCTTTTTTTAAAGTGACCTCCTTGCAGGAAAAAATATTTTTTTTTTTTAATTTTTTGTTTGGTGAAGGAAATGTTAAATACAGAACTTGAACTAAAAAGATATTTTCTTTAAAGGAATATTCACCATGTGTTGGAAAAATGTACGGACATGCTATGGTCAACATTTTTGTTAATTATAGCCGTAATACGTTCTAACTAGGGATCATGATTGGGCGATTTATTTTGTCATTTAAAAAAATAATATTTATGAAGAACATATCAATATTTATAAAATTCGAAACACACCGGGCAACATTTTTTCAATTTTTTATTAGAGAGCTGATAAAAAATAAAAAAATACAAAAAGTTTTTTTGGATCAATATTAAAGATGTTATAAGTATTTCTTTGCATATAGATTTTACAATTTGACTTTTTCAAATTGCGATATCGCCGGAACCATTGAAAATATTTTAGATCGATCGCGGAAGGGCTCATTAGATCCTTCGGGTAAAACGACTAAATTCACGCGGGGTTCAAAGAAAATTGAATGACATTTGTAAATTTTAAACGCAAAGATAGATAGACTCCAAATACACACATACCTCGAATTGCGTTAATGTCAACGCACATCAGAACACATGTTTCCAAATATTTTGAATAATCTCTTCACAAAATTCAAAGCCACAAATATTAGTTTTTAATAACGCAAATCCACTCATAGGGCAAATCGAAAAAAATGTATTATGTTTTGCTTTAGGCAAATCGAGTTATTAGTGTACTAGGATACTGTAAAGGCACACTCATGAGAAATACATTAAACGACGCGGAAGAACGAGTTCTATAATCCTGTTGTGAGTTTGGAATATTAGCCCAAAAACTCTCAAAATCCCGCTTCCAAATGTCAGCATAATTTTTAGGTGGATGCAGTGGATATATCGAAAAATCATACACTAGTTTCATGTTGTCCATTAAGTATTCTGTGATTCTTTCTCGGAAGGGAACGTAAAAGAACTTGTTGGATTCAACCCATTTTTACCCATTTTCTAAATTAATGTCAACACAGCTTTCACGTAAATTATTTTTAATGGTGGACATTATGAGATCCCTCCTAAAACACTTCATTTTAAAGAATTTCAGTCATGCTATATAGAATATGCTAACAGTTCACGAATTCTGAAAGGGTGAAACTCGGATGCATCGATTTATAACATTTTTGGTTTTTACCATATACCTCGTTAGTATAAAACACTTTTACCCATATAATTTCAATAAATTTAACCCAGATATGCCCATTGCTTGATCGTGATAATAACAGTATGTTTATATGTTTTTTTAAAAATTTTTTGAAAAAAGTGTTTTTTGAGGCCACTTTTGGACAAAGGGTTTTATCATATAACTGGGAGTTATGGGACACAAAACATTTGACCTATGACACCTTTTCGGTATCTAGTTAACATTTTTTCGTATTATGCTCCACATCGTGTATGTTTTCGTTATAAAACTACCCAATAATTAATCGGTCATAACGCAAATCATTGTAAAAACTAAGCGATAGGTGGCAACTTCGATGAACTAGACCTCAAAACTCAAAAATAGTAGCTCAAAATAATGGAATCACATAATATCCCAAGAGCTACAGATGTGTACTGAGTATATTACCAAAATAAACGGTACTTTGATAAACATAACATATCAAATTAGCAAGAATTTTGTGTGTCCTCTATATAGGACAGTGGGCATATCTGGGTTAAAAAAAGCGTTAAACAGACGGAACGGGACGGAAACAAAGTTATACGTGGTCTGAAAGGACTCTCTCAAGCGTCTGTTTGCGAAAACGGACTGTGTTCCATAATGTTCCTTAAGAGTTCTACACCATTTTCAACTGTAATTCAGAAAATACCAGTTGTAATTCAGACATTTGATTTGAAATTCAGATGTTTTATTTGTAATTCAGACATTCTATTTGTAATTCAGATATTCCGTTTCAAATTCAGAATACTTCATTTGAATTTCAGATTTTCCATTTGAATATCAGAAATTCCATTTGAAATTCAGAATAGTGCAATTGATATTCAGATATTCCATTTGAAATTCGGAATTTCCATTTGATATTCAGAATTTTTCTATTGATATTCCGAATTTCCATTTGAAATTCAGGAATTCCATTTAAAATTCAGATATTCCATTTTAAATTCAGAACACGTCAATTGAAATTCAGATTTTTCATTTGAAATTCAGAAATTCCATTTGAAATTCAGAATACATCAATTGAAATTCAGAAATTTTCAATTGAAATTCAGAAATATTCAATTGAAATTCAGAAAATAATCTATTAAACATATTTTTAATAATGTATTGAGTTTTATTTACATTAACAAGAAAAACAGCGAACGACTAACGTGATGATAGGATTGTAAATAAAATGGCGGAAAATTAAGGACGCATAGCAATGACAATACAACGCATATACTCAATACGCTATGTAAATACATAGTGTTAACCGTTAAAAACAAATGTAAAATAATCTATCGTCCCACCGGTATATCTTCCAGAGATAGGGCTTCTTCGCGGAATGTTGAGGAGTGTTGAATGGCTCGACTGCAGTCGCCGACACTAATAGTTAACAAAGCTTCGTCTATTGCAGATTCCAAATATTGCAACCTCTGCTGACCGATGTTTGTTGGTGTCACGGTTGGAATGACCAAATTCCGTTTAACATAAGTTTATATTTTACCCCATATAATTTCGATTAGGTTTAATTGAGGAGAATAAGGCGCTAATCGTAAAAGAGACGCGGGGGATTGCAAAAATATTTCCTCCAATCTATTGTGACATGGAGCGTTAGCCACAGCAAGAACGAGTTCCGACAATTGGTTTGCCATTTCCACCCACTTGGACAAAACCGACTGGACCCACTCTTTTGCATCGTTTCCTCTGAATGCTCCACGGCGTCGATCGATTTTTATTATGCCGCACGCGCCTATTGCTCCAATGAGATGAACATTTGGACCTCTGGACGTTGGGAGAATTTGCACTGCCCTAGTACCAGTGCGAGACCATCCGTGGCTCCTTTTGCAAAAAAGGTTAAAATTGGTTTCGTCCATAAAAATTACCTGCTTTCCCTCTCGTATATATTCATTTAGTTTTCATCGACTTCTGCTCCTGATATTTGGTTTTTTACCACCACGTGGTTTTGGCTCTTCATACATTCGAAGGCTAAAAATCCTATGGACACTATGTTCTTAGGAATTATGTGAAGTTAATTTTAATTTGTTATTAGTATTCTGAATTGTAAATGAAATGTTCTGAATTTCAATTGAAATATTCTGAATTTCAAATGGAATATCTGAATTTCAAATGAAAATTCTGAATTTCAATTGACGTGTTCTGAATTTAAAATGGATATTCTGAATTTCAACTGATATTTTCTGAATTTAAAGTGGAAACTCCGAATTTCAATTGATATTTTCTGAACTTAAAGTGGAAAATCTGAATTTCAAATGGAATTTATGAATATCAATTGAAATTTTCTGAAATTTAAATGAATTATCTGAATTTAAAATGGAATTTCTGAATTTAAATTGACGAGTTCCGAATTTCAAATACAATTTCTGAATTTCGAATGGAATATCTGAATTCCAAATATAATGTCTGAATTACAAATAAAACATCTGAATTTCAAATAAAATGTCTGAATTACAACTGGTATTTTCTGAATTACAGTTGAAAATGGTGTAGTCTACAAGATTTGGAATTTCACTAAAATTTAGTACCTCAGAAAAAATTAAATAGCTTATTTCGTGTAACCGCTACGGTTACATTGTGCAACATTTTTAAGGTGATCTTGTGCAAACAATTCGAACTGAGGATTTTTTGAAAGTACAGACCCAAACGACAAGAAACCCTAGTTGGGTTTTGTTGTGTCAGATACAGCTCGGATCTTATGGCCCCATCTAAACATGGTTAAATATTGAGCTTTTAAAGAAATTCGGGGCTATATATCTGAAACCAATGCGAATCTTTTCTGACCTCTGAATCAAATTTGTAGATAAGGACAAGAATAAAATATTTGGAGAAACAATGAACTCGAAAAACTACTTTTCTTGCGTCAAATTTCAAAATATATGCAAAAATGAGATAATTTTTATACATATCGGACCGTATTTCCAAAACCGTTAATTTTGTCTGAATATTTCCTTTTGGAAAAATATTCTCTGGAATGTAATACACAACTCATTGTTGTTAAATGCCTCTATCCCGTTGTTTTCAGTACATTTTTCAGCGACGATTTAATAAAAATGTCAATAAAGTAGTGAAATCTGAAATGCGAGAATAAACTGTTGGTGTGAACTGTGTTTGAAATACGTGTTGTAAAAGATATAATGCAAAATACCGCTGAAACAACATGAAGTAAGCATTTTAGGGTTTCAGAATGTTCTAAAGAATTGTTGAAAACTTTATTTGGAAGATTTTTATTTGGGTCAACTCCCAATAGTTTAGCCGATACTGACCAGATTTTCAGCAATTATGTAAAATTTTCTATATTTTATAGATTTTGATGCCCTAGATGGAGTTTTTCTTATGTGGTCTGTTTAAAGGATAAGTTTTACTAGTTTAGACAGCAAGGCCAAATTCCTATTCGTTTCTGAGATAAAGGCAAAAAAGTGCAGATTTTGCCCGGTTTAGATGAGGCCATAAAATCCGAACTGGATCTGACAGGACAAAACCCTAATAGGATTTTTATGGTATAAGTATGTACTTTCAAAAAATGCATACTAGAAGTTGTTTGCATTTTCAGTGTTGTATAGTGTAATATATAAAAAAGTTTCTTAGGTTAGGTTGGGTTAGGTTGATGATGATTGAGGTTTGGATGAGGTTGAAATTAAATTATAAGAATTTATAAGTTAAATTCCTGATTATTTTGTTGACGTTAGTCTACCATTTCTGTCCTATTGACGTAGTCTCTTTCAGCTCGATTGTCCTAATTTGGTCGAGCCCTTGTATTATGTCGCACTCTAGTAGCTGGGTTCTCGGGTTTGACAGAGGTAGTGTTCCAACATTTCCTCGTCCTCTCTGCGTGTTCTGCGTTCACTGATTTCTGTACAACCTATTTTGTGCAGGTGCGCTTGTAGCCCCAGGTGTCCTGTAAGGATGCCAATCAGTCTACTAATGTCTTTTTTACTTAGCAAAAGTAGTTCCTTTGTTTTGTCCTAGCCTGGGTTCCCCCATAGGATTTTTATACTCTACACCACTATGTGGAAAGGGTATTATAAGTTTATTTTGGGAAAAATTCATGAAACACCGCGAAATATTCGTCGGAGACCCCCAATGTGGTATATCAAACTTCATATCTCGACGAGATAAAGCGATTTTTAGATGTGTGTCCGTCCGTCCCTCCGTCCGTCTGTCCATTATAAATTGTAATCAAACTCCAGGCCGCAATTATGGACCGATCGTCACAAAATTTTGTATGGAGGTCGGGTACAGACCAGAATAGATCCCTATTTTTATTGGAGATGATCGTGAAATATTTATCGGGTGAAATGGACCAAAAACATATTATTTATCCAATTTTGTAGCGGCTCTGTAGGTCGCAATAATAGCCCGATCGCCTTGCAATTTTAAATAAGGTAAGAGTATATGACAAAGAAGAAGCTTGCAATTTGAGACGACGATCAGATAATATTTAGAGGGTTAAATGGACCACAACTTTTGTGTAAAAATTGTGAAAATTTTTAATATGCAGCTTATATCTTTATTCTTGGAAGACATATGTCGGGTAAGCAATCTATACTTGGAAAATAAACTTTTGGCCTTTCTATTGATTCTAAAGCTGGGTGCACATTGTCAGTTTTGAATGACAGCTTTGTTGTTGCTTGCTAGTGTGGCCGTTTGTCATTCATCATACAACCGCAAAATGTTTTGTGGTTGCTGGACGGTTGAACAGTAATCGATAATTGCGAAATATCGACATTCAAAACTGATAATGTGTACTGCTCTTTAGTGTGTTGTTGTTCATGATATGATAACAAAGTTACAGCCTTATATATCCAATTATTTGTTTGTAGTGTAATAATAAACACGCTAGGGGTCGCAATTATAACTCAATAGTCACGAAATTTTGCACGAGGTAAGACTTTAGGCCGAAGAAAATGCCTACAATTTTGGATTTTGATCTAATATTATTTAGCGGGTGAAATGGACCATTACTTTTGTATGAAAAATATAAACATTTAAAAGTTGGTCCATATTTTACTTCCTGGAGGGCATATACCAGCAAAGTAGCCTACATATGAAAAAAGAACTACTGACCTTTCCCATGATGCAAATTGCAATAATGAGTTTGGTAGATAACGGGGCCACTGCCTATTAAAAATGTGTTTTCTGTAGAGAACCACATTTTCCTCCCATGCTATAAATTGTCTCTATCATGAGAGAGAAATTCGTAGTTTGTGCATTATTGCAAATTACGTGGAGCCAAGCGTATTAATTGTCCAATTGGATTTTTTATACATATCGCACTTGTTCAATAAAAGGGTAGTAACTAAAAATTTTAATTTTTTATAAAGAAAATGAATTACCTTACCCACTGTAAAAATCTCAGTAATGTTGGCGACATTTTCTGAGTATTTCAGTTATGTAAAACTTCTCAACAAGTGGTGGCTTTGGGCACGACGTTCGGACTCGGCGATAAACTGTGAGTCTCCGTATCAGGAAATAGGTATCGGTGTGCACTCATTGATATGACAGAAGTCTCCTTTGTACCTTAAGGGATGTTTGTGAAACAATTATTATATTATCATTTAAACTTGATGTGATAAGATGACAGAATCCACAAAGCTATATGATACAATAAGTTTATTTGTTCCATAAAGGAATTTTGATTTGCTGAAACTAATTTCCAGCGGTGCGGGGTATCACATGGTCGGCCCCGTCCGACTATAGTCTTTTCTTACTTGTTGTTTGTTTCATTCTCTTCTGTACTCCAGAGGGATATATGTGCATATTTTGCCCATGCCTTTAGCTCTATGCGCGTCGCTTTTAAGGGCTTGGGGTTATCTAGACTCACTGTAGGTTGCTCCCTGGCATGTTTTGCATTACCAATAATACCTATATCCCCTGGTATCCATATAATGTTTACAGTGGCATGTTGGGAGTAGTTGTTTATAGACTGTATACATTCCAAGACAGTTCTAGATTTCACTGTCTTGGTTGTTGTAGCCGTAATGGCTGCTTTACTTTCCGTAAGGATGTTTGTAGTGGTAGGTTTTGTGCGAGTGTTAAACAAGTCCAGTCACTCTGTTATCGCTCGGATTTCCACCTGAAGAATCGTATTATGATCCGGCAGTCGGAGTGAGATTTTCGGTCCATTTCTCCCTTCTAGCACAGCACCATCCGTAAACCCCCAGCTTTCAGGGGATCTGTTCTAGAGCTCCATCGTTCCACATGTCTCTGTCTGGTATTAAAACTTCACACGAAGCTACTTTACTCGTTTCAGGTATGCGGCCTGATACTATTTGGTTTATAGTTTCTTCCGTTGTGCCCTTTAGTATGGTTTGGTGGTCTCTACTTATCCACTCGCTCATCGACTTTAGCTTTGTAACTGCGATGGCTGCATCATACTTTACCTGAATTTCTATTGGGTGTACAAACAAAATTGTTTCTAAAGCCCTAGTCGGCGTAGTCCTCATTGCACCGCTAATGCATAGGCAACATGTTGTTTGCATTATATTCACATTGCATTTTTTGTCCATAGCTGTCCACCATACCACAGGTGCGTACGAATATGGTCTTTCTTGAATATGGTTTTTCCAATTAAGTTTCCTATCCAGAATTACTCCTAGGTATTTAACTGTGCGGGAAATATTTATTGTCTTATTTAGGAAAAATGGTTTCTGGAAGTTTCCCACTTTCGTTTTCTTGGTAAATAGACATATTTCCTGTTTTTTCTGGGTTAACGTTCAGACCTCTCGGTCTGTCCCAGTTGTACGCAATTTTGGGAGCAGTCTGCTATTCTACAAAGTATGTTCGGATTCTTTCCCCTTAGAAGTATTATAACGTCGTCTGCGTAACAAACTGGGTGAAATCCTTCTTCGGTTAAGGTAATTAACAGGCTATCTATGGCAGTAAACCACAAAAGAGGTGATAGTATCCCTCCTGTGGCGTTCCTTGTCCGACTTTGTCTTTTATTTTACGTCGTATAGGCAGCAGCTTACCCATATATTCCTTTGCATATGGATTATCCAGTTTCTTAGGGAACTCGTCTAAATAGTGGATCAGCGTCCTGGTGCTGACGTTGAAAAAAAGTTTCTTAAAGGCAACAATCCTGCGAACCCAATATCTGTTACAGTTTCCGAGGAATATCTATTTGTTTCTCCAGAAATTTGCTAAAAATACATATTTTCTAAAAATGTTGGCAAATTGTCGTCTCTATAATACACCTTATAAAATGTTGGCCTAATTTGTTGGTTTCCTTAGTTTACTATCGAATCCCACATAGACATTAACAATCGGTGGCTTTTGGGTAGGAAAATCAATTTGCTCACCACTGTGCGTAGTGAGATTGAAAGTACCTTTAGTTTATGTTGCTGATATTTGAGACTTATACTTCATCATTTGTGTGATACTTTGAACTTCCCCTGCATAGTTTTTTTTTGCATTTATTTAATAGGAATCCTTTCTTTGCTGTTTCTGAACTAATTTTTTTTATTTGTTCTTAAGTCTATATATACAATAATCCTTACAATCTTGATATATACTATTTACATTCCTATTGGTATATTTCAAGTCTGTCGTTCACTCATCACGCATCTATATTAAATATTAGGATATTTAAATAGATGCTTAGATTTCCATATTACCAATTTATGAAATTTTTAGTTTACTACGGGATATATGTATGTGATGCGATTAGACCTAAAAAAAAAGAAAATCCAGATAACAAAAGTTCATATTTTAATAGACAAAACATAGCTCATTACATTGTCCATAATATAATTGCATTTCATGCGATGAAATACCACTAAAAATGTAAAATTTAAATGTTTCGTCCTGTCCTCCCATTGTCTGCTAATTAAAGGTAAACATGTAAATTAATTTTTATTCTGCAATTTTTGTGTCAATTCAGATAAAATAAACACAAATTAAATTTAGGTAAATATGTATGTTTGTGTTTCAAAAAATCAATTACAATTATGACAACATCACCGTATGAAATGAACTTTAGCCTCAGGCCGTTGATAAATTGCAAAGTGTGAAAATAGTAATTTTCTGTCCATAATGGAAATAATAACAAAAAAACACAATATAAATTTAATACGCGGAGGTCAAATATCAAACCGAAAAATTATAATAAATTAGTTTTTTAGTTATATGAATCAGAATCAATACCTTTTACTACTGCTCCTTTGAAAAATTGAGAATAACAGCACCTAATAAGGCTTTCGGGAGTAACTTCTGAACATGTTTTCCTTTTCAATATTTTTTTCATTTTATTAGTTCTTTAAATACCCACATAATAACAAACCCACATTATTATTTAATTATGATTTTTTTGTTTGAGTAAGAAAATGTAGGAAATTCTTTGTGGTTGTGTATTTGAGGCCTATTTTTTTCTTTTTCTTCGTATTTTCGTTGGGATTAATTTTTCGTAAAAGGAAATGTATTTTGTTTCTTTGGGATTATTTTATTTGGAAATACGAAGCGATTATATCATTAACTGTAATAGCACAAACGCACCCAAGAAAATATTTTAGCAAAATAGACATGTGAAATATCTAAAAGCAGCAGAGGTAAACTATCTTAAAAGTTAGAAACAAGAAAAATGTTAATGAAAAATAAATATTATTAAGTCAACTACTTAAAACTGTATATTTTAAAAAATAATGGCGTTTATGTATTTGACATATGGGTTATGTCAATTAAAAAGTGCAGTATTCAATAGACTCGAGAGAAAAATGTCGAATTTTTCTTGTGGAGAATGGTCATAGAGCTCGATTAATTAAATTAAATAAAATCTCACAAATAATGGCCTTCGCCCCTAAAAAGGCAAAACCTTAAAAAAAGAAGACATGTTTGTTTGCATCGTATTCTTACTATTGGTAATGATCGGATAACCAATTTAATTTACCCCAAGAGCCAAATATCTATGGATTCAAGGTACTTCTCTGCATTTGGTGTTATAAGTTGGGCGATCACACATAACCGAACTCAGTATATCCTTTTGAAAAAATCAAACTCACATACTGAAATGACTTGGGTGACATATAACTCTCAAACCTTTTCAAACATTTTTCTAAACTAAGTATAATAATAATTTTTCCACAGACATCCCAGGCGGGCCAAGGGAGACTTCTCTCACTATGTATAACATTATTAAATATTTCGAGTCCAGAAGTTACCTTAATCAACATTTTTGGTACATGCCAATGATTTGGTATAGCCTCACATTATAGTTCCTACAGAATCCACATATTTTGAACCACACGCGTGATATAAAATCAATATATTTTATATGCGGCATAATTATTGTATTTGCTTCTTTTTTGGTCAGAGGCTGAGGGTATATGAACGTCAGTACAGCTGACATATACTTTCTGACTTGTACAAGTACATTGCCCCAAATAGTGGAATTTTAAACCCCAACTCATCAAATTTTTTAAAGTATATTTTATACCCAAACTCGTGGAATTTTAAAAGCTATCCCGTGAAAATTTAAACCCAACTCGTGGAACGGCAAACCCAGACCCGTTGAGTCTTAAACCCCAACTCATGGAATTTTAAAAGTATATTTTAAACCAGAACTCGTCGATTTTTTTAAGTATATTTCAAACCACAATTCGCAGATTTTTTAAAGTATATTTTAAGCCACAATTCGCGGATTTTTTAAAGTATATTTTAAAACCAAACGCGTGGAAATTTAAACCCCAACTCGTGGATTTTTTAATATATATTTTAAACCCACACTGGTGGAATTTTTATACCCTACACCACTATGTGGGGAGGGTATTATAAGTTGGTTTTGCCCAAAAAGTTTGTAACGCATCGAAATAATGGTCGTAGACCCATACTTATATATACCAAAATGATTGTCTCGACGAGCTGAGTTGATTGGGCTATGTGTGTCCGTCCGTCAGTCTGTCCGTCTGTCCATCTTAACCTTGTAATCACGCTACAGGTCGCAATTTTGATCGGATCGTCACCAAATTTTGGGTGTTGATGAGGGTCCCGGAGGGGAAGAAGCCTATTGATTTTGGTGATGATCGGATAATATTTAGTAGTCGGAATGGGCAAAAAACTTATTTGGAGAAAAAGTTAACGTTTTTTTCCAAAGCAAATATCTCAGCTTCTATAAGGGGTATATCAAAAGCAAAACCTAATGCAAATAAAAGAAGAAAATATCGCCTTTGCAACGATGTAACGTAGGTTGTCGTAGGTGGTCAAACAACGAAGATATCGCAATAGCCGCTAATAGAACACAACTTTTCATTTTTGCGATTTAAGATATAATGATGAATATCACAGCATAGGTTGGCGACTTTCCAAAAGCAAAGTCTGACTATGAAAGTAGAAAATCTCACCTTTACAATGATGCAAATTAGGCTGGCGTAGGTGGCCAAGTAACGGAGATATTGCAATAGTCGGTAATACATCCAATTTTTCAATTTTTTTGTAATCACGCTACAGGTCGCAATTTTAGTCCGATCGTCACCAAATTTTGGGTGTTGATGAAGGTCCCGGAGGGGGAGAAGCCTATTCATTTTGTTGATGGTCGGATAATATTCAGGGGTCGGAATAGGCCCAAAACTTATTTGGAGCAAAAGTTAAAATTTTATTTCAAAGCGATTATCTCCGCTTTTGTACGGGGTATATCAAAAGCAAAACCTGCTGATGAAAGTAAAAATATCACCTTTGCAGCGGTGTCAATTAGGTTGTCGTAGGTGGTTAAACAACAGAGATATCGCAATAGTCGGTAATGCATCCCATTTGCCGATTTTTTTGTAATCACGCTACAGGTCGCAATTTTGATCGGATCGTCACGTTTTTTGGGAGTTGATGCGGGCCCCTCAGAGGAAGAAGCCTATTAAGTTTGGTGGTAGTCGGATAATATTCAGGAGTCGGAATAAGCAAAAAGCTTATGTGGAGAAATGTCAACGTTTTTTTTTTCGTATGTGAAAATCTCCGTTTCTGGTAGGAGTACATATTCCAAAAGGAAAGCCCGCCAATGAAAGAAGAAAATATCTCCTTTATATTAATGCAAAGTATGTTGGCGTAAGTGGGCAAACAACCGAGATATCGCAAAAGGCAGTAATATATCCAATCTTTCCATTTTTTGTAGTCACGCAACATGTTGGAATTTTGATCGGATAGATGGGGCCCACAGATGAAGAAACCTATTGCTTTTAGTGATAGTCAGATAATATTTAGGGGTCGGAATGGGAAAAAACTCATGTGGAGACAAACTTTAATTCTTTGTGAATATATCGGCTTCTAGTAGGGGTATTCCAACGGCAAAGCCTGTCGATGGAAGAAGAAAATATTGCCTTTACATTGGTGTAAAGTAAGTTAGTGAAGGTGGTCAAACAAGGGAGATACCACTACAGTCACTAATGCATCCAATTCTTCCTTTTTTGCAATCACGTTACGAAATTTTGGTTGCTTATGGGGGTCCCAGAGAGAAAGAGGCATATGATGTTTGGTGGTAGTCGGATTATATTCCCTAAAAGAAATGTTTACCAGTGAAAAGCTTATGCACAGAGGTAGTGGTGTAGGGTATCACATGGTCGGCCCCGTCCCGACTATAGCTTTGCTCACTTGTTTAAAATATATTTTAAACCCTAACTCTTGAAAATTTTTAAAGTATATTTTAAACCACAACTCGTGGAATTTTAAACCCCAACTAGTGGAATTTTAAAGCTTAACTCGTGGAATCTTTACCCTCAACTCGTAGAATTTTCTAAAGTATATTTTAAACCTCAACTCATTGATTTTTTAAAGTATAGTTTAAGCACCAACTCGTGGGTTTTTAAACCCCAACTCGTGGAATCTTAAACCCCAAACTCGTGGAATATTTTAAAGTATAGTTAAAGTATATTTTAAACCAAAACTCCTGGAATTGTAAACCTCAATTCGTAGAATTTTTTAATGTATATTTTAAACCCCAACCTGTAGTATTTTTTAAAATATATTTTAAATCTCAACTCGTGAAATTTTTTAAAGTATATTTTAAACCCTAACTCATTGATTTCTTAAAGTATATTTTAAACCCCAACTCGTGGAATTTTAAACCCCAAATCGTGGAATTTTATAGCTTAACTCGTGGAATCTTAAACCCCAAACTCATGGAATTTTTTAAAGTATATTTTAAACCCCAATTTTAAGTATATTTCGAACCATCAAACTCGTGGAATTTTAAACCCCAACTATATTTACATTTAAAACCTCACTTTTTTATATTTTAAACCTCAACTCGTGGAGTTTTAAAGCCAACTCTTGGAATTTAAAACTCCAACATGTGGATTTGTTTTAACCTCAGCCTTTATGATAAAGAGGATATATGTATACACTTTGACACGAACAAAAATGCAACCGTCTGTCTGCGTGGTTGGCGCGCAAGTAATGATAGTATTGTCATTACGAATATAATAATTATATTTATTTAATTAATAATTTAATTTAATAATTTGAATAACAAAATATCATTCCTTCTTCCCACTTCACTTTATTTACCCTATATCTGTTTATAATATCTCAACACATATTTTTATTAACATTGATAAATTTATAGATTTTGTCCTTACCATTATTATTATACTAATACTTTGTACAATCCTCCTGTCGACATATTTGAATTTACTGTTATTTATATTTTTCATTTCCTGTTAAAACATATTTTCCTATTTTGTCACTTTTCAATTTCCCTTCATATAAATAAGTTGTTCAATAAAATAATTTTAATTTGAATTTTGAAAAATATTGAATTTCAATAAAAATATTAATAACGAATATCAAAAGGATTTAATAATTAAATAAACCACTAAAAACATTACTGGCGCAGTCGATATAGGATCCTTTATTTCAAGAAGCTGAAGCTTTCAAGATAAAAGGAACGAATCTGCAATTCAAAAAGCTTAAGCTTTAGAGGATAAAGAACAAATAAGTCAATTTTCAATTTTAAATTTTTGGAGGGAAAAGGAACAAAGCAATTAAAATGAACCTTTATTTCAAGAAGCTGAAGCTTTAGCGGATAAAAGGAAAGAATCAAGAAAATTAAAAAAAATCAATTTTAAATTTTGGAGGGAAAACGATCGAATCAATCTTATGAACCTTTAATTCAAGAAGCTTCTTCAAGATAAAAGGAACGTATCTTTAATTCGAAAAGCCTAAGCTTTAATTTATCTATTTTCAGTTTTTCAATATCAATTTTGGAGGGAAATCCATATACCAGTGAACAAATCAATCAATTTTTGACAATTTTGGAGGGAAAATTTACATTCGAAGAAACGAATCAATCAATATCAATTTTCAATTTCAATAGCAAATAACGAATCAATCAATTTTCACATTTTTCAATTACCAATTTTTGGAGGAAACGGATAATAGATACATATTTCAAAATGGAATCATCAAACAATCAAAATATCAACAACAACGTACAATTATCTCTGGTCCTTTCAATAAATGATATACTCAAAGATGCACAAAGAATACACGAATTTAGAGGTGATAATTCTTACGCCCTCACCTCGTTTTTAAGGGAAGTTGACACAATTCTTGGACTAGTCGAATCTAATGCTGAAGCAAGAGATTACATATTCAAAAGAATTATTATTAACAAATTACAAGGAGATGCTCTTCATGTTTTAAGGACTTTGGGGCCAAATCCAAGTTGGACCGAAACAAAAAATGCATTAATTGCCAACTTTGGAGTAAAAGAAACATACCATCAGCTTTTTCAACAGGCATTTGGATCAAAAAATCATGGTATCACAAATTATTATTATCTTTTACTATCAATTTTATGCAAGATTAATGAAAAATATGAGTATGATAGTGATAAGCCTATAGAGTTTAGCCCTGCAAATGCAGAGAAAATTATTCTAAGAACATTTATCAATAATATAGATGTAAATTTGGCTTCCGTTATAGTTAATAGAAACATCACTAAAATAAGAGATGCTTATAACTTATTAGAACAACACGGTCTAATTAGGAACAGCGGTCAAAAAACATACAATAACAGTACTCATACCATAAAACCTATTTCAGAAACATATCCCAACACACAATTCATACCACAAATTAATAATCAAACAAATACAAATATTTCGAGCACAGATTCAGGACTTAGGTACAATTATCAAAGTAGAAATATGCAAGGGAACTCTTATAAAATTTCAAGAATAAATATTCCCAATAATAGATATAACAGTCCTAATTCTAATAACCTACATCAAAACCAAAATAGAACAGAATATACAAATTATTCTAATATGAATTATTCGAACTACAGTAATCACGATCAACATCACAACTTTCAAAATCCTAACTTCCAGACAAATTACCAACATTTTCCAAATAATTATAATAAGAATTTTAGTAGTCAAACAACAAATTTTAACGATCAATTTAGTCCAACTTTTAACAACCAATATCTTAACCCTCAAATGACATCAGCAAATTTTTCAAATATTAAATCTAGTCCAAATATTAGTAATTTTATTACATCTTTAAACAAAAAACAACATACTTCTGTTAACGATAACAGCGGGCAATATGAAAATTCCAATTGTTCTGAAATGGAGATCGGGCACTTAGGTTCAGTAGTTCGTTATCCTGAGAGGAGGGAAGATCATTTAAATTGTCATTTAACTGCCTCAAAAAGGCACTTCCCAAGTATGTTAGATAAAGATACTAGCGAGATAAATCATATGGATTATGACATCAGTTCGTTGTATAATGACGATTCTTCGCCTGATGTCAAAAATACTGAATTTCTTCAAAGTATTACTTCATCTGAAGATAAAGAAAGTGCAGTTCTTGGCAATGTTTCTTTGTCTGAAGATAAAGCAACAGAACTGCATGGCGATGTTACGTTTTTCGAACAGTACGGTCCGTTCAACAAAATCGAGAATACAGTGGTATTAAAGGATAGAATTTATTCCATGTCTCAGAGAGAAGATATTATCCCATCAAAACATTGTAGTAACAGTGAAAATAAGAAAGAAGAGAAAATATTAAATTCACTAAATAAATACATTAAAAATTCGGCAACGAATGTGAATGAAGTAGATGTTATGGATTTAAATGAATCAAAAAACGTAGTCAACAAATACGATATTTCAAATATTACTATTAAAGCTAAACAAACCTTAGATTTAAACGATTATGACCAGAAAACGGAAATGGTTGAATTTGTTGTTTGCAATTCTATAAATGTCGATAACAAATCTCTAAATTTCAGCAGAGATTCAGAAAAAAATAGAATTTTATATAAAAACGAAAAAACATTGCGAATTAAATATAAAAAAATTAAGGCAATCGAATGTTATAATAAAAATGTGCATGTAGTTACTAAGGAGAAGCCTTTTACAAATGAATTTAGAAAGTGCAACAAAAAAGATAAAAAAGATATTTATAAAAAACTTCTAAAATATAAGAAACATAATGTTGAGGAGAAAAATTTACATAGGGAAATTTATAACGAAAATTTAGAAATAGGAATAATAAGAAATTATAAATCCGTTAGGAAAAAGGAGGACCTAAACTCAGATTTAGTAATTTAAACAATGATCACACTAAAGATATATAACGTGAAACTAAATATAAAAGAATAGTAAATACATCTTAATATGTTGAATAAGTATTATGTAATTTATGAAAAATAATATCAATATTTATATTATATATATTTATTTAAATATTATCTTATTGTAAATAGCTTTCTTCCTGTTGTCATATATGTATTTTAAAAAAGGTTAATTGTATACTGCACTTAGAAAAACTACAACATTATGCTATTGTTTAATGGGGGAGAAGTAATGATAGTATTGTCATTACGAATATAATAATTATATTTATTTAATTAATAATTTAATTTAATAATTTGAATAACAAAATATCATTCCTTCTTCCCACTTCACTTTATTTACCCTATATCTGTTTATAATATCTCAACACATATTTTTATTAACATTGATAAATTTATAGATTTTGTCCTTACCATTATTATTATACTAATACTTTGTACAATCCTCCTGTCGACATATTTGAATTTACTGTTATTTATATTTTTCATTTCCTGTTAAAACATATTTTCCTATTTTGTCACTTTTCAATTTCCCTTCATATAAATAAGTTGTTCAATAAAATAATTTTAATTTGAATTTTGAAAAATATTGAATTTCAATAAAAATATTAATAACGAATATCAAAAGGATTTAATAATTAAATAAACCACTAAAAACATTACTCGCACGATAACTCTCGAACGAAGCAAACGATCGGGTCCACAATTTGGCATTCGTAATACGCTAGCATTCATTTTCTTTTAATATCGACACCTCCAAATAATAGTATGCTAAGTCTAAAAAGTGAGTTTTGCAGGAGAAACTCTCAAAGTTTGGAAATTTTTTTGAACTTCAGTACTATGCTAAGTCAATATTTGTTTATAACTTCTGTTCGGATTGACCGATCATTACCAAAATTAGACAGAATTTAAGTTAAAGGACGTTCGACACCTCCAAATAATAGTTTGCTAATTCTGAAAAGCGAGTTTTGCAGGACAATCTCTAAAAGTTTGGAAATTTCCTTGACCTTCAGTACTATGCTAAGTAAATATTTGCTTATAACTTCTGTTTGGATTGTCCGATCATTACCAAAATTTGACAGTATTTAAGTTAAAGGACGTTAAATATAAAAATGTAAAGAACTTGAAAACATGCTAAGTCGACTTAGCATACTATTGTTTGGAGGCGTCGATATGTTAAAGTATCTTCTGATGTGTTCGTATTTTTGATCCATACGATTTACTTTTTGAGAGTCCTATACTATGCCAACATTCCCAAGAAAAAACTTGACGGTGTTGCCATATTTACGGAAAATATCTCAATTTTAATAAAAAATTTACGAAAAAGTGTCCAATTTTTGCGATCATCAGAATAGGTTTGAATCAACTAAAATTGAAAAATTGTACTACCCATGCAAATATTGCGCAATTTTTTTGTTTAGTTTAGTAAAATGGAACATTCTGATAAATCCTACAACAAATTTGATCAGCTTTATTAGGAACGTGGGTTCAATTCTCAACATGGAAAAGTTACCAAGAACTTTGAGATAAAATCTGGAAATATTCCAACAAAAACTTTTTACAAACCTGCTTTAAGTGACTTTTTGATTTCGTTAGATCTCTTCTGAGCTTCGAAAATTGTCTGAAAGCAAATACCAAGTGTTCGCCATATTATTAGGATTCTAATTTATCGATATCGATGGCTACACCTGGTATTTGCTTTCAGACAATTTTCGAAGCTCAGAAGAGATCTAACGAAATTAAAAAACCATTTAAAGCATTCTTATAAAACCTTTTTGTTTGAATATTTCTTGATTTTATCTGAAAGTTCTTGGTAACTTTTCCATGTTGAGAATTGAACCCACGTTCGAAATCTAGCGGGTCAAATTTGTTGTAGGATTTATCAGAATGTTCCATTTTACTAAACCAATTTTTCAATTTTATTTAATTCAAATCTATTCTGATGATCGCAAAAATTTGACACTTTTTTGTAATTTTTTTATTATAATTGGGATATTTTCCGAAAATATGGCAACACTGTCAAGTTTTTTCTTGGGAATGTTTGCATAGTATAGGACTCTCAAAAAGTAAATAGTATGGATCAGCAATACGAACACATCAGAAGATATCTTAACATATAAAAAGAAAAAATTCAAACCTATTCGGATGACCGCTAGTGTATTATGTCCAAACTTAGTTTATATTCGATGATGGGTCATATAGGTACACTCCTTCCTGTGTCTACCCCACAAAGGTTCAAAAATGTTCGCTAAAATAATGCGCACGAAGGGAGTATTTGAATTGGTTAACACATTTCATATGTCATAGATCGGGTTAGAGTATTGGCTATTTTGGAAAGGTGAAGTTTAAAAGCTCCTTTTTCAGCAGAATGCAGCCTTCTTTACGAGGGTACAATTTTTTTCGGGGGCAAGTCCATATTTCCTGAAATAATGGCCTAAAAGCTCCAAAAAACCTTGACGGCATCAACTTAAATGACAAATCATCAACGTAGCCCTCGCTGGGAGTTTCTGATTAGTCCAAACTTCGAATATCGTATTATTTCATCTTGTCATGTATCAGGTTAAAATATGGACTTTAACCACTAGATACATACTTTTCGAGATAATGGCCCAAACACTCCAAAAACCTGCCGGCACAAACTAAACTGGGTAGTATGTAAGATAACCCTCGAAGGAAGAAATCGATTTGGTCGAATTTTGGCTTATGTCCTAAAACTGACGATATCGGACCACTATTTCGTGTACCTTCCACACTAAGTGTATAAAGAGTATAGTTCCAAAACTTCTCTGACATCGTTTTTAAGTTTTTGGCAACAAGTTGCGTAAGCGGCCCTAGTTCCGATGGCAAAAACCCCAGAAAACCCCTACATACGTCTGAAGTACTGTGTTAAATTATTTCTTAGGTTACAGGCTAAATGTATATCTCCGTCGGCACAGCTGACTGATAGTTTCATACATGTTTTCAGATTCTCTTTAAATCAATTCTGGTTTGTGCATATGTTGAAAGATGTTTGATAACGTTGTTGGCGTTTTTTATTGTTGGACTGCAGAATTTTACATCTTTGTGTTTATTTCAGCTTGAAAACATATTTTGTTGTAATTCAATTGTTTGAATAACAACAAAATATTTTAAAGTGGATATGAAATTGATTAGTTGCGGGCGAAGGGTAGGGAATACTATAGTTTCAGTTGTCACCAAACAACTTCATCAGTTCCCTTTTTTCGCCGACTCTGTATCGATAAACAGGTCAATAAAGCCATCTAGCAAATTAAATAAAATGAGAAATTTGAATTACAGCAAAATATGGACTCAAGCTGAAATAAAAACAAAGATGTAAAATTCTGCATTCCAACAATAAAAAACGCCAACAACAAAAATAGGCATCAGCACGGCCTTGTTGACCAATGCGTAATGCAAAAACAACTTTATTGTTGTTTTTACCCCCGCTTATTGAAGCAACATTCCTATGTTCGTATACTTTGCAAAGCAAAGACGACATAAAACAAGTAAAAAATTATCAGTCGGCTTTGCCGACAGAGATATACCCTCAGCCTGTGCAAATTGAAACACTTTTCTCACAAAAAACTTATGTATTTAGGGGGTCTCAAAATTTTGGTCGTATGAACCGACAAAAATGTTGATTAGGATTAAAGTTCAAAAATTTTGCGGAAAAGGTACTTTAAGGAATGGACCGACATAGACCATGGGGGTTCCATAGGGGGTTTTTACACCCTTCGGACTGTTTTCTCAAGAAGTATGGACTTGCCCCTGAAACAACTTTTACCATCGTAATTGAGGCAGCGAATTCAAGTTGCTTCAACAAAAATAAAAGTGATTTTTAATTAATTCTCTTTTGAGTTGTGCTTATTAGACCTGTTATATACATTGATAAATTAGGAGTCTACTGAAGTCCCACGCATTCAACCATTACGCTACGTTTCACGGGTGGTTAAGCCGATCTTCAGGCGTATTGAATGTTGTTTTTGTGGCAGACAAAGGCAAAGCTTGGGAACTAGCATATATATATCGCACTTCATTAGATAAATGTATATGCGAAATTATGTCAGTTAATTGAAACTTCATACTTTTCCTATAGTCCTGCTTGGTAATAAAAATCAAAGTGATTTAATAGCAGGTCTTAAAATGAACTTATCCAAAATTTTGTGTGGGAGGTACGGGATGGAGTGGATATTTGTCCACTCCATATTCCATATTCGAACCTGACCTATATCTGGTAGATATTATGAGAATGTGTAAAGTATGGACCAAATCGGTCACTCATCAAGAGTTATCGTGCGCACAATTTTTCCGAATATTTTTGAACTTTTGTGGGGTAGGTACCTGAAGGAGTGGACTGATATGGCTTATCTACGAACTTAAACTAAGATTGGAAACAATATTACGAAGGCCAAATTTTAGCCGGAATCGGCATTTCCGTTCGAGAATTATATTGCGCTTCCACCCATAAACATGATGTCATAGGGTTTGTTTTTCAACTTTCAGGCTATTTTTTCAGGAAGTATGGACTTGCCCCTGAGGAAACTTGTAAATTCGTATAGGGGACAGTGAATACAAAATGTTACAACAAAAACCAAGGCGATTTGAGAGCAGGTCCTAAACTGAACTTTTCCGAAATTTTGTGTGGGAGGTACTGGAAGGAGTTTACCGATTGAGTCCATATTGGAACCTCATCTAAGTCTGGTAGAAATTTCATAATATGCAATGTATGGACCAAATCGGTTACTTCCTTCAAGAGTTATCGCACGCACAAATTTTCCGAACATTTTCGAACTTTTGTGGGGGAGGTACCGCAAGGAGTGGACCGATATAATCCATCTTTGAACTTGAACTAAGTTTGGACAAAATATTACGAAAGCCAAATTTTGGACCGAATCGGCAGATCCGTTCGAGAGTTTTCTTGCGCTCCAACCACTACACACGGTGTCATAGGGTTTTTTGTAACTTTCAGGCTATTTTCTGAGGAAGTATGGACTTGCCCCTAATGAAACTTACAGCGTCGTATAGAGGACAGCGAATACAACTTGAGTAAACAAAAATCAAAGCGATTCGAGACCAGGTCTTAAACTGAACTTTTCCGAAATTTTGTGTGGGAGGTACCCGAAGGAGTTGACCGATTGAGTCCATATTGGAACCTCATCTAAGTTTGGTAGAAAGTATTGACCACATCGGTTATTCCCTACAAGAGTTATCGTGCGCACAAGTTTTGCGACAATTTTTGAACATTTGTGGGGGAGGTACCTGAAGGAGTGGACCTATATGGCTCATCTTCGAACTTAAATCGAATCTGGACAAAATATTTCGATACCCAAAATTTGAACCGAATCGATTGATCCGTTCGAGAGTTATCGTGCGCACCAGCCAGCCAGACAGACAGACGGACAGACAGACAGACAGACGGACGGACGGACATTGCTAGATCTACTCAAAATTGTCTGAAACGGATATCGTACAAACATACTTGGGGTCTAAAACCATTATTTCGATGAGGCACATTTTTGGTCGTATCAAAGTGTAAATACCCTCTTTAGCCTAAAGGCTGAGGGTCTAAACAGTGGTGGATATGAAATTCTTTAGTTCGACTCAAATTGTAGGGTAAATAGCTTTAGGGCCATACAGCAAATTTCTCGTTTTATTTAATTTGCTAGATGGCTTTATTGACCTGTTTATCGATACAGAGTCGGCGAAAAAGGGAACTGATGAAGATGTTTGGTGACAACTGAAACTATAGTATTCCCTACCCTTCGCCCGCAACTAATCAATTTCATATCCACTTTAAAATATATTGTTGTTATTTAAACAATTGAATTACAACAAAATATGGACTCAAGCTGAAATAAACACAAAGATGTGATGTTTGATAACGTTTATAAAATATTCTACGTATAATACATTTAAATATCCCAAGAACATCCCCGAAAGGACTACTCCGTTGTCTAAATTATTAATGAGTATCTGCTGATAGGTAATCTTTACTGTTGTCCATTATTTTTACAGATGTCTGGGAATGTTAATTTAATTTTTTGTTAATGTCGAAAAGTGAGCATCATTCTCATAGACATGAGAATACTCGATGATTAAAGAGTTCAGGTTTTCACTAGAAAGTCATCATTTCAAAAACTGAAAGGGCAATTGATAATTCCCTTCGCCGGAATGAAATCATGATATTGGTAGCGATCAGTACATTTTTCAGGCTGTCAGTGCGTTTTGTAACCATTGCTCTCTTTAAAGAAAATTACAACATTTCCAAATAAGCTCTTTCAATTAGATTGTATACAGACCCCATAACATAACAGATTTGATGTTTTGTATTTGAAATTTACTTTAATAAACTTTTATAAAAAGGTAATCCCAGGTGTTCAAATTGTAAAAACGTCTGGTTACGGTAAAGGTAAATAATGAGCATGAATGTGGTTTCTTCAAAAAGTAGGTGCGGTACTCATTTAATATTTCAGCATGAATTTATGTTCTACGCATTTCAATATCATACGCATATATGTATGTATATGATTTGTAGCTTAATGTGTCAAATATGAATACTTTTCACTAGTATTTGCTGCGAACCGATTTCACGTCATTGGGTGGGATTAACAGTAATGTGATATTTTAAATATTTTATTTTTTCCCTGACATATTTTTAAAATGCTAATAACCTTGGTAATTAATAACATTTTATCGGTAAGTTAGGAACCAAGAATTAAATCCTAAGTTATTGTTAACTTTCATGCTTAATTTAGCGTTTTAATTTTTCCGATGTTTGTGCCTAATCAAAAACTCAGTTACGGAATTCCATTACAGGAAGCGGAAAAGCGAAGAAAGTACTTTAATCAATATCTTGAAAAAAATTTTAAAAGCCAAACCAATTTTATTATTTTCGAACTATATACCGTATACATGTTACATATTTATCATACGCAACAGTGACCACAATTATAAGTAAGTCTCCTATATGATTCAGCAAACAATTTTAAGTGACCTTCCCTTGATTTACTTTAAACTCAATTTAATACTTCATAATAAATTAACTCCAATCAATCTCATTTAAAATGTAATGCTTTGTCAAAAGTTTGTAGCTTCCAATAAAGAAATATGTCCATCAGCCACACGTAACTTAAGGCATATTTGTGTTTTTTATTTAAAAATGTTGAGTTAAACTTTAAAGGTCAACATTTGTACACATTGTTGCTGAAAGTTATGACATTTTTAAGATAATTAAAATTGAAGCTTAAAGAAAAAAAATAATAATAAATTTGTTTATTAAATCAATTATTGCAAATAGTACACCTTCATGGTTGGAATATATTTAAAATATATTGTAATTTAAAATTAATATAAAATCTTAGTATTTCTTAATATGCAAGTTCTGAAATAAGCATGATAATGCTTGTATCAGTATCGATTGATTAATGATAGACTAGATACTTATATTTTTATGATAATCCTGATGTGCTTATGATAATTGCTTAAGCGTATTGTATTTTAACGTATGGAAATGCAAAGCAGTCATAAAATATGTATGTGTATGTGCACTTATAATAAAGGATTTTATAAAGGCAACGCACAAAGATATCGATGTGCTCAGTAGGTAACATGAATTGATAAGAAGCATTGTATATCTACGAGTAGGCTTAAGGAATATATTTTATTCAACTTTCAAACCGGGGTTATAATTCTACAGATTTAGAACCATAATTAATTGTTTCACGAAGATAAGCAATGACATTTCTATGAACATAGACAACACAACAAGTATTCAGACGTTTCATATGTTACTCTTAAAAAACTTGTGGTAAGGCTTAATTAAAACATGGAATTAATTACTTCAGCTATAATGATCTAGGGAGAGTTCTAGTAAAAAAGCGAAGTCATACACATCCAACCGATATCCTATGATCGTTTCGGTGGTGGTTATTCAGCTCATCAGGCATATCAGATAAGCCACTCACGTCTGAAATGCCTGATGAAAACCTTCGATTTTGATAACTTCTATTTATTTTTGCATATTTGCAGATGTGAAGTATTTTTAAAGTCTTTTTTCTATCAAGTCAAGCTAGTGTCTGCGTCTTAGAATCATTTTCAATACATACATGGTTTGCGAATACCTAGATTTAAATCTCAGCTGTGCTCATGTTGAATTTTTAGTTATTGTTACCTTATTAGGATTGTTAGCAATGTTAACGCTTATTCCCTCTCGCTCCAACCATCCCAAACTGTCTGCCCTTAACGAAACCTGTCTCCAATCGATCGATACTGATAGTATTAAAAACTACATACAAATACAGAAAACTCTTCACTATTGTTTTTTCTTGAAAATTTGTATTTAAGGACTAGCAGACCCGGGTACGGGCTGCAGGCCCGTCGTATTGAGTTTATATTACAACTTTTTTATGGACCTTATGCTTTACAATTCAAATACAGGTATTTTCAATCTCATTTCTTGGATTCCAATTTGTGCTTCGAAACGTATCGGACGTGCTTTTCTTGTCAATAAAAAAATAAAAAAAATGTTTCTTTTTTCAAAAAGAATTAATTTTTATAAAATTGTAATTTTCATTGGATATCTTTTTATTAATTTTCTCGTTTAGAGTTAAGCTTGATGATCGAAAATTATTTGCAAGTGAAAAAGGAAAGCCAAGGACTCGAACCCACATAGTCACCAAATTACGTTACCTGGTTTCACTGGATATCTTTTATTCCTAAACATGGTTCAATAATCAGTTAGGCGGATTGCAAAGCAGTTGGATAAAATAGCCACATCTTTTATCGATCTTTTAAGAAACCCCCTGACAAAAAATTGGAAGATTTATGGTAACATGGGGCGCCTTCGCCACGTTTTTGTTCAAAATATTCTCATACCGACACCGTTAAAGTTTTTCAAACATTATTTTTGGTACAAATATTAGCATATCTTGACTATAAGTTTTGATATATAAATGGTTATAAATTTGTTTTTAAAATATGTATTATTTTTGAGAATTTACAAAATGTGTAAAAAGTGGCGAAGCGTCCCCACCCATGGGGCAGCTTCGCCATCGATATTGAACATTCTCCAACGGACTCTAAAACTGTAATTTACCATACTTCTTCCTTAAATATCAACATTATGCAAAAAAGGAACATGTTTTCTATTGAATAATCAAAAATTATTTTAAGATTCACAAAAAGTAACCGATTATGGCGGTTTATTGAATCAGGTGCCTTGAATTTATGTACAAAAATCATAATTTAACTAAAACAAGATACGTTTAGGATAATATTTGTTTTTAACTTCATATTATAGTGTGGTATATCTATGGTATATAGAATTTAAGTTAAACATGACAAATTTCTAACATTAACCCACCACGCCTCTTTTATAGCGTAGGCGCCCCACCCCTTACATATTTCATAATATTAATATATTGACATTTGCAATTGCTTTTTTCATGCGAATTATTGGGATTTATATTCTTCAGTAGTTGTCTTCTAACGGTATAAAATGTGCTTTTGATATCACAAAAGGTAAAGAAGATATCACAGAAAATACATACCATAAATATTTTTCCTAATACCCTGAAAACACAAAACCGCGTGCGTCCGCTATCATACGTATGACACAACTGCCAACTTTTGGGAGATGCTATTTCTTCATTAAACTCACAATTTTGCTATTTTAGGCGAACATTAAACATTGATGCTGAACCTCTAATTCTACGAAACCTAATGTATTAGATGCACCTTTAGTCATAAACGAAAAAAGGAAAATTGCACCTAAAGAACGCTCGTTTTGTCCGCCTATATTTCTCTTTAACATTAAAGACATGGGTGCTTTATTGACCAGTAAAAAGCTAAGAAGGTGGTTTTTAAAAACGTAAATGTATCAAAACGTAAAAGTAAATTATACCTACAAGATTCGACAGTACATACTGAGACGATAATTCTGCTTAAAAATAAAAAGATAGATTCATATTCGTTCACTCCTCGAGACCTTCGAAGGAAATCTCTTGTATTACGAAGGCTGCACCCTTATATGGATTTAGATGTAATTAAATTTAAAATTAATAGTTTAGTTCCTGGTGAAGTTTAATCTGTAAGAAAGTTTAAAACGGAATACTCAAGAAAGAATGCCAAAAAAAACTAGTCTTAATTAAGTCACGCTTATCGTAGATGTTAATCTAAATGAGTTGCGTAGTATTAGAACTATCGACTACCAATCAGTAATTTGGGAAAGTTTCAATAAAAAACAAAAGGAAATGCAATGCTGGCACTGCCAAAAATTGGGACATATGTCCAATAATTGTAATCGTTCCATTGTTTGTCTTAAGTGTGGTAATGAGCATAGTCCAAAAGAGTGTCCTCTTGAATCCGATAGTACTCCTTTCTGTGCAAATTGCCAAGAAAGTGGGCATACAGCTAATTGGAAAGGTTGTTCCGCCTTTAAACATTATAAAGATATTAAAGAAATGAAACGAAATGCAGAACAAAAATCAAAGATATAGCTTCTGCTAATGTTATGAGGGCCATTCCTTCCAATTATGTGCGCCAGGAAAGTTCATTTGCAAATGTTTTGTGTTCACAACCTAAATTAAGTAAAGATTCTGAGAAGCCTCCGCTGATTCAAGAATTTTTGTCTCTCGCAAGGGAGTTATGTGGCCAGGAAACAATTGAGAGTAAAGTTGAACGTTTTATTAAACATTTTAAGAGTTTGACTAAAGAACAAGCTAAACGTGAGTGTCTCAATTTGTTACCAGAAGTAGTTCATCATTATGGTGCGTAGATTTTTCAATCTTCTCACCTTTAATGTTAGGTCTTTAGTCCATGTTAGTCGGCGTATAGACCTATTAAACACCTTAAAACATGGTGACATTGATGTAGCCTTTATCCAAGAAACAGGGCTAAGAAGAGTTGGTCAGAGGGTGTATTTAGAAGATTTTAATATTGTTAGAGATGGTAGTGAATTCGGGGTTGCTATCATTTTACGATCATATTACAACTATTCTAAATTGAATATTTCCGGCGTGGGATTCCCCAACGTATTTATACCAATAAATGTTTTGTTGGACAATGTGCTGAAAACATTTTTATTTGGTTCAATCTATATCCCAACGAACTACAATACTGATGTTTTACGCCAAAGTCTGTCCAAAATGGAATAAGTTTCTAGGAGTTTCGATGGTTCTTTCATTGGTAGTGATTGGCGGCACACTTCTTGGGGTGACAATGCGTGCAACTTTAATTGCACTAATCTTTACAATTGATTGCAATCGAATTCTTTGTCATTTTTGCGTATTTGTAATACAGTACCATCCTATCCTAATGGATCATTTTTTCTTGATCACTTTTTAATTTCATGCAATCTTTTAGATATTTCTTCACCAAACTTTCAAGATTCTACAATGGCTTCTTTTTCAGACCACTACCCTATAAAGTTATCAATCTGTAACATTAACTTAAATATAATTTTAAAGCAGCAGAACTCATTTTTGTCCTACCAAAAAACGAATTGGAATCATTTTCGCAATGATGTTAGCTGTGGTTTGCTCAATTTCTATCCTCCAAATAATCGAAATTTAAGTAATAACGAAGTAGATTATTTTATTCAGGAACTTAGCACTTCAATAGGATTCTTGTCTTCTATTCAAAGAAGATGGAAGTAACGAATAAAAAGTTAGTTTTGTCAGTCGAGGTTAAAAGGTTGTACTTAGTTAAATATGCATGGCAAGAAGAACTCAAGGAAATTTGTAAATAAAGATAAACAAGGTAGGGTTTGAGGTTTCCAAGCAAAATCGTGAAAACCTAAAAATGTGAACTTTGACCGCGATTTATTTAAAGATCCCTCCGGCGATATTTTTTTTGTTTTTTTTTTTTTTGATTTTGATCTTATTTTATTGTTTACTTATTTCTTCGTTTACTTTCCTTATTTCATTTTCAATGGATTTTTTGTTGAATTGCTTCCATATCCCTGCTTCAGTCTGAGAAAATACAATATCGTATAAATTTACTACAATACAAATGCGACTAATTAACAACAACAACTTCCAAAGTGTTAAGTGTTACACCTGTACTAATAATGAATACAAAAGTTTCAAATAATTTTCTTTCATGAGAGTGTAGACAGACCTTTCAACATTATACATTTGATGTTTTGTGTCTTTAAATGTACTTCCATGAACTTTTATAACAGATATTAAATAAATAACTTGCATTCAGAATTTCAAGGTAACCACGCTCTAGAGAGGTTGTGTTTTCAAATTAAAATTATGTTGAAATTGTAAAAATGTCTGATGCGTAAGTTACTGTAAACGTAAATACTACATCATGACTGCTGTTTCTTTATAACCATGGTACTCATTAAATACTTCAGCACAAGTGCACATGAATTTATATATTCAAAACACATACAAATATGTTGTACGTATTTTAATATTTTACGTATATGTTTATATGATTTTTCAATTTAATATGTCAAACAATAACGATTTTGAGTAATGTGTCAAAATAATATCTTGTAACATTTGACAAGTTGTATTATTTTCGACCACGGTACCGTATACGTGTTGGTTTATTCATCATACGCAACAATTTTAAGTTCCTTATATCATACATAATCATAAAAAAGTCCTTCACATACACTCATTTTAGTATTTCATAATAAATTAACTCCAATCAATCTCATTTAAAATGTAATGCTTTGTCAATAAAGAGATATGCCTATCAACCACACATATCCCAGGGCTATGGAAGTTTAATCATGTTTGTGTTTTTTGTTTCTTTAAAAATGTTGTGTTAAACTTTGAAGGTCAATATATGTATACCCATTGTTGCTGAAGATTGTGACATTTTTTGTGCTGATTAATACTGAAGCCTACAAAGAACAAAAAGTTTGTAAATGTTTATGTTGAATTTCGTATTGCGAATAGTATACTTTCATAGACGGAACAAAATTTTAAGTATGCATATTGTAATTTAAATCGTAGTATGTCAATTAATATTTTTGTGCAATTTCCGATACGTGCGTATGGACAACATTTTTATGAATGTAGACAACATAACAACTGCACAGGCCATATTTAGGTACTGCTATTGAAAAACTGGTGTTTTAGGCTGACGGATGACGAATGTAAATAATTCTAATTAAATCAAACGTACTTCTCAACCTTGATTCTCACTTCAAATTTCAACCTTCAAGCTTCATCCGTTCACAAAATACTAAATGGTATTAAACCTTTTAAACCTTTTGGTACATCTATCCTACACTCCATCAGTGATCCTCATTCAAAATTTTAAAACTTTAGCTCTACTGATTCGCCAAATACAAATGGTACCATAATTAATTCATTTTAGTACCTTTCGCGCCGTTCTTGTTCGTATTTTCAAAAACTCAGACTTATCTGACAACTTGAGACCAAGAGTGAAATTCACCCAACATTTTAAGATTCCAGTTTCAGCGGTTTCGTCCGGGCGATGATATGCCAGTCACTCACTCACTCACTCAGTCGTCGCTAAGCTCTTTTATATAGTAAGATTTTGAGGCATTAAATTAAGGTTTTTGACTTGATATTTATCCAAATATTATTTCACGCTCTTAACTACAAGTCTGCTGCAGAGGTTGAAAAAAGATTAGAAACGGTTTCAGAGATATAGCCCCAATTTTCTCTAAGAAGTAAATATTAAGCCATGTTTAGAAGGGACAATACAATCTAAATACAATACAAAATCCAACTCTCTGTTCTGTCGCTTGGGTCTGTACTTTTATAAAATCCTAACACTAATATGTAATTCGGTATTACGCAACAGAGAACTTCCACATTAAAATATGTCGATGGGACCATCGGTACGCACTGAGATATAGTCCACAAAAGATATGGCAGAAGTGTCCCATTGTTCCTTAGATAATAACTTGTATACAATCCACCATAATATGGAGGGTATAACTAAATTTATTATTTGGTTTGCAACACATTGAAATATTCGTCAGAGACCGTCCGTCCCTCCGTCAGTTAAAATCAAGCAAAGCTCACAATTTTTAAGATAGAGATAGGATGTTTGGTACTGAAAATGTGATACATCGGTCGACGCCTTGATATAGAAAATATCTCATGATTTTCGGTATTTTGAAGGCTGTATTCTCAACATCCCACATAAATGGCTGGAATTTGGTATTTAGTTTTCTTTGGAGGTATACAACTTTCCAGAAGAGAATTATCAGTATAGGTTTTCGTTTTGATGTAGCCCCATAGTATCGTACCTCCCGATGTTATGTATTTTAGGTTTTAGCTTCATTAGGTATTTCGTCTTCGTTAGGGTTATAAAATTTCCCACTTGAAATTTGTCTATATAGGTCCACGCCTTCATCTAGCCCCCATAGAACGGTACCTCTCGATTTTCGATATTTTAAAAGCTGGTACCTCAACATCCCACAGAAATGGCTGGAATTTGGTATTTAGTTTTCGTTGGAGGTATAAAACTTTACAGAAGAGAATTTTCAGTATAGGTTCTCGTTTTGATATATATATAGTCCCCATAGTAGCGTACCTCCCTATGATCGATATTTTAGGTTTTAGCTTCATTATCATACCGAAAAGATAGAAATTTGACATTTAGTCTTCGTTAGGGTTATAAAATTTCCCACTTGAAATTTGTCTGTATAGGTCGACGCCTTCATCTACTCCCCATAGAACGGTACCTCTCGATTTTCGATATTTTAAAGTCGGTTATCTCAGTATCCCATGGAAATGCCTGGAGTTTGATATCTAGTCTTCGTTGGGGGTATAAAACTTCCCAGAAGAGAGTTATCAGTATAGGTTCACGTTTTGATATAGCCCCCATTGTAGCGTACCTCTCGATGTTCGGTATTTTGGGTTTTAGCTTCATTATCATACCGAAAAGACAGAAATTAGGTATTTAGTCTTCGTTAGGGTTATACAATTTTGAAATTTGTCTGTATAGGTCCACCCATGCATCTAGTCCCCATAGAACCGTACCTCTCGAATTTCGATATTTTTAAAACTGTTACCTCAATACGAGTATCCCACAGAAATAGCTAGAATTTGATATTTAGTTTTCTTTGGAGGTATAAAACTTTCCACCTGAAATTTGTCGGTATAGGTCATATAGCCCCATAGAACAGTACCTCCAGATTTCCAGTATTTTGAAGGTTGTGGCCTCAATACCCCACCGAAATGGTATTTAGACTTCGTTGGGTGAATAGAACTTTCCACACGATATTTGTCGGTATAGGTCTACGTCTTCATATAGCCCCCATAGAACGAATTTTCGGTATTTAGAAAGTTATGGCCTCAATATTTCAATATTCCATCAAAATGGCTGAAATATGGTATTTCGTCTTCGTTGGTTGTATAAATCTTACCACCTGAAATTTTTCTGTATAGGTCCACGTCTTCATACAGCCCCATAGAATGGTACCTCCCGGCTTTCGGTACTTTGACGGGGTTGGACTCAAAAAACCACCGAAATGGCTGGGATTTGGTGTTAAATCTTTATTAGTATAGGTCCACGTCTTCATATAGTCAACATAGAACGGTACATACCGATTTTTCGCCGAAATGGCGGACATTTTGTATTTAGCTTCCTTTGGGGATATAAAATTTTTCACATGAATTTGCCGTTTAGACCCACGTCTTCATATAGTCCCCCATAAAATCAAATCAGTAAAAATCAGACAGTATAAGTCCACGCTTCGGTATAGATTTCTATATCCTCAGCATTTATGCTAACAAGGGTATATACACTTTAATACGACCAAAAATGTGCCTCATCGAAATAACGGTTTTAGACTCCAAATATTTTTGGACGAAATTCGTTTCAGAAAATTTGCAGTCAATTTAGCCATGTCCGTTTGTCTGTCTCTCTGTCTGGCTGACTGATGCGCCCGATAATTACAGAATAACCGATTCGAACCAAATTTTTCGGTCCACTCCTTCGAGTACCTTCCACACAAAAGTTCAAAATTTATCTGTAAAATGGTGGGATAACTCTCGAAGCGAGCAATCGAATTCGTCCAAGCTTTGCATATCGTATGGTTCCTAGGGCTATGACTTTTCTACAACCTCATATCCCTGATGAGTTTTTACCTAAGATTGCATAAAATCTTAATTATAAAGTGATTCGATAAAAAAGCTTCCGCACAAAAAGCTTTTAAAGTTTTTATTTTTCAGAAATTTTGAAAATTTTTGTTCGGAATCTTTTTTTATAATAAAACGGAATTAATGTTATTTTAGGCATTAATAGGCAAAAGTTCATTCATTCTAACGACAGGAAATCATTTTTGAGCAAAAATATCAAAAAGTCATAACCCTATTTAATCCTTCCAGGTCTAGAACGGTTTAGAATATGGACTTTATCAGCCCACTCCTTCGTGTACCTACCACACAAAATTGGGAAGAAATGAAGTTTAAGAGCTCTTCTCAGATCTCGCAGGGAGATTCTGATTGTTCCAAACTTTTCATATTGTATTATTTCACCCAGACATGTATCAGGTTGGAATATGAACTATATCGGTCCCACGAAAAATTCGGAAAGAGTAAAGTTCTCCTCACGGATAGTTCTGAATTTTTCAGTATGTTGTCCCATCGTAAAAAGTTTTAAATTTTTTTCCGGAGTTAGTTCATACTTCCTGAAATAATGGCCTAAAAGCTCCAAAGCTGGCACTTACTGAAATGGCTAGTGTGCCAGATAAGTCTCAAATTTTTTAAAAAAATTCCTACAAACTCAGTTTAAGGTAATTTAATATTACGAGTAATATACGAATCAAACATCACTAAAAAATTTTGGTATATGTCACTGATTTGGTACAGCCTCACGTTACGGCATCTACAAATTTCACGTATTTTGAAGAGAACTCGTGTTACGATATTAATATATTCTTTGGACAGAGGCTGAGGATATATCTCCATCAGCACAACTGACTTACTTAATTTTGAAGAATTAAATCACATTTTTCTACCGAATTTAAGTCATTTATATTGGGTGTTGTCAAAGTATACAAAAGTTCGATACGGAAAATTGTAAATATTCGTTTACGTTTTGGGAAGAAAAACGATCATACCCACATCGGTTTTTTAAAGGGAGTTAGGATATTTTGCTTCTGCAAGGAATAAGAGGAAATGCTTGGTACTTTCATAAACGAAAGGAAACTAATTGTTCCTTTTAACTTCAACGCAATTCTTGGTTGAAAGCCGATAGCCGTAATCGCTAGTGCTTTTAGCTATAAGTTTATTACAATTTTTATACCCTCAGCCTTTGCTAAAGAGGGTATTTACACTTTGATACGACCAAAAATGTGCCTCATCGAAATAATGGTTTTAGACCCCAAGTATGTTTGTACGATATCCGTTTCAGACAATTTTGAGTAGATCTAGCAATGTCCGTCCGTCTGTCTGTCTGGCAGGCTGGTGCGCACGATAACTCTCGAGCTGATCATTCGATTCGGTTCAAATTTTGGGTATCGAAATATTTTGTCCAGATTTGATTTAAGTTCGAAGATGGGCCATATAGGTCCACTCCCTCAGGTACGTCCCCCACAAATGTTCAAAAATTGTCGCAAAACTTTGCACATTATGAAATTCCTACCAGACTTAGATGAGGTTCCAATATGGACTCAATCGGTAAACTCCTTCGAGTACCTCCCACACAAAATTTCGGAAAAGTTCAGTTTAGGACCTGCCCTCGAATGGCCTTGGTTTTTATAGTAACATCGTGTATTCACTGTCCCCTATACGAAAGTACAAGTTTCTTCAGGGACAAGTTCATACTTCCTGAAAAAATAGCGTGAAAGTTGAAAAACAAACCCTATGACACCATGTTTATAGGTGGAAGCGCAAGATAATTCTCGAACGGAAATGTCGATTCCAAACTTACTTTAAGTTCGTATATAAGCCATATCGGTCCACTCCTTCAGGTACCTACCCCACAAAAGTTCAAAAATATTCGGAAAAATTGTGCGCACGATAACTCTTGATGGGAGTGACCGATTTGGTCCATACTGTACACATTCTCATAATATCTACCAGATATAGATCAGGTTCGAATATGGACTATATTTTTTTCCACTCCATCCGGTACCTCCCACACAAAATTTTGGATAAGTTCTCTTTAAGATCTGCTATTGAATCACTTTGTTGGAGCAACCTACATTCGCTGCCTCAATTACGATGGTAAAAGTTGCTTCAGGGGCAAGTCCATACTTCTTGAGAAAACAGCCCGAAGGGTGTAAAAACCCCATATGGCACCCCCATGGTTTCTGTCGGTCCATTCCTTTAAGTACCATTTCCGCAAAATTTTTGAACTTTAATCCTAATCAACATTTTTGTCGGTTCATACGAACAAAATTTTGAAACCCCCTAAATATATACATAAGTTTTTTTTTGTGAAAAAAGTGTTTCAATTTGTACAGGCTGAGGGTATATCTCTGTCGGCAAAGCCTGATACATTTTTACTTTTACAAACTTCAATTATTTCACCCAGACATGTATCAGGTTGGAATATGAACTATATCGGTCCACGCCTTCATTACAGAAATGTAATTTAATATTCATATGACACGTTACATATGACACGGTGCGCCTTAACCAAATTTAAATGTAAGGAGCTTACACCCGCGAAGTTTTTGCGGATTCTGAAACTGCAATGTTCATAGTTGAAAAAAAATCAACAATCAAACAATCAAGAATATGCTGTATTTGTGAAAATTTTTCACAAGATTGACCTTTATGATATTTTCGTAGGTTTTACCATTTTTGAGATATAGAAGTTCATATTGGGACAATGCACTGACTGTATCGCCTCCTAATAAAACAATGCCCTAATATACTTACTTAAACATATATTTCTCAAAAACGGTAAAACCTACGAAAATATCATAAAGCTTAATCTTGTAGAGATATTTCACTGCTATAAAGTTTTCTTTAGTCCCTTTTCAATAGGACTTGCGGGTTTAAAGCAAAATCGTGAAAACAAAAAACCCCCTAACCCCCCCTACGGCGATTTTTTTAGTTTTTTGCTTTTTCTCATCTATGAACATTGCAGTTTAGGAATCCGCAAAAACTTCCCAGGTGTAAGCTCCTTCCATTTAAATTTGTTTAAGGCGCACCGTGATAATTCAGAAGTTTGCTCACTAAAAAATTTTGGTATATGTCATTAATTTGGAACAGATCCACGTTACGGTACCTACCTACTCGTGAACGAAATAAATATATTCTTTGGACAGAGGCTGAGGATATATATCGATCAGCACAGCTGACTTACTTGATTTTGATGAATTAAATCACATTTTTCTACCGAATTTTATTGGGTGTTGTCAAAGGATACAAAAACTCCATTCGGAAAATCACGCCCCACATCAGTTCTTTTAAAGGGAGTTGGGATAATTTGCTCCTGCAAGGAATAATAGGAAATGCTTAGTACTTTCATAAACGAAAGAAAACTAGTTGTTCCTATTAACTTCAATACAGTTCCTGGTTGAGGATACAAAAAGTTTGGGCCGAACAAACTCTATGTCGTTCTTACATGTTTAAGTTAGTTATGGTATATATCAAAATGATGTATGCTGGGTTAGCTTTAAGAGATTGTCATTGTACATTTCTAGAGAAGATTCATAGGTATGTTTTATAGATAAAAGTTGGGCTTGCAAATGTTAAATAAGGAAAGCTTTTGCATACAGAAAAAATTTTAAATACAGCAAAAACTAAAAGGCAAAACACAACAGGTAAAGCTTTGTCAGCTTTTGTCAGCTGTTAATGCTTAAAATGCTTTTGTCTAAATTACAAATGTGTTCAAGGGAAAATTACTAATGTTCCCACCAGTGATAGTAATTGCTGTAAGAAAAACATATCGCTATGAACATTTCTATTAAATATGATATTATTTTGTTTTGAGTCATTAATTGGGATTATTACATTTTTCTTACTATGACTTCTTGCTACGATATCTTTATTTTTGAAGAAATTGGTTGTAAGAATATTAAATGGCCGTTTGTATTGATTGTGTTTTTTATTTATTTCTTAAACAAATGTTAAGCATGATTATGATATGTGAGAGAAAGCTTTAAGCGAGATAACAATTTTACTTAACAGGTTTGTTTGCATGCGTTAGTGATAAAGCAATACATTCTCCATGCTGGAAAGCGTGGGAGAATACTCTAATATTGAACAAACTTATTCGCCCAATTCAGTCACAAACATTACTTTGGCGCGTGTTGACTTCCATATGCTGGACATCTGAGCATTTGTTTCGGTAAACACATTTTGACCACTTCAACACATTACTACGCCTTATTTTGTTTAAAAAATATCAAATAAGTAAAATATTCATACCTAAATTTCGAGAGCAATAATAAATATGAACAACAAGGACTGCTTCAGATAGACATTTTAAATATACAGCGACAAAGCTTTATCTCGAATTTAAGAAATACTACGTTCAGCAAAGGTACCAGAAGGGGTGTACCTAAAATGTCCATATTCAATCTTAATTTGTGTTGGACGAAATACATGGCTAAAGAAAATGTCGCCCTCCCCCCATCGGAAAAAATGGAATGTATTTGTATTTAATGTGTCTAAGAGGACATAAACCTCAGATATGCGGATATATAGTTTTATATAATATAACGTCTGTAATAGCCAGTCGTCAAATTGAAATTAAAAAAACTCTTTCATTTAATTGAGCACGAATAATAAATATAGATGATGGTATTAATTTGACCCATGTCAAAAACACTTACACATCAATTACTCACACTTCGCCTTTGAAAAGATATATTTGTATGCAACGCCACCTATGACGTCTACCTCACATGTTACAAAACAAAAACTATGTTAAAAGCTGTAGAAGTCAACTGGTGACACTTTACAGCTGAACACAGTCACGTTCCTCTATTCTCTTTGTAAAAGTGAATTCTGAAGTAATTTGTAACATCCATTTAACTAAATGTATACAAAGTATTAGTGTGTGTTTTAGACATAGTATGTATGCTCATACACACGTACATATGCTTGAATTTGAGAATGTTAACTGTAGGGAGACTGTGATTGTCATGTAGTTTTTAATAAAGGGTCATAAAACGTGAAAACCGACTAAAGTTATTTGCCCATTTTCACTAAAACTTTAACCGCAGGATTGATTTTGAATTTAAACCCCTTTTTAAAATCTATACCGTTATGTGAGGAGGGTATTGTAAGTTGTTCTGACATTTCCTTTAAATTAAAAATCTGTGAGTATTGTAAAAGTTGTGGTGGGACCAAACCTCTATGAACTTGTTTTTATACATTTTTGACTGCCCAAAAGTACTATCAAGGTGAATTTAATTAAGTATATAACAGGGTTGTGTAGTCCATTTTTTTTGTTATTTTAACGTCTCCGATAAGGCATTTTTGAATACCAGTAACAAGTAAGAAAGTATCAGTCAGATATGCTGACGGATATATACTCTCAACCACTGACAAACAAACAAAAAAACTAGGCCAAACCAAACACAATAATTAAGCCGAGTATAAAATATATTGATTTTGTATCACGAGTTTGCTTTAAAATCTCTACATATCGTCATGTGGGGCTATTCCAAATCATTGATACATACGAAAAAATTTCTTCATAAAGGTCTTTAAATATTAAATTTTAATATTACTAAATAATAAATTCTAATATTTATTAAGTTTAATATTAGTTGGAAAGAAAATTTTGAAAAAGTTTTAGAGCTATCGTGCAGAATAGCCATTTTAGGATGTGCCGGCAGGGTTTTGGAGCTTTTGGGTCATTATCTCAGGAAGTATTGACTTACTACGGAAAAAATTTTATCGTTGTAAATGAGGGCGATAGAACAACATACTGACCAAAGAATCAAAACGATGCGAGAGGAGCTCTTAAACTTCACTTTATCCAAATTTTGTGTGGGAGTTACCCGCAGGAGTGGACCGATATAGTCCATATTCCAACCTGATACATGACTGGACGAAATAAAATGATGTGCTAAGTCTGTACCAATCAGAAATTCCTTGAGAGAATTATCTTGCGGATTTTTCATTTTGGTTGGTGCCGTCAGGGTTTCTTGGAGCTTTAAAGCCAATATCTCAGAAAGTATGGACTTGCGCAAGAACAAAATTGTACCGTCGCATAGGGAAACTGAAGGACAACATACAGAAAAAATTTCAGAACGATCCGAGGGGACCTCTTGAACTTCACTTTATACGAATTTTGTGTGGGAAATACCCGAAGGAGTGGACCGATATAGTCCATATCCGAACTCGAACTATATCTGGAAGGAATGGATCGACGTGCAAAGTTTGGACCAAATTGATTGCTCCCTTCGACTGGTACCGTTCACACCATTTTACAGAAAAATCTTGAACTTTTGTGGGGAGGTACCCGAAGGAGTTGATCGATATGGCCCATCTGCGAACTTAATAAGTTTGGACAACATATTACGATACCTAAAATTTGGTTCGAATCGGTTGATCCGTTCGAGAGTTGTCGTGCGCACCAACAGACGGAGAGACAGACAGACGGGCGGACATGGCTAAATCGACTCCAAATTGTCTTAATAAATATTGTCGAGTGTAAGGGTTAGACTTAAGTTAGGCCCAAACATTTGTCGGCTGAAATACCAGAAATATTGAGACGCACCTGATCCCAATTTGCAGAAGACTAATAGCCGTCAAGATCTATAGCAATTTGTATTAATGAGGAGCAGAATTTTTAAAAGACCAGTAGTTCTTCTCAACAGATTGTCAAATGTCACATACATACATACATATGTACATTTAGGAAATTTAAGCCTCCTCATGAATATGTTCTTCGAAAAGACTTCTCTTTAAAGATGTATAGAAAAAAATTACCTCATAGAAAGTAATAAAAATTTGTAATTAAAGGTGTTATAGCTACTTACCACTTTAAAAAAAATTAAGTCGATCGGAGCAAAATTGGCTGAGATATAACCGTTCAAAGTGAAAAACTCGTGGTGTTTTGTGTTTAGAGGCGCAACTTTAAACACGTTTTTTCTCGAAATGGCATTTTTAAAGTTGGTACCAAAGATAGTTTGAAAATGAATGGACCGATCTTCATACATTTTTGTGAGGTTATTAAATACATAAAAACCTTGTCTTTAAGCGAGACAATTTTTTTAATTGTTTGTCCGATTTTTTGACAAACAGGTTCGTTTGTTCGTTAAATCTCAAATTTTGACAGTTCTCAATTATTTTTAAACTGGGACTCAATTCTGTTTCTATGAAAATGTCAAATGAAAACTTTTATAAAGGAAAAAAATATAAAGAAAATATTTTTCATTTCAAATTTTCATAGAACAAGAATCCAGCCCCAGATTTTTTAAAATTATAAAATATTAGGGTTTAGAAGTGAACACGGCGTTAAGTTCGGCCGGGTGGTACCTTTTTACAAGGGATATACTAAAGCGTGAACCATATACCTACAATTCTGGGCACCTCAAATGTCAAAAATCCTCAAATTCTACCAAATCTTGGACCTATGCTGACAAGTTTTTGTTGGAGAAGTTTTGAGTCGGGTGCCACGGTGGTGCACTTTTATGCACACCCGCCTTTCACGCTGTAGGTCGTGGGTTCGATTCGCCGACCAGGCAACATCAACAATTTTCAACGGTGGCAAAATACCCTCGATAAAGTTAGCGACCTTTCCTGAGTATTTCAGCCATGTAAAACTTCTCTACAAGTGGTGTATTAAGACACGCCTTTCGGGGTACACTCATTGATATGAGAGAAGTCTCCTTGTCCAGTCTTGGATGTTTGTGGAACAATTTTTATATTATTATATCTAAATATGTTGACTAAATTGGTCCCAAGTTATATAAGGCCAATGCACTGTGGTCCCAACCTGCGACAAAAATCGAAAAATCGATATCAGCAAAGGTCTGCGACAATTCAGCAAATTGTCTGTCTAAACATATCATATTTGAATATTCCAGCAAAGTTTTTGTAATTAATAACGGTACTTAAGAAAGCAAAAACTGAAGAAGTTGGGTACACCTAAAAAAACAAGTCGGGAATAGGTCGCCCAGTAACATGAGGGACTAAATCAAATTCATTAAAGAAGAATGGCAGGAAATACCATTGGAACATGGCATTCCGAAACGTATTTATTACGCTTACAAGCTGATATTCATGCCCAAGGTGGGCATACGAAATATTAGAACCAGCTTTTCGAAAACTACCGTCAAAAACTGAAAAGTTGTGAATTTTGCAATTCTTTAGTTGACATCACAAATAATGAGTTGTTCTCCTTTTTGTTAATTTTAAGAATATTTTTAGTGAAATTTAGCTACTTTTGTCTTTTATTTTATTAATAATAGATATGTAAGAATTAAACAGTTAACAGAAATATTAATAATGATGTTTATTTATACCAATAAAATGATGTAATATTAAAGGTGAGTTCAGTCGCAGCCAGGGTCAACTCAAGGACCCACGAAACCTTAAGTTAAAACTCGAGCGATGACAATTCAATTCTTTATTATCATCCCTTGGTGCTTAATTTATGATTAACATGTGGATACTTATGTTATAAATGCAATTATACTTACTTAGTTGGCCCATTACAGAACATTTGTTCCATAGACCGAACTAAGAAAAGATCTCCATTCCTCTCTGTTTTTCGCTTGACTTTTTGGAATACCGCGCCTTTCCATTTCTTCATCCACTTGTATGCTCCATCGAAGCTTAGGCCTACCGATTCTGCGTGCACCGCCATATGGCATGTATTCATACGCCTTTTTAGCGGGTTCATCATCGCCAACGCAATCGTTGCATCTCGATACGTTTAACTATATGCATGTCTTTGTATAGCTTATATAGCTCGTGGTTCATACGACGTCGATATTCACCGTCAACGCAAATCGGCCCGTAGATCTTTCGAAGAATTTTCCTCTCAAACACACCAAGCACTGCCTTATCTGCTTGCGCAAGTACCCATGCTTCGGAGCCATACATTAGCACGGGTAGTATCAGCGTTTTGTATAGTGTTATTTTTGTTTGACGAGATGTGGCTTTGTTTTTAAATTGCTTACTTAGACCATAGTAGCATCTGTTGGCCAATACAATTCTTCTTCTTATTTCACAACTGATGTTGTTTGTTGTGTTTATGGCAGTGCCGAGGTAGACGAAGTCTTTAACTACCTCAAAATTGTAGGTACCAACTTCCACAGTTGGCCCGAGCTCTATGGACGCTTTGCGCGTCGACACTATCAATTTGGTCTTTTCGACGTTAACCGCCAGACCCACTTTCGCAGATTCTGCTTCGACCTTCCTAAAGGTATCAGTTACTTCCTTTACTGACCGTCCCATGATGTCTATGTCATCAGCATAAGCAAGTAACATGTGGCTATTGGTGTAAATTGTGCCATTTCTTTTGACATTTGCATCTCGTATTACCTTTTCCAGCAAAATGTTGAATAGGTCACACGAAAGGCTGTCCTTGTCTGAAACCTCTTTTGGTACAAAATTCTTCGGAGAGGTTCTTTCCAATTTTAACTGAGGACCTAGTATCAGTTAAAGTCATCTTACAAAGCCGGATGAGCTTTGCGGGGATACCAAATTCAGACATTGCGTGGAATACCTTTGATCGGAGGGGACTGTCGAATGCTGCTTTATAATCGACAAAAAGGTGAAATGTGTCGATCTGCATCTCTTGGGTCTTCTCTAGGATTTGCCGCAGGGTAAATATCTGGTCAATGGTGGACTTGCCAGGTCTAAAGCCACATTGGTATGGTCCAGTTATTTCGTTGACCATTGGCTTTAGTCGTTCGCACAATATCCCTGACACTATCTTATAGGCAATAGGGAGAAGACTTATGCCCCTATAGTTGGAGCATACAGTCTTATCTCCTTTCTTGTGGACGGGACATAGGATGCTCAGGTTCCAATCGACGGGTACGCGTTCTTCCTGCCAGATGGTGCTAACTAGCTGATGCATACACCTTATCAGCGCGTCGCATCCGGTTTTAAACAGCTCGGCTGGTAAGCCATCGGCTCCTGCTGCTTTATTATTCTTCAGCCGGTTGATTGCTGTTTTTACCTCATCTTGGCCGGGCGGTATACATTCTATACCATCTTCTGGGATTGGATCCGTGGTATCATCGTCTTCGCTACTATTGGATACAAGCAGATTGGAGAAATGTTCCTTCCATATCCTGAGCACTCTGTCTGTATCTGTTACCAGATTACCTTGCTGGTCTCTACAGGAGGATGTGCCTGTACCAAAGCCATCTGTTTGATGTTTCACTCTTTGGTAGAATTTTCGGACTTCATTCTGGCTCCTGTACATCTCGATTTTTTCACACTCCCGCTTTTCCATTTCTCTCTTTTTCTTGCGGAAAAGACGTTTCTCTTCTCTCCTTTTCTCCCGATATCTCTCTCGTGCGCTACGCGTTGCTACTGATTGTAAAGTAGCTCTATATGCCGCATTTTTCTCTTCGGTAGCAGCACGACACTCCTGGTCATACCATGAATTCCTTTGTGGAGGTCTCTGGAATCCAAGTATGGATTTTGCGGCTGTTTGCATGGAGTGGGCAATATGTTGCCATTGTGCTGTAATGTTATCGGGACAAGGAGTGCTCGCGTTAAGCAATTGGGCTAGTTGAGTGGAATATGATGTGGCTATCTGTTGTGTTTGCAGCCTATCGATGTCCAACTTCCGCGTTGTGTCTGTTCGTGCTTTATTTGCAACGTTTAGACGGGTACGTACCTTTGCTGCAACAAGGTAGTGGTCCGAATCAATGTTTGCGCCTCGGAACGATCGTACATCCAACACGCTGGATGAATGTCTTCCATCTATTACAACATGATCAATTTGATTACTTGTTCTTTGATCTGGAGACAGCCAGGTGCCCTTATGAATATCGAGATGATTAAATCTGGTACTGCTAACTACCATGTTTTTTGCAGCTGCAAAGTCTATCAGCCTCATACCATTGTCAGATGTTTCACTGTGGAGACTGAATTTCCCGACTGTTGGGCCAAAGATATTCTCCTTTCCAATTTTGGCATTAAAATCGCCTAGAATGATTTTAATGTCATGTGCAGGGCAACGGTCGTATGTTTCTTCTAAGCGCTCGTAAAATATATCTTTGGTCTGTTCGTCTTTTTCTTCAGTGGGAGCATGAGCGCAAATAAAGCTGATGTTGAAGAATTTAGCTTTTATTCGAATTGCAGTCTTTCATTCACTGGGGTGAAGCTGGATACCAGATGTTTTAGTCTCCGACTAACTACGAATCCGCAACCAAACTCATGCTTTACGTCATGGCAGCTATAATACAGTGCGTCACCTTTAGGTGTTGTTGTGACGCCTTTCCCAATCCATCGTATTTCCTGTATGGCAGTAATATCGGCCTTGTACTTTTCAAGTACGTCTGCCAATGCGAAGACTGCACCTTCTCTATAAAGAGTGCGAACATTCCAGGTGCAGATTCGCAGATCATGGTCCTTAAAACGTTTGCGGGGTTCGTCAACTTTAGAGGGGTTTGTTTTTCTTTTCTTTCGTTTTTTCATAGTAGGATGTTTTTTCTAGGGAAGGGTTACTAACCCGACGCCCAAACCCAAGTTTTTAACGTTCTTATGGGTGAACGCGCGGCACATGTTAAATGCAATTATATATGGTGGTTATTCGTCTCAACTGGGTGGAACCTTACTGTGGGCTCGTAGTCAATCGTCTTCGGGCGACACGAGAAAGAGTGATGTTGGTAAAGCTGTATTTGCAGCGCTGGCGGCAGGTGTTGGCTCGATCGTACCCAGTGGTAGTGGTCGTTATGTTGAAGCTCGGCTTTAGTACTCGTACCCAACGACTCGGCTTGTTGTATTCTGGTTTCTGTAATCGTGTTGAATCGACTCGGGTTGACGATACTTGGCTTGGTGTAGTCGTGTTGGAGCGACTCGGCTTGATGTTACTTGGCTTGGTGTAGTCGTGTTGGAGCGACTCGGGTTGATGTTACTCGGCTTGGTGTAGTCGTGTTGAAGCGACTCGGGTTGATGTCTTCGGGGTGATGACACTTGGCTTGGTGTAGTCGTGTTGGAGCGACTCGGGTTGATGTTACTCGGCTTGGTGTAGTCGTGTTGAAGCGACTCTGGTTGATGTTACTCTGTTTGGTGTAGTCGTGTTGAAACGACTCGGATAGATGTCTTCGGGTTGATGATACTCGGCTTAGTGTAGTCGTGTTGGAGCGACTCGGGTTGATGTTACTCTGCTTGGTGTAGTCGTGTTGAAGCGACTCGGGTTGATGTCTTCGGGGTTATGATACTTGGCTTGGTGTAGTCGTGTTGGAGCGAATCGGCTTGTTGTTTTCGGGTTGATATGGTCGAGTTAAAGCGACTCGGCTTGTTATATTCGGGTTGATGTGATCGTGTTGAAGCAACTCGGCTTGTGGTATTCGGATTGATGACACTCGGCTTGGTGTAATTGTGTCTATCAGGGATGTCAACTGTCCCGAGGTAAAAATCGCTACATCCACATACGCACCATAGGTCTGTAGCGATTTTTACCTTAAAACAGTTGACATTCCTGCTTAAACAGTGGTTTTTGTACGTCAAAAATCACCACAAGTAGCGGGAAAACCTCCAAGTTGGCACCACTGGTGTCTATGACCCTCGGCTCGGGCTGATGATACTCGGCTAAGTGTCGTCGGCTTGGTGTGACGTGTTGATTATTCTCGGCTCGGGCTGATGATACTCGGCTAGGTATCGTCGACTTTGTGCGATCGTGTTGTGACCCTCGGCTTTGGATTCGGCTGTGGCAGTCGGGTTTGTGGTTCTCGTTGGGGCCCTTAGGTTTAGTCAGCCTGGAACGAGAAGACGATCGTATTTAGAGGGAAGCGAACGAGTCGCGGAAGCGAACGAATCGCAGGAAGCTTCGGTTATGTTGGGTACCAGGCGACTGCGAACACTGCCACACGTCAACTTCGTGTATCCTCGGTTAACTCCAGCACTTCACCCCTTCTGGTGTCGAAAACCGAAATACTTATGTTGGTAGCAAAAGGAAGCGAATGAGAATTATATTCACACACTGTGGAAATGATTCTCATTTTATGCACCGAAGAAAAATAAGTCCATTACATCGAGTGTTATGACTGAGGGTATTTTATGAAGATTGTGGAGTATGTATTGACCAATGGTAAATTCATAGATAGCGGGACTCGTAGAAATATGCACATTAAGGTGGGGCATATAATAAATATTTTTAAGGAAAATAAATAAATATAATGGTCACGTTACAATGTGCCCTTTCAAATGAAAAAAGACAATTCAAAAAAAAATGACAGTTTTCTTGGAGAAAATCATGAAATAAAACAAATGTGTGATTATTACCATAAATTAGGTGTGTGCGACATACTCTTTCAAATTAATTCATAAAGTTAACTTGTAGTCATGTGTATATCTGTCAGCGGTACTAGACTTCAGCTTCTTTCTTCAAATCAGTGCATGTGTATTTTCTATCGTTCTACTCATAAATCACAGATTTTACTTGGAAATATGCTAATTAAATTTATTTGTTCTGTACATTAAATTTATTTGTTCTGTACATTCACAAAACTCCATAGATAAAGTTCCCATATTGACTGCATTACAAAATATTTTTATTTGGATTTTATAGCCAATGTAATAAATCTCCATTAGAATTCAATAAAATTCTTATAAGCCAACGATAGCGCAATAAAATAATGAACATTGTTGAGTTTTATTTGCATAGCACTTGAAAAGACTAGATGTGAATGTTACATACATACATATGTACATATAGTAATGTAATAATGTAATATGAGTATTGATTTAGAATTTCGAATATACTAAAGTTTATCGGAGAATATAAATGGTAAGTCATTGCTGATGGATGTCAAATTTCATCACTTGTATGAAATATAGAACTTAATGTCGAAGCTTTTTTACCTCCTTTTTATTAAGGGGGCCTATTTGTCAACTATTTTCCCCTCCCCATCCCTTAAGCAGTCTCTACACATATTGCTTAACTATCATTAATAACCAATATTTTCAATTTATTTCAGGACTAATGATAAAAGAAATATGGTTTGTAGTGTTTAGTCATCGTTTTTTAATTTTCAAAATAAAATACAAATGTGAACTCAAAAAAACTAATCACGTTTAAAGCCAACAATTCATGATCCCAATAAAATTTGTTATAATACCAGATATACTCGTACATAAGTATTTACGAATTTGAATATTCAATGGAAAAGAAAAATTGCCAAATATTTCCCATATTCAATTAGATTTTTTAATTATTTATTTCAAAGCTTATCGATTAATTCCTTCTTAAAAATCCTTGTAGAAAACACTTAGCACGAACAAATTTATTTCCCGAAAAAAAAGTTTTTTTCACGCCAAGTTTCGTGACAGCAAATATTTAGCATTAAAGATAAATATCAAATAACTTGTTCAAGTGACTGTCATAACACCTCGAATATCCTTAGCGATAAATGAGAGCGATAGCAACGACCGTGGATTTGTTTGTGCTTTTGCAATTTATTTTTGGGTATGGTTCACCTGGTCTCTCTTCTACTATTTTTGTATTTGTGGGCAGTATGTATTATTTAACTTGCTTTATGTGTTCAAAATGTATTATTCATACATTAAAACCGTCAGAAATGAAAACAGTAATAATTATTATTTGAATGTGACTAGATTTTTTAAAAAGTTATTTGAGAACTATACGAAAACGTTCACTACGACAACCGGCTAAGAATGAAAAATTATTGTGTACAACTACAAACATACATTCAGCATTTATGCCAACACACGGATAAAATGTGCTTAATTGAAATAATGGTTTTAGACTCCAAGTATGATTGGACGAAATACGTTTCAGATATTTTGGAGTCGACTTAGCAATGCCCGTCTGTCTGTATGTCCGCGTGTCTGGCTGAAGCGCACGAACGGATTTTAATGCAAAAGTTGGAAAGGAGAATATCTTTGGCCCAACAGTCGGGAAATTCACATCTGACAATGGTATGAGGCTGATAGACTTTGCAGCTGCAAGAAACATGGTAGTTAGCAGTACCAGATTTAATCATCTCGATGTTCATAAGGGCACCTGGCTGTCGCCATATCAAACATCAATAAATCAAATTGATCACGTTGTGATAGACGGAAGACATGCATCAAGCGTGTTGGATGTACGATCGTTTCGAGGTGCAAACATAGACTCGGACCATTACCTTGTTGCAGCAAAGGTACGTATCAGATTAAACGTAGCAAACAAAGTGCGAACAGGCACAACACGGAAGTTGAACATCGGTAAGCTGCAGTCACAACATATAGCCACATCATATTCCACTCAACTGGCCCAACTGCTTAATCAATGCACTCCTCGTTCCGATAACATATCAGGACAATCGCAAAACATTGCCTACTTCATGCAAACAGCCGCAAAATCAGTACTTGGATACCAGAGACCTCCACCAAGGAATCCATGGTATGATCAGGAGTGTCGTGCAGCTACCAAAGAGAAAAATGCGGCATATAGGACTACTTAACAATCCGTAGCAAGCGCGTAGCGCACGAGAGAGATACAGGGAGAAAAGGAGAGAGGAGAAACGTCTTTTCCGCAGGAAAAAGAGAGAGATGGAAAAGCGGGAGTGTGAAAAAATCGAGATGTACAGGAGCCAGAATGAAGTCCGAAAATTCTACCAAAGAGTCAAGCATCAAACTCATGGCTTTTGTACAGGCACATCCTCCTGTAGAGACTAGCAAGGTAATTTGGTAACTGATACAGATAGTGTGCTCGGGATATGGAAAGAACATTTTTCAAAACTGTTGGTATCCAATAGCAGCGAAGACGACGAAGATACCACAGTCCCAATCCCAGAAGATGGTATTGAATGTATACAACCCGGCCAAGATGAGGCAAAGAGAGCAATAAAAGGGCTGAAGAATAATAAGGCCGCAGGAGCTGATGGCCTACCACCCGAGCTGTATAAAACCGGAGGCGACACGCTGATAAGGTGTATGTATCAGCTAGTTAGCTACATCTGGCAGGAAGAACGCGTACCCGAGATTGGAACGTGAGCATCCTGTGTCCAGTCCACAAGAAGGGAAATAAAACTGTGTGCTCCAATTACAGGGGCATAAGTCTGCTTCCTATTGTGTGAGTATTGTGTGAGAGACTAAAGCCTATGGTCAATGAAATTATTGGACCATATCAGTGCGACTTTAGGCCGGGCAAATTCACCATTGACCAGATATTTACCTTGAGACATATCCTGGAAAAACGCAAGAAATGCACATCTACACCTCCCATCTTTTCGTCGATTATAAAGCAGCTTTCGACAGTCCTATTCATTCAAAGGTGTTCCAAGCCATGTCTGATTTTGGTATTCCAGCAAAGCTCATTCGGCTTTGTAGAATAACATTAACTGATACTCGGTCCTCGGTTAAAATAGGAAAGAACCTGCTTATGCCGACGACATTGACATCATGTGTCGATTAGTAAAGGAAGTAACTGACACCCTTACAAAAGTCGAAAGGGAATCTGCTAAAGTGGGTCTGGCGGTAAACGGCAGGAAAACCAAGTTGATGGTGTCGACACGCATAGAGATCGTTCCAACTGTTGACGTTGGTTCCTATAATTTTGTGGTAGTAAAGGACTTCGTCTACCTCGGCAATGCCGTAAAGACAACCAACAACATCGGTTGTGACATACGAAGAAGAATAGTGTTGGCTAACAGATGCTACTTCGGTCTGAGTAAGCAGTTTAGAAATAAAGCCACATCTAGTCAAACAAAAACAACGATTTACAAAACACTGATACTACCCGTGCTGATGTATGGTATGGGTACTTGCGCAAGCAGACAAGGCAGTTCTTGGTATGTTTGAGAGAAAAATTCTTCGAAAGATCTATGGACCAATCTGCGTTGACGGTGAATATCAACGTCGTATGAACTACGAGCTGTATCTGCTATACAACGACATCAGTATAGATAAACGCATGATGGTCCACGTAGAATTGGAAGGCCAAAGAATAGATGGCGCAAACAAGTGGATGAAGAGATGATAAGGCGCAGTATTCCAGAAAGCACTAAACAGAGAGAGTTGGAGATCTTTTCTGAGTTCGCCTTATGAAACAAATGTTCTGTAATGGGCCAGCTAAGTAAGTAAGTTTAAGTTCGAAGATGGACCATACCCGTCCACTACCTAGGATACCTCCCCCACAAAAGTTCAATCTTTTCGCAAAAATTGTTTCGCACGACAACTCACGAAGGGTCTAACAGATTTGATCCATACTTCGCATATCGTTATATTTCTACCAGACATAGATCATTTTCGAATATGGACTATACCGGTCCACTCCTTCGGATACCTCCCACACAAAATTTCAGAAAAGTGCCGTTTAAGACCTCTTCTCGAATCATTTTCATTTTTGCTGTAACAACTTGTATTCGTTGCCCCCATTACACTCCACTCCTTGAGGTACCTCCCCCATAAAAGTTCAAAACTTTTCGCTAAAATGGTGCATATGAAAACTCTCAAAGGCAGTAACCGATTTGGTACATACTTTGTTAGAATGTGGACTTTATATGTCAAAAACTTCCGGTACCTCCCACAAAGAAATTCGGAAAAGTGCAGTTTAGGTTATCCTCTCGAGTTTTTTGAGTGGCTACTACTTCTTGAGAAAATTACCAGAAAACTGTAACAAACCCCTGCAAGTGTAGTGGCTGGTGCGCACGACAACTCTCGAAATATTGTATCCAAACTTAGTTTATGTCCATATCACAATCCTACACACAAACAGTGACCCTAATGCCAAATTTCAAAATTCCACTTTTATTCCTAAACCCAATGTACATATATGCACTCTAAGCTCCAAGAGCTATCTTCATTCCAAATTTCAAAATTTCAACTCTATTCTTACAACCTATACGAAATTTAGTACCAGTTAGTAATGTTCGTGTACTTTTCAAAACCACTTCCATACCTCAAGTCTATCAAAATGTAGTATCCTTTCCAACAGTAGCAAATATATTACCATTCATAACTTTGGGTACGCATAAGTACGAATTTCCAAAACTACCTCAATCCTTTACTCCAACAGTAATCTTAATTTCGAATTTCCGGATTCCAGCTTTATCCATTCACCCAAATCCAAATCGTACCAAATTTAGTACCATCTATTACATTTCGTTCTTATATGTACGAATATCCAAAACTACCTCCATATCTCATACCTACACCAACAGTAATCTTAATTCCAAATCTCAGAATTTCAACTTTATCTATTCCCCAAATCCAAATTGTACAAATTTAGTACCATTTTATACTTTGAGAATTTCCAAAACTACCTTAATCATTCATTTTAACAGCATTTTCAATTCCAAATCCAGCTCTGTTCGATCACCTAAATTTAAATTGTACGAAATTTTGTACCATTTAGTACTATTGGTACCCACGTGCACACATTTCCAAAACTACCTCGATCTCACAAACCTACACTCCAACAGTAAACCTAATTCTAAATCTCAGTATTCCAGCTCCATCCGTTTATCCAAATTGTACCAAATTTAGTACCATTTGGTACTTTATATACACCCTACTTCCCATATATTATTCTCATTCAAAATTTCAAATGTTTGGCTCTATTCGTTAACATAATACCAAATGGTACGAATTTTATTCAAAATTTCAGAATTCTAGCTCTACCAAATATACATGGTACCTTTTAGCATTTCATACTGTTCTAGTACGAATTTTCAAAAAAAAAAAAAACAGCCTTATCGGCCACCTTCGGAACAAGAGGGAGCAAGGTTTCTATCTTTAGCCGTTTCGTCTCGGTGTTGATGAATCAATTAGTCAGTCAGTGAGTAAGTCAGCCAATCACTTTACTCTGTTATTAATATAGATTAGTTGTTAATAGGCATGTCTTTTTACGTGATAATTTGTACTAATCATTACTAATGTTGCAGATTTTGACAGTTGTATAAAGGAAAAGTTGCTGAAAAAATGTTTCAGCAACATTTAGTAATTAGAAAGACACACCAAATGTCTGACCTTAATCTGCAACATTGCTTAGCAACATTACTCGTATAACGCATTGTGTTAAAGCTTAATATACCGTATGACATTTGAGAAATTTTGTTTAGTCGTTACAGTTGGACTGTACATTTTTATACCCTCAGCATTTATGCTAACGAGGGTATATACACTTTCATACGGGCAAAATGTGCCTCATCGAAATAATGGTTTTAGACCCCAAGTATGTTTGGACGAAATGTGTTTCAGACAATTTGGAGTTGATTTAGCCATGTCCGTCCGTCTGTCTGTCTCTGGCTGGTGCGCTCGATAACTCTCGAACGGATCAATCGATTCGGTCCAAAATTTGGCTTTCGTAATATTTTGTCCAAGCTTAGTTTAAGTTCGAAGATGGTTTATATCGGTCCACTCCTTCCGGTACCTCCCCTCTCTTAAAGGAAGTAACCGATTTGGCCCATACGTTGCACATCGTAAAATTTCTACCAGACTTAAATGAGGTTCCAATATGAACTCAATCGGTCCACACCTTCGGGAACCTCCCACACAAAATTTCGGAAAAATTCAGTTTAGGACCTTCTCTTGAATCGATTTGATTTTTGTTGTAGCAACTTGTATTCACTGCCCTTCCATACGACGCTATAAGTTTCATCAGGGGCAAGTCCATACTTCCTGAGAAAATAGCCTGAAAGGTACAAAAAACCCCTATGACACAGTGTTTAGTGATTTGAGCGCAAGATAACTCTCGAACGGATCTGCCGATTTGGTCCAAAATGTGGCCTTCGTAATATTTTGTGCAAACTTAGTTTAAGTTCGAAGATAAGCCATATCGGTTCACTCCTTGAGATACCTCCCCCACAAAAGCTCACAAATGTTCGGAAAAATTGTGCTCACGATAACTCTTGAAGGGAGTGACCGAGTTGGTCCATACATTACACATCCAAATATATCCACCAGATATAGATCAGGTTCGAATACGAACTATATTTGTCCACTCCTTCGGGTACCTCCCACACAAAATTTTGGATAAATTCACTTTAAGACCTGCTCTCGAATCACTTTGATTTTTGTTGAAGCAACTTGCCTTCGCTGCCTCAATTACGACAGTAAAAATTTTTTCAATGGCAAGTCCATACTTCTTGAGAAAACAGCCCGAAAGTTGTAAAAACCCGCTATCGCACCATATGTAGTGGCTGGAGAGCTCGAACCGAATACTGGGTTCGTCCCCACTTTGGATATTACAATATTTCTTCGAATATTAAATGAAATTCCAAAGTGGTGCTTATAGGTCCACTCCTCCCGGTACCTCCCCCACAAAAGTTCGAAAATATTCGCTAAAATGATACGCGCGATTTCTCATAGACGTAGCAACCGGACAAACGTTAGAGCTCTAAATATTGTAGAAAGTTAGTTTATGTTAAAATTTGGGCCCATTCTGTCCAATCCTTGTGGTACCACCCACACAAATGTTCAACATTTTTGTGTGGTTGAGGGTCTGTTCAGGAATCTTTGGACATTTTTACCGAAGGTTTTCGTAGTGGCCCTGTTTACAGCGATATTATGTTTTTCGTAAGCTAGTGTGATAAAAAATCCCTATCTATCTTTATCCCAGCAAATTTTTAGCTTTAATCTTATCCATTCTTTTTTCAGTTCATGCGCCCATAATTTTGAAAACACCCCTAAATACATAAGTTTTTTTGGAAAAAAGTATTTCAATCCACACAGGCTGAGGGTATATCTCTGTCGACTAAACCGACTGATACTTTTTTACTTATTATTTGTGCAAATTTTCATCGACGGAATGTATCCTCCAAGATGCAGGCCTTAAGTTAAAAATATTTTACATTTGTCACACAAAAGTTATGGTCCATTCTAGCACTTACATATTATCCGATAACCTATTTTAAAATTCAGTGCCGATCGGACTATAATTTATATTATATGGACAAAATAACACTTCTCCACAAAAAATTGTCGATATAGATCCATGTTTTGGTATAGGCCCCATATTACGGTACTTACCGATTTACGGTATTTTGAGAAGTTTAGCTACATTTTTGACCGAACATTTCTCTACACGTAATCTGACATATGAGGTTCCCAATGGCCACAAAATGTCTTCAATAACAAGTAAAAAAATATCAGCCGGTTTTGCCGACAGAGAGTGTGAATTGAAACACCTTTTTTCCAAAAACCGAATGTATTTAGGGGATCTTCAGATTGGGCGTATGAATTTGCGGCCGACATAGTCAATTTCGGAAGTGTGTCTTCTTTTTGGAGTCATTCCTCTCGATTGCAAAATTATATCAGGAATAATGGACTTGTCTGAGAAAAACATCATATCGCTGTAAACAGGCCTACTAGGAGAACCTTCGGTAAAATATCCATAGGATTCTCGCCCAGACTCTTAACGGCACTTAAACAAAAATGTTGATTTGTATGGTTGGTACCCTTAGGAATGGACCGATAGTGCGCCCTATAAACAAAAAATAAATTTGGACCAAATATTTCAAGATCCAAAGTTTGGACCAAATCGGTTGCTCCGTTTATGAGATATGGCGCTCACCATTTTAGCGAATATTTTCGAACTTTTGTGGGTGAGGTACCGGCAGGAGTGCTACTATAAGCACCATCTTCGAATTTTATCTAATATTCTAAAAATATTACGATATGCAAAGTATGGACCAATGCAGTCTTCTGCTCGGTATTTGTTGTTCGCACCAGCCACTACACATTCTGGCCGTATGGGATTTTTTACAGTTTTCGGTTAATTTTCTCAAAAAGTATGGACTTGCCACTGTACCATCGTAATAGGAAGTGAGTGCAACCTGTTGCAAGAAAAATCAAAACGATTCGAGAGGAGGTCCTAACCTGCATTTTTCCGGAATTTGGTGATGGAAGTATCCGAAGGAATTGACATATATAGTCTATATTCTAACCTTATCTATGTCTCATAGAAATATTACGATGTCCAAAATATAGACCAAATCTGTTACTGCCTTAAAGAGCTAAAGCTTTGGACCAAAATGGTTCATCCGTTCGAGAATTATAGTGCACACCAACCAGCCAGACAGACAGGTAAATAGACAGGTAAATAGACGGACGTCGCTGAATTTGTCGAGTGCTGGCGTTAAACGAAGTACAAGATAAGACGTGTGGCATTGTCCGCAGTCACTTGAACCGAACCTAACAACAGCCGTCGGCCCTGCGATTCGTTCGCTCCTGTCGATCCGTTCGCTCCTTGCGATTTGTTCGCTCCTGCCGATTCGTTCGCTCCTGTCGATTCGTTCGCTCCTGCCGATTCGTTCGCTCTTGCCGATTCGTTCGCTCCTTGCGATTCGTTCGCTCCTGTCGATTCGTTCGCTCCTGCCGATTCGTTCGCTCCTGCCGATTCGTTCGCTCCTGTCGATTCGTTCGCTCCTGTCGATTCGTTCGCTCCTGTCGATTCGTTCGCTCCTGTCGATTCGTTCGCTCCTTGCGATCCGTTCGCTCTATTGCCTAACTATACCCGCCTCTTCTTTTTACAGAGTAGCAACCCGAAGACTACCGAGTCGAACTCAACACCCGAAGACTAACGAACCGAACTCAAGACCCGAAGACTACCGAGCCGAACTCAACTCCCGAAGACTACCGAGCCGAACTCAACACCCGAAGACTACCGAGCCGAACTCAACACCCGAAGACTAACGAACCGAACTCAACACCCGAAGACTACCGAGCCGAACTCAACACCCGAAGACTATCGAGCCGAACTCAACTCCCGAAGACTACCGAGCCGAACTCAACACCCGAAGACTACCGAGCCGAACTCAACACACGAAGACTACCGAGCCGAACTCAACACACGAAAACTACCGATCCGACAGAAATCCGAATAACGCCGAGCCGTGCGATAGGACAACAACGGAAACTACCGACCCATTGCCAATCCGAGTATTGCCGAGCGAGGGCTGACGATCAGAAGATTGCCGATTTCACTATTTCCGAGCCGAGTGTTATCGACCGACTGTCAACTACCAAGCCCATCTTCTATCACCACCTACTTCATACCGACCAACTCGAAGCGATTCCACCCGAGGCTGTTCCCCAACTTTACCAACATATCAACTTATCTTCATATTATCTGAAACTTATGTTTACGAAATTATATAAACAAAACTCTGAAGCACAGTTCAATCGTGTCTCACCTTACTTAAGGTTTGTGGGTCCTTGAGTCGACCCTGGCAGCGGCTGAGCTATCTCAGCCTTCGGTAAAACCACTCGTTCTAAATGGCGCCCGAGCAGGGACCAGACAAAGAAACGAATAGCGAAAAACCTAAACCAGTCGCCACGAGCAGCATGGTTGGAGATTCAGAGTTGGGAACTCACTGAGTCCTGAATCCCTTAGTTGGATATACCTACTAAAACGAGAACAGTTGGTGGAGCAGTACGAAAAGGTAGGCATAGTGACCGAAGGATATACCATGGATCACCTCCGGAAACTGCTTAGCAAATATCTGAGGGAGAAAAAGACACGAGCTTCTGCTGAGAATTTGCTACGAGAATTAGAGAAGGAGGTTAAATCATCGGTACACGAGACGCAACCATCGCCACTCTTCGTTAAGGTACCCGCACCACTCCAATGGGTGAGTGTGTCAGACCTGGACATCATGAATATAATTCACCGATGGTCACTAAAATTCTCGGGTGACAGCGATCTCGTCGAGTTCCTAGAGCGGTTCGAAGAATTGGCGGAATGTCATTCCATCCCATTTGACCGTCTTCTCCCGTCATTACTCACTATTTTGGAGGGAAACGCGTTGAAATGGTATCGGGTCAAGAGAGAAGAGATCAAGTTGTGGTCCGAGTTCCGGGCCGAGGCTGAACGATTTTTCCTATCCAAGCGGTATATGAGTCAGATCGATCACTCGTTCTACAATCGTCGGCAGCACCATAAGGAAAGAGCAAAGGATTACATATTGGCAATGTTAACAACCTCTCGACGACATCCTCAATTACGTAAGTTAAATCATTTGGACCGCATTTACGATGGTCTGCGGCCGGAATATAGGCATTATGTGAGACGTCACGATTTCACGACGTTGGACGAATTGATGGAGTTAACCGATGACTTCGAAATATTGAAAAGGGATGAAGCCAGACTAGAAAAGCCGCACACCTCCCATATGATTCAAGAGGTTGCAGTGCCCTACGCTCGTGATACTCACTGCTGGCGCTGCAAACGCCCAGGTCATTTCCGGTTTCAGTGTCGGAGAACTCCCATAAAGTTCTGTTCGCGTTGTGGCAAGGATGACGTACTTTCTCGAGAGTGTAGCTGCGTCAAAAGGGAACCAATGAATTCGGAGACGAATACTTCCTCACGAGACAGTCGATATTTTATCCCAGTATCAGTTGAAGGGATAAAGGTCAATGCGCTCATCGACACGGGGTCATCGCTTAGCTACATCGACCAGAAATTGCGACAAATGTTGCAGTCCAGGGGTGTGCAGCCGGGTACGTCAAAAATAGCTATCCAGATGGCAGATCAAAGGCTTGTGGAGTGTGAGACCGATATCCGGTTACGAGTACAGTATCGAGGAAAAATGTCAAATCTTTTTGTTACGGTAATCCCAACTCTAGCCGAGCCGCTTGTATTAGGGATGGATTTCCTGGCAGAGAGAAGTTGCAGTTTGACCCTTGATGGAGAGACCGTGTAAACATCCATGGCCGAGCGGCACACGGATTCCATTCACACCGTTATATCCCTCTCCAAACAGGAAAGTTTAAAAACCCAGACAAACCCAAACCAAACCGGTCCATCCCAGCGGCAGGGAATGGAAAAATCGTCAAAATCTGATGTCTTAACCAAACCAACAAAGATCAGGAACAGCAAACCATCTCTAAGCTCAATTCGCAACGTTCCTAAGAAAGACGACGATCATCAGCTCAAAGAGGGCGCAAAACCAGGACCAGAGCAAGTCAGAATTAAATGTCTTCATCCTAATGTTCCCAAGCCAAATCGGACATCACCGCCCGCAGCCGAGAACCCACAGGTACTGGGGACAATTGTAAAGACATCGTCGCGGAATACGGATAGTCAAGAAATTGGTTCAGCGGGTGATCGAAAATTGAACCGATTTAACTCAAGCTCTCCCACGGGGAGTTAACTACACCTGCACATAAAAGTAAAAAAAAATAATATATATAGAGGAAAAAAAAAACATACCTTATATGTTTTTTTTCGAAGTAAGGGGGGGATGTAACGTGACCGTTACATTGCAAAACCGGCTCTCTGACATTACATCCAGTATTAATACAAAACTACCTTATCAGTGCATGCATAATCCCAACTTCACGCATAAGTACAACTCCATTCATACATTATTTAAACTTCAGTGTATTTCCTGCCTTCGAAATGTGGATTTACCGGCGAGTACTGAAAATACCATGGACTGCGAAAATTTCTAATGACGAAGTACTAAGAAGGATGAATGTAAGCCGGCAGTTAATAACAACAATAAAAAGTCGCAAAATAGCATATCTTGGACACGTATTAAGGAACAATAAATACAACATTTTACAAGCAATTTTAAAAGGAAAAATTGATGGAAGGCGTGCTAGAGGAAGAAAAGAAACATCTTGGCTCAAAAACATCATGGACTGGACAGGTTATACCGACGAAACTGATCTGCTGAATGCTGCAAGACACAGAGAGCTGACAACCACTATACTATAACATAAATATAATGCGATAAATATTAAAAAACAAAATGAATTGTACGATCACTTATATCCGGATAACGGATGAGTAAATAAAGAAGAGAAGTATTTCCTGGTTGTCTCGCCTTACAAATAATTCTCATTCACTCCGTAAACCGAGATGGATAAGATGTTTAGTTTTCGTCGCTGAATTTGTCGAGTGCTGGCGTTAAACGAAGTACAAGATAAGACGTGTGGCATTGTCCGCAGTCACTTGAACCGAACCTAGCAACAGCCGTAGGCCCTGCGATTCGTTCGCTCCTGTCGATCCGTTCGCTCCTTGCGATTTGTTCGCTCCTGTCGATTCGTTCGCTCCTGTCGATTCGTTCGCTCCTGTCGATTCGTTCGCTCCTGCCGATTCGTTCGCTCCTGCCGATTCGTTCGCTCCTTGCGATTCGTTCGCTCCTGTCGATTCGTTCGCTCCTGCCGATTCGTTCGCTCCTGTCGATTCGTTCGCTCCTGCCGATTCGTTCGCTCCTGTCGATTCGTTTGCTCCTGCCAAGTCGTTCGCTCCTTGCGATTCGTTCGCTCCTGCCGATTCGTTCGCTCCTGTCGATTCGTTCGGTCCTGTCGATTCGTTCGCTCTATTGCCTAACTATACCCGCCTCTGCTCTTTACAGAGTAGCAACCCGAAGACTACCGAGTCGAACTCAACACCCGAAGACTAACGAACCGAACTCAACACCCGAAGACTACCGAGCCGAACTCAACTCCCGAAGACTACCGAGTCGAACTCAACACCCGAAGACTAACGAACCGAACTCAACACCCGAAGACTACCGAGCCGAACTCAACACCCGAAGACTACCGAGCCGAACTCAACACCCGAAGACTAACGAACCGAACTCAACACCCGAAGACTACCGAGCCGAACTCAACACCCGAAGACTATCGAGCCGAACTCAACTCCCGAAGACTACCGAGCCGAACTCAACACCCGAAGACTACCGAGCCGAACACGAAGACTACCGAGCCGACAGAAATCCGAATAACGCCGAGCCGTGCGATAGGCCAACAACGGGAACTACCGACCCATTGCCAATCCGAGTATTGCCGAGCGAGGGCTGACGATCAGAAGATTGCCGATTTCACTATTTCCGAGCCGAGTGTTATCGACCGACTGTCAACTACCAAGCCCATCTTTTATCCGCCGATCACCACCTACTTCATACCGACCAACTCGAAGAGATTCCACCCGAGGCTGTTCCCCAACTTTACAAACATATCAACTTATCTCCATATTATCTGAAACTTATGTTAACGAAATTATATAAATAAAACTCTGAAGCGCAGTTCAATCGTGTCTCACCTTACTTAAGGTTTGTGGGTCCTTGAGTCGACCCTGGCAGCGGCTGAGCTAACCTCCGCCTTCGGTAAAATCACTCGTTATAGACCCCATATAACGGTGTCTCCCGATTTTCGCCATTATGTGAATTTTAGCCAATTTTTTCACCGAACTATCTGTTTTTTTACATTTGACGTTGCCAGTAGTCGCAAAACTTCTACACCAAAAACATGGGTCCTTGTTTTGTTATAGCTTCCATATAAAGGTAGTGCTCACAAAATTTATCCACGATAAATTGTCAGCATAGAACCATGTTTTGGTATTAAAATAATATATAACGATACCTCCCGATTGTAGGCAATTTGAGGTATATAGATATGTATATTGGTTGTCCGAAGTATCAGCAAATTAATATTTGAGTATCCCATTGGTCAAAAACTTCTCACAAGGAAACTAATTATTCAATTTTTTTTTTGGTCCTTGTACTAGTCTTCGAAAACATATGAAGATGTTATGGCGACGAGTTATCGTTCAAAGCCAAACTCAAAACTTCCAAAGGCTGCTACATGCAGATTAACCTGACGAATATTCGTCGCTCTAAAACATATTGCATTTAAGAAACCAAAGTTCGATGCGAGAGAAGCCACTCCCATAGTCGATATGCCTGATGAGCTGCATATCTAACAGCAAAATTAGTCACATAATTAGGTGGTTGTGTGGGTTCGAATCTTTTGCTTTCCTTTTTCACTTGCAAAAGATCTTCGATCATCCAGTTCAACTCCAAGGAGAAAAAATAATAATAATAAGTGTACTATTTAATCCCATACTGCCTAGTTAGTGTAAGGTAAGAAAGGTAGATTTACTGTGTCCAAATTTTTAATGATTTTAAATAATTTTAGGTAGCAAACTAAAAGCTTCTGTTTTATCATTTTCTAAATCAATTTAATGTACCTGCATGCTTTGGTGGTTATATACATATTGTACACAGAAGCCGGACTAACAATAGATTCCGAAACGCCCCGATCTTTTACTTTAGCTCCAATTTAATTTTAAACCGTTTATGAGAAATCATCTTAAAATTGGTCTTTTTAACGGATTTTGGCCTTTCCTTTGGCCATGTCCCAACGAATGTTTCGCATTCATGTGCATTTCAGCTGTAGGAGTCTTTCTCCATTCTATTGGCATGGCATATACAAAGCAAGCGTTGTAGATCGAGTAGTTGCATTATATCGATGTAGGTGCGTATCTAGTACGAGTACAATTTTTGGTTCATATGACGCAGGTATTCACCACCAAAGCAGAATTTTCTATCAAACGCATGACGTAGGGGATGAAAGATATCAAGGAATGGCCCTGACCGGCTTTAACATGGCAAAGCCCAGGATTTATCTTGGTCCTTCTTTCATTTCAAGTGGACACTGACCTCCCCGTGGTATCACCTGGGGAACTGCCTTTAACACCCGTTAAAAGTAGTGAGCTAACATGTGCCGCGCGTTCACCCATAAGAACGTTAAAAACTATGGTTTGGGAGTCGGGTTAGTAACCCTCCCATAGAAAAAAACAGCCTACTATGAAAAAACGAAAGAAAAGAAAAACAGACCCCTCTAAAGTTGACGAACCCCGCAAACGTTTTAAGGACCATGATCTGCGAATCTGGACCTGGAATTTTCTCACTCTTTGTAGAGAAGGTGCAGTTGGCGCATTGGCAGATGTACTTGAAAAGTACAAGGCCGACATTACTGCCATACCAAAGATATATTTTACCAGCGCTTAGAAGAAACTTATGGCAGGTAGGGCAACGCCCATGACATTAAAATTATACAAGGCGATTTTAATGCCAAAATTGGAAAGGAGAATATTTTTGACCCAACAGTCTGGAAATTCAATCTCCACAGTGAAACATCTGAGGCTGATAGACTTTGCAGCTGCAAGAAGCATGGTAGTTAGATCTGGCTGTCGCCAGATCAAAGAACAAGAAATCAAATTGATACCGTTGTGATAGATGGAAGACATGCATCAAGCGTATTGGATGTACGATCGTTCCGAAGTGCAAACCTAGGCTCGGACCACTACCTTGTTGCAGCAAAGGTACGTACCAGATTAAAAGTAGCAAACAAAGTGCGAACAGACACAACACGGAAGTTGGACATCGGTAAGCTGCAATCACAACATATAGCCACAGCATATTCCACTCAACTGATCCAACTGCTTAATCAAAGCACTCCTCGTCCCGATAACATATCAGGACAATGGCAAAACATTGCCCACTCCATGCAAACAGTCGCAAAATCAGTACTTGGATACCAGAGACCTCCACCAAGGAATCCATGGTATGACCAGGAGTATCGTGCTGCTACCGAAAAGAAAAAGTGCGGCATATAGGGCTACTTCACAATCAGTAGCAACACGTAGCGCACGAGAGAGGTATCGGGAGAAAAAGAGAGAGGAGAAACGTCTTTTCCGCAGGAAAAGAGAGAGATGGAAAAGCGGTAGTGTAAATAAATCGAGATGTACAGGAGACAGAATGAAGTCCGAAAATTCTACCAAAGAGTGAAACATCAAACTGATGGCTTTGGAACTGGCACATCCTCCTGTACATACCAGCAAGTTAGTCTGGTAACTGATACAGATAGTGTGCTAAAAATATGGAAAAAGCATTTTTCCAAACTGTTGGTATGCAATAGTAGCGAAGTCGACGAAGATACCACAGATCCAATCCCAGGAGATGGTATTGAATGTATACCACCCGGCCAAGATGAAGTAAAGACAGCAATAAACAGGCTGAAGAGTAATAAAGCAGCAGGAGCTGTTGGCCTACCAGCCGAGCTGTTTAAGACCGGAGGCTATATGCTGATAAGGTGCATGCATCATTTAGTTAGCTCCGCGCATACCCGACGATTGGAACCTGAGCATTCTTTGTCCCGTCCATAAGAAAGGAGATAAAACTTTATGCTCCAACTATAGGGGCATACGTTTTCTCCCTATCGCCTACAAGATAGTGTCAGGGATATTGTGCGAACGACTAAAGCCCATGGTCAACGAAACAAGTGGGCCATACCAATGCGGCTTTAGACCTGGCACGTCTACCATTACCCAGATATTTACCCTGCGGCAAATCCTGGAGAAGACCCAAGAGATGCAGATCGACACATATCACCTTTTTGTCGATTATAAAGCAGCCTTCGACAGCCCTCTACGTTCAAAGGTATTCCAAGCCATGTCTGAATTTGGTATACCCGCAAAGCTCATTTGGCTTTGTAAAATGACTCTAACTGACACAAGATCTTCAGTTAAAATAGTAAAGAACCTCTCCGAAGAGTTTTGTGCCAAAAGAGGTTTCAGGCAAGGATACAGCCTTTAGTGTGATCTTTTCAACATCCTGCTTGAAAAGGTTATACAAGAGTAAAACGTCAAAAGAAGTAGCACAATCTACACCAATAGCCACATGTTACTTGCTTCTGCTGATGATATAGACATCATGGGACGATCAGTAAAAGAAGTAGCCGATACATTTATGAAGGTCGAAGGACAATCTGCTAAAGTGGGTCTGGCGGTAAATGGCGAAAATACCAAGTTGATGGAGTCGACGCGCAATGCGTCCATTGAGCTCGGACCAACTGTTGACTGTTGTAGACTTCGTATACCTCGGCACAGCCGTAAACACAACAAACGACATCAGTTGTGAATTAAAAAGAAGAATTGTATTGGTCAACAGATGCTAATTTGTCTTAAGTAAGCACTTCAAAAACAAAGCCACAACTTGTCAAAAAAAAAATAACGCTTTACAAAACACTGATACTACCCGTGCTGATGTATGGTTCCGAAGCCTGGGTACTTGCGCAAGCAGATAAGGCAGTGCTTGGTGTGTTTGAGAGGAAAATTCTTCGAAAGATCTGCGGGCCGATTTGCGTTGACGGTGAATATCGATGTCGTATGAACCACGAGCTATATCAGCTATATAAAGACATGAATATAGTTAAACGCATCGAGATGCAACGATTGCGTTGGCTAGGCCATATCATTAGAATGAGCGATGATGAACCCGCAAAAAAGGCGTATGCAGAATAGGCAGGCCAAAGAATAGTTGGCGCAAACAAGTGGATGAAGGGATGACAAGGCGCGGTATTCCAGAAGGCGAAGCACTAAACAGAGAGAATTGGAGATCTTTTCTTAGATCGGTCTATGGATCAAATGTTCTGTAATGGGTCAGTTAAGTAAGTAAGTACACATCAAGTTTTGGTATTTAGCCTTTATCGTCTTTTTATAGCCCCCATTAAACGGTACCTCCTGATTTTTGGTATTTTGAATGTTTTAGCCTCAATATCCCACCGAAATGGCTGATATTTGGTAATCAGCTTTCGTTATAAAACCTTTCAACTTAAATTTGTTAATATAGGTCCACGCCTTCAGATATCCCCATAGAAATGTAGCTCACGATTTTTCGTATTTTTAAGGATTTAGCCTCAATATCCTAGCGAAATGGCTTAAATTTTGTATTTAGAGTATTAAACGTTCCACCTGAAATTTGTCGGTATAGGTCCACGTTTTCATATAGCCCTCACAGAACGGTACTTCCAGATTTTCGGTATCTTGAAGGTTGTGGCTTTAATATACCATTGAAATGGCTGACGTTTAGTAGTTAGTCAAAGCTGGGCTATTCAACTTTCCACCTGAAATTTGTCGCTATAGATCCATATATTATATAGCCCCCATAGATCGGTACCTCCCGGTTTTTTTGTATTTTAAATGTTGTTGCCTCGATATTCCTCGAAATGACAGACATTTGGTATTTAGTCTTCATTGGGGTTATAAAATTTTCCAGGTGAAATTTGTCGGTATAGGTCCACGTTTTCTCCAAAGAATGGCAACTTCCGATTTTCGTTATTTGAAAATTGTGGCCTCAACATCCCACCGAAATATCTTAAAATAAATATTTAGCTTCTGTTGGGGGGTATAAAACGTTCCACCTAAAATTTTCCGGTATAGGTCCACGTCTTCATATAGCCCCCATAGAACGGTACCCCCAGATTTTCGGTATTTTGAAGGTTGTGGCCTCAATATACCACTGCAATGGCTGAAATTTGGTATTTAGTCTTCGTTGAGGGTATAAAACTTTCCACCTGAAATTTTTTGGTATAGGTCAATTTCTTTATATAACCCCAATAGAACGGCATCTCCCTATTTTCGGAATATTGAAGGTTTTAGCCTCAATATACCATTTAAATGGCCAAAATTTTGTATTTAGTCTTCGTTGGGGGTATAAAACGTTTCACTTGAAATATGTCGGTATAGGTCTACGTCTTCATATAGCCCCATAGAACGGTACCTTCCGATTTTCGGTATTTTGAATGTTTTAGCCTCAATATCCCTCCTCTTTGTTAGGGGATACAATTTTCCAACAGAAATTTATCGGTATAAGTCTTTATATAGCCCCCATAGAACTGCACTCACGGATTTTCGAAATGTTGAAAGGTTTAGCCAGGTGCTACATTTTCCTTCTGAAGTGGATGCAACTTTGTATTTTGGAATCTCAATGGATAGAGAACCTCCACAAGCAAATTTATCAGTATCAAGTGATTATCATCAGTTAAGATATTGTTCTACCCCAAGGAATTTTACGTAACGTAGGGAAAGAGCTTAGTAGTTACTAATTGTTCATATTTACTTCAATACAGTGGTGGCAGAATGTATAAAAAGTTCGACCCGGCCGAACTTAACGCCGTTTTTACTTGTCTTATTAGGTTTTTTTTTTTAATTGTAGGATTTTTTAGACGTGGGTTACGTGCCGCAACGCCCAAGCCAAATATTTCCCCAACTTACACCACGTTTAGTTGAGATGATAGAGAAACGAAGATACGTCCTGGAATTTGCCATGTTAAAGCCTCTCAAGTTTTTCTTGCTTATATTTAACGTTTATTTTTTTCAATTATTACACAGAGTTTCTTCTTTGGTATCTTTATTTAAACTGTGAATTTATCCAAATTGGTAATGGTTTCATTCTTATTTACATACATTTCGATTTTTGCATTCTAATATTTCTCCTTTTCTTTCCAAAAACTGTTCAGGCGACATCTGTCCTTCATGTCTGTAAATACGTCCTACATTTTATCTACTCTGTTACTCTGTTCTGTTATTTTGTCCAAAAAAGTTCCTCAACTTATTATACGTCCATAGATAAAAACCCACATATTTGTCTTACTTTTGTTTATGTTCATTTCGTTAATCTCGCTTTCGTAGTGTTACCCACACAAGAGTACAACAAACACACAGCCACTCTCTTTCAACAATCACAAATCGTAAGAGAATTCTCCAAACAATATCTGCAATGTTTTTATTTTTATAGTCCTGCTTACCAGTTAAAAGGACACATCTTCCGCTTTGCAGACATAAATATGCAGAAATATGCCATAGCACTCTCTTATACACAATGAAAACAAAAAAGGCCAACAAGTAGCTCCATTAGTAGTTGACATTTGACAACGATACTGAACGTTTGGTAACGCAGCATCCAAAAACGTGTAATCCCGGCAATATCTTCTAGACGGCAACAGAATTAAAAACCGTGTTACGAAAAAAGGCGTAGATTTTCGTCAGAGTTTTGTTTGGCAAACATATTGATGTTTACAAAGTGTCAAACGGATATTGTAAATGGATTAAACAGTGAATCTGTGACAAAATAAAATTAACATCTGTCGATTTATTTGCCGGTATTTATCAATTTGTTTGTCTATAAAAATCATTGTTTTTATGTTTTTTTTTTCTAAAAAAAAAAAATAAATAAATAAATAAACCCAAAGCCCATTGAAGTGTTCAATATAAATCTTACTAAATAACCAACACCAATAGATGTGCTGCATATAAATCCTGTATTATATCTAGTTTTTATGTGTATTCCATTTCTTTTCCTTGAGTTTGTGATGACATACTTGGCAAGTTTTTTCATATGGAGTTATTTGCTGTGTGATTGTGTGTGTGCGCAATAGATGTGAATATATTACTTTTGAGTACTTGTTCAATGTTATGGAACCTACATAAGTACTTGTGTTGTTGTGTTGTGAATGATTTTCAATAAATTTAAAAATATCTAAGAATCCTTGAAAATAAAAAAAGAAAGAAATAAAATAAAAATTCAAAATAATAAAAAAGTGAATAAAACGATGATATTTTTATGTAGTGCACTTCATAAAACAAAATTGTGGTGTTGTGTATTTATTAATAAAAAAAGAATCAACAAATTTGGTATAATAAAAATACTCTATCAAACCAAAAGGATACAAATGCGGATGATTCCCCATCAATGAGTTTGACATATGGATTAAATAAATTTTCATTAAGAAATTGTTAAATATTGCAATAAAGGAAAACACTATGACTCCTCTAGAGATTAAATACTAAACATAAGATATAAGAATACAGATATATACCCTCAGCCTGTGTATATTGAAACAATTTTTTACCAAAAAAAACGTATGTATTTAGGCGGCTTTTAAAATTTTGGGCGTTAGAACCGACAAAAATTTTTATTAGTATTAAAGATCAAAAGTTTTGCGGAGGAGATACTAAAAAGAATGGATTTCCAGCCACTACATATGGTACCGTAGGGGGTTTTTACACCCTTCGGGCTGTTTGCTCAAGAATTATGGACTTACCCCTAAAAAAAACATTCACAATCGTAATTGAGGCAGCGAATGCAAGTTGCTCCAACAAAAAATCAAAGTGATTCCATATCAGGTCTTAAAGTGAACTTATCCGAAATTTTGTGTGGGAGGTACCGGATGGAGTCGACAAATATAGTCCACATTTGAACCTGATCTATATCTGGTAGATATATTAGAATGTGTAAAGTATGGACCAATTCGGCCACTCCCTTCAAGAGTTACCGTACGAACAATTTTTGAACTTTTGTGGGAGAGTTACCTGTAGGAGTGGACTGATATGGATTATCTTCGAATTTAAACTATATTTGGACAAAATATTACTAAGGTCAAATTTTAGATCGAATCGACAGATCCGTTCGAGAGTTATCGTGCGCTCCAACCACCTCACACGGTGTCATAGGGGTTTTTTGCAACTTTTATTTATTTATTTATTCAATTCATTTTTAATACTAAAGCCTCCAAGGCCAATAAATAGTATTAACAAAAATTTTTACAACCTAAGTAGAAACTTATAATAATTAAGAGCAAATCTCAATAAAAACAGTAATAAATGGCTCCCCAACCAAAACTACAAAAATCATAAGGAATGGAAGACCATAACAAGCAACAATAAGCAAGTTACAAAACTGTCGACAGTAGTATGTCCAAAACCAATCTCCATAAATCAAACATAGTAAAAAAAAAACGTAGCAATTAACTAAAATGCAAGTATCATTATGAGATATTGCATGCCAGCATCATAACAGTAAGTAAAGACTACAAACTACAGAAAATCGATATGATAAAGGGATCATAATGTGTGATTATTATTAGGATTCCGAAAATGGTGCAAAAGTTTTAACCTAAAAGCATTATTAGATTGAGAAAATACCTTCAATTCAATAGGTAGATAGTTCCACAATCTTGCAACGCGTATGACAAATGAGTTTTCAAAGGTAGCATTGTTTATCCTGGGTATAGTTATCTGCGTATTCCTCCTAAACATAGAAAAACTAAACATATTAGCTAAAAAGGCAGGCACACCCTCCTTAATAATCTTATGAAAAGAACACACAATTCTATGAGAAACATATTGCTCAAAACTAGATCCCAGAAAACTCACGACATAATCAGAGATATGTTCACGAGTTCTAATACCATAGGTAAAACGAACAATAGAATTAACTATCCGCTTATATCTTAAAAAAATTGCATTAATCGTACCAGACACAAGTTCTAATCCATAATTAACTTGAGGCATCAGAAGAGCATAGGCCATACGTCTTTTAACCCATGACGGAAGAAACAAATTAGCCGAGTAAAGTCTACGAATCACAGAAAACACTTTTCTTTGAATTGAATCAATATGCATTTTAAATGAAAGTTTGTTGTCTACCAAAACACCCAATATTTTATGGCAGTTTACAAAGCTAATTAGATTACCATCTAGATAAATATTTGGATTATAATCACGACAGCCGAAGTTAATCACTTTTGTTTTGGAGGGATTGAAAGTCAAAAAGTTGTCTATAGACCATTGTTTAAAACGTGTAAGACAGTTATTTATTTCACTTTCAAAAGTAACAGCACTTGCATAAGAGTCCGAAAATACAAGAAACACATCATCCGCAAATAAAAGTGGGGTACAGTCGACACCACGACAACACTCCGTGAGGCTATTAACGTACAGGATAAAAAGTAACGGCCCCAATACAGAGCCCTGTGGTACACCACACGTAAGTAAAGTCGTTTCTGAAGAGTTGCCTTTATAAACAACAAACTGAGACCTGCCAGATAGATAAGATAGGATGAGTTTACATGCTGTCGCTGAAAAACTGAATTCATTCATTAGTTTTCTTATTAGTATTGGATGCGAAATAGAATCAAAGGCCTTAGTCAATCCAATGATACAACTACAGTATTACTATTCCGATTTGCATTATGCCGCACCATGTCAGTTAAGTAAAGTAGTAAACCAGTCGTGTTGTGATTTTTACGGAGTGCAAATTGACCAATATATATGTATCTATCCACCTGCCAAAGTATCTGGTTCTTCATGACATCTTCGACAAAACAGGGAGAATAAATATGGGCCTGAGATCTTCAGGACCATGAACTACATTTACCTTAGGTATTGGAACAATTCGGGCCTTCTTCCACATAAGGGGGAAAGAAGAAGATGTTAAAATAGAATTGATTAAATCTAAAACACCATACGAAATATATGGAAAAATCAATTTCAAAAAATCCACTGGTATACGATCAATTCCGATAGATTTCGATGTAATCCTACCGAGAGCCAGTATAACGTCATCAACATCAACACAATGAAAAGAAAACCCATTGTCAGGCACATCGAGAAATTGGAGATCAATATTAAGAATTTGTGAATTCCTACATTGAAATGAATTATTTAAAACATTAACATCGATATCAGAAATCACATCTTCTCCACCCATACAACCTGACGTCCTTATAAAGCGCCATTAGGCAGTTGAACCCATAGCTCTAAATTTTTAGAATAAAAGTTCCGACGCTCTCGCCGAATGACGGACTTTGCTTTATTACGATATTTACAGAAAACTTTCCAATTAGCATTAGTTTTGTTACACTGGTATGTCCTAAAAGCCAAATCACGAAGCGACTGAGCAAGAGTTATATGGTTCGCATTTATCCATTTCTCATCAGTACGTATTCTTCTGCGCACTACAGGAACAAAGTCAAACAACCGAGTAATAAGATTTGATAGTATAGAACAATTAATGTCTATATCAGAGACGTTCACTATATCAATATTAAAATTTGATAAACATGAAAAAAATCCGGGCCAGTCAATATTCACATAATCGCGATACTCAATAAAGTCACAAAATGTGTTAACGGCAATATTACATGAGACAAACTTTCAGGCTATTTTCTCAGAAAGTATGGACTTGCTCCTGATAAAACTTGTACCGTCGTATGGGGGGCAGTGAATACAAGTTGTTACAACAAAAATCAAAGCGATTCGAGAGTTGGTCCTAATCTAACCTTTTCTGATATGTTGTGTGGGAGGTACCCGAAGTAGTGGACCAGTTGAGTCCATATTGAAACCTTATCTAAGTCTGGTGCACATTTCACGATGTGGAAAGTATGGACCAAATCGGTTACTCTTTTTAAGAGTTATCGTGCGCACAAATTTTCCGAACATTTATAGGGGAGGTACCGGAAGGTGTGGACCGATATAGCCCATCTTCGAACTTAAACTAAGTTTGGGCAAAATATTACGAAAGCCAAATTTTGGACCGAATCGGTTGATCCATTCGAGAGATATCGTGCGCTCCAGCCAGCCAGACAGGCAGACAGACGGACATTGCTCAATCGACTCCAAATTGTCTGAAACACATTTCGTCCAAACATACTTCGGGTCTAAAACCATTATTTCGATGAGGCACATTTTGCCCGTATGAAAGTATATAAGTATATACCCTCGTTAGCATAAATGCTGAGGGTATAAAAACAGGGCGAAGAGGGTGATGATAATAAAAACTGAGTAGAAACACTTATAATAAAATAAAAAATATGCTTTATCGTTCTGCAACCCATTTTTCACGTATCATACACCATTAGAGGGAAGGCTGTATTAAGTGGTGACCCCCGCTTGTTAATTTCAAAAAATCGAAAATTGTTTGCTGGCTTATTCTAAAGTAAAAATAAGAGATGAGATGTGAAGGGAAGGGAGACAATTATTGTGTTTTGTACGAAATTTAAAACAAGTTTTTCTCGAAATGAAATCGGTACCAACTCTAGCTCGTATATTTTTCTGAGCATATCGAGGACATCAAAATATAGTTTTAAAAATTTGTTTGCCTCTTTATGATCAAAAACGTCATCATTTTTTAAGCAAAAAATTAAATGCTGATTTTTCCTTGTCTACCATTTCCGTAAAACTTAATATTTTTTCAAAAACTAAATTTTTATGTTGTAGTACACGGTGTGCCTTAACCAAATTTAGGTGCTTACACCTGGGAAGTTTTTGCAGATTCTGAAACTACAATGCTCATAGATGAGAAATATCAAGAAGCATAAAAAATCGCCGGAGGGATTTTCAAATAAATCGCGATTTAAGTTCAAGTTTTTATGGGTTCTTTAGGTTTTCACTATTTTGCTTGGAAACCGCGAGTCCTATGTAAACGGGTCTAAAGAAAATGTGAAAATTCTCCACAAGATTGACCTTTATGACATTTTCGTAGGTTTTACCGTTTTTGAGATATAGAAGTTCAAATTGAGACTGTATCGCCTCCTTATAAAACAATATCATGCTCATTACACCATAACTACCCAGCAAAAAAAGTCCTCCCAAAATCATGGGTTTTGTAAGGGATTTTTGGCAGCCGTAACTACTCGCAAACCCCCTTTCTTCCCCATTATTTTTACAAGGGCATGTCGCACTCAGTTTGTAGTTATTTTATGACCACTAGAATAACTAGTTATTCTATGGCCACTAGAAGTTGAAAAGTAAGTTGAAAAAAATTCTATTTTTAGAACAGTTGATGTAGAGATTTTTTTTGAATTCATCACACTTCTTACTTTTATTTTACTTTATTTTATTTCGCTCGCTGTGCGAGTTGAACCCACGAACCCTCTGATTTCTAGCCAAAGACACTACATACTATGCCACGCACACGAACATTAAGGGTTGCTTAAGAACTTAAAAGTGCAGTGCACATGTGCACCACGAACTGTTATTTTTTAATTAAAAAAACTCGCGTGCCGACAGTGAGCGTTAAACACACAACCCTAGGATTTATAGTCGGACACACACTCACTGTGCCACCGTCCTCATCACATAGTGAGGAGCAAAGTAAGTAGGTTTGCCTTGTAATTTTTTAAGAAGTATCCCATTACTTTTCAGATTACTTGTAATGGGAAAAGAAGCTTGTTTACATTACTTTGTAATGGGTTACGTAATGACTACTGGATCCGAATTTTTGCTGGGTAACTTCTGATGAAAACCGCTTACACATGAGAAGATTTCGCGGATTCTGCGAATGTTCTGCAATGTTCATAGATAAGAAAAATTAAAAAAAACAGAAAAAATCGTCGGAGGGATTTTTAATTAAATCGCGATTAAAATTTACAATTTTAGGGTTTTTTAGGTTTTCACGATTTTGCTTGGAAACCGCAAGTCGTATCGAAATGAGTCCAAAAAAAAAAATGTTGTAGCTGTGAAAATTTTCTACAAGACTGACCTTTAGGTTTTTTCGTAGGTTTTAACATTTTTGAGATATAGAGATTCAATTCAAATATTTAGGTTTTTATCTTAAGTCTTCAAGATTTTGCTTGGAAACCGCAAGTCATATCAAAATTGGGGCTTAAAAAAATGTTGAAGCTGTGAAAATTCTCTACAAGACTGGATGATTTATTTTTTCCTAGGTTGTACCACTTTCAAGATATATAAGTTTAATTTGGGAAATTGCAGTAATGACATTGTTTTATAAGGAGGCGATATAATCAGTGCATTGTCTCAATTTGATCTTCTATATCTCAAAAACGGTAAAACCTTCGAAAATATCGTGAAGGTCAATCTTGTGGAAAATTTCACAGCTACAACATTTTCTTTAGGCCCATTTACATAGGTCTCGCGGTTTCCAAGCAAAATCGTGAAAACCTAAAGAACACTTAAAAATGTGAACTTAAATCGCGATTTATTTGAAAATCCCTCCTGCGATTTTTTTTGTTTCTTGATATTTCTCATCTATGAGTACCGGAGGGTGCGCACCGACAGTAGCAACATTAAACTTAGTTTGGACTAAATATTAAGAAGCCCAAATTTTAGATGGAAACAGCTGATCCGTTCGAGAGTTATCGTACGCATAGTGCCATAGTGATTTTTACAGCTTTCGGACTGTTTTCTCACGAAGTATATACTTGCCCCCGAAAAAAATTGCACCGTCGTCATGGGGGCAGCAAATACAAGTTGTTACAACATAGATACTTGAAGTCCGAAATCATTAATTCGACAAGGCTCATTTTGCCCGTAAGAAAGTGTATATATACCCTCGTTAGCATAAATACTGAGGGTATAAAAAGGTAATATTTATTTTTTATTTTTATCGTTTATTTATTGGGGTTGGACCTTTTTAACATTTTGAAGCAAAGTAGACATTAAAAATACTCAAAAGTCAATCTTTGTTCTTAAATTCCTTTGCAACTACTAGAGCGAATTTGATCGTTTTTGATTCTCCGGAAAGCTGAAACAAAAAACATGAAACATCTTTTCCGTTCAAAAGTTACATAATTTTGACCAAGAAAAAGCTATTCTGAACCACTGCTCGGTCTGAGTTTTTTTGCATTATTGTGGGACCTTTTCTTTCTAATAGATCAGGTAACAAAGAAATATTTTTATGTAAATATAGAAAATAAATATGGGCAAATTTGTAAAATTTTATGAAAAATGGGCAGCAGATGAACATGATTATTAAAGAATGAACTTTAATTTAAAGTACATACATATTATTTAAGATTTTTTCAACGTACTTCCGGTAACTTTTTTTAATCATGCTCAGAAATAGTATTTTTTCTTACTTTCTTGTTTTAATAGCATTTTGCTCACCAAGGTTTATTTGTGACCAAGACAAATGTATATTTGTGTAATTTCTTTTAATTACTCTATATATGGGAAGAAGGTTTAACTCCTTAAACGAACTGTTGATGACATACAATTTTAACAATCCACACAAATACACTTTGTGGGTATGTTTCATGTTTGACCATATTCTTTATTTAACTATTCCTTTTTACTAAATTTTATGCTTACGGTTAATAGTTGTAGGCCAAACATTCTGTTGTATGTTATGGCCTATTTAAACAATCATTTCGAGTTAATTACAGATCTTAATAGGCCATTTAATGTCAGTAAATTGTTTTTTCTGTTAGTGTTTTTCTTCTGGTTGTATTAAGTAAATTACCCTTTTGGGAGTTTCAAATACAACATGTTTAGGAAATCGTATGCAATAAAATTTTAGGACTAGAGAAAATCGGAATAAATCCATTTTTAAAGAGTGGAGTAGGGGGTTGCATGCGAAATCATCATCGGATAATAATGTAAATAGAAGCAATCTGTGGACAATAAGTTGAACTCGAACTTGTTCATTTGAAACAATAATTCGTATATAATTATACAATTTTTAAAACTTATGAACATGTCATGGGGATTGCGTGTTTTATAAGTATATCCATAATGATTCAGCAAAAAGTCTCTCGCCAATGGTTTCGAAAACTCCAGGCGTGAGAGATTAAATAACAAATGTACGAACTTTATAATATACTAGCTGAAGCCGCTGCGTTTCGCTACCCCTACAAAGATAAAATATAAAGGAATGTCTACAGTTATATTAACTTAAATGTAATTATGTTTTAAATAGGCCTCATTTACAAATTTCATATACTCTTACACTGTTCATTTCTCTTAATTTTGACAGATTGGATGTACCTTAAGCTTGAGGAAAGTTATAGAGTGTCTATTGTGACACCTTAAGCTACTCTTAGGATAACTCCCACTTCTATTGATAATTTTTACTCCAATTATAATTTAGATATGTTATAAGTAAAATACAGGTCTCTGTTTCCTCTTCTCCCATCCTACTTCACAAGTTTCTCAGAGATATGTTATTTAATAGTTGTTGCCTCTATTAATTCCTTTCCGGATATAAGTACACGCGTCCTATAATGATGGGTTATAAATTCAATAATATATTTGTTTTTTGATATATTATTTTAATATTATGTATTACACTGTGAACACAAATTTTGGGCAGAGGTAATTCCTTTTGGAGATGAAAGCCCTTGGTGAGTATATTAAGAACGCCGAAGGACAGATCCGCCGTGAGTCGAACTTCCGCGTTATGGTGTGATGAAGTTTTTGCTAGGGACCCTGTAAGCCATCAGGTATTAGCGTTATATCTTTGTTCACGGTTGCTTTAGCTTATTTTTGAGATGACATGTCTTCAGTCAAATCAAAATGTTCTGCAAAAATGTTGCTCAGAAAATTTTAGGTACGGCTCTCATTGACAACTAATCGATTTTGAACCAATTTGAGCCGATTTCGATATAATTTGGCAAATTTATTTCTAGACCACATTCCGTCACATATTCCAAATTGCATTGAAATTGAACATGCATAGCGTGTTTGGTGCATTAAATACCGAAATCAACCGAAAATATATTTAGGAGATATATTCAAATCTGAACAGATTTCAATATAAGTTGGCAAATTTATTTCTAGACCCAATTCCGTCACACCCCAGCAAAAACAACCTCTACTAACCCGTTATTTTAACAAGGGCATGTCGCACTGAAATACTACCCAGCAAAATTTGAAGGAAGGGTTTCCATGCGATGATGTGATTTCATGACATCTTTTGCATTGGCTCAAACGAAGTCGTGAAAGATCCGATCTTTTCATTAGCATTTGAACCAATGCAAAGGAAGTCTTGAAAGATCCGATTTTTCATCAGCGTTTGAACCCATTCCTTCGATCCAATGATATAAGTTTTGTGTTTTTATACCCTCAGCATTTATGCTAACGAGGCACAGTGGATCCACTTGTATGGAGAAAGTGGCCAAAAATATTTAGAGTGTAAAAATCAAGCCTATGCGCCGTTTACAGCTTTGTGCTGCTGCGAAGAGAGTTTTAAGAAAACACGAGCGTAACATTCTCCCCCCTTCCCCTCTGGAGGGGGTAAACGGTATGAATTGTTTTATGGTGTTAATACAAAATGACATGAAAAAAGGTCCCGATTATCTTATGATGCAAAAATAGGCTTGGGGAACAAAACAATCTCCAAACCAACATAAAATCCTACCAATTTGGCGGATTAAAAAAAATCAAAATTTTTGTCTGAAAATTGGTAAAATTTTTAATATAGATCTTATAGCGTTTTTCCTGGAAGACACGTACCGCTAATGCAAGACAAATTTGGAAGAAGATTTCTTCATCTTGCCACTGATGCCAATTATGTTAACGTACGTGGTCAGATAACAGAGTTATACCCTAATATATCCATAGAAACCCTATTCTAGGGCAGCTTTAGTCAGCGACCCACCATTTATAGTCTGGCACTAGATGGCAGCTGATTTTAATACTGAATAATCTTAAACCCATGAACTACTTTGGAAAATTATTCCCGAGGTGGGCACTGGTGGGCATCATGACTAAAACCTTAGGTCAAATTTAAGTATGGGATCGAATTGGCATTACAAAATACACCAAGAAAATATGCAGGTAACTAGAATTCCACAACACGCTAAAACACTATTTTTTAATGAAAATTAAGCTATTACCTCCTCCTTCAAAATCCACTATAATATTTTGTTATATGTATTAGTTTCGCGATATTTTGAATATATTTACTTGCACTTAAAAAATAGGTTGTACTCACAACAAAAAAATATTAGTCAAATGTTCCGAATTTGAAGCTATTCTTAAGAAGATCGCGTCCGAATGAAACAAAAACTAATATATTTCTTAAAAGGTCCATGTCATAGCTGTCAGGTTTGTCAGATGTTGTACCAAAATGTTGACATTCATTTTGGTATTTTTGGCCAATGGGTGGATCCACTGTGCGGGGGTATATACACTTTCATACGGGCAAAATGTGCCTCATAGATATAATGGTTTTAGACCCCAAATATGTTTGAACCATATGTGTTTCCGACAATTTGGCGTCGATTTAGCAATGTCCGTCCGTCTGTCTGTCTGCCTGGCTGGTGCGCACGATAACTCTCGAACGGAACAACCGATTCGGTCCAAAATTGGGTTTTCGTAATATTTTGTTCAAGCTTACTTTAAGTTCGAAGATGGGTTATATCGGTCCACTCCTTCCGGTACCTCCCCCACAAAAGTTCGAAAATGTTCGGAAAATTTGTGCGCACCATAACTCTTGAAGAGGTAACCGATTTGATCCATACTTTGCACATCGTGAAATGTCTACCAGGCTTAGATGAGGTTTCAATATGGACTCAATCGGTCCACTCCTTCGTGTACCTGCCACACAAAATTTCGGATAAGTTCAGATTAGGACCTGCTCTCGAATCGCTTTGGTTTTTGTTGTAACAACTTGTATTCACTGCCCCCCATACGACGGTAAAAGTTTCATAAGGTGCTAATACTTCCTAAGAAAATAGCCTGAAAGATGCAAAAATCCCCTATGACACCGTTTGTAGTAGTTGGAGGGCAAGATAACTCTCGAACGGATCTGCCCATTCGGTCCTAAATTTTGCATTCGTAATTTTTTGTCCTAACATAGTCTAAATTCGAAGATAAGACATATCGGTACACTCCTTCAGGTACCTCCCCCACAAAAGTTCAAAAATGTTCGGAAAAATTGTGCGCACGATAACTATTGAAGAGAGTGACCGATGTAATCCATACTTTGCACATCCTAATTTGGTCCAAAATTTGGCTTTTGTCCAAACTTAGTTTAAGTTCGAAGATGGGATATATCGGTCCACTCCTTCCTCCCCCACAAAAGTTCAAAAATAGTCGGAAAATTTGTGTGCACTATAACTCTTGAAGGGAGTGACCGATTTGGTCCATACTTTACACATTGCAATATATATACCAGATATAGATCATTTCCGAATATGGACTGTATTTGTCCACTCCTTCGGGTACGTCCCACACAAAATTTCGGATAAATTCACTTTAATACCTGCTCTCGAATCCCTTTGATTTTTTTGGAAGCAACTTGCGTTCGCTGTCTCCATTACGGCGGTAAAATCTTTATCAGGGGCAAGTCCATACTTCTTAAGAAAACAGGCCGAAAAGTGTACAAAAACCCTATGGCACCATATGTAGTGGCTGGAGCGCATGGCAACTCTCGAAGCTTTGAGCTTTTATCCTATGTGCTTTTTACATTAGCACGAAAAACAGGTTTTAGGGCTATTTCGTCATTTATTTGCTAAAACAGGCAACATTTTGCGTCATTTACCATACAAAAATAAATGACGATAGCTGCGTCATTTATTCTAAACAAGGAACGAAAACACCATACTATTATACGCAACCCTGCTTTTTCGTCATAAACTACCAAGAAATGCAACTGTTTTATGATGTCTTTGTTTGTTTGTGTGTGTTGTAGAAAAAGAAAAATACTCAAACGATGACAAAAGTGTAAATAAATGGTTAAAAAACTTGCAAAAGTTATATTTTTTTTAATTTTGAATTAAGTCAAATTAGTTGGTAAACATTAGTGTTGTGAAATTCTTATTTTTCGGAATTAAAATTATTGTGTGCGTGTGTATGTGTTATTGTATCCGTGTATATGTGCGATTGTGTGCGTAAGCAAATGACGCAAAAAAACAGATGTAAATACACTTCATTTGTTTCTAGGATTTCGTAAAATGAAATCATTTAATGTGCATATGTAAATTGGACTCTAGTCTATATTTTTGTCGGTAAGTTGATACACCCAAAATTTTGAAACCCCTCTAAACCCATACGTTTTTTTTCGAAAAAAATATTTTAATTCACGCAGGCTGAGGGTATATCTCTGTCGGCAAAGCCGACTGATACTTTTTTACTTGTTATTTATAAATTTTTTTTCTAAATATATAAGATTAATTATTTACAATAGGCTTAATTATTTACTTATAGGCTTAAGCTATAAGCTAAAAAAATATTTTCTATTTTAAGAACAGTAGATTTGGAATTTGTTTTCAATTTCAACACATTTTTATTTTATTTCGCTCTTTGCTGGATTTGAACACACGAAGTTCTGATTTGTAGCCGAACACACTAGACCCTATGACACGCGCACGAACATTAAGGATTTGTAGTCGGAAGCACACGCTCTGTGCCACCGTAGTCACAACATAGTAAAGAGTAATATATGTATGTTGTTATTTTTGTTTACATTACTTTGTAATGGGTAACATAATGACTTCTTCTTCTTTATTTGCTAATTCGATTTTCGAATGTAAGCGACCATACAATACAATACATATCGAGGTACATTTCATTTACTTATTTATATACATATTAAATTTGATATTTGTTAGTACTATATATTTATAAATTATTAACAATTATCTCAAAAGTGTTTCTATTTCTTGCCGCATTTAGAAGGTTTGCCGAATTATTATATTTTGTCCATTCTTCTATGTTCTTTAGCCAGGTCATCTCTTTTCGGCCTCTGGTACGCCGACCTTCAACTGTTGCTTTCAGGATTTTTTGTAATAATCTATATTTTACATTTCTCATGATGTGAGGTTTTTCGTTTTTTGATTGTAGCTATGAGTTCTCTTCTTTGATTCATTCTTTTCAATACTTCGGCATTTGTCACGTGCGCAGTCCATGGTATTTTTAAAACTCTGCGGTAGACCCACATTTCGAAGGCTTCCAATCGTCGTATATCAGCAGCTTTAATAGTCCACGTCTCCACGGCATACAGTAGAACTGACCAGATGTAGCATTTTATAAACCTTGCTTTTGTTTCGATGTTTATATCATGATTGACAAGGATTTTCTTATATTTAAAAAATGCATCTCTTGCCATCTCTATCCGACATCGTATTTCCTTCGAGCAATCCCATTGGTCATTAATAAGTACACCCAGGTATTTGAAGGTATGTACTCTCTCGACATATGCATTATTTATTTTTAATTTAGCTTCATTATGTTGATTTTTCTTACTAACAATCATTAGCTTTGTTTTGTTAGTATTAATTTTTAGTCCATATGATTCGCTACATAAGGTGAGTTGGGTTACTAATTTTTGGAGTCCTGATATACTATCAGCGATTATAGTAGTATCATCTGCATATCTAATGTTGTTTATAAAGGTGCCGTTTATTTGTATTCCTTCCCGGATATTTGTAGTGGATTCATGGAAAATTCTCTCTGAGTATATATTAAATAGGAGTGGAGATAAAATACATCCTTGTCTGACTCCTCTCGATATTGATATCTCATCTGTCAGACTTCCATTGACATTTATCTGTGCAGTTTGCTGCCAGTATAAGTTTCTAATGCACCGGATTTCTTTATCATCAATTCCGATAGACACAAGTATTTCCATTAACTTATCGTGTTGCACTGTGTCAAACGCTTTCTCATAATCTATGAAGCACAAGAAAATGTCCTTGTGAACATCTCGGCATTTTTGTATTAGGACCTGGACACAAAGTAGAGCTTCTCTCGTCCCCATCCCTTCCTTAAAGCCAAATTGATTTGATCCCATAGCTTGTTCGCATTTTTGATATATTCTTTTGTGAATAATTCGTAGAAACATTTTTAGGGAGTGGCTCATTAAACTGATTAGGCGGTAGTCGCTACACTGTTTGGCGTGACTTTTTTTAGGAATCGCTATAAACGTTGATTTTAGCCAGTCTTGTGGGTAAAAGCCTGTATTGTATATGTGGTTCATCAAACTTGTCAAGAGATCAATGTTATTTTCGTCAATCATTTTTAGCAATTCAGCGGGAATTTCGTCTGGTCCCGTTGCTTTCCTATTTTTCAGTGATGTTATAGCACTTTCAACCTCCATCTTCGTAATACTTGATCCAGTCAACGGTTCTGGTGTTTGGTCATTAAAACATGTTCTGTTATTATCAGTAAATAGATGTTGGATATACTCCTTCCAAATTACTTTCTTCTCTGATTCTTCAAACACTGCTTCATTTTTGTTGTTGTAAAGAATTGGCGAAATTGTTCTGCGGTATATTCCTGCTGTCTCTTTCAGTTTTTTGTGCAAATTAAAATCGTCGTGCAAGCTTTGCAATTTTTCTATTTCCTGGCATTGGTTATTTAAATGTTTATTTTTTGCAGCTCGAATCTGTATTTGAATTTCTCGGTTCAATTCCCAATACTTTTCATAGTTCGAGTTTTTATATTGCCGTCTTTCGTTTAATAGTTCCTGAATTTCAGTTGTCATCCAGTCTTTTGTTTTTGGTCTTACGAAATTTCCCAGCGTATTTTTTCCGATGTTATGTATAGTATTTTTGATTTTATCCCATATATTTTCCACATTTTCCCTATGGATGTCACTTAGTTCCGAATTAATAAGACTTTTTACATGTACTTTAGTGGCTGGATCGTCAAGTTTGCCAAGGTCAAGTTTTCGATGTTGTTTTTTCTTCAGCGGAGCCCTAATTTTGATGTATATATTGGCCATGAGGAGATTGTGGTCAGATGGTACGTCTGCTCCTGGATATGTAGATACTTTCGATACTGAAGTGGAGTAACGTTTGTTAACCGGAATGAAATCGATTTGGTTTCTTATTATGTTTCCAATGCTATCCTGGGGGGATTTCCAGGTGTAGAGTCTTCTAGCTGGTAGACAGAACATCGTGTTTGTTATCTTCATCTGGTATTCTTGGCAGAACTGTATGAGTCTGTCACCTTTCTCATTTCCTTCTCCCAATCCATATTGTCCAGTAACTCCTGTTACTGCCTCTTTTCCTACTTTAGCGTTAAGGTCGCCTTGGATGATGGTTATTTCATGTTGTTTTGTCAGGTGTAGTAATTCTTCGATTTCACTGTAGAACGCCTCTATTTCTTCATTGCTTTTGTCCGACGTTGGAGCATAAACTTGAATAACATTGATGTTGAGAGGTTTCGCTTCAATTTTTATCATCATTTTTATACCCTCAGCCTTTAGGCTAAAGAGGGTATTTACACTTTGATACGACCAAAAATGTGCCTCATCGAAATAATGGTTTTAGACCCCAAGTATGTTTGTACGATATCTGTTTCAGACAATTTTGAGTAGATCTAGCAATGTCCGTCCGTCTGTTTGTCTGTCCGTCTGTCTGTCTGTCTGTCTGTCTGGCTGGCTGGTGCGCACGATAACTCGAACGGGTCAATCGATTCGGTTCAAATTTTGGGTATCGAAATATTTTGTCTAGATTCGATTTAAGTTCGAAGATGGGCCATATAGGTCCACTCCATCAGGTACCTCCCCCACAAATGTTCAAAAATTGTCGCAAAACTTGTGCACACGATAACTCTTGTAGGGAATAACCGATTTGGTCCATACTTTGCACATCGTGTAATTTCTACCAAACTTAGATGAGGTTCCAATATGGACTCAATCGGTCCACTCCTTCGGGTACCTCCCACACAAAATTTCGGAAAAGTTCAGTTTAGGACCTGGTCTCGAATCGCTTTGATTTTTGTTTACGCAAGTTGTATTCGCCGTCCTCTATACGACGCTGCAAGTTTCATTAGGAGCAAGTCCATACTTCCTGAGAAAATAGCCTGAAAGTTAAAAAAAACCCTATGACACCGTGTGTAGTGGTTAGAGCGCAAGATAACTCTCGAACGAATCTGCCGATTCGGTCCAAAATTTGGCCTTCGTAATATATTGTCCAAACATAGTTTAAGTTCAAAGATGGATTATATCGGTCCACTCCTTCCGGTACCTCCCCCACAAAAGTTCGAAAATGTTAGGAAAATTTGTGCGTACGATAACTCTTGAAGAGAGTAACCGATTTGGTCCATACTTTGCACATTATGAAATTTCTACCAGATTTAGATGAGTTTCCAATATGGACTCAATCGATAAACTCCTTCGAGAACCTCCCACACAAAATTTCGAAAAAGTTCAGTTTAGGACCTGCTCTCAAATCGCCTTGGTTTTTGTTGTAACATCTTGTATTCAGTGTTCCCTATACGAAGGTACAAGTTTCCTCAAGGGCAAGTCCATACTTCCTGAAAAAATAGCCTGAAAGTTGAAAAACAAACGCTATGACACCATGTTTATGGGTGGAAGCGCAAGATAATTCTCGAACGGAAATACCGATTCCGACCAAAATTTGGCCTTCGTAATATTGTTTCCAAACTTACTTTAAGTTCGTAGATAAGCCATATCGGTCCACTCCTTCAGGTACCTACCCCACAAAAATTGTGCGCGCGGTAACTCTTGATGGGAGTGACCGATTTAGTCCATACTTTACACATTCTCATAATATCTACCAGATATTGATCAGGTTCAAATATATGGACTATATTTGTCCACTCCATCCCGTACCTCCCACACAAAATTTTGTATAAGTTCACTTTAAGACCTGCTATTGAATCACTTTGATTTTTGTTGAAGCAACATACATTCGTTGCCTCAATTACGATGGTAAAAATTGTTTCAGGAGCAAGTCCATACTTCTTGAGAAAACAGCCCGAAGGGTGTAAAAACCCCCTCTAAGTACGTTTTCCGCAACATTTTTGAACTTTAATCCTAATCAACATCCTAATCAACCCCTTAAATACATAAGTTTTTTGTGAAAAAGTGTTTCAATTTGCACAGGCTGAGGGTATATCTCTGTCGGCAAAGCCGACTGACACTTTTTTACTTGTTCTATCGGATTTTGGTACAAATCCTAAAACATTTTTAGCTATGCGGTCTGTTACAATTATTCCAACCCCATTCCTATGCGTTTTGTTGAGATTGCCTGAGTAAAACATTTTCGAGTTTTGCGATATAAATTCTCCGCAATCTGGCCACCACGTTTCGCTTATACCAAGTATATCAATGTGAAGTCTATTCATTTCGTTTAGAGTATTAGCTAGTTTTCCAGCTTCGTAAAGACTGCGTACATTCCATGTACCGATGTTAAGTTTTGATTTTGTTTTACCTCCGGGGATTCTTAGCACCCTTGTGATGCCGGAGACTAAGGGCCGTTTGTTTTTGTTTGTATTCATGATTGTATGGTTTTCTAGGGATAGTACTTCAGTGGTTTCCCGTTGCCTTCTTAAGGGTTTAGAATTTTCCTTTTCTGTATTCAGCCGCTCCTCCTGGAGTTCAGACGCTGTTTGTTGCCGCTCAATATGAGACAGACGCCGCTTTGATGTGATCAGTTCATTCGCCGCAGTTGTAGATAACACGCACCGTTGACTTCCCACGTTGTGGATTGTTCTTAGCTTCAGCGTTCACCATCGACCTTACCGACATGGGTGGCCCTACCAGTAGCTACGCTACCGCCGGTATCGCTCTTAGGATCTTCACGCTTACTAGACCTCCCCATCGCGCTTGAGATGACAATCCATCGAGGAGGACATAATGACTAACGGATCCGAATTTTTGCTGGGACGTTCCAAATTTCATTGAAATTTGACATACATAGCGTGTTTGGTGCATCAAATCATCCGAAAATATATGGGAATCTGAACCGATTTCAATGAAATTAGGCAAATTCATTTCTAGACCAAATTCCATCATACATTTCAAATATGAACCCTGTATCTTTAAATATTTGCATAGAAACTAAATTTTTTTGGAGATAGCTCCTATTCTGGTACTATATATCCATATCTACGCGGAATTTCAAAAATTAATATAACCTATTTTACTTTTAGACGATGTTGCAATATATCCTCAAATTTGCAGGAAGCTCTGTTCATCGGTTTTCGATTCGATAAATTACAAATACACAAATAAACAAACTTTCAAACATTGTAGATATTGTCGCACCTTCCTTCTGAATTACGGTGCTTTGATTTGATCTGACATTTTCCACATAGAAACATTTTTCGTTTAAAAATATTTTTGTTTGCTATTGCAAGTTCCAATTTTTCTATTTTTCCTTACATATACAACAATGTATTTAATAAGATTTCATGTGCTACGTTACAAATCTATACTTATAAAAGAGTTCAGTAATGATGACTCACTGACTCACTGATTCACTGATTCACTGACTCACTGACTGACTGACTGACTGATAATCAACGCCCAGACTAAACGGCTAAAGCTAGAATCTTGAAATTTTGGGTGAGGGTCACTCTTGGTCCGAAGGTGTCAGATAAGGCTGGATTTTTGGAAATTCGAACTAGAACTGTACTAAAAGTACTAAAAGGTACTAAATATGGTACCCTTTGTATTAGGCAAACGCGAAGAGCTAGAATTCTGAAATTTGGAATGAGGTTCACTGATGGAGAGTTAGAAAGGTGTACCAAATGGTTTTTGGAAATTCGAACTATAAGTGTACAAAAAGTACTAAAAGTTACTAAATTTAGTACTATTTGGTATTACGTGAACGGATAGAGCTAAAATCTTGAAATTTGAAATGAAAATGAAGGTTTAGAAGATGAGTTGATAAAGGAGGTGGTTTTGAAAACGTGTACTCATGTGTACGAATAGTACTAAATGGTACTAAATTTGGTACAATTTGAATTTGGGCGAATCTATAAAGTTGGAATTCTGAAATTTGGAATTACTATTACTGTTGGAGCATAGGTTTGAGATATGGAGGTAGTTTTCGAAATTCGTACATATGGGTACGAAAGGTACTAAATAGTACCAAATAATGTACAATTTGGATTTGGGGGAAAGGATGCAGCTGGAATCCTGAAATTTAGAATTAGGATAACAGTCGGGGTGTAGGATAGAGGTATTTTGGAAATTCGTACTTTTGGGTACGAAAAGTACTAAATGGTACCAAATTTGGTACAATATGAATTTAAGTGATCGGATAGAGCTGGAATAGTGAAATTGGGAATTAAGATTACTATTGGAGTGTGGGATTGGGATACTTTTGGAAATTCGTACTTATGGCAACGAAAAGTACTAAATGGTACCAAATTTGGTACAATTTGGATTTGGGTGATCAGATACATTTGGAATCCTCAAATTCGAAATTAAGATTACTTTTGGAGTGCTGGATAGAGGTAGGTTTGGAAATTCGGACCTATGGGAAAAAAGTACTAAATTGTACTAAATTTGGTACAATTTTCATTACGGTAATCTGATGCAGCTGTAATTCTGAAATTTGGAATTAAGATTACTGTTGGCGTGTAGGATTGAGGTAGTTGTAGTTATTCGTACTCTTGGGTACGAATAGTACTAAATAGTACCAAATTTGGTACAATTTGGATTTGGGTGAACGGATATAGCTGAAATTCCGAGATTTGGAATAAGGAGTACTATTGGAGTGTAGGATTGATAAAGTTTTGGAAATGTTTAGTTATGGGTAGGAAAAGTACTAAATTTGGTACAATTTAGATTTCAATGATGGGATACATTTGGAATCGTGAAATTCGGAATTAAAATTGCTGTTGGAGTGTTGAAAGAGGGAGGTTTGCAAATTCGTACTTTGGATACGAAAAGTACTAAATGGTATCAAATTTGGTACAATTTGGACTACTGTGATCGGATGCAGCTGTATCCCGAAATTTGGAATTAAGATTACTGTTGGCGTGTAGGATTGAGGTAGTTGTACTCATGGGTACGAAAGAACTAAATGGTACCAAATTTGGTACAGTTTGCATTTTGGTGATAGGATACATTTGGAATCGTGAAATTCGGATTTAAAATTGATGTTGGAGTGTTGATAGAGATAGGTTTAGAAATTCGTACTATGGATACGAATAGTACTAAATGGTACCAAATTTGGATTTGAGTTATCGGATATATCTGGAATCCTGAAATTCGGAATTATGCTTATTGTTTGAACATAGCACTGTGGTAGTTTTGAAAATTTGTACTTATGGGTACGAAAAGTACTTAATGGTACAATTTGGATTTCGGTGATCTGATGTAGCTGCCATCCTCAAGTTTGGAATTAAAATACCTGTTGAATTGTAGGATTGATAAAATTTTGGAAATTTTTAGTTATGGGTAGGAAAATTACTAAATTGTACTAAATTTGGATTTGAGCAAATGGATAGAGTTGGAATCAAGAAATTTGGAATTAAGATTACTGTAGGAGTGTAGGATTGAGATATGGAAGTAGTTTTTGAAATTCGTACTTATGAGTACGAAAAGTACTAAATTTGGTACAATTTGGATTTAAGCGAACGGCTAGAGCTTTAATCTTGAAGTTTGGAATTAAGATTACTGTTGGGGTGTAGGATTGAGGAAGTTTTGGAAATTCGTACTTATATGTACGAAAACTACTAAACGGTACTTAATTTGGTACAACTTGGATTTGAGCGAACGGGTAGAGCTGGAATCAGGAAATTTGGAATTAATATTACTGTTGGAGTGTAGGATTGAGATATGAAAGAAGTTTTGGAAATTCGTACTTATGAGTACGAAGAGTACTAAATTTGGTTCAATTTGGATTTGAGCGAACGGTTAGAGCTGGAATCTTGAAGTTTGGAATTAAGATTTCTGTTGGGATGTAGGATTGAGGAAGTTTTTGAAATTCGTACTTATATGTACGAAAAGTACTAAACGGTAGTATATTTGGCACAACTTGGATTTGAGCGAACGGTTAGAGCTGGAATCTTGAATTTTGGAGTTAATATTACTGTTGGGGTTAGTTTTGGAAATGCGTACTTAGTTTTGGAATTGCGTACTTATGCTTACAAAAAGTACTACATTTTGTACAATTAGGATTTGGGTGAAATTATAGCGCTCGAATCCTAAAATGTGGAATTAGGTACACTTAGGGGTACAAAATGGTTCCATGTATGGTACAATTTTGTATTGGATGAACGGATAGATCTGGATTCGTGAGACTTGGAATTAAGATTACTGTTATCATTTGCTTATAACGTCCGATTTCAGAAATATGTGCCATAAATATACGAAAAGTTGTCAATGGCACAGGATTTGGTACAATTTGTTATTATGTAAAGGGAATTTTGAAATAATAGGAGGAGGTTCGTATTTATGTATTTACATGTAAAGTACTTAATAGTTCTATAATTGGATTTAGGGGAACAGATAGAGCTGGAAATGAGGATGGCGGTTGTTGGGTTAGGCCGTATTTGCGCTGAGAACCTCAATTAAAATATCTCAAAAAATGTGGACTGCTCTTGATGTGTAGGCGTGACGAAAATCGGACTAAAGTGGTACGTATTAGTACACAAAATGTTTCCACCATTCTATATTATATATTGTTTATTTGTTTTGTATATTTAACGCATACGAAGTAGCGGGCACTTTGCTAGTATTTAATATTACGAATCCTTAAAGCTCTTTAAGCATCGAACCACAGGTATTCAAGCATAACATCCTACCTACATAGGCTATTCAATTTACGACACAATTCTAACTTAATAAAGTGATTTATTGTGAATTTTATTTGGCTTTTGTGTTAAGACAGCAAAAATAAATTAATTTTTCAGGATTACTGAGTAATTTACTCGACTTAAATACGTGAGTGTCCTTGAATTTCATTTGACCAAATCGAGAATTGTCATTAAAAGAAGTCCTTAGATTTTAACAATTTTGTAAGAAAAATATGTGCATTTATTAGAACATAGAATAATGATGCTCAATTTGTATTTTTCCTAGGATTATTTTGTGTGTGAAATTATCTTTGGATGTTAGATTAAATTCCCTTAACAAACGTCAAAGAAATTTGTGATTTGAATTATGGGGCAGGAAGAAATCAACTAAACTATGTATTTATTAGAGACACTTTATGAAATAATTTTGAAAAACAAATTTTCTTCTTTAGAGCCAAAATACATACTGAACTCATCAAATTCCATAACTACATATTGTATCACAAGTCGACACCGTCAGGTCACCTTTTTTGTGTGAATTAATCATAAAATATTTCCCCTCTTTCAATTTAAGAAGTTGCTGACACATTTTTTGTTGAAATAGAAAAGTCTACTCCAACTAAAAATATTTGGTTTTATTTTTCTTCATCTTATTCATCATTTTTTTATGATTCACATTGAAAGAAGCCTCGGGTATAATAACTTTATTATATTGCTTGCACATCATCCTTTTCATACCGAAAGGGTTTGTTTTGCAGCAGTTTCATATTTTTTTGTATATATTTTTGTATCTCAATGAGATGAATGAAAAAAGTGCTTTAAGGTATTCTAATGAAATATTTTCTCTTCTTTTTTATCGCTTCTGGCCTTTGATGATGAACAAAAAATAAAAAATAGAAAAAATAATACTAATGCAATTCGGATACTGTAATGGATTATTAGTTCATCAGAATTATTTTTCATAAATAAGTTTTAGCAATTTGCCGACATAATAAATATGTGGCGTTTATTCTTCAGGGTAGACCGTTAAACAGACAGATAAATGACATAATATAAATCATAAAACAAAAAACAATTTGTCAGTCAAAGAATGTATTATTTAACTTCTATAAATTATTAAAATACGAAAATCTGTCAAAGTTTAAGAGGAGGCTTATATAATATCGAAGAATTAAGTGTCTATCAATTTAAACTCAATTTATATTTGCATAATATTTAATTTGATCAAAATTCAATTAATCGATTAAAATTCAAATAACAATATGTTTTAATTTATTCAATTTCAATTGATAACGTTGTGTTATAAAAAATGTATTACACATAATTAAAAGACTAATTAATTTACATTTAATGAAGCCATAATATATTTAATATCCTGGAAACATAACCTTGATGTGGGCTGCATATTTTGCGGTTTATTAAACAAATTGTTACATTGATTGCAAACAAACGCATGTTCTTTTGTGGTATATTTATAACAGCAAAGGTTAATGTGAAAAGTCCAAACAGATGGTTGGACAAAAACATTTTTTTTTTTCACAATTGTCAATATACCATCAAAGAGATGTTTTAACCTCAGTTAAATTTCAGAAATATGCCCTTTATCATAGCCCCTTCAAATTAGACATTAAAATATCAGAAATTGCCACAAAACTGAATTTTGGTGAAGCGGATAAATAAATGTGTAGTGTAAATGTTTTAGATTCTCATTATGATTTTTACACAGTTGTAGTTGACAAATCGAACTAAAACTTTGCTTTCTTTTCAGATTTGGATGCCAATACATGAATATGAAATCCAAGCCAATATGGGTCCATCTTTTTCCTATAGCCCCCATTTTTTCAAATAGCGGTACTTCCCGATTTAAGTTATTTTGAGAAGGTTATCTTTATTTTTAGCCCGAATTGGCTGTAACTTGGCATTTGGAGTTTCCAATGGTACAGAAATTATCCCATTAAAAATTTTGGACATAGGCTCAGGTTTTCGTATATACCCCACCTCCCGATTTCAGGTATTTTGAGGATTTTATATTCATTTTAGCCCGACTCAGAAACTTCCCAACAAAAATTGTGGGCATGGGTCCAGGTATTTAAAGTTTTTTTCAGGAATTTTAAGTTTTTATTCTAAATTTTTGGCCTACATTGGCTGTTTTTTGATTATGGGGTTCTCAGTGGTCAGAAAAATTTATTTACTAAAAAGCTAAAAATAACAAGCAAAAATGTATCAGTCGGCTTTGCCGACAGAGCACGGTGCTCTTGAACAATTTTAAATGGAAGGTGCTTACACCTCGGAAGTTTTTGCCGATTCTGAAACAACAATGTTTATAGATGAGAACAATCAAAAAACAAAAAAAAAAATTGCCGGAGCGCAGTTTAAATAAATCGCGATTTAAGTTGAAATTTTTAGGGGTTGTTTAGGTTTTCGCGATTTTGCTAAGAAACCGCAAATCCTATCAAAATGGGACTAAAATAAATGTTGTAGGTATAAAAATTCTCTACAAGATTGACCTTTATGGTATTCTCGTCGGTTCTACGATTTTTGAGATATAGAAGTTCAAATTGGGACAATTCAAATTCAATTCAATTCTGTATCGCCCCTTATAAAACAATGTCATGACTGCAAATTCCCAACTTAAACTTATATCTAAACAAATGTTACAACTTAGTATAAGTTACTTAAGTCAGTCTTGTAGAGAATTTTCACAGCTTTAAGAATTTCTCAGGTTCCATATCGATAAGACTTTATATTCAAGCAAAATCGCGAAACCCTAACAAAAAAACCTAAAAATGTAAACTGAGCTTTTTATCTCAAAAATGGTACGAGATGGGAACAAATGATAACGTCAATCCTCTAGAGAATTTTCACAGCTACAACATTTTCTCTAGCTCCATTTCGATTGGACTTGCGGTTTCCAAGCAAAATCGTGAAAACCTAAAAAACACCTAAAAATGTGAATTTTGACCTCGATTTATTTAAAAATCCCTACAGCGATTTTTTTCTTGTTTTTGGATTTTTCTCATCTATGAACACTGCTGTTTCAGAATTCACAAAAATCTTCCCTGTGTAAGCGGTTTTTATCAAAAGTTAGTTAAGGCGCACCCTTCATGACATTGTTTTATAAGGGGGCGATACAGTCAGTACATTGTCCCAATTTGAACTTCTATATCTCAAAAATGGTAAAAACTACGAAGATATCATAGAGGTCGATCTTGTAGATAATTTTCATAGCCACAACATTTTCTTTAGTGCCATTTTGATAGGGCATGCGGTTTCTAAGCAAAATCGTGAAAACCTTAATAACCCCTAAAAATGTCAACTTAAATCGCGATTTATTTTAAAAGCGCTCCGGCGATTTTTTTTTTTTTTTTTTGATTTTTTTATCTATAAACATTGTAGTTTCAGAATCCGCAAAAACTTCCGAGGTGTAAGCACCTTCCATTTAAAATTGTTTCAAGAGCACCGTGAGAGATATACCCTCAGCCAGTGTGGATTGAAATACTTTTTCCAAAAAAAACGTATGTATTTAGGGGGGTTTTCAAAATGTTGGCCTTATGCATAGAATTATGGATAGAATTAAAGCTCAAAAATTTGCGGGGATATCGATAGTTAGGGCTTTTTTATCACACTAGTTTGCGAAAAACATAATATAGCTATATTCGGTGCCATAGGGGCTTTTTACAACTTTCGGGCTCTTTTCTCAAGAAGTATACGCTTGCCCCTGAAAAGCTTTTACTGCCGTAATTGAGGCAGCGAATGCAAGTTGCTTTAACAAAAATCAAATCAATTTTCCGAAAATTTTTGAACTTTTATGGGGGAGGTAAGGGAGGAGTGGACCGATATGACTTATCTTCGAACTTAAACAAAGTTTGCACAAAATATTACAAAAACTAAATTATGGGCCGAATCGGCAGATCCGTTCGAGAGTTATCTTGCGCTCCAACCAAAACACACGGTGCCATAGGGTTTTTTTGTAATTTTAGGCTATTTCCTCAGGAAGTATCGTTATATGGGGGGCAGTGAATGCAAGTTGCTACAACAAAAACCAAAGCTATTTGTGAACAGGTCCTAAACTGAACTTTTCCGAAATTTTGTTTGGGAGGTACCCGAAGGATTGGGCCGATTGAGTCCATATTGGAACCCTATCTAAGTCTGGTACACATTTCACGATGTGCAAAGTATGGACCAAATCGGTTACTTCCTTCAAGGGTTATCGTGCGCCCAAATTTTCCGAATATTTCCGATCTTTTGTGGGGGACGTAGCGGAAGGAGTGGACCGATATAACCCATCTTGGAACGAAACTAAGTTTGGACAAAATATTGCGAAAGCCAAATTTTGGACCATATCGGTTAATCCGTTCGAGAGTTTTTGTGCGCACCAGCCAGCCAGACAGACAGACGGACGGACATAGCTAAATCGACTCCAAATTGTCGGAAACACATTTCGTCCAAACATACTTGGGGTCGTAAACCATTATTTCGATGAGGCACATTTTGCCCGTATGAAAGTGTATATACCCTCGTTAGCATAAATGCTGAGGGTATAAAAAAACCTTAAACTTTACGTGTTCCAAATTTTATGTGGGAGATATTCTAAGGAGTGGCACGATGTACGTTCCATATTTGGACGTAATCCAAGTATGTACGCGAGTGTTATGTTAGGCACAACCAAGTTTAGTTAGTGCCGGCAGATTTTTTGGAGCTCCAGGGCCATTATCTAAAAAAGTATGGACTTGTCCCCGAAAAAGAATAAACCGTCAAGGAAAAGAATACAAAGTCAACATTTCGATTTTTAACAAAAAATGTGCCGTTTATTGTGGCCGTTTATCGGTCAAAAAAATGTTTAAGGAAAATTCTCTTATTTGAAGACAAAATTTTGGTGTATTCAATAAACTCACAAAAATATATGAAGACTGAACATCAAATTTCTGTAATTTTGGGTGGATAATGTGGCTAAAACCTTAAAAAATCCGAAAATTGGGCGGTACCGTTCCACGGGGGTTATATCAAAACGTGAACCAATACCAACAATTCTCTGTAGAAATATTTCGCAAGACCTGGCGAAGACTAAATACCAAATATCAGCTACATTGGTTGTTTAATGTGGCTGGATCCTTGAAAAAACCGAAAATCGGGCGATACTGTTCTATTGGAGCTATATCAAAACGTGGACCTATGTACTTAATTTTTATCAGAAAAGTTTTTTGGTCCATTGGGAACCCTCTATGCAAAATTTCGGCGTATTTGGGCGTGAAACATATGTAAAATCTTCAAAATTCCGAAAATCGGGAGGTACCGTTATATGGGGTCTATATCAAAACGTGGACCTATGTCCATAAATTTTATCGGAAAAGTTTTTTGTAAAGTGAAAACTCCGCATCTCAAAATTCAACCAATTATCTACCAGGTTGGTTTAGCTAAAATATTCAAAATACCGAAACATTAACCCCCAGTTTATGTATTTCGAAACGAAAATGTGTGCGCATGAAAGACACCCAAACTTTAGTTTTTGAAATATTATTTCATTTGCTTTTGCTTCAAAACAAAAAACAAATTTGAAATACACACTCAAATTTGGTAGTTTTTCTTCCGCATTCGTTTTCTTATCGACATACATAAACAGGCCCTAAGAAGTACCCTTGCATGGGGACTATCCCAAAACGTGGACCGAACTTCCCAATTTTTTGCTCTCGACATTGTGAGTGAACTGTAAGTATTTTTACCAAAATTCATCTGCCAACGCCAACTCCTTTTATATTTGGCCACCGTTTATTTGAACTCGCGACATAGTGCAGCATTTTTTTGAGGTTATGCGCCATTATTCGGGAACTATGGACTTGCCCTCGAAAAAAATTACAAAGACGTAACGGAGGCCGCACGAATATCCTGCTACAAAAAATTTCATAACGATTCGTGAGGTGTCACTAAACTTCACTTATTATCAAATTTTGTGTGGGAGGTACCTGAAGGAGTGGACCAATATAATCCATATTCCAACCTGATGTATGCCTAGAGGTAGTATTACCATATGCAAAGTTTGGTTCAATTCGGTTACTCCCTTCGAGAGTTATCGTGCACACAAGCTTTGCGACAATTTTAGAACATTTGTGGGGGAGGTACCTGAAGGAGTGGATCTATATGGCCCATCTTCGAACTTAAATCAAATATGGACAAAATATTTTGATACCCAAAATTTGAACTGAATCGATTGATCCGTTCGAGAGTTATCGTGCGCACCAGCCAGCCAGACAGACAGACGGACGGACATTGCTAGATCTACTCTAAATTGTCTGAAACGGATATCGTACAAACATACTTGGGGTTTAAAACCATTATTTCGATGAGACACATTTTTGATCGTATCAAAGTGTATATACCCTCTTTAGCCTAAAGGTTGAGAGTATAAAAAATAATTAAAAAAATTAAGTTACCGCGTTTTATTTATAAATGCACTAAAAAATAATATTTCGCTTAGCCTCAATAATTATATTCTACTTCATGATGGAATCCACCAAATAAAAAGCTGGCATTTAAATTAAAAATTGTGAAAAATTAAACGGCAATCGTTTTATTTGAGAGATTCAATCATGTGGTTAAGCGTATGATTCCGCTTACCAGCTGTATGAGTGGTAGGTGAATTTGAAATAAAGAGAAAAAATACAACGCGATCTCTGGACTTCATGGGGACTGGGAGCCGTATATCACTAGCTTCAGTCAGTTGGGGGGGTTCGGTTCCCCATAATGCCTCAGCACCTACACTCGACATATACAACAATAATTTGTATAGACTCCCAAAAATAATACTAAACAGAAACTACATAAGGGAATATGGAAAGGGATCAGTCAAATTAGATTACCCCAACTAAATAAGACAATTAAACAATCTATCGTAATTTCAAGGAAGCAAGATACGATCTCTGATGTTTTGAAATCGATAGCCTCATGACCCATTCAAACCTTGGTCTTAAGGGCCGTAGTTTTATTAAGACCCCAAACATTCTCTGTTCACCTTACCCCTACATCGTAGCCATACAAAAATACTGTTTACAGATTCATGATTAATCTAGATAACATTTATTCATTCTAATGTTTACTGTTGTACAATCTATTTGGGTATGTGCTTATACTAAAGGGTTTAAACCTTCTAAACATAAATAATCTATTGAAAATAATATTTTCTTTCAATTTATCGCTAATATTCGGGGGAATTCCCCCGAATAAAAAACTAAATAACCCGTCAATTAAGGGGAATATAGGTAAATTTTCTTTTGGTTGATTGGATAAATAAGTAAGTACTTGAATAAAAATATCTCTCGATGAGGGTAGCTAGTTTAAGCGTGTGTCTACTATTATGGAATCTCGCTTCTTTATCAAGAATAGATAAAACTGTAATATTTAGAATTGGTGCTTATCAATCATGAGGATTTATGCATAGTGTTTAATTTAGTACCTGAAGGAAAAATCCATAATAGTAGATTCACACTGCAAATGTAAATATTTGTATAACTGAACGTGGGTTAAAATTAATGTATTATTCTTTTCCAAATATGAGATCAAGCTAATTAGTTTTCCACCAATACCAATAAATATAAACTATAACTTCTGTGTTGTTTTCTTAATGGAAATGGGAAAATAATAGGAATTTAAAAATGATAATCTTTCACATGTATTTTTTTATAAAGATACCCAAAATTTGACAATTGTGGTATTCAAATAAAAACGGGTTTTTCAGATATTTTTCTACCTAGCTAACTGTATTCTTTTTTAAGGATATTATTTCACTTATATCCTTACATATGCAAATATCTTATAGCATTCATTTGTAACTTACTCTGTTGGTTTTTGTAGCAGTGTTATATTTAGTTTTGATGAATCCACCTTTAACATTAACAATGAACGTCGAGGCCTCGAAGAACGTAGTGTGCATGCGTAAGATGTTATTCATGTAGAGGTTTGCTTGCTGTAAGGATAGGGTAAATACAGGTTTCAAATGTTTGCATATGTGTAAAACAAAAAAAAAACATTGTTCCACAACATCCCATACGGGACAAGGGAGACTTCTCTCATATCAATGAGTGCACCCCGATTCATATTTAGCTCAATGATATGGGACCTACTGTTTATCGCCGAGTCCGAACGGCGTGTCTTAAGACACCACTTATGGAGAAGTTTTTCAAGGCTGAAATACTCAGGAAATGTCGCCAACATTACTGAGGGGTATTTTGCCACCGTTGAAAAATGTTTGATGTTGCTTGGCCGGGGAATCGAACCTCCGACCTTCTGCGTGCAAGGCGGGCGTGCATACCATTGCACCACGGTGGCACCCATGTGTAAGGATTCTTTAAATTAATATCAAATACTTGCGAATTGCCAAGGGTTTTAAATAAGTCTTAAATATTAGATATGATCTTTGCTGGCTGCGGGATTTGAACCCACGACGTTATGTTGAATGAACGGCTGAAGCGGCCTACGCCCTAGGCCACTGACGTGTTTATAGGGTGAAGGCTTAAGGCTTTTAATTTTGTGCACGTTCGCTCTGTTAAACGTTATGTTGGTATTTTATGTTAAGTTTTCTCTTCGCTGTTTGGGTCACCAACAGATTTTATGTTGACTTCTATTTTTGAAACACAGAATACAATTCCCAATCCAAGAGGGGGCTGTTATTTGGGGTTGTCAAAAGGTAGTCTCCCACAAGGTATGTGATATGTGTTGACACTACGAATGGCTGGCTTTACTTCGGCAGCGAGATACTTAACGATGGAGAAAATAGTTTTCTACTTTGCGGTCAACAATGGGGATATGGCCGCAAATGATGATCTGACGGACAAGAAGAGAAAAGGGAACGATTCTAATAACACTTCAGGAGTATTGCATCCGGAACTTCTTACATTTGTCTCAAGCTTATTAAATTCGTTTGTATTTTCTTATTGCGGGTGTACGTAAGAGAGGTCGTTGCAGAAATTATGGTTTAAATGCCTCTTTCAGCGAAATTCTGCACAACATATATTATTAATATAGCCAATAGAGGTTTAAGCAATTATTTTATTTTATAATTATTCCTTCCGAATTTAAGATTTTTAAGATTGTAGCCGATTAAAGATAGACGGTTTTAAGTATTGACACTTCAATCAATTACTTTCTTATTAAATTTGCACAGGAAGAGACTTTTCTTATTGCAATGCGTGTTTTGTCTTTCAATTCAACCACCGAAAAGAACATAGAGAATTTGTGCTAGACTTGTGGAAGCATATCGTCACCTGAAATGCCCAAAGACGTAACCCTCAAAGGGTTACGTTGGGGGTTACGTCTTTGGACATTTCAGGTGACGATATATTCCTCAAAGTTAATCATTTTCGCCCCAAAAATAGTGATCCATGAGTAACTTAACGAAACAAAATAATTGTTCTCATATTAATTGAGTCAATTATTTAAACAATTCTCACTACCACATAGGAATTATTCCCATGTTCTGAGCCTCCAAATAACAGTTAAGAAGGGAAAAAATAATTTAAAAAGACGTGCCCCACGGTTTTATTTTAGTCTAGTCTATGCATATGTTTATAAATCCCACGATTGTATCTATTTTATTATTTTTTTGTTTTTAGTACATTTATCTTAAACATTACAATGTATGCTTAACATAAAACCGTTTAACTTAAAAAGTTTTTTTTTTTACCTATTTTTATTTTCTAGTTTTTATTTCGCATTCTGTTTAATTCATTTAGTGCTTCATTATTGCAAGGTTTCTTGCCCGTTAGTTTATTGCAGTCCCACTCCTCCATACGTAGTCCCTGCAAAGATCTTACTCTACTAAGAGCCACGTAGGCTTGACCTTCTTCAAACAGTTTCGCACCTAAGTATACGACTGCGTGATCCACAGTGCTGCCCTGCATTTTATGTATTGTAGAATCCCATGACAGTATTAAAATCGCTCCCGTTGTTTTGTTAAACTGGCTTCATATTCTTCAGGTGTTTCTGACGCTATCATCTGTGTGTATCGCTCACGTTGCTTTTTTAACCTGGCCACATATTGCTCAGGTGTTTTTGACGCTAATTGTTCCCGCCGTTTCTGTAATCGACTATTTCTATCACCTTCACTTTCTTTAGCTCGTTTTGCTTTATACTTTTCTTTCGCTTTTTTAAGCCTTCGTTTACGTTGTGTTGCAGTTTCTGTTTTATTTGTGTTTGTATTTATTTATTTTATCTTTTTTTTGTGTACCATTTTGTTCCCACGAGTAATGGACAGATGCGCCTGAGTCTTGAGGGGAAAACGCTAACGACGTATCATTTTTATCCACCCTAATGCCATACAGTTCTCGGCGCGTTTTAACCTTTCACCTTAACTTGGGTGGTGTACCGCTAACGACGTATCATTTTTAGCCACCCTAACGCCACACAGTCCTCAACACGATAAAAAATCTTGACTTGGGTGGTGGATTCAGGCTGGATTAATCAGATACCTAAATTACAGATTCAATTTCTAAATTTAATCTTAATTATGCGCCATTTAGTGGCTGCGCCCATCTTAAATATTGAGGTTGTATAGTGCACTGTATTCTTCTTGTCAAGCCCTTTTATTTGATACCCATATTGGTGGGATTAATAAAAAATTGTTATCAGCCATTTGGTAGCGGCGGCCATCTTAGATTTCAATTTTGCATAGTAAATTGTATTCTACTTGTTGAGACCTTTCATTTGATACCCATGTTGATGGGATTGATAAAACCTAAGTTATCCGCCATTTTGTAGAGGCCGCCATCTTGGATTTTAATTTTATATAGTACATTGTATTCTACTGGTTGAGCACTTTCATTTGATACCTATATTGATGGGATTGATAAAACCTAAGTTATCCGCCATTTTGTAGAGGCCGCCATCTTGGATTTTAATTTTATATAGTATATTGTATTCTGCTTGTTGAGCCCTTTCATTTGATACCCATATTGATGGGATTGATAAAACCTACGTTATCCGCCATTTTGTAGCGGCGGCCATCTTGAATTTATAATGATAATGAATAAACATAATTGTATTGTCACCAAAATCCAAAGTGTATACAAAATTTCAGATTAATCGGTTGACAGGAAGAGGGTCAAATTTGAACTACTAAATTTGACCCAAGAATAAATAATAAAACAAACGGGGTGAGCTAAATAAAACCATTTAAAAACGAATCGTACTAAAATTTGTAAAAAAATATAACTTTTTGGAAGTTTTTTTCCGTTCAAGAATAATTGTATTTCGCGGTATACTTTAGGCAACACAACAGGGTCTATGGTGTTTCCTTGTCGTCTGCCTTCCCATACTCCAGCCATTAATAAATATTCAATGTGTGCAGACATATTTAGTTTTTATGTTTGCTTTTCTTGTTTGTGGTTAGAATTCTAGACCATAAATAAATGTAACTCTCTCCTTTTATTTCTGTTTGTTTGCCACGACTGAAGATTCTTTAGTTTCCTTCAATGGTCAATTGGGGAACAACTAACACAACACATAAAATAAAATATGCTTTATGTGTCAGGATGTTTTCATTAAAACTATTATGTTCTTGCCACAGAGGTTTCTATTTGAGGTTTTCCTTTGAACAAAGGAAATATATGAATTAAAGGTTGGAATTTAAAATAAATTAGTGATTATTTTAAATTCAAGTCTTCAAGGAAGCAAAGAAACCCGTTAATTCTATGCTTTCCTGCATTGCCTACAGCGTCCTAACAACTTGTTCAATATTCTGCAATAATGGTAGCGTAACAAAATAATTTGCTTTAGTCAATCAACTGCAAAGGCTTTAAATAGGGCAAACATTTTAAATCTCCTGTGTTAAACTTTCGCAGATTATATTACATATTCCGAACACATAGTCGTATATCCCTTAGTCTACTTCCATAATGTTTGAACTCGTAGATTACTTGATTCGCATTTGGCGGAAAAGAAACTATTGCTTCATTGTTGTATTCGTTGTTTATTGTTTTGTTTATGGTGTTTATTGTGAAAACACACACAAAAAGCACTATGGGGAAAGGATAATGGATGGAGACTACAGTAACAAAGGTCAAAGGCTTGGAATAAAAATGAAGGTGGGAAATGAAAACAATTCTATTCATTCTATTCATTTGCATAAATTAAACATAAACGAACACATAAAATCAAATATACATGACTTCGTGAGTGTGTGCGTGTGATTGTAAGCCATATATGCACGTATAGTTTTTTCGCACACCCTCAAGTGATAAAAAGAATCTATTCAAATGCTAAATTTGTTGTACAATGCGTGTGACCACAATGCGCGTGAGAGGGTTTGTTTAATGAACACGTGGGTGGTAATTAATACAGAGGTATGTATGTATGTGTTGAGCCTTGAAAAGGGTTTATATTTATTTTTTGTAATAAACGAAGAAAAATGAAGAAAGAAAGTAGAAGTACACAGGAAGAGGTATTATCCTTTCAAAATGGTTGATGAAAATGTCAACAACATAATCCAAAAAAAAAAAAAAAAAATACAAGGACTTTCTTTTTTATACTCGTAAATTACATATGACTATCCATAAGATTCGGATGTTAGCATATGCATAATTTACATTTAACTTGACACAAACCACATCTTCAAAACAAACTGGGCAGAATTTTCCATACAAAAAAACATCATCAATATGTATGAGTAACATCATGTGCTTTATATAGAGACATTGATTTCTTCATGTGAAAGGAACTTTGTAAAATTAAGCTATGGATATGAGAGGAAATGACAACTGCAAATAAGAAAACAGAAATCTCAATTTATCGACTGATTATATTTCTTGGAAATGACAAAGAAAATACCAAACGCATTGCAGCATCAGACTATCAAATTTACATACATATTTACTTGATTATCCCTTAACAATTTCTCTACAAAGTAAGCAAGGACCATTGTCTGATCTAGACCGAACATGTAATACCCAACTCCACTAACCATGTGCATACCATCGAAGAAGTGAGCTGAGCTAATATCAAAGCTGACATGATAATAAGCCCGATTTCAATCACCTTGGCTATTAGTAGCTTTTGTCAGCATAAATCTTCGGGGTCAAATGATAATTAATAAATTATAAGTGCAGCTCCATAGTAGATGCTAATTTCTAACTACGTACCAATGAGTATGACACACATGAAAATGCTTTCGACTTTCTTCATTTCTGTCTCGAAAGAGTGCTACTTGACGAAGGACAGATAATTCAAATTCTTCTGATCAATGCGCTTACCTTAAAGGGTGCTCGACAGACACAGCCCCACACGACACACTTTGCAGGACTCCAGAGAATTCTATGGACTACAAAGAAAGTTATTGGTTTCCTGAATACAGAAGAACAACGTTGGTACCTCACATCGGGTAACACTACATGTTGCGGTGATTATACCCTCAGCATTTTTGCTAACGAGGGTATATACACTTTCATACGGGCAAAATGTGCCTCAATGAAAAAGGTTTTAGACCCCAAATATGTTTGGACGAAATGTGTTTCAGACAATTTGGAGTCGATTTAGCCATGTCCGTCCGTCTGTCTGTCTGGCTGGAGCGCACGATAACTCTCGAACGGATCAACCGATTCGGTCTAAAATTTGGCTTTCGTAATATTTTGTTCAAACTTAGTTTAAGTTCAAAGATGGGTTATATAGGTTCACTCCTTCCGGTACCTCCCCCACAAAAATTCGGAAATGTTCGGAAAATGTGTGCGCACATAACTCTTGAAGGAAGTAACCAATTTGGTCCATACTTTGCACATTGTGAAATTTCTACCAGACTTAGGTTCCAATATGGACTCAATGGGTCTACTCCTTCGGGTACCTCCCACGCGAAATTTCGGAAAAGTTCAGTTTAAGGGCCTGTTCACGAATCGCTGTGATTTTTGTTGTATCAGCTTGTATTCACTGCCCCCCATATAAGGGTATAAGTTTCATCAGGGGTTTCATCAAGTCCATACTTCCTGAGAAAATAGCCTCAAAGGTACAAAAAAGCCTTATGACAGCGTGTGTAGTTGTTGAAGAGCAAGATAACTCTTGAACGCATTTGCCGAGTCGGTCCAAAATTTGGCCTTTGTAATATCTTGTGCTAACATAGTTTAAACTCAAAGATTAGCCATATCGGTCCACTCCTTCAGGTACCTCCAACACAAAAGTTCAAAAATGTTCGGAAAAACTGTGCTAACGATAACTCTTTAAGGCAGTGACCAAATCGACCAAACTTTACACATCCCATTATAGCTACCAGATATAGATCAGGATTGAATATAGACTATATATGTCCACTCCTTCGGGTACCTTCCACACAAAATTTCGGATAAATAAACTTTAAGACCTGCTCCCGAATCACTTTGATCTGTGTTGAAGCAACTTGGATTCGCTGCCTCAATTACGACAGTAAAAGTTTTTTAGGGGCAAGTCCATACTTCTTGAGAAAACAGCCCAAAAGGTGTAAAAACACCTATAGCACCATATGTATGCTGGAGAGCTCAAACCGAACACTGCGTTCGTCAACAATTTGGATACATAGAATTTCGAAGGTGGTGCTTATAGCTCCACTACCTCCGGTACCTCCCCCAAAAAGTTCGAAAATATTCGCTAAAATGGTTCGACTGATATCTCATTAACGATTTGTTCCAAACTTTGTTTCAATCCACACAGGCTGAGGGTATATCTTTGTCGACAAAGCCGACTGATACTTTTTTATACCCTCCCTCCACCATATGGAAGGTATAATTAAATTTGTCATTCCGTTTGTAACACATCGAAATATTCGCCGGAGACCCTATAAAGTATATATATTATTGATCAGCATAAAATTCTATGTCGATTTAACCATGTGCGTCTGTCTGTCTGTTGAAATCAAGATACGCTCCCAATTTTAAGGATAGAGAGTCAATATTTGGTACAGATGTTTTTATTACTTGCAGAATGGTTGGTATTGAACATGGGATATATCGGTTCACGTTTTGATACAGCCCCCATAGAACGGTACCTCCCGATTTTCGGTATTTTTAAGGTTTTAGCTTCATTATTCTACCAAAAAGGCTGAAATTTGGTACGTAGTCTTCTCTATGGGTATAAAACTTTCCTCCCGGTATTTTTCGGTATTTTGAAGGTTTTAGCTTCATTATCACACCCCCCATATAACGGTACCTCCCGATTTTCGGTATTTTGTGGCCTCAATATTCCACCGAAATGGCTGAAATTTGGTATTTAGACTTCGTAGGGGGTACTCAAACTTCCCCTTTAAATTTGTCGGTATAGGTCCACGCCTTCTTATAGCCCCATGGAAAGGTACCTCCCGATTTTCCGTATTTTGGAGGTTGTGGCTTCAATATTCCACCAAACTGGTTGAAATTTAGTATTTAGTCTTCGATGTGATATAAAACTGTTCGCCAGAAATTTGTCTGTACAGGTCCACGCTTTCATATTGCCCCCTTTCCGACTAAAATTGGTCGGTATAGGTCACCGTTTCGATATAGCCCCCTTAGAATTGATTTTTTTGAGCTTGAGTCATTTTGTTTTCTAGCCCTTTCAGTATGTGTCGGCAAGGTCTTTTAGACCCTCAGAAAGTGCGCTCTCAGAAAGTATAGACGTACACTGGAAAAAAGTGTACCGTTGTAATAGGAACAGTGAAAACAACCTTTACAAAAAAAAAAAAAAAAAAACACACAAGTAGAAAAGTGTCAGTCGGCTTTGCCGACAGATATATACCCTCAGCCAACATGAAGCGAAACTTTCACCTCCGGACAGTTCGAATGTATTTAAGGTCTCTTCAGAATTTTGTGGCCCTTTGTGGACATTCGAACTTGCCGACAAAAATTTGGATTAGGAATTAACTGCACTAAGACACAAAAGTTGAACTTTTGTAGGGCAGGTACCCTTAGGGAAGACCGATATGGGCCATTTTAGAAGTTAAACTAAACTTTGAATAAATATTAGGAGATCCAAAGTTTGGACCAAATTGGTTGCCCCATTCATGTGATATCATCCTAGAGTTTTAGTTACATTTTTTAAATATTGGGGAGAAGTACCAGAAGTTGTGGACCGGTATTGCCCATAAAACTAAGTTTGCTATAATATGACGAAGACCAAATGTTGGACCAAATCGGTTGAACAGTTCGAGAGTTATCGTGCTTTCCGACCGCCACATATGGTGACATAGGGTTTTTTACACCTTTCGGACTGTTTTCCCAAGAAATATCGACTTGCCCCTGAAATAACTTTTACCGTCGTATTGGAGGTAGTGAATGCAAATCGCTTCAACAACAATTAAAGTGATTCGAGAGATGACACTAAACTGAACTTTTCCAAAATTTTGTGTGAGAGGTACCAGAAGGAGTATAGTCCAAATTCGAACCTGATCTATATCTGGTAGATATATTAGGATTTGCAAAGTAATGATTACATCGGTCACTCCCTTCAAGAGTTGTCGTGCGCAAAATTTCGAACATTCTTGGGGTTTTGTGGTGGAGATACCTGAAGAAGTGGACCGATATAGCCCATCTTCGAATTTAAACTATGTTTTGATAAAATATTACGAATGCCAAATTGAAGACCAAATCGACAGATCCGTTCAAAAGTTATCTTGCGCTCCAACCAACTCACGCGGTGATATAGGGTTTTTTTCAAATTTCATGCTATTTTCTCAGGAAGTATGGACTTGCCCCTAATGAAACTTGTACCGTCATATGGGTGGCAGTGAATACAAGTTGCTAAAATAAAAATCAAATCGATGCGAGAGATGGCCCTAAACTGGCCCCGAAGGAGTGGACCGATTGAGTCCATATTGAAACCTTATCTAAGTCTGGTACACATTTCAGGATGTGAAAAGTATGGACCAAATCGGTTACTCCCTTCAAGAGTTATCATGCGCACAAATTTTCCGAACAGTTTCGAACTTTTGTGTGGGAGGTACCGGAAGGAGTGGACCGATATATCCCATCTTCGAACTTAAACTAAGTTTGAACAAAATATTAGGAAGACCAAATTTTGGACCAAATCGGTTCTCTCGTTCGAGAGTTATCGTGCGCACCAGCCAGACAGACAGACGGACGGACATTGCTCAATCGACTCCAAATTGTCTGAAACACATTTCGTCCAAACATACTTTGGGTCTAAAACCATTATGAGGCACATTTTGCCCGTATAAATATGTATATACCCTCGTTAGCATAAATGCCGAGAGGAGCTCTTAAATGCCACTTTTCCCAAATTTTGTGTAGGAGGTACCCGAAGGACGGGACCGATATAGTCTATGTTCCAACCTGATACATCACTGGATGAAATAATACGATGTGAAAGGTTTGGACCATTCAGAGAGGGATGTGTCGGAGTACCCGAAGGGGTGGATCGATGTAGTCGATATTCAAACCCGATCTATATCTAGAAGGAATAATACGATGTGCGAAGTTTAAACCAAATCGATTGCTCCCTTCAAGAGTTATAGTTTACACCATTTTTCAGAAAAATTTCGAACTTTTGTTGGAGAGGTACCCATATATATTTTCCAGCATTCTCTCCCTTTTTTTCTATTTAAGATTAACAGGTGAAAAATTATCAGTCAGTCGGCTCTGCCGACAGAGATATACCCTCAGCCTGTGAAATTGAAACACTTTTTTCCCCAGAAAACTTATGTATTTTTTTCAGAATTTTGGGCGTATGAACTTGCCGACAAAATAAAGGAATGGACTGATATAGTCCATTTTGGAAGTGCGTCTTATTTTGGCAGATATTCGTTTCGTTGGTCACCATATAATTTAGAGCTTTTCAGGAAACATGGACTTGCTTACGAAAAACATAATATCACTGTAAATAGGGCCGATAAAAATTTCCAAAGTATCCTCGAACAGACTTTTAACAGCACAAAAGATCCAAATGTTTGGATCAAATCTGTTTCTCCGTTTATGAGATATCGCGCATACCATTTTAGCGAATATTTTCGAACTTTTGTGGGATAGTTATCGGAAAGAGTGGACTCATAAGCACCACCTTCGAATTTTATTTAATATTCGAAGAAATATTACGATATCCAAAGTGTGGACCAACGCAGTATTTGATTCGAGAGTTGTCGTGCACGTGACTGGTGGAGAAATTCGTAGGTCGTGTTTGCTGGCCGTAGGGAGTTTTTTAAGCTTTTAAGTTATTTTCTCAATAAGTATGGACTTGCCATTCAAAAAACTTGTACCAGCGTAATAAGGACCATGAGTACAACTTGTTGCAAGAAAAATCAAAACGATTCGGGAATAGGTCCTAATCTGCACTTTCCCGAAATTTTGAGTGGGCGGTACCCGAAGGAGTTGACATATACAGTCCATATTCTAACCGCATCTGAGTGTCGTAGAAATATAACGATGTGCAAAGTATGGACCAAATCAGTTAATTTTAACAAAAAATTTTGAACTTTTGGGGAGGTACCCAAAGGCTTGTTTTAATTTTGCGCAAAATATTGTGACTACCAAGTTTTGGATCGAATTTATTTATCCGTTGGACAATTATCGTTTTTCACAGCTTTCTCCTAATTTTCTTGTTTTCTTTAGATTTTTGCACCTTTCAGGTGTAACATTTTTCGAATTGTGGTATAGGGCTAAATGACACGTTTATTCGGTAGTTACTAGATTTTTGTACTGACCTTTTTCTCAGCTTAAGAAGCACTTTGTGATTTAAATTGGAAGGGAATTCTCAGCATTTAAGTTGTATTTAAAATAAAAGTGACAGTTGTGTTTTCCCTTTAATAAAAATCCTTTAGGGATATACAATTTATAAAGGACAATTCTTGAAAGATAAATGCCATTGTATTATTCACCACAATTCCCACGAAACAATTTGTGGGGTTGCGGTATTCTTTGTCCCTTGTGATTTTTGTGTCCTTATGCTGCTGTGTGACAGTTGGATGAGAGTACACAAGATACTGTTTTATGTGACCAGTTGGAGAAGTACAAGTGGCAAGTAATGAATATGCGAATGTTACTTGAGATGAACTTGACATTTTTGTTCACAGTTTAGTTGTTGTTTTTAAGGGCCTTTGATGCAGAAGGAGATTATTGCTGCAACTTCAAAAAATACCATGAAATATGAATAATTGTTGATTATTTTCCTTTCTTCATGTTCTCCTTTTCTTTTTGTTAGTTACGACAGAATATGAAGAGTGGAGCAATTTTATTTTTGATTTTTTACTTGTGTATGAAGGGTGAATATCTTATGAATTGAAATTATTGTTGAGTATTCTCTCTTCTTTAATTTCCTGAAATACGCAGCGCATACAATTGACATCCTTAGTTGAGAAAGTAGTAGTTGCGGTACGTTCACATTTATGACCTTGTGCTTTCTTCGTTCAATCCCCTCATATGAAGTGTGAGCACGTATTACTACAATTCGAATACGAGTTAAACTGCTGTCAACTGTAGTTACACATCCATATACATATCGTCGGTGTCATGCTTAAGTGTTCCATACGTCATTATTGAGTTTTTGAGATGTAGGTGGTTTCCAGGGATTTCGAGTATGCTCTTTCTGAATTTTTGGTCGGCTTTTTCCTATCTACCACCTTTCGGCCAGAAAGCTTAAGTTAATTTCAGGTACGAAATTAATATTTTAATAACATACGAATCTACAAATACATTCCAAAAATCAGAACTATAATTTTCGATTTAGAAGGTTTGAATTTATTGAGGCAAATATGGGAAAATTTATTTGACAATTTGTTCCATGTGATTTACAATATTTTGGTTTGTGTCAAAAGTGTTGATTCGACAAAAATTATATTAAAAAAATTATCTGTACATATTTTATTCCAACAGATTCTCTAACTTTTGGCAAAAATGTTCTATTTACTATTACTAATAAATCCTGTAAAAAATATGAGTATTTTCCTCAGTCAGCTCCAAACAGTTGTGACGTAACCAATAAAATGCGTTTATCCCAAAATGGGAAAATGGCGTATGGAACACATAAGCATAAAACCGACGATATGTATTTATGTATGAATGTACTTTTGCCCTTCTTCTCGGTTTATGAAGTGTTTCCGTGGTCTTATCTCTACAACAAATAATGAAAATTTCTTATGACACCACCACACATTGTGCACACTATGTTGTATGTATGTGTGGATGGATGTGCATTATAAACTTTTGTCCACAATAGAAAGATAATGTTTGTTAGTTTGTGTAAAATAATTGAGTACTTAAATGGGGTTTCCGTGAGACAAATTGTAAAATTGTAGAGGGTAGAATAGTAATTATGTACCATTTAGTGTGAAAACACACATTGTGCAGGACAATTAGGTGTTAATTGAGGGTTCTTTTTTTGTATGATCAAACCACTTTAATATAGTTTTCGCAGTCTGGAAACTGGAAAAGGTGGTGCCGCAAGTGAAATTTTGAAAAACTAAAAAACAAGTAAAAAGTATCAGTCTGCTTTGCCGACAGAGAAAAACCCTCAGCCTATGTGCGTGGAAACTTTCATCTACGGCCAGATAAATTGCATTTAGGGTCTTTTCAGCATTTTTTGGGACTTGTTGAACATTTGAACTTACAGACAAAAATGCGGATTAGGATTAAAGTTGGAATGGACCGACATAGTCCATTATGAAAGTGTATCTTATTGTGGGAGTCTTATCTTTTCCATAGATATCGCACCTACTAATCATTTCAGTGGGTCATAGTATAGCATTTGAACCAGTATGCTAGGAAGCATTAATTTGTCCACGGAAAGCATAATATCGCTGTAAACAGGAACGGAACCAATAGCATCGGTATACATTTCCAAAGAATCTACGAACAGACCCTAAACTGCACTTAAACAAAAATGTTGAAGTTTTGCGGGGGAGGTACCTTAAGGAGAGGACCAATATGAGCCATTTTAGAAGTTAAACTAAATCGAGAAAGTGCATCGTGCATACCATTTTAGTGTCTTTTTTAAATTTTGGGAGGAAGTACTGGAAGTTGTGGACCGGTATTTCCCATCTTCGAACTCAAACTAAGTTTCGACAAAATATGACGAAGTCTACATTTCGGTCCAAATCCGTTGAACAGTTAGAGAGCTATAGTGCGCTCCAGCAACTATACATGGTGACGTAGCGATTTTTACAACTTTCGGGCTATTTTTTCAGAACGTGTTAACTTGCTCAGTGAATGCAAGTTGCTTCAACAAAAATCAATGTGATTCGAGAACAGGTCTTAAAGTGAATTTATCCGAAATTTTGTGTGGAAGGTACCCGAAGGAGTGGACATATATAGTTCATATTCAAACCTGATCTATATTTGGTAGACATATTAGGAAATGTAAAGTATAAGCGAAATCGGTCACTCCATTCAAGAGTTATCGTACGCACAATTTTTTCGAACATTTTTTAACTTTTGTGGGGGAGGTACCTGAAGGAGTGGACAGATATACATAGCTTATCATCGAAATTAAATTAAGTTTGGACAAAATATTACGGAGGCCAAATGTTGGACCAAATCGGTTTATCCGTTCGAGAGTTATCTTGCGCTCCAACCACTACACATAACATTTTTGCATCTTTCAGGCTACTTTCTCAGGAAGTATGGGCTTGCCCCTATTGAAATTCATACCATCGTATGGGGGGCAGTTAAAACAAGTTGTTTCAGCAAAAAACCAAGTGATTCGAGAGCAGGCCCTAAACTGAACTTTTCCGAAATTTTGTGTGGGAGGTACCGGAAGGACTGGATCGATTGAGTCCATATTGAAACCTTATCTAAGTCTGGTACACATTTCACGACGTGCAAATTATGGACCACATCGGTTACTCCCTTCAAGAGTTATAGTGCGCACAAATTTTCCGAACATTTTCAAACTTTTGAGCGGGAGGTACCTGAAGGAGTAGACCGATATGGCCCATCTTCGAACTTAAACTAAGTTTGGACAAAATATTACGATAGCTAAATTTTGGACCAAGTCCTTTCATTCATTTGAGCCAGCCAGACAGACAGACGGACGGACATTGTTAAATCGACTCCAAATTTTCTGAAACACATTTCCTCCAAACATACTTGGGGTCTAAAACCATTATTTCGATGAGGCGCATTTTGCCCGTATGAACGTGCCTAGCCTTAGGCTGAGAGTGTAATGAAACAACAAGGAGTTCTCCAAGGTGAGTTGATATCCCCTGAAATATTCAGCCCCTATCTCTCTGGACTTCCATGTCGGCATGAAAATCGTGTATTATGCGGATAATTGCACACCATGATGACATGGCTAAACAACAACCATTTGGGACGGTGTCAAAGGCAGAACTCATATTTTACTGATTTTATCACCATTTCCACACGAGGAATATCTCCCACTAAATATACGGTCACTCTGTTCACCACTCCAATGGGTTCTATCGTATCGGGTTGACCCGAAACCACACAACACTCGTGTTCCGGCTGTCACGTCAGTGTACACATTTTTGTATTAGTATTATTTTTCTGTGTTGGGAGTATCATATCCCTGAAAGCTCGCTCGCTTTTGGTCCGTGCAGGGACGGAGGAAAACCCAGGACAAATTTATTTCTGCTCAGTTTGTCACATCCGCATTCACCAAACACAAACTTCGGTGAGGTGGAATTCTGTAACTTATTTTTCGAGTTACCGACAAAAATCGGTAAAATTAAAACGTAAAATTATGAATGAAAAGTGTCAATAAAAGTTGACAACACAGTTGCTGTCATTAGGATTTAGCGATAACTTCATTTCGTTAATTACCGAAATTATAAACATTTTAATTTTACCGACTTTTGTCGGTAACTCGAAAAACGAGTTACAGAATTCCACTACTGGACTCGTCCATGCGATTGACTACGACAAGGACTATGTTGCTGTATGCTGCGTGAACAGAGCCCCAGCAATCCCCCCAACAGCAGCACTTAACACTAGCCGTTGTTGTCCCAATTCCTGAAAATGCATCCTTTTTACGCGTGATCGCGGCGGCGCAAGAAACCAAGCTCAAAAACAACTGCAGGTTACAGCGTTGTGAAGCTTACAACGTGGAGGATTAGTTTTCCTCATGCACCAGTTTGTACAATACAGACCTATATCGCTTGAGCTCTCTTGGCTCTAACGACCCGTACATGGTAATAACAGTAGGGGGTGTAACTGCCGTGGTAAAGTTGCTGAGCGTATACATCCCGCCTATAAATAGTTGCACTACAGGTTATAGCCAAACATTAGTCCACTTTTGAAAGGTCATAACCATCTGGTCTTGGCAGAACTTTAATGAACTATTGCATTCAGTCCTCGGAATGAGCAGAATGGTACAGTGCTGGCTTAGCAGGACGCTTTACCAGAACTAACGGAGAGTGCCACAATTCGCCAGACATAAGCATCGTGTCAACTGGTCTGATAAATGACGTCACTTGGCAATCAATCGTCTAACTTCGATCAGACCATCTCCACATAAATGTCTCCATCATCAAACCGCCAGATTCCATCACCTCTGAACGCCGTAATTTCATTAATCATGGCATAGCTAATTGACCGAGTTTCAGAGAGTTCACTAATCACCGCTTCAAGGATCTGCCTAACCCTTCTGATGTTCGGGTACGGTACGAAATGTCATCATCATGTGGTACTTTTATTGCGGTTCTTGAAATAAAGGACGAAAAGGACATGGATGGAAGCGAGTTAGAAGGTCGAAATGTTCTACGAAATATATATACATTAGATTTGACTGAAGATATGCCATATCAAAAATAAGCCAACACAACAGCGAATAAAGATATAACGCTAATTTCTGTTTATACTAATCAAGGGCTTTCACGCCAACAAAAAAAAATTTCCACCCCCAAAATTTCGGTTCACAGTATCCCCGATATATCAAGTTCTAATCAATGGTCTGTATTTTCAATTCATAGAAATTTCCCAGTTCACTACTAAACTCTTTAACAAATTTAGATTTTTTAATGCAATTGGTACATTTGCATTTTGGTGCATGTCAGTAATTTTCAAAAATTATCCTATAACCCAATTTAAATTTGCCACAGATAATTGAATATAAATCTCAATACGTTCTGGTTATATAACCCACCAAGAAGTGTCCTGCTCAAGTTCACCTATTGCCACAGACAATAAATAGTAAAATAAACCCAATTAAATACCGACCAACATGAACCAAACATATGTTCCATAATTTCATATGTACATGTGTGTTACACAGATTTCATGGTAAATAATGTACTGCCGTAGTGTATCTGTTTATCTATGTAAATTGCGTTAAAAGTTGGAGGGCGACATGGTGAGATGGAAAAAAGTTTGGAAATTGAATTACCGGTACACTCAAAAAACGTTTCAACAAGTTTGGAGACTACAACAAAACAGAAAAAAACTATGGTTTTTAACAAAGTGTGTATAACAAAAACATATGTACACTTCACCCCTGTTATTTACCTCTCTGCTTAACTGCCTTTTCCATTTAATTGCCTCATAATCTAAATCCCCGAAAGTTTTTCATATAAATGAGTTCAAACTGTCCCGGCTAATTACTTTTCTATAAGTACCCAATTCGGATATTTGCCCGTCAAATATTTTCCCAAAAACAACATTTGTTAATACTTTTCCCGGTTTATTACCCGCAATGGTATATTTCTGAGACAATCGATTGTGATAAAGATGTCCAGTGTTATGTTATGGTGTTATGATCTCAGATTAATAAATTTCTTATTGATTAATTAATATAACTTACATTATACTCTTACCCCCATTATTATAAGTCTTCTATTGTTATAATTTGGATTTACCGAACATATTGATGATTGAATTTTAAGGAGGCATTAACTTTCAATGTAAAAATTATATTTTAATGCCTCCAAATTGGTTTATTTTGCGTTTTCGAATCCATCAGATAGTAAAAGAACACATATAAAAATGGCCTATAGACTTGGTTTTATTTTTTGACTTATTGTTTTCTAATTGTTGTAATTTTTTGTAAGGTTGAGATGAGATTTTTGTAACTACCCACATGAGGTAGATATGCGAGATTTTCGTAACTGCCTTTCCCGCATAACTACCCTAATTCTTTGGAATTTTATGAAAGGTAGTTAACCGGGGTGCAGTGTATATGTATGTGTACCTAAATGAAGGAAACAAATGCTACTGTTGAAAGTTTAAGTAAGCTAGCTTCCTTATTTAGATGGACCGAAATAGAACGTTTGTTTCATAAAACAAGTGAGAAAGTATCAGTCAGCTGTGCTTTAAGAGATAAAACCTCAGCCACTGACCCAAAAAAGCCAAACACAATAATTATGCCGTACATAAAATATATAGTTTTTGTATCGCGAGTTTGCTTTAAAATCTGTATGTACATTGACTTGGGGCTATGCGAAATCATTGACATATACAAAACATTTTTAGGAACCAAAATTCTTCATGAAGGACTCGAAATATTAAATTACATAAACTAAGTTTGGTATTTTTGAAAAAGTTTTACAGTTATCTTGCACGATAGCTATTTGAGTATGTACCGGCAGGGTTTTGGAGCTTGGACCATTATCTCAGGAAGTATTGACTTATTTCGAAAAAATATTGTACCGTTTTAAATGAGGCCGCGAAGAGAGAGGAGCTCTTAAACTTCACTTTTTTCGAATTATGTGTAGGAGGTACGCGAAGGAGAAGACCAAAGCCCATATTTCAACCTGATACATGACTGGATGAAATAATATGATGTACAAAGCCTGCACCAATCAGAAATTCCCTGCGAGAATTATCTTGCGGATTTGCCATTTTGGGTTTCTTGGAACATTTGCCCAATATCTCAGGAAGTATGGACTTGCGCTAGAAATTGTACCGTCGTAAAGGGACAACGCATGGACAACCTGCTAAAAAAATTTCAAGACGATCCGAGAGGAGCTGTTATACTTCACTTTATCCGAATTTTGTTTGGGAGGTACCCGAAGGAGTGGACGAATATAGTCCATATTCAAACCCAATCTATATTTGGAAGGAATAATACGATGTGGAAAGTTTGGATGAAATATTGCTCCGTTCGAGAGTTATCGTTCATAAAATTTTACATACAAATTTTGAACTTTTATGCAAGAGGTACTCGAAGGAGTGCACCGATAAGGCCTATCAACGAACTTAAGCTAAGATTGGACAAAATATTACGATACCCAAAATTTGGTTCGAATCGGTTGATCCGTGCTGCATTTACATTCCCAAGGTTCATTTATCTGCACCCAAATGCTGTCGGAATTTTGATTGAACCATATATGAGGATTTGAGAACCTTGTTTCTGCATCTCAGCTTGTCGCGGACGACCATGACATTCAACTCTGTACTCACCTCTGGCGTTAATGTGGTGAACTGAGTCGCCGTAGATTTAGTGGTGGATATTTGTATATTCCTCGCGTGAAGAAAAGCGATAAGATCAGATAAATTGGCACTCAGCCTTTCACAAATGACAACAGGGATGATACCTAACAACAAGTTTCGCACAATCATCCGCATACGTAACGATCTCAATGATGTCTGGAGGGGGCGGACTACAGGAGAGGTAAAGGTTAAACAGTTCCGGTGATATCACCTCACCTTGAGGAGTTCCATGTTTCACTCTACGAAGCTTGGATTGCTTGTTCTTGCCGGAACAGCGTTGAGTGTGAGAATTTTAATGAGATTTTCGACCCCTGGCCCATCTAGCTGCTTCAGCATTACTATGGAGATTCCATCCATGCCCAACGCTTTCGATGATTTAGCTTTACTGATAACATTCGCAACATCATCCATTGTTAATGGTAGTGGTTCTTCGGCGGCAGAAAGAGATCTAATGCCACGTAGACAAACTGTCGATTGCAATAACTTGCGCACCTCTTCGGATCAGTCAACCCAACGCTGCCAAACATGACTGAGGTCATATCATCCATCTTTGCAGTGTTAGTGAAGCCTTATTCTGGCTCCAATGTTACAACTCTTCAGATGATTTAACCACTCGTTGTGCTTATACTCACCGACCAATATGATAACTTTTAGTGTCAGCTTTAGTGGTGGATATTTGTAAATTCTTCGCGTGAAGAAAAGTGGTAAGATCAGATAAATAGGCGTTCAGCCTTTCATAAATGACATAAGGGAAGATACCTAACAACAAGTTTGCAACTATCATCCGCATACGTTACGATCTCAATGCCGTCTGGAAGGGGCGGAATACAGGTTAAACAGTTCCGGTGATATCACCCCACCTTGGGAAGTTCCATATTTCACTCTGCGAAGCTTTTTTTTCTTGTTCCAGTCGGAACAGCGTGGAGTTTGAGAACTTTAGTGAGATTTTGGACCCTCCGCTCATCCAGCGGCTTCAACATTACCATAGAGATTCCATCAGGGGCCAACGCTTTCGATGACTTAGCGTTGCTGATAGCATTCGCAACATCATCCATTATAAATTGTAGTGGTTCTTCCGCGGCAGGAAGAGATCTAATGCGACGTAGACAAACTGTCGACTGCAATATCTTGCACACCTCTTCGGATCAGTCAACCCAACATTGCCAGACATGACTGAGGTTATATCATCCATCCAGGTGACATCATTTGTCAGACCACTATACCTCTCTGGTCATTACCGAGGACCGATTCGTGGTGAACATTAAAGTCCTCCAATACCAGACGGTTATTACCTTCAAAACCGGGGTAATGTTGGGCCATTGCAGAAAGGATACATTTTCAGAGATTGGAACAATAACAGCTGGTGTTAATGACTGCCAGTGAGTGGCATATTCTGGTGACGACGGTGTCTCACTGGGGCTGTGTTCACGCACCAACATAGTTGCTGTTATAGTCCCTCGCATGAACAAGCATGAGCGAATACACAAACCACTCTAGCGGATACACTAACCGCTCTGTTAACACTTTTGCTAACAGCGCGTTAGCAGAGCACTGCAAAAGTAAATAGAGCTATTCAAAAATGTTTTTAATACAATTTTTAAGTCCTTTAAGGAGAATTCTACCAGGATAACATGGGTACCCCCTTCCCCATCCTTAACATCTGGTGCTAATCTTCCTCAGTAAGTTGTAACCATCACAACGCTGTAAGCTGCAGTTGTTCTTTCGACTCATGGAATCCACTATTTCCTCGATCTTACCCCGGAGCCCATTGCAGAAAGGATACATTTTCAAGGATTGGAACAATAACTGATGGTGTTAATGACTACCAGTGAGTCGCGTGTTCTGATGACGACGGCGACTGACTGGGGGCTGTGTTTGCGCAGTACCCAGAAACCTAGTCGCTGTCATAGTCCCTCCCTCGCATGAACGATAATGAAAGATAAATTCGCATTTAACTAGCGAATACACAAACCACTCCAGCGGATACACTAACAGCTATGTTAACACTTGGTCTGTTCCTTTACTTTAAAAAATGGTAAAAGTGATGAACTGGTCTCATATAAATGGTATGTTTGTTAAAGTAAAGGAACGCTCTGTAGGTTAAAAATGATAAGAAATGGTAACCTCAGGCAGGTAAAGGAACAGAGATACTTTTGCTAACAGCGCATTAGCAGAGCACTGTTAAAGTAAACAGAGCTATTCAAAAATGTTTTTTTTTAAATATCATTTTTAGGTCCTTTAAGGAAAATTCATGGGTACCAGTGGAAAGCTTATTGTTTATCTTAATGGACGTGTGATGCTTAAGCTCCCACATCAATTGCATCTCACCGAAGTTTGAGTGTGGTGAATGCGGATGTGAGCACATTTAAATTAGTCCTTGGTTTCCTCTTGCCGGTACGTACCAAAATAATCCGGAGTAGGTATTTTGGGATATGCTGCCCCCAACACAGAAAAACGACAGAAACACAAAGCAGCCGCTGGCCGAAAGAACCCGCTGCCGTGGGATTGACCTGCAATCAGTAGCACATGTATTGGGTGAAAAGGAGATAGAAAAAACGTTGTGTAGGGATCATATAGTCGGCCTCGCCCGATTTTGATTCATTTTTTACTGGTTATTGGTGTAATTTTCTTAATAAAGATTCAACATTGGGAGTCATTATGTTGCAGTGATTTTGTAATTTTTTCTAAAAGTTATAGAAATTGGGTGGTACCGTCCTATGGGGGCTATATTAGGGCATGGAGGAGGAAAGTTTTATACCCCCAACGAAGACTAAATACCAAATTTCAGCCATTTCGGTGCATTATTGTGGCCACAACCTTCAAAATACCAAAAATCCGGAGGTACCGTTCTATGGGGGCTATATGAAGGCGTTGACCTATATCGACAAATTTCTGAGGGAAAGTTTTATATCCCAAACGAAGACTCAGTACCATTTCGGAGTGATAATGAGGCTAAAACCTTAAAAATACCGAACATCGGGTGGTACCGTTCAATGGGGGCTATATCAAAACGTGGACCGATATAGCCCATTTGCAATACCAAACATCCTAAGAGTAATAGAAATTTCTATACCAAATTGCAATGCTCAATCTTAAAAATTTCGATTTGTATCTTGATTTCAACAGACGGACGGACAAAGGGATATGCTTATATCGACTTAGAATTTTACCCTGATCAAGAATATATATACTTTATAGGGTCTCCGATGAATATTTCGATGTGTCACAAACGCAATGGCAAATTTAACTATACCCTCCATATTATGTTGGAGGGTATAAAAATATATACATATGTAGCCTTTTTGAATGTTTGTCTGCAATATATATTTTCGAGTGCAACTTCAGGAGGTATTGCTGTACTATTACTTCTTCAAATCAACCAGTATGTTATTGTAGAGTATAAATATTTTGAAACCATTTCAAATATATTTATATTTCGAGTGTATCCAAACAAACAAACATATCGATATTCCTAGCAAATACAATTCAAACCGAATCAACATTACCACATACAACTGCAGTCGTATTAATTTTGCAATACTCGTTGTGGTATTGTAAAATATAAATACGCACGAAATTGCAGTGGCTCATGGCGAGACAAATTTGTTCCTGGTGGTGGTGCAGCATTCCAACCAAGCAACTGACCCAACTACACTCTGCAAATACGAATGAGGATCTGGTGGACAACACTGACTGCCTGGCTGGCGCCTTACAAAAGCAAAAGAAAAAACACACATTCAACTTTCAGTTATCAAAAGTTTCCCAACAATACACATCACACACATCCTTTGGTGCTTGCTGCTTTCTCTGTTTGCGAGGACAAAGTGCCCATAAAAATTAAATGACTACCCCAAAAGCAAACCAAAACAACTAACCGAACAAACCAAGAGAAGCAAGCAACTGCACAACAAAATGTCCTGTGTAATGTGCAATCAACAATTCTTGATGTTGTTTTTTTCGAAGTTTCAAATCAACTGAACCGTAGATACTTAAGAGCTATGCAGCAGTCAAAGAACATGAATGTTTAGTTGTTGTCTACAAACTGCTTTCTCTGCTAGTCTTCGTACGCATTGGTCTTTTGGATGTTTTGTTGCTTTTATTAGAAACAAATTTGTTTCTTTTATATACATTTTGTAGTCAGTTGTATTTATTGTTCCGTAACGTAAGAAGATGGATTAACTACAAAAATACTATATAAGATTTATTGGATTATTGTGGGTTAGTATTATAAAGTGTACTTTGTAAATCTAAATGACATTCATTTAGTAATTTCCCGCAGTGGCCAATGCAAGGGTTACACCCACATTTAAATATTTGTTGCAAGTTGTTCTGTTGTTGTGAGAAAAATTAAGTGCTAAAATTTACTGAATGTAATTTCTTCTATAAAATTTAAATGCCCAGTTAGAAGACGATGATCTTTTAGTAGATTTTAAAAATTTTGAAGAGTTTGAAAATTACATACAGTTAGGCAAGAAATTTATTGCAAAAACCAAAATTGTAGAAAATTTCATATTAATTGTTCGTTTATGGCAACAAATTATGTAAAAACTATTCGGTTTTTTGTGCAAATCTCTTGCTATAGGTCCTTACAACAAATGCAAAGGTTATTTGCGATTTATAAAAAATACGGTCAAAAATAAGAATTAACTACTACTTGTTGGTGACAATAAAAGTATTGCAAAAAATACTAAATCGATGGTTTCTTCGAGAATTACCAAATTTGTGTTCCTTAATGAGTTGTCTATCCACTTTGAGAGTTTTGTGTTTTTATATTACATCGGCAATTTACACAAATAAGATTAACATGTCATTATCTGGTCTTTGGAATGGTGGTAGTTGACTTTGTTTGAGCTTTCGGGATCGATTTTTCTGACTTTCAGACTAATGACTATTAAACATTTCTTAATGATGTCAGTGGGGATGTCTTCCCAATCATTATTATATCCGTGAACCCAATTTCGCATACTATTTTTCATGGTAAAGAATATAGTACCCAAATATTCGGTATTCCAGCTTCTCCAGTAGCGATTTAATTTCCATATTTGATGGGTTTTATTGGATTTATTATGATAGCAGAGCATAATATCTATCCACTTAATAAAAATTAAATCATATCAATATCATTAAGAGACGAAATAGTGCTCTGTCGTAGGTCGTTCCAAAATTCTACACTGGTGTCAATTTTTTCCATATACTTTCCAGAGGTATTTCGATGTTCTCAAAGCCAAAATCGGACTTTTTTGCATTGTTCCATTATCCTACAATACATATTGAGTCAAATATTCATTCTTTGCCTACTTGCCTGTGGCCTATTCGTCATTGTTTATTGTTAATATGATCCCATGCGTTTTTTACCTGTCTGAAGACCCTCCATGACGGCATTTTTTTATCACTGAACTTTATTACATTCAATACTGTTAGTGTATTATTAGCCGCAAAAGTCATAAAAATGCATAATGACCTCAAAAATTTTATAGTTTTATAGTACTGATTTTCCCGTTGCAATACTTTTATTGTCACCCCCAAGTAGTAGTTAATTCTTATTTTTGACCGTATTTGTTATAAATCGCAAATAACCTTTGCATAGGTTGACGGAATATTGTTGTAAGGACCTATAGCAAGAGATTTGCACAAAAAACCGTATAGTTTTTACATAATTTGTTGCCATAAACGAACAACTAATATGAAATTTTCTACAATTTTGTTTTTGCAATAAATTTCTTGCCTAACTGTATTTCTCCTGCAATAATATTGGTTGAGTTTTTCGGCATGAAGGACAATTTCTGTATGTCATTTTAAAACTATACAATTAAACCAACATTTTGTTTATATGCACCGAATAATTTTTCCAGCAATATAAACTTCTTTTCCCTCAAAAAATGAATAGTATCGATTGGTTTCGATGTGAAAATATACTTTTTTCCATACAAAAGCTAACACAAAGATCCTTGGGGCTTCCATCAATGCTGGGTGTTTTCCAGCCTTTGTAAAAATTGAATGATCCCTTATCTAAATTTTGCTCAATTTTATAGGTAAAAGCTAAATATTTTTCTTACATTATGTCAGCATGCTAATGACCAGATTACCATACTTTGTTGCATTAAAAATTCCTCATAACTCATATTACAAATAGGGTTTTCAGCTTAATGGCTCATCCAAAGTAGTTAATAAGTGATTTAAGGAGAAATCTACACCAAGTATGGAGCGGCAATTGCAGTGTATGGCTCGGAATGTCATCTGGTGTTAAAAAAATATAATTTTTGTTTTTAAGAACGAAATAAATAACATTTATTTTCTGCATTAACTCAGCAAGTTTTGACATCACTCTAGAACTAGAACATTTATTTCATCAAAATCTTTACATTATTGAATAAAATCGGGACCCCCGAAATGGTTTGGTCGAACAAAATGTTTTAAGCTACTGCAACGTATTATTAAATATTTTCTTTCTCATAAACTTTTTTAGGCTTAAAGATGTCAAATGAAATGAAAACTTATATGAAAACATATCGTTTTCTGAAGCTTCTATTCAGAAAATGTGCATCATTAATATGTTTTTAAAGAAATGTTTTCAAATTTTTTGTTTGGACCTATACTTATTCCAGTATTAAATACGAATTCCGTAATGAATATACTCCATGTTTGTTATATCATGTTCGATGTATATAGAGGATATAGAGGTCTCGAGGCATTGCACTCAATGGACGTACATGAAAAAATGTCTATTGTTCAAAATGTATGAAGGGTTTTGCGTGGACTATATCTTAAAGCCAAAATTTGTCTCACTCGCTCCACCAAAATTTTGTTATTCTATTTTAGACAAATTTGTTGCTAAACAATAGGAGAGAAAATAATCACTTTAAATGAATTTGTTTGCGTCAGAGACTGCTAAAATCCGCTATATTTGGCAAACCACTTGAATTTTTTCCCTATAATCAACGTAGTCTAACACTCTCTAACATTTGCATGGTAGTAGTGTACAAACAACTTCTACCGAGGATTTTATGAAAGTACAGATCCAAACGACAAAAATGCTAGTTGGGTATTGTTTTGTCAGATCCAGCTAAGATTTTATATCGCCATCTAAAAATTGCAAAATATTGAATTTTTCGAACAAATCGGGGCTATATTTCGGAAACAATTCGAATTTTGTTTTGACCTTTTTAGCAAACTTAAAAATAAGGATAAGATAAAGATATTTTTGCAAAAAATCGACTTGAAAAACTGCGCTATAAAATGTATGCAATATCTAAAAATATCACCAATTTGATATAGTTTGCACCATATCAACAAACTTTCAAATTTGTCGTAATGATATCTTCGAAAAAAAAAAAAAAATATTCGCTTGAATATGATACACAATTCCTTTAAACATGACTTTGTGTCTAATGTCTTTATCACGGTGTACCTAGAATATTTTCCAACGATCATGCAATAAATATATCAATAATTCAGCACGCCAAATATGAGAATAATCTCTTCGTGTTAACAGTTTTTGATATACATGATGTAAAACCAACATGAAGGAAGCACTGTACATCTTCACAATGTTCCAAGGAATGGTTAAGCGCGCTTTTTGGAAAATTCCCTGTAAAGGTACATTTGTTCAGCTCCAAATGGTTTAGCAGCTATTGACTAGAATTTCTGAAATGATGTAACATTTTTATACCCTCCACCATAGTATGGAGGGTATATTAAGTTTGTTTTTCCGTTTGTAACGCATTGAAATACTAATTTGCGACCCTATAAAGTATATATATTCTTGATCAGGGTAAAATTCTGAGTCGATCTGTGGATGTCGGTCCGTCTGTGGTAATCACTCTAGCATCCACAAAAATGGAGATAGGACGCTGAAATTTTGGAAAAATGCGTCTTTTGTTTGCAGGCAGGTCAAGTTCGATGATGGGCTATATCGGTCCACGTTCTGGTATAGCTCCCATATAACGGTACCCCCCGATTTGCGGTAATTTGACGTTTTTAGCTACATTTTCAGACCGATTTAGCTATAATTTGACATTTGGGGTTCTTAAGTGTCAATAAACTTATATAACAAAACTTGTGGACATTGGTCCACGTTCTGGTATAGCTCCCATATAACGGTACCCCCCGATTTGCGGTATTTTGACGTTTTTAGCTACATTTTCAGACCGATTTAGCTATAATTTGACATTTGGGGTTCTTAAGTGTCAATAAACTTATATAACAAAACTTGTGGACATAGGTCCACGTTTTGGTATAGCCCCCATATAACGGTACCCCCCTGATTTACGGTATTTTGACGTTTTTAGCTACATTTTCAGAAAATGTAAATAAACTTATTGTGACGACGTGTTATCTCATTTTGAAGCTGGGGTGGGTTCAGCGGGTGCCAGGGTCGTCACAAGAATTTATTTGGTTATTGGACGTAAGGGAGAGAAACTCACACTGTTCATTTTTTACTTTAATAAAACGTTATAATTATCTTTATTTACTTAAAACACTATCACTACACTACAATTAACACATAGTCTGCACTGCAATAATGACACAAAACGGCTTGTCGATGATGCTGGAACAATGTAAATACAGCAGCGGGTTGGTGACGTAGAAGTCGGGGCTTATCACAATTTAAAACGGCTGTAACAGCCCGAGGACGACGAGTTGTGATGGTGGCAGCTTCAGCGAAGCAGCGGCCCGATGACAACGAGTTCTGTTGGCAGCGGCTTCATACAAATGCTACCCGATGAATATAACGACGAATGGTGATGGTGGCAGCATTGACACAGTAGCGGCCCGATGAGCATAACGACGAATCGTGATGGTGACAGCTTTGACAAAACAACTGCCTGATGATGACGCGCTGTGATGGCGGCAGATTTGGCACAACAACTGCCCGATGCTTACAACGATGAAACGTGGTGACACTGTTCTGACACGGTTAGGTGCGGTCAGTCGGCGTCAATGCAGCCCGAAGAATAGAGTGTATTGCTACAGCTCTCACTTGGCCCTGCGGTCAGTCGGCGTCAACGCAGCCCGAAGAATAGAGTGTATTGCTACAGCTCTCACTTGGCCCTGCGGTCAGTCGGCGTCAACGCAGCCCGAAGAATAAAGTATATTGCTACAACTCTCACTTGGCCCTGCGCCCGGTCCAGTCACCACAACGAGTTACGGCTTATTGTTCAGCTTACTAAGGCTCAGACCAACCAAAGTTGCGCACCTTTTCTTCTTCCCAATCAACCTCACTCAACAGCCATCAACAGACGACTGCCCAGAATGTGTGATGATTTTAACTACAATATTAAACCGAACTAGCAGTAATTTGACATTTGAAGTTCTTATCGGTCACAACACCTCTCCATAAAAAATTGTCAACATAGGTCCATGTTCGGATATAGCTCCCATATAACGGTACCTTCCAATTTTAAGTAATTGGCAATTTTAGCTAAAATTTTTAACCGAACTAACCGTAATTTAATTTGAAGGTTGTAGTGGTCACCACACATCTGCATCAACAATTTTCAACATAGCCCCAATATAAAGATACTTCCCGATTTTCGCTACTTTGAGGATTTTACTTTAAATGTTTAACCGAACGTAGGTCCATGTTTTGGTATAGCCCCAAAACAAACCTCCCGATTTTCCGTACCTTAGCCTTATTTTTTGGACGAACTTTCTGTAATTTGAAATTTAAAAGCCAACAAAAATTGTTCATTTAAATTCATATTTTCGTATAGCCCACATACCTCCGAAATAGCTGTTAATGACATTTGAAGTTCCCACGTTATGTACCGATTTTCGGTATTTTAAGGATCCTAGCTACAATTTTTAACCGAATTAGGAGTTATATGACATTAAAGGCTCCCATCAAAAACTGTCAACATAGGTCCATGTTTTATTATAACCCCTATATAACGGTACCTCCCAATTTTTAGCCCACCAAAAATTGTCAACATACTCAGTTAGATATAGGCACCATAAAAAAGGGCCTACCGAATGAAACATTTTATGAACATTATCTGACATTTTAACGTACCCACTAAAAGTTGGGGACAGGAATGAAAACTAATTGTTCCATTTTAGTTCAGAATGTTTTATGGTGGAGGGTATGAAAAGTTCGTGCCGGCTGAACTTAAATTTTTTTACTTGTTTTATATTTAATCGATTTTTTTGTATGACATATAAGTTCTGCTGCCTGAGGTCGGGCTACAATATTGCTAAAGACTGGAAAACAAATAATGAGAAAAAGGTAGTTTTAGACTGGTTTAGATGAAGCCATAAAATTCGAACCGGATATGAAAAGTGGAAACTAAGAATGTCTATTAGAAGTTGTTTACACTTTTAGTGTTGCACAGAATAATTGTACCCTCAGCCTTTAGGGCCTTTAGCACAATCCGTCTGTCTGTATCTCTGTTTGTCTGGCAGGATAAAGCGCACCATAACTATCGACGTATCAACTGAGGTGTTAAAAGTTTTAGATCTCGTTATACTATAACTCTCGAAGAGAGTAATCGATTCTATCTAAACTTTGCACATCGCAATATTTCTTCCTTGATCGAAGCTAATATGTGTTATATCGGTCCACTCTTTCAAATATCGTAAAATTACTTCCAAATGTACATTAGGTTCTAAGAGAATATGTTTGGACAACATCTTCAGTTATATCTCTCACAAAAGTTCAACATAAGCGCAGTTTAAAGACTGTTCGATGATCCTTTGAACATTTCTTTTTGTTGACACTTGTAGTCCTGTTTACTGCGATATATTATTTTTCGTGGGCACGATATCCTATTTTCAGGCTTCCTGGCAAAGCTCAAAATACGATTTTTTTTTAATTTGTTTCCAACCGATTACACGTATGACAAATATAATACTCGTTTGGACACAAGTGGTCCTTCTTGATAAATTTGCTTATTATTAGAGAATAATTCTGTGGGATTCTTTAAGAATCGATTGTTATTTGTCAATATTTGTCAATGAAGCAATACATTTACCGCCTGTACATGTATGTTGTACGGAAACCTGTACGAAAGGAAAGCAGCACTCACTTCCGTCTAAAAATGCGTTCATGTATTTCGCAAACTATCGTGCGACTGCCGTTGCGTATCCTATGCGAAATACTACTAATTTGAATGTACATTTGTACAACTACCCAGCAAAATGTTCGATGCCAAAGATGCTATTCAAGAATGGGTGCAAATGAAATGGAATATCATTTTTTCAGCATCTTCACTCATTCTTTTTACAAGAGCGTGACCCCCAAAAGATGCAATTCATTTTCAGATCCTAAGCATGTCATCTTTACTAACTCGATGGAATGGCATCTTCAACAATTCTTTGGCATGGCATCTATACCAATCCTTTGGCATGCCATCTTAACCAATTCCCAAGAATAGCATTTTCACTAATCTTTGGCATGTCATTTTCACCAACCTTTTGGCATGTAATTTTCACGTCTTGTTCGGAAGATGCTGTATTGAAAAATGATTTCCTTTTTTTATTTTATTATTTCAAAGGATTTAACTATAATTTATTTATCATCATAAAGTTTCCATCTATAATTGCAGTTTCTTCTCGTTGTTGTAACAGTAGTTAATATGTTTGTATTCTCATTTTTCTGCTTAATCTGACTCTGGGTCTATCAGTCGTAAGAATGTGGCTATTTCGCTATTTATATGGTTTGTAACCGCAAAGCTGAAAACTTAAGTTTCTTAGCAGGATTGGTAGGGCAATTGAAAATGAGCAGTGTGTTGTGGGGGCCTGTGTTGTATGCTGGGCAGATGTTTTCCACGGTGTCATCAGTACTTGCCCTATAGGAATTTTGACGGGTGCACCATCCCGAGAGTATTGACCCAAAACTACTCTGGTTTGTCGTGACAGCTGGCGCTTCTCAGCTGCGATAGATGGTGGATGCTCTCCAAGGACAGCATTCACACGATAACTGTTTACTGGATCTGCGACTGCATTCGTGTGAATGCTACTTAAGCCTGGTTGAAAGGCTTGTTGATCTAGAGGATCTCTCTTGTAACGTTAGACTTCTCTTTCTAGATTATGAGCACGGCTTGCTCTGAGTGAGTCCTCTGCTAATATGGAGATGGCCTTCAGCGCAGTTGTTGTGCTGCTTACGGATCCTATGCTATTGATCGGCAACTGGAAAGTTATTTCTGATGCTGGAAGAACTATAGCCACAAGGGTCCTTGCTACGGGCGACAAAAGCGAAATCGGTTTGTACGATTCACCTTTGCTGGCATCCTTTTCGGGCTTCAGTAGCTGGCCTATTTTCCAGACTTCGGGAACGATGTGTTTGGCAAGCGACAGGTTGTAAATTTAAGTGAGAAATTTGACTTCCGGCCGTCCCAGCTGTTGCAGTCTAAACACCGCCGCTGCACGCAACAGAGTTTACTTCCTCCGCAACAGGTTTTGATTCATCTTACAAAAGGATATTACTTCCCATCAGTGCAGTGCAGATTTCGACATTAACTCCAACTGCAGATTACTATTTCGTAAATTTTATTTTACAACGTTTTGGAAATGTTTGTTGTTTTGTAGGGATCTACAAATCGACTTGTTGAGCAGGGTTCTCAGGGTTATCAGTTTTTACACTTTGCGGGTAAAAACTGATAACCTCACGACTAATACAAAGAGTGCAGTCCGACTCAACTTTTAGCTCAATGATTGGGACTTCCTAGCATAATAAATCTTACATTGCTTTAAACGTACATATTTAGATAAATAAAAGAATATATACATGTGTAAAAATAGAAACACAAAATTCATCTCTATTGGATCGATGGAATGGGTTCAAATGCTAAGGAAAATATCGGATCTATCACGACTTCCTATGAATTGGTTCAAATGCTGATGAAACGATCGGATCTTTCACGACTTCCTTCGAATGGGTTCAAATCCTGATGAAAATATCGGATCTTTCACGACTTCATTTGAAGCAATGCAAAAGATCCAGTAAAATCATGGCATCGCATGGAACCACTTCTATAAAATTTTGCTGGGTATGTTCCATAAATGAGAGCCAAATGAGAAATAAAAACAAAATCCACATATACATACCAACATTGGAATATGTGTGATTTGTTTGTTTGAGAAAATAATATGTGTCGGTATTTTGAATTTTTTATTTAATGGATTTCTTCAAAATAATGAATGAAACCGCATTTAAAACTTGTCTGTAAAATTTTTATTTTGCTTCAAGATTGTGTTGCATAAATTTGATTTAATATTTTCGGTGTTATTCGCGAGTTTATTTTCTACTCGGCAGCTACAAAGCAAGTGAGTGATTTTGACATTCTCTTTCTATAGGAGACAGTCCTTTCAAAATACATAAACCAAAATTTAATGGAAAAGTGTACGTTTACGTGTTATTTCGTATGGCTTGTTGGTCGCATAGATTTTCTTTTGAAGACGTTTACATGAACAGAAAATTATTTTTTTTTTTTGTTTTGCCTTATTAGGGCGAAGGTCATTTTTTTAGAGTGATATTTGAATTAATTCTCTTTCGAGTTGAGCTATTTAGACCTAATAGGTACTGTTTAGTTGGGCAACAACAAATTCTCCAGTTCGATAGGATAAAATGTTGAGGTGAGGGAGGGGTGATCCATAGGTTATGTTTCTCAGTTACCGTATATGATGAGCAGTAGAGGGAGAAAAGAAGAAGTGAAATAAAAACAACCAGTATTAATTCTTTATATAAATATGATTGCTGTTTATTGTGATATTCAATTCTTTTCTTACAACAAAGAGATTACCTTTTGTAATCTGGGGTTGGCGCAGAGGCCTTGGTGCTTTCGCTTCTAGAGATAAAACAAAAGTGAACGCAGAGGTTCACGTGGATCGCAGAGGATCTTAGTGATCGCAGAGGATCGTGTTGATCGCAGAGGATCTTCCTTTATTACTAATACAACTACAATTATTCCAGTGAGAGAACAGTCTCTCCTATGTATCAAAATGGGCAAACCAACAACAACCGTCGCCCGTTGGCATCTACACTCTCCGGTCTCCGCAGAGGGAACTTGTAGAGGTGATACCCGAGCTGTCAATCAGCATCCGTGATCGACTGGGCTCGAGAAGTTGATGGCCAACGTATCTAACTTATACATTGCCGCCCACCTTGATACACGTAAGCGTGTATCAACAATTAAAGCTAGAATAATTGTAAAAAGAATGAACGTAAATTCAGATTTCAAGTGAGCTATAGTTCAAACAAGCGATGTCAATAAACGAGTAATTAAGAAAGGATCGACTCCGATATTCGCTCGATTCAAGAATATGGAGACGAGTCACTGAACAATTCAATTTAAGTTTTCAAGATATAACAGCACTAGCGATTTGTTTCAATTAGTTGTTAGCATTACTCAGTGGTCGATTTCAATTTAAAATACGAGATTACGAACAAGAGGTGGCAGGAACCGGACCGATAAGAAGGTACCCGAAATAGATTTTTGGGCACGCAACGAATTCATAACTATGTTTGGCGGTTCCCAAAAGCACACTATTATTTAAGGAAGAGTTTGGTGTTGTCCGAAGACCGATCCAACAAACGCGGTTCTCGACATTTGACATCAGAAAAAGCCGGAGAGGAGGTTGGACGCGACAAAGAAGGACTAAATATTCGACTTTTGACCTTGGTAAAAGCCGGAGAGGTATTTGCGCGCGACAAAGAAGGGGTAAATACTCGACTTTTGACCTTTGTAAAAGCCGGAGAGTGGTTTGGGTGCGAAAAAGTGGAATTATGTTCTCGACTTTTGACATCAGTAAAAGCCAGAGTTGTCTTCGTTGAAGAAGCAACAACTTTTCTAATTTGCAAAGTATTAGTATCTGGAAGATTGCTTTGGCATTTATTAGAAGAGCGGGTCGACATATTGCACTTAGACTCTCGACTTTTGACATTTGTAAAAGCCGGAGAAGTGCAGGGCAATGTAGAAATGCCTGTAGGGTGTCGGGGCTGCGACAAAACACAACTGTGATCTCGACTTTTGACATCAGTAAAAGACGGAGACAGTTTTGATGTAGCCGGAGCTCTTCTAACATGTGGCCGGTGGAGAAGGCTATGATGCCGTTGTTTGCACAAATTGCAATTATGTTTGCTTTGGCAAGATTTAATTACATGGCCACGAGTTAAGCAATTAAGGCAGCACTTATACTTTTTAACAATTGAGAATTTATCCTCAAACGAAAGTTCTTTGAACCGAGGGCAGACACGCAGAACATGACTCTGGTGAGGACAAATTGGGCAACAATATTTCTGGGCTGAACTATTGGATGAAGTTTTCGATTTGGACAACGATTGTTTGGAGGATTTAGATAGAGCAACATTATTGGGTGACGAGTCAGTGAGTTGATTCCCGTACATGTTGTGAATACAAACCAATGTTTGTATCCTCTCTGTGAGGAAAGCATCTAAGTCTCGCCAAGAAGGCAACGAAGACTTGTTCTTGATACTTTGCTCCCACAGAGTCAAAGTTAACTTTGGCAAACGCTGCAAACAAATACAAACTACTATTGGATCCCAATGATCCGTGATGACGTCATAGACGGTCATTGCAGCAAGACAACTACTAATCCCACGCTGAATGGTTTTCAAACCAGAGCAAGTTTCTTTATCCAAAGAAGGGAGACTGAGCAATTGTTGGATGTGACTATTTACCACGATACGTTTATTGTCATACGTATCCGACAATGCTTTCCACGCTAAGGGGAAACTAGAATTGGTGAGTGGAAATGACGAGACGATTTCGCGAGCCTCACCGGTGGTTTTCTGCAACAAATAGCAAAGGCGCTCAATGTCTGACAGACGCGAATTTTCAACAAATAGGGTGGTGAAAAGATCCCTAAAGGAGGGCCAAGTCATAAATCCACCAGCAAAAACATCAATGTCGATTGGTGGCAATGGTAAGCTGTGGGTATCGACAGGTGATGTGGAGTTAGCAACAGGGTCACTAGAGCAATTGCAAGGATTGCAAAAAGTTTCAGGTGGAGCAGGTACGGAGGGAGAAGCAGACTGCACAGGAACCGACGGGACGGATTCGTCCAATGACCTATTGGGTGGAGTTGCTACTTCAGCAAGATTCAACGAGTGTTTGGGAGGTCGTGAGATTTCTAAAGATTTACTCGAAAGCAAACCTGGAGATTGTGTTTCTTTTGAAACGTTCAACAATTCATTTTGTGGAGGTGGTGAGATTGGGGAAGCTATAGCAGATGATGGAGTTTCAGTGCCTGAAGATCAGTGCCTGCGACAAAACACAACTGTGATCTCGACTTTTGACATCAGTAAAAGACGGAGACAGTTTTGATGTAGCCGGAGCTCTTCTAACATGTGGCCGGTGGAGAAGGCTATGATGCCGTTGTTTGCACAAATTGCAATTATGTTTGCTTTGGCAAGATTTAATTACATGGCCACGAGTTAAGCAATTAAGGCAGCACTTATACTTTTTAACAATTGAGAATTTATCCTCAAACGAAAGTTCTTTGAACCGAGGGCAGACACGCAGAACATGACTCTGGTGAGGACAAATTGGGCAACAATATTTCTGGGCTGAACTATTGGATGAAGTTTTCGATTTGGACAACGATTGTTTGGAGGATTTAGATAGAGCAACATTATTGGGTGACGAGTCAGTGAGTTGATTCCCGTACATGTTGTGAATACAAACCAATGTTTGTATCCTCTCTGTGAGGAAAGCATCTAAGACTCGCCAAGAAGGCAACGAAGACTTGTTCTTGATACTTTGCTCCCACAGAGTCAAAGTTAACTTTGGCAAACGCTGCAAACAAATACAAACTACTATTGGATCCCAATGATCCGTGATGACGTCATAGACGGTCATTGCAGCAAGACAACTACTAATCCCACGCTGAATGGTTTTCAAACCAGAGCAAGTTTCTTTATCCAAAGAAGGGAGACTGAGCAATTGTTGGATGTGACTATTTACCACGATACGTTTATTGTCATACGTATCCGACAATGCTTTCCACGCTAAGGGGAAACTAGAATTGGTGAGTGGAAATGACGAGACGATTTCGCGAGCCTCACCGGTGGTTTTCTGCAACAAATAGCAAAGGCGCTCAATGTCTGACAGACGCGAATTTTCAACAAATAGGGTGGTGAAAAGATCCCTAAAGGAGGGCCAAGTCATAAATCCACCAGCAAAAACATCAATGTCGATTGGTGGCAATGGTAAGCTGTGGGTATCGACAGGTGATGTGGAGTTAGCAACAGGGTCACTAGAGCAATTGCAAGGATTGCAAAAAGTTTCAGGTGGAGCAGGTACGGAGGGAGAAGCAGACTGCACAGGAACCGACGGGACGGATTCGTCCAATGACCTATTGGGTGGAGTTGCTACTTCAGCAAGATTCAACGAGTGTTTGGGAGGTCGTGAGATTTCTAAAGATTTACTCGAAAGCAAACCTGGAGATTGTGTTTCTTTTGAAACGTTCAACAATTCATTTTGTGGAGGTGGTGAGATTGGGGAAGCTATAGCAGATGATGGAGTTTCAGTGCCTGAAGATTTAAGGCGTTCAAGATGCCGACTAATTGTGCTAATGCACCGAAGGTAAGCAATGTAGGATGTGGCGTACTTTTCCTCAACGACATCAATACCATCAGCCTGTGCAGTCTCGGATGTCGTGAGGTAGTTTTTGCACTCGTCATAAGTGCTTTTGACTTTAGACCACAATTTTTGAAACTCAGAACTGTGGATTTCGAAATAATATACATTATTGTTGGATTCACTACTTCGTTCAAACGATGCTACACGTTTCAAAAAGATGTCAGAAGCTCTAACAAAACGAGTGTGTGGGGTGACTGACATCTCGAAGTTTAAATTCAGAAAAATCAGTGAAAATCTACAACTGAATTTGCAACGAATGTTGAAAAATGGAAATTCAGTTTAAGCACAAATTGCTATAGCTCAAAGGAAATAAGAAATTTCCACGAAAACCTCAAAATTTCTACGAATACTACAGAAAAATAGCAAGGTGTAATGATTTTTGTAATTAAAGTAGGGCGAAATAGGAGAGAATTTAAATACACTTCCTCAGGGCGAACAAGAACTACTTTAATTTGGTCAAAATGCAAAAAATGTATATAGTGCTACCTAGTGTAGGGTGTATGATAAGGTGAGATAAGCCAATGGTAGGGTGTAGTTTCCAAAATCCAACGACAAGTAAGCTATTAATATGAAAACACTAATGTTTGCACCAGAAAATCAACGCAAATCAATTAATTTGTCTGAAATATATATTGTTCGGTTGACAAGTTGGTGCAATGTATGCCAAAAGTAGGGTGTATTTGTCCAAAAATACCGAAACCCCTACGGAGACTCAATAATTTTCCAAAATGTTTACAAATATTGCCAAAAACAATATAAAAATGCCGAAAAACAATTATTTTTTACGAATGTTCTCTGCTGGATAAATGTGCAATAAATGCCGAGTGTAGGGTGAATTTGTCCAAAAATTCCAAAAACCCTACTGCTAATTAATTAGATTTCAAAAAATTATCGAAAAATAATTTTCAAAATTAATTATTAAAAAAAACTATTTGTGCTGTTTTACCCCACTGTACTATTTGTACTTTCTTACCCCACTGTGCTGCACACACAAGCGACGCTAGCAGAGAAATGTCTATGTGTATGCAGCGAAGCTCCCACTGAACAACAGACGTTGCAAACGACCAAGCAAGTGAGTGCTGAGGATCAGCAGAGTTTTGTTGGTAGTTTTTGCAACGTTACTAATAGACGCGGCAAAAAGGCGGGAACGTTGTTGTTAGAATTCAATGTATTTTCTCAAAGTAGAATAATTAGTATGAGAATAGAACGAACGAATGTGTTTGGTTGGGGATCTATACAATTGTAACAAAGAAATGAAATGCAGCGAGAATTTGGATGGTGCGTTGTTATTGTAAATTTGGCTGTGAAAATTTACAAAGGGTTTTATGTAAACCGAGGGGGAATAACAACGCCAAATATTTTTGGATGGAGAGGATCGTACCAACAACTAATACCAAACGACAATGTGCAATGTGTGTTGTTGTTAAATTTGCGAATGCAAATTTTCAAGAAAAGGTCTTCGTTAGAAAAGAACCTTGGGGAATAGCAACAATACAAATAAATTTTAAATGATCAGCACTCAGACAGATAAGTGTAATGAGAGTTAAATCAGTGCGTGTAATAATTTAACAACAAAGAATTCGAGAGCGAATGGAAGTTGACGATGTTGTTATTGCAAATATTACAAAATATATTTGCAAGTTCTCAGTTAGAAAGAGAAGAGCCACAATCCGAATTTTACAAAGTAACAACACCGAATGCTTTGTATGATCAACGCGACGTAGGGTGATCAGTACAACAAAATAAAACTAGCAAGTTTAGCAAGAACTAAGACGCTTTATGTGGAGGGATGAAGCAATTAACACACGTAGTGATGACAATAGTCGACCAAAGTGCAAATTGCAAGGCTAGAAACGACGATTGGAAGTTATGAGTGTTAGTTGTTTTGGTGAGAACTAATAAGTTAGAGCAAATTATGATTTGTATGATCAACGCGACGTCGGATGATCAGTACAACAACGATTTAAACCAAATTTGTGTGTGGACTGTATAAGTAATAATTGTGAAACGAATTTAATTCACTCGCGTAGGGAGATTGAAATTCGACCAATGATTTATTTATTTACTGCTCAAACGAAAAATATTAACACTCGCGGTAGCTCACTTTTGATAGAAATCTGAGTTTACGTACCTGGTGTTAGTATGGTAATTTGTTGTTGTTTAGAGGAGATGCAATTTTCTTCAATATTTGTCCGTGCTAAGACAACAGCAAATGCTTCAATTCTCGTTGTATCACAATACAAGAGAGAGAGAGAATAGGCAACTGGAGCAGCGACAACAAAAAGGCTGGCTTCAATCCGGCTCGATGCGACCAATGTTTAGTTGGGCAACAACAAATTCTCCAGTTCGATAGGATAAAATGTTGAGGTGAGGGAGGGGTGATCCATAGGTTATGTTTCTCAGTTACCGTATATGATGAGCAGTAGAGGGAGAAAAGAAGAAGTGAAATAAAAACAACCAGTATTAATTCTTTATATAAATATGATTGCTGTTTATTGTGATATTCAATTCTTTTCTTACAACAAAGAGATTACCTTTTGTAATCTGGGGTTGGCGCAGAGGCCTTGGTGCTTTCGCTTCTAGAGATAAAACAAAAGTGAACGCAGAGGTTCACGTGGATCGCAGAGGATCTTAGTGATCGCAGAGGATCGTGTTGATCGCAGAGGATCTTCCTTTATTACTAATACAACTACAATTATTCCAGTGAGAGAACAGTCTCTCCTATGTATCAAAATGGGCAAACCAACAACAACCGTCGCCCGTTGGTATCTACACTCTCCGGTCTCCGCAGAGGGAACTTGTAGAGGTGATACCCGAGCTGTCAATCAGCATCCGTGATCGACTGGGCTCGAGAAGTTGATGGCCAACGTATCTAACTTATACAGGTACATTGACAAATTAGGAATCCACCGAAGTCCCACACATTCAACCACTATGCTACGTTTCACGGGTGGTTAGACCGATCATCAGGTATATTGAATGGTGTTTTTTAGTGGGTGGACGAAGGCTAAGCTTGGAGACTAGCATTTATATCACAAATCATTAGAAATTTGTATATTCGAAGTATTTATTTATTTTAATGTTAGTCATTTAATTCCAAACCTTTCCTATAGTCCGACTTGGCTGGTAACCCTATTTTTCAATGCTTTATTACAAATACTAAGGCAGCTTTTTTCCACCTTTATTTTATTTGTTCTTCTGTATCAGAAGATTTTGATCATCAATATTTGTCATCGGAATCTTTGACAAGTTGATGGTGGCTTAGAATGCTAAGACGCCTGCAACCGTGTCACTTGGTTGTTGGGGTCCCAGGTTCGAATCCCAGCCTGACTCATGCTGAAATCATTTTTTTGTTTTGCCTTATTAAGGCGAAGGTCATTTTTTTAGAGTGATATTTGAATTAATTCTCTTTCGAGTTGAGCTTTTTAGACCTAATAGGTACATTGAAAAATGATTTTTTTCCACTTCCGAAACGCAAAAAACCTTTCGGTCGACCTACATGAACAGGCTAAGAGTTTGCCGATTGATTTGTGATATTGGTTTCTGAGATATTTGTTCGAACATGCTTTGGCATAGCTCAAACAAGAGTTTTGTAGCCTCATACAGTACTGCGAGAAAGATTCGGAGTATATGAGTCGTAGTCTGTATCGTGCCATTTTAAATTTCTGAAGTTGTTGGCGTTTTTTATTGTTGGACTGTAGAATTTTACATCTTTGTGTTTATTTCAGCTTGAGTCAATATTTTGTTGTAATTCAATTGTTTGAATAACAACAAAATATTTTAAAGTGGATATGAAATTGATTAGTTGCGGGCGAAGGGTAGGGAATACTATAGTTTCAGTTGTCACCAAACAACTTCATTAGTTCCCTTTTTCGCCGACTCTGTATCGATAAACAGGTCAATAAAGCCATCTAGCAAATTAAATAAAATGATAAATTTGGTGTATGGCCCTAAAGCTGTATACCCTACAATTTGAGTCGAACTAATGAATTTCATATTCACCACTGTTTTTATGTCGTCTTTGCTTCGCAAAGAATACGAACATAGGAATGTTGCTTCAATAAGCGGGGGTAAAAACAACAAGAAAGTTGTTTTTGCATTACGCATTGGTCAACAAGGCCGTGCTGATGCCTATTATTGTTGTTGGCGTTTTTTATTGTTGGACTGCAGAATTTTACATCTTTGTGTTTATTTCAGCTTGAGTCCATATTTTGTTGTAATTTAATTGTTTGAATAACAACAAAATTTGTCATTTTATTTAATTTGCTAGATGGCTTTATTGACCTGTTTATTGTTTGGTGACAACTGAAACTATAGTATTCCCTACCCTTCGCCCGCAACTAATCAATTTCATATCCACTTTAAAATATTTTGTTGTTATTCAAACAATTGAATTACAACAAAATATGGACTCAAGCTGAAATAAACACAAAGATGTAAATTTCTGAAGTTTTTAATTGTCTTGCATAGACTCTACCACTTCTAGTAAAGAAGCAAATATGGCGTTTTTATCACATAAAATAATATTTCATTCTTAGATTAGTGACACAATATTTAGATATAGATGTTCAACCTGCTCTCGCGGATTCGAGTTAGTCTTCTTTTTCGAGGTATTTAATTAATAGTAGTCCAAAAAGTGGTTATGTTCGGGTATACATTGCAACACATTAAACCCGTGTATAACTTGGTTAGACCTACACGCGAATAGAGTTATATGGGGATTGGATTAAACGGAATCCCAAAATCTAATCTAAGATCTTCGAAATGCTGAAAATCTTGTGATAGCAAAAATAATTGCAATTCTCTGCGGATGTAAAATTCTGGGGTGTACCATACCGTGGACCCACATGATTAAAAGCTTCGATATAGTTTATTTTCAATTCTAAATATACGAGAACTTATATTTTATACTCTTTTAAAAAATTAAAATTGTGCCCTAAAGACTACAGAATATATATACTCTGTGTCAATATTTCATATAAAATTAACTAATAAACCCTTTAAAATAGCTTTACGTAACGCTAAACAACATTTCTAATTGTCATGATTTTTGCTCAAGTTGGGCCCCCCTCCCGAAATGAAATCCTGCGTCCCTGTAGTAGGCCGTCACTATATATCCATCATGTGTAGTAACCCATAGATAATTACTGAAAATTTCACATCAACGTCCGCTTTTGTCAAAGTTATTTCTAAATGCCATATGGATTTGTCTTCTTATCTTCCCAAAGGCATTAGTTAAAATTACACGTCGCTACAACAACACAATACATACTTATAATCTAGGGAAATTGGAATTCCTTAGACTACGGCTGTCATAAAGAGATTATTAGTATGGAAGCTCTTTAGGGGGAAAATTATATTAAATTCATTGGAATGTCAGTATGCAGAGAGGATGAATGAATGGTGAATCAACAATTATGTGGTATGGATAATGGAGGACCAGCAAGAAAATTATATTAAATGGCACGTGATTAAATTTGGGTTTCTAATGACGGAAGTAAAGTTATGACCGTGTTTAGAGGTCATAACATCGCAAGTATGTGCATATTAAGACCATTTATTAGATAACCTTTAATAAACGTACTCGTATATGCTGTTCGCGTGCTCACAAATTAATTATGCAGCTTGAGGTCGAAGAAACGAAATAAGACAACAACTTTTATATTCATTACTAAAGACCTGAATGGCATCTGTATTAAAAAAAAAACATTGAATCCTTGTAAGAAATATGCCTTTGTTTCGTAAAACAATTATGTATGGTATTGGAGATGCAACCTTTGCCAATAAAACTGTTGAAGAAAGCTATGTCCATTCTTGTGTTTGAAGATAGTGATGCCGGAAACATTAACAAAATACAATGATGTTGAGAATCAATTTTGTTATGGATAAATAACATTGCTGTGGGAAAGTTTGAATGTTGTGAACAGTTCCGAGATTAAACTTATTGTTCCCCTATCAAGAATGTAGATATTAATTTAAACATATACAACTTTTTTATGGCCGATGACCATGAAACTTATAAATTGAGTTTCTAAATATTTCTTCTGCAATAAAAAAAAGTTTTTATAACTTCCATTTGCGGGAATTCTTTGAAGTTTACAAATGCTTCAAATTGAGGTTAGTAACAGATGCCAATTACAGACATAATCTGATGATTTGGTAGGATTCAATTTAAAATTGTGTTTTATTTTCTGAGCTGATGATCTACACAAAGTCGCTGGTTAAAGGGAGTTGAGTGCCTTCATCCGAAACTCCCTGTCCCCGCAATTCCATTATCCAATGTTAAAATTTTTTTCTTCAAATATGGGCTATAGCTGAAATATATAAAAAAAAGTTTCAGCTTTGCCACATATAGAATAGAATCGAATACAGGCAAAGTAACTTAAATCCTTTCCCCCCCTTTCCCATTTCCTTCGAACAGATCCTATACTGCACTTAAACAAACATTCTGAATTCTTGTGAGGGAGTTACCCTAAGGAGAAACTATATTTGGAACTTTTAGAGACAAAATATTATGAAGACTAAATTTTGGACCGAATCGGTTGGAAAATTTTGTCGAACTCGCAGAAATATTACGATTTGAGGTATTTTAATGGAGGTGACTTCACTCGGAGACCGCTGGTACATTGTGTTGAGAATCTCTTCTCTCAGACCGTTCAGAGGAGAAATGCCTTCACTCCATGTGTCACTACTAGGAAAGATAACAGAAACTTTATTAGGATGTCTAGAAGTTGGAAATTCAGAATTACGTTTAAGCGGCTTCAGGACCCTTGATAGTTTGGAGTGTAACGCTTTGTTCCCCAGGATGGGTAGGACAACGGTTATATACAGCCAGTGTATGATTTGTAGTCTCAATCACCTGCTTTCCCCAATTGAGCTCTTGCGCGAGAAGAGTGAAATGAGTCCTTTTTTCGTCCGCTGCTCGATATTTCCAGAATTTTACCGAGGTATTTTGCTTCCAGAAAAAGTGCCAAATTTCCTTCACCTTTACATTTTTTATAGACCAGGAATATACGAGAAAGGCAAGTTGGCCTTAGAAATCTCCATCAGGATCGATAGTACTGACTCTGCCGAATTGTGGTGCCGGTGATTTATAAGGCTGAAAGCTGTTAATCGCCCACTGAAGTCTTAAGAGGTTAGTTAGTCTGCCTATCAGCTGCTCATTCTCATTCGGGTTTGATTGTGACTTGCGGGCAGGGCACCGTAATAATGCGCACAACCCGGAAAATGAACACCTGATATCAGATCCAAAGTCTCTAGTCAAGAGTTAGTTAAGGATAAGTTAGATACTATCTACAGATTTTGGATACTTAGATAGTACCTTGCGGAACCTAGCTCTTTCATTAACTCCATCTGCAGACTTACCAAAACAAACCCAAGAGTTCCGCTTAGCTTCCTGTATTTCTCTATTGTACTTATTGAAATTAACCTTGTAGGCATCCCAATCCATGCTGACTTTGGCTGAAATTTGGTATTTAGTCTTCCACCAAAAAATTTCCGGTATAGGTCCACATTTTCATATAGTCTTCATTGAGAACTCCCCCCGATTTTCGGTATTTTGAAGGTTGTGGCCTCAATGTCCCAAATAAATGGATGAAATTTGGTATTTAGTCTTCTTTGGGATTATACAATTTTCCACCAAAATTGTCGGTATAAGTCCAAGTCTTTACCAACCCCCATAGAACGGTACTTTCCATGCTTAAAATAATTAATATAGGAACGTACTTTGAGGGTTGTGCACGCATCGTCCTAATTAGAGTTGGGCAATCTATTTCCCGGAGCTTTGCTTAAAAGGAACTAATTCCTTAATATAGTTCCATAGTTCCGAGACTGATATAATTCAAAAATCTTTCTCTTTCATCGTTCTTTTCGTTCCAAATAGTTCCGAGACCTTGTATAATGAAGTAGTTCTTGCTAAAATGAATTTCTCCAGCCAAAACTTGCAAGTTGTCAATGAAGAACAGAGAGTTAACAGAAACATTTCTGTAACAATTTGTACAAATTGTTGCAAACCAGACAGACCTCTAGTTTTTTGTTTCCTTCGTTTCAAATAGCTCCAAATGCAGGGACTAAATAGCAACGTTAAAGGAACGAGCAGAATGAAATGAACTAGATGAACTATGTAAACGCAAGAGCTGGATATAGTTCAAATAGTTCCTTGTCCGGAATAGTTCCCTGGAACTACTTCGTTCGGAACTTCACAACTTTAGTCCAAATTGAATGACTCTCTAGGTGTTCCTGACGCAACTTTAAATGGAAGGTGCTTACACTTGGGAAGTTTTTGCGGATTCTAAAACTACAATGTTCAAAGTTGAGAAAAATCAATCGATTCAAGTTCACATTTTTAGGGGTTTTTTTAGGTTTTCACGAAATGGGACTAAAGTAAATGTTGTAGCTATGAAAATTCTCTACATGATTGACTTATATGATAATTTCGTAGGACTGTATCACCTCCTTAAAAACAATATCATGACTGCAATTTCCCAAATTAAACTTATATATTTCAAAAATGGTACAGCCTAGGAATAAATTACGAAAGCCAATCATGTAGGGAATTTTCACAGCTGAAAGATTTTCTCTAGTCTCATTTCGATAAGACTTACCGTTTTCAAGCAAATTGTAAAAACCTAACAAAAAAGCTAGGAACAAATCACAAAGGTCAATCCTCTAGAGCATTTTAACAGCTACAACATTTACTTTAGCCCCATTTCACTAGGACTTGTTGAGAATTTTCAAAGCTACAACATTTTCTTTAGTCCCTTATTTATGGGGCTTGCGGTTTCCCAGCAAAATCGTGAAAAACCTAAGAAACCCCTAAAAATGTCAACTTGAATTGTGATTAATTTAAAAAGCGCTGCGGCGATTTTTTTTTTTGTTTTTAGATTTTTCTCATCTATAAACATTGCAATTTCAGAATCCGCAAAAACTTCCCAGGTTAAGCACCTTCCATTTAAAATTGCTACAAGAGCACCGTGCTCTAACATGTTATTTCGGATTATGAATAAGTGGAAAACATCGACTTCTCATTGGTATTAAAATCGTTTACGATAAAGTGATATTCTTCAAATAGCGCACCGAAAGAGCCTGTCATAAACGAAAGCAAAAAAAAATTGTTCCAATTTGAAGGTTGCGTCCTGAATATCTCATACCGATTCCTTACTTCCTCAACCTCGTATCTTAAAAAAATGCGATTTTGACTTTTATATATCAAACGATTGCTATTTTTGTGTTTTATTACTGCAATCACTTATTATCTCAATATATTGTCGCGGTTCTCTAAATCTTAATTAAATATATTCTCGTATCTCATTCACTCCAATTTTCATAACTGCCTCAAACTCGTATATTGATACCTGAGCAATGATGTCTGACTGACAATCCCAGGCGAAACGGCGCAAGCTAGGATCTTGACATTTTGGGTGAGAGTAAGTCATGATAGGAGGTCGATTTGGCTGGGTTTTTTTTATACCCTACACCACTATGTGGGGAGGGTATTATAAGTTGGTTTTGGTCAAAAAGTTTGTAACGCATCGAAATAATGGTCGTAGACCCATACTTATATATACCAAAATGAATGTCTCGACGAGCTGAGTCGATCTGGCTATGTGTGTCCGTCCGTCTGTCCATTTAAACATTGTAATCACGCTACAGGTCGCAATTTTGATCCGATCGTCAATAGGAGAAGAAGTCTTTTGATTTTGATGATGGTCGGATAATATTTACAGGTCGGAATGGGCGAAAAATTTATTTGGAGAAAAAGACAATGTTTTTTTGCAAACCGAATATCTCAGCTTCTATAGTGGATGTACCAAAAGTAAAATCTGACAATGAAAGTAGAAAATATCACATTTTTAAGGATGTAAAGTACATATGTTGCCGTAGGTGGCCAAGCAACGGAGATATCGCAATAGTCGGTGATACATCCCATTTTTCCACTTTTAAGGAAATCACGCTACAGGTCGTAATTTTTATCGGATCATCACGAAATTTTGGCGGTAAATGGGGGTCCGGGAAGGGAAGGAGACTACTGATTTTGGCCAGATAATATTCAGGGGTCGGAATGGACAAAAAACTTATTTGGAGAAAAAGTAAAAGTTTCTTTACAAACCGAATATCTTAGCTTCTGTAAAGGGCATGTCAAAAGCAAAATCTGACAATGAAAGAAGAAAATATCACATTTATAACGTAGAAGGTTAAACAATTTAGATATCGCAATAGTCGCTTATCCAACACAAGTCTTAATTTTTGCGATTTCAATTATAATGACGGATATCTCAGCTTTGTTTGGGGACGTTCCAAATGCAAAGCCTGGCTATGAAAGTAGAAAATCACACCTTTACAACGATGCAAGGTAGGTTCGAGTAGGTGGTCAAACAATGGAGATATCGCAATAGGCGGCTATTCATCTCATTTTTTCCATTTCTTGTAATCACGCTACAGGTCGCAATTTTGATCGGATCGTCACGAAATTTTGAGATAACCAGGGAGATATCACAATAGTCGGTAATGTATCCAATTTACCCATTTCTTGTAATCTGTAGCGTGATTAGAAAAAATTAAGAAATTGATGGCAATTTGGGGCTCCCAGAGAGGAATGAACATATTGAGTTTGGTGGTAGTCAGGTAATAATTCCTAAAAGAAATGTTTACCTGTGAAAATCTTATACACATGGGTAGTGGTGTAGGGTATAACATAGTCGACCCTGTCCTAACTATAGCCTTTGCTCACTTGTTAAAAATTACAAAAAGTACTTAAATGTACTAAAATTTGTAAAATTTCAGTAACTCTAGAGTAAATCTAGAAATTTCAAATTCTGAGTGTTTCTTTTGAAGCGTGGGTGTGTTTGTAAGAGAAAAGTACTAAAATGCACAAAAATTTTACCTTTCGTATTAGAGAGTAGAGCTAGATTTCTGAGCGGAAAATTGGGATACGGAGGGAGTGCAAGATAGTTGTATTAAAGGGTTCTTGGAAAATCGAACAATAAGTTTACGACAAGTACTAAATGGTACTAAAAGGGTACGATTTGGTATTATGTGGATAAACGGATAAAGTTAAAATCTTCAAAATTTATATGCTAATATCGGTTGAGATATTTGTTTGTTAATATAAGGAGGTGATTCGGAAATGTGTACAAATATGGACGAAAAGTATTAAATGGTACTAAATTTACTACTATTTGGCATTGAGTGAACGGATAAAAGTGGAATACATACATACATATGTTTCCACAATACCCCCGAAGCAACAAGGGGGACTTCTCTCCCATCAACGAGTGCACGCCAATTAATAGTATCTTTATAATGAAGGACCTACTTCTTATCGCCGAGGTCGAACGGCGTGTCTTACGACAGCACTTTTTAATGACGTTTTTCATGGCTAAAATACTGAAGAAATGTAAGCCGAAATTTCACTGAGGGCATTTGCCACCGCCGAAAATGTTATGTTCCGGTCAGGTATTGAACCGCAGACTGCACCACAGTGTTTCCCAATGCCTATGCAATAGTTACCATAAAAACAGATATGTATTCTTTACTAAGTGGACGATAAAAATGGAATAATAGCACATTTACTATCTACGTCACTGATTGTGTGTATGGTTGAGGTACCACGAACAAAATAACTATATTCTGACAATGCAGCGTGATAGAAGACCAAAAAAGAGGAGATCCTTGCCTCGGCTTTTGTCGCTATCATTTGCACTTTTGCTGTTATGGGCCCCCAAAGATTAGATTTGGTTTACCGCCTCAAACTCGCATCTCAATAAATGCGTTTTATGCTTAAACTAAAAAAGAGTAGCATATTATTCCTACTGATATGCATACATGTGATTAATTCCCTAATAATTGCCTTTTACACTTTTACCCAAACACCGATTTATCAAAAGATAAATCGTTTTTGGACTCTCCTGAAAAATTGTACACGGTGTGCCTTTAGCAAATTTAAATGGAAGGTGTTTACACCTAGGAAGTTTTTGCAGATTCTGAAACTACAATGCTCACAGATGAGAAATATCAAGAAACAAAAAAAAATCGCCGGAGGGATTTTCATATAAATCGCGATTTAAGTTTACATTTTTAGGGGTTCTTTAGGTTTTCACGATTTTGCTTGGAAACTGCAAATCCTACGTAAATGGGCCTAAGGAAAATGTTGTAGCTGTGAAAATTTTCCACAAGAATTCCCTTTATGATATTTCGGTAGGTTTTACCGTTTTTGAGATATAGAAGTTCAAATTGAGAAAATGCACTTACTGTGTCGCCTCCTTATAAAACAATATCATGCTCAGTGCGCCTTAACTAACTTTTAATGAAAACCGATTACACATGGGAAGATTTCGCGGATTTGAAAACAGCAATGTTAATAGATAAGAAAAATAAAGAAAACAGAAAAAATCGCCGGAGGGATTTTTAAATAAATCGCCATCAAAATTCACAATTTTAGGATTTTTTAGGTTTTCACGATTTTGCTTGGAAACCACAAGTCGTATCGAAATGAGTTTAAAAAATGTTGTAGCTATGAAAATTCTCTACAAGACTGATCTTTAGGTTTTTTCGTATGTTCTACCATTTTTGAGATATAGAGGTTCAGTTAAAATTTTTAGGTTTTTATCTTAAGTCTTCAAGATGTTGCTTGGAAACCGCAAGTCATATCAAAATGGGACTAAAGAAAATGTTGAAGCTGTGAAAATTCTCTACAAGACTGGATGATTTATTTTTTCCTAGGTTGTACCATTTTTAAGATATAAAATAGAAATAGAGATAATACATAGGACTCGAAGCAAAATCGTGAAAACCTAAAGAAACCCTAAAAATGTGAACTTAAATCGCGATTTATTTGAAAATCCCTCCAGCGATTTTTTTGTTTCTTGATATTTCTCATTTATGAGCATTGTAGTTTCAGAATCTGCAAAAACTTCTCAGGTGTAAGCACCTTCCATTTAAAATTAGTAAAGGCGCACCGTGTATATTTTTTAAAGATACGAGGTTGAGGAAGCAAGGCATCGATATAAAACTTTTCGCCAGAAATTTGTCTGTATAGGAACACGTCTTCATATATGACCACGTAGAACGGTACGGAACAACGAATATTTGCAAAACACGTTATGTTCCTTTGTTATCAATTGAACAATTGAATCATATGCTATATTCGCTAAACCTAACTTACTTACTTAGTTGGCCCATTACAGAATATTTGTTCCATAGACCAAACTAAGAAAAGATCTCAATTCCTCTCTGTTTTTCGCTTGACTTTTTGGAATACCGCGCCTTTCCATTTCTTCATCCACTTGTTTGCTCCATCGAAGCTTAGGCCTGCCGATTCTGCGTGCACCGCCATGTGGCATGTATTCGTACGCCTTTTTAGCGGGTTCATCATCGCTCATTCTTATGATATGGCCTAGCCAACGCAATCGTTGCATCTCGATACGTTTAACTACATTCATTTCTTTGTATAGCTTATATAGCTCGTGGTTCATACGACGTCGATATTCACCGTCAACGCAAATCGGCCCGTATACCTTTCGAAGATTTTTCCTCTCAAACACACCAAGCACTGCCTTATCTGCTTGGGCAAGTACCCATGCTTCGGAGCAATACATTAGCACGGGTAGTATCAGCGTTTTGTATAGTGTTATTTTTGTTTGACGAGATGTGGCTTTGTTTTTAAATTGCTTACTTAGACCATAGTAGCATCTGTTGGCCAATACAATTCTTCTTCTTATTTCACAACTGATGTTGTTTGTTGTGTTTATGGCAGTGCCGAGGTAGACGAAGTCTTTAACTACCTCAAAATTGTAGGTACCAACTTCCACAGTTGGTCCGAGCTCTATGGACGCTTTGCGCGTCGACACCATCAATTTGGTCTTTTCGCCGTTTACCGCCAGACCCCACTTTTGCAGATTCTGCTTCGACCTTCCTAAAGGTATCAGTTACTTCTTGAACTGATCGTCCCGTGATGTCTATGTCATCAGCATAGGCAAGTAACATGTGGCTATTGGTGTAAATTGTGCCATTTCTTTTGACATTTGCATCTCGTATTACCTTTTCCAGCAAAATGTTGAATAGGTCACACGAAAGGCTGTCTCCTTGTCTGAAACCTCTTTTGGTACAAAATTCTTCGGAGGGGTTCTTTCCAATTTTAACTGAGGACGTAGTATCAGTTAAAGTCATCTTACAAAGCCGAATGAGCTTTGCGGGGATACCAAATTTAGACATTGTGTGGAATACCTTTGATCGGAGGGGACTGTCGAATGCTGCTTTATAATCGACAAAAAGGTGAAATATGCCGATCTGCATCTCTTGGGTCTTCTCTAGGATTTGCCGCAGGGTAAATATCTGGTCAATGGTGGACTTGCCAGGTCTAAAACCACATTGGTATGGTCCAATTATTTCGTTGATCATTGGCTTTAGTCGTTCGCACAATATCCCTGACACTATCTTATAGGCAATATCTTATGCCCCTATAGTTTGAGCATACAGTCTTATCTCCTTTCTTGTGGACGGGACATAGGATGCTCAGGTTCCAATCGTCGGGTACGCGTTCTTCCTGCCAAATGGTGCTAACTAACTGATGCATACACCTGATAAGCCATCGGCTCCTGCTGCTTTATTATTCTTCAGCCGGTTGATTGCTGTTTTTACCTCATCTTGGCCGGGCGGTATACATTCTATACCATCTTCTGGGATTGGATCTGTGGTATCATCGTCTTCGCTACTATTGGATACCAGCAGATTGGAGAAATGTTCCTTCCATATCCTGAGCACGCTATCTGTATCTGTTACCAGATTACCTTGCTGGTCTCTACAGGAGGATGTGCCTGTACCAAAGCCATCTGTTTGATGTTTCACTCTTTGGTAGAATTTTCGGACTTCATTCTGACTCCTGTACATCTCGATTTTTTCACACTCCCGCTTTTCCATTTCTCTCTTTTTCTTGCGGAAAAGACGTTTCTCTTCTCTCCTTTTCTCCCGATATCTCTATTGTGTTGTTATGTTATCAGGACAAGGAGTGCTCGCGTTAAGCAATTGGGCTAGTTGAGTGGAATATGCTGTGGCTATCTGTTGTGTATGCAGCCTATCGATGTCCAACTTCCGCGTTGAGTCTGTTCGTGCTTTATTTGCAACGTTTAGACGGGTACGTACCTTTGCTGCAACAAGGTAGTGGTCCGAATCGTACATCCAACACGCTGGATGAATGTCTTCCACCTATTACAACATGATCAATTTGATTACTTGTTCTTTGATCTGGGGAAAGCCAGGTGCACTTATGAATATCGAGATGATTAAATCTGGTACTGCTAACTACCATGTTTTTTGCAGCTGCAAAGTCTATCAGCCTCATACCATTGTTAGATATTTCACTGTGGATACTGAATTTCCCGACTGTTGGGCCAAAGATATTCTCCTTTCCAATTTTGGCATTAAAATCGCGGTCATATGTTTCTTCTAAGCGCTCGTAAAATATATCTTTGGTCAGTTCGTCCTTTTCTTCAGTGGGAGCATGAGCATAAATAAAGCTGATGTTGAAGAATTTAGCTTTTATTCGAATTGCAGCAAGTCTTTCATTCACTGGGGTGAAGCTGGATACCAGATGTTTTAGTCTCAGACTAACTACGAATCCGCAACCAAACTCATGCTTTACGTCATGGCAGCTATAATGCAGTGCGTCACCTGTAGGTGTTGTTGTGACGCCTTTCCCAATCCATCGTATTTCCTGTATGGCAGTAATATCGGCCTTGTACTTTTCAAGTACGTCTGCCAATGCGAAGACTGCACCTTCTCTATAAAGAGTGCGAAAATTCCAGGTGCAGATTCGCAGATCATGGTCCTTAAAACGTTTGCGGGGTTCGTCAACTTTAGAGGGGTTTGCTTTTCTTTTCTTTCGTTTTTTCATAGTAGGATGTTTTTTTCTAGCGGAGGGATTACTAACCCGACGACCAAACCCAAGTTTTTAACGTTTTTATGGGTGAACGCGCGGCACATGTTAGCTCACTACCTTTAACGGGTGTTAAAGGCAGTTCCCCAGGTGACACCACGGGGAGGTCAGTGTCCACTTGAGATGAAAGAAGGACCAAGATAAATCCTGGGCTTTGCCATGTTAAAGCCGGTCAAGACCGTTGCTTGGTATAATTCACCCCCTACGTCACCCATTCGCTAAACCTACCCCATCATTATATTATAATAATGGTTAATTAAATTTAGTATTTCTTTAGTTTTGGTGTTTTGCCTATAAATTATTATTCTTGAATTCCTGAATATTTTCTTATTTTGATTTTATAAGTATACGCACATATTTTATTACAGTTTATTTTCTTACATTTTGTGCAATTGTAAACAAAAATCTCATATGAGATAATCTCAAGGACATTCACATTATACAAAACATTAATTCTTTACCAATAACAAAAGTAAATTATTCACAATGCCATAGAAACTTTGCAAATACTTTCACAAACAATGAAGATGACCGACCGACCAGTTGCGGGAAGACTTTGTTTGTAAGCAATAAAATATACAAATGTAATTATTTGTACAATTCGCTCACACACGCATGCACAAATTTTGTCACATGAATCAATCCTTTCAAGGATGAAACATTAATCATACTCCTCCAATGACATGTGGCACACATTGAATAAAACTTCTTTTGTGAGGAGAGTGATGAAGGGGATAGCTGAGCAACAAGAAACATGACAAAGTACTCCCACACTCACATGGATATATTGTATTGCTGTCAATATTTTTCAATAAAAAGGGCGTAGAATCAATTCGTAAGGGGTGGCAAAGGCTTACACTGAACAGAGTTTTTTGTTTATTGTACGGAATGTGGAGCCTTATACATTGGAAGAAAAAAATGTGATGTGATTGATACCCAATCCCAGTCAAATAGGCCAACTACGCCATTTGTATGTATGTGCATGTTGCTTTGTGAATATAACGATTTAAATTTTCCATTTGATAGATATGTCCATAAATACATACATATGTATATGTATGTACACATAGTGTGAAAGGCCAATGTGAAAACTTATTTATGTTTTTGAATTAAAATGCATATGAGGATTTCAAGGGTATAAGGATATAATTCCATAAATTATAATTGCATAAATTTTATAAATGATTAACAAATTGTTCACAAAGGACAAAATTTTGCATTTCCAAAATGAACATTAATTTGTGGGGAGGTTCATGTCTTCAGTGGAAGTTTTTTATACCCTTAGCCTTTAGGCTAAAAATGTGCCTCATCGAAATAATAGTTTTAAACCCTGTGTATGTTTGGACGAAATACGTTTCTGACAATTTGGAGTAAAAATATCCATGTCCATCGGTCCGTGTGTCTGTCTGGTTGGTGTGCACGATAACTCTCGAATGGATAAATCGATTTGATTCAAATTCTGTATCTTGTAATATTTTGCCCAAACATAGTTGAATTTTATGATGGGTCATATGGGTCCACAACTTCGGATACCTCACCCACAAAAGTTTAATATTTCGAAGGGAAAAATCGATTTGGTCCAAACTGTGCACATCGTATTATTCTTTTAAGTTATAGATCGGCTTGGAATATTGACTATTTCGGTTACTGCTTTGCTTACCTCCCACACAAAAGTTCAAGACTTTTAGCTAAAATGTTGCGCACATCTCGATGGTAGTTACCGATTTGGTCCATACCTTGCCTAATACCTAATTTTCACAAAACTTGCCTTAAGTTTAAAAACGTTGGTATGGCCCCAGCGTTGCCGACTGCTTTTGGCCGAAAATCGTCAAAAATAGTTAAATCGTCAATTAAATTTGAAAAATCGTCAACATGTTCCAAACAGATATTGTTGGTCGTTTAATATAAACTTTATAGCAGATTGTTATGCTATTTATGCTCTCCCGACCAGATATTCCGCCACGGCAATAAATCTGGGCTAATCAGACTTATATAAACAAAATCAGTTTTCATGAGGTGAGAACCTTCCTTCCTTCTTGCAAACATTTACCGGCATAGCCCGACTTCTGATTCAGTCCTCTTGTAACAACATCACTAGATTTTCCGCTATAAATTTAAAAATTATAACAAGTTTTAACTGCTTTCCAATACAATTCTGTACAAAAAGTACGAGAACGGAAATTGACAATAAATATGAGGCATATCTTCCAACAAACGCATATCAATGAGTGCTTTACTTAGCTGGCCCTCTACAGAACACTTGTTACATAAGCCGAACTAAGAAAAGATCTCCATTCTTCACCTTTTTGTTGCTATATTTTGCTATCATGTTTTCTCATTTCTTCTTCCACTTGTTGACTCCATCTTAGACTTAGCCTTCCAGTTCTGTAAGTACCGCCATGGGACCCCTATTAATACCACTTTTAGTGGGGTAAATAGCTCATTATAAAGACACTCATAATGGCTCAATGATATGGGACCTACTTTTTATCGCCGATTCTGAAAGTCATGTCTTGCGTTAGTTATTTATGTAGCCTATTTAGAGATAAATTAACAATTTTTGTTCTCCGTTTTCCGACGGTGACGTAGGAGATGAATGATACCAAGCAACGGTCTTGACCGGCTTTAACATGGCAAAGCCCAGGATTAATCTTGGTCCCTCTTTCATCTCAAGTGGACACTGACCTCCCCGTGGTGTCACCTGGGGAACTGCCTTTAACACTCGTTAAAGCTAGTGAGCTAACATGTGTCGCGCGTTCACCCATAAGAACGTTAAAAACTTGGGTTTGGGCGTCGGGTTAGTAACCCTCCCCTAGAAAAAACATCCTACTATGAAAAAACGAAAGGAAAGAAAAACAAACCCCTCTAAAGTTGATGAACCCCGCAAACGTTTTAAGGACCATGATCTGCGAATCTGCACCTGGAATGTTCGCACTCTTTATAGAGAAGGTGCAGTCTTCACATTGGCAGACGTACTTGAAAAGTACAAGGCCGATATTACTGCCATACAGGAAATACGATGGATTGGGAAAGGCGTCACAACAACACCTAAAGGTGACGCACTGTATTATAGCTGCCATGACGTAAAGCATGAATTTGGTTGCGGATTCGTAGTTAGTCGGAGACTAAAACATCTGGTATCCAGCTTCACCCCAGTGAATGAAAGACTTGCTGCAATTCGAATAAAAGCTAAATTCTTCAACATCAGCTTTATATGCGCTCACGCTCCCACTGAAGAAAAGGACGAACAGACCAAAGATATATTTACGAGCGCTTAGAAGAAACATATGACCGTTGCCCTGCCCATGACATTAAAATCATTCTAGGCCATTTTAATGCCAAAATTGGAAAGGAGAATATCTTTGGCCCAACAGTCGGGAAATTCAGTCTCCACAGTGAAACATCAGACAATGGTATGAGGCTGATAGACCTTGCAGCTGCAAAAAACATGGTAGTTAGCAGTACCAGATTTAATCATCTCGATATTCATAAGGGCACCTGGCTGTCTCCAGAACAAGTAATCAAATTGATCATGTTGTGATAGATGGAAGACATTCATCCAGCGTGTTGGATGCACGATCGTTCCGAGGCGCAAACATTGATTCGGACCACTATCTTGTTGCAGCAAAGGTACGTACCCGTCTAAACGTTGCAAATAATGCAAGAACAGACACAACGCGGAAGTTGGACATCGATAGGCTGCAAACACAACAGATAGCCACAGCATATTCCACTCAACTAGCCCAATTGCTTAACGCGAGCATTCCTTGTCCCGATAACATAACAACACAATGGCAACATATTGCCCACTCCATGCAAACAGCCGCAAAATCCATACTTGGATTCCAGAGACCTCCGCAAAGGAATTCATGGTATGACCAAGAGTGTCGTGCTGCAACCGAAGAGAAAAATGCGGCATATAGAGCTACTTTACAATCCGTAGCAACGCGTAGCGTACGAGAGAGATAACGGGAGAAAAGGAGAGAAGAGAAACGTCTTTTCCGCAAGAAAAAGAGAGAAATGGAAAAGCGGGAGTGTGAAAAAATCGAGATGTACAGGAGCCAGAATGAAGTCCGAAAATTCTACCAAAGAGTGAAGCATCAAACAGATGGCTTTGGTACAGGCACATCCTCCTGTAGAGACCAGCAAGGTAATCTGGTAACAGATACAGATAGGGTAGGAACATTTCTCCAATCTGCTGGTATCCAATAGTAGTGAAGCCGATGATACCACAGATCCAATTCCAGAAGATGGTATAGAATGTATACCGCCCGGCCAAGATGAGGTAAAAACAGCAATCAACCGGCTGAAGAATAATAAAGCAGCAGGAGCCCATGGCTTACCAGCCGAGCTGTTTAAAACCGGAGGCGACGCGCTGATAAGGTGTATGCATCAGCTAGTTAGCACCATCTGGCAGGAAGAACGCGTACCAGACGATTGGAACCTGAGCATCCTATGTCCCGTCCACAAGAAAGGAGATAAGACTGTATGCTCAAACTATAGGGGCATAAGTCTTCTCCCTATTGCCTATAAGATAGTGTCAGGGATATTGTGCGAACGACTAAAGCCAATGGTCAACGAAATAATTGGACCATACCAGTGTGGCTTTAGACCTGGCAAGTCCACCATTGACCAGATATTTACCCTGCGGCAAATCCTAGAGAAGACCCAAGAGATGCAGATCGACATATTTCACCTTTTTGTCGATTATAAAGCAGCATTCGACAGTCTCCTCCGATCAAAGGTATCCCACGCAATGTCTGAATTTGGTATCCCCGCAAAGCTCATCCGGCTTTGTAAGATGGCTTTAACTGATACTAGGTCCTCAGTTAAAATTGGAAAGAATTTCAACAGTTTGCTGGAAAAGGTAATACGAGATGCAAATGTCAAAAGAAATGGCACAATTTACACCAACAGCCACATGTTACTTGCCTATGCTGATGACATAGACATCATGGGACGATCAGTAAAGGAAGTAACTGATACCTTTAGGAAGGTCGAAGCAGAATCTGCGAAAGTGGGTCTGGCGGTAAACGGCGAAAATACCAAATTGATGGTGTCGACGCGCAAAGCGTCCATAGAGCTCGGACCAACTGTGGAAGTTGGTACCTACAATTTTGAGGTATTTAAAGACTTCGTCTACCTCGGCACTGCCATAAACACAACAAACAACATCAGTTGTGAAATAAGAAGAAGAATTGTATTGGCCAACAGATGCTACTATGGTCTAAGTAAGCAATTTAAAAACAAAGCCACATCTCGTCAAACAAAAATAACACTATACAAAACGCTGATACCACCCGTGCTAATGTATGGCTCCGAAGCATGGGTACTTGCGCAAGCAGATAAGGCAGTGCTTGGTGTGTTTGAGAGGAAAATTCTTCGAAAGATCTACGGGCCGATTTGCGTTGACGGTGAATATCGACGTCGTATGAACCACGAGCTATATAAGCTATACAAAGACATGAATGTAGTTAAACGTATCGAGATGCAACGATGAAGAAATGAAAAGGCGCGGTATTCCAAAAAGTCAAGCAAAAAACAGAGAGGAATGGAGATCTTTTCTTAGTTCGGTCTATGGAACAAATGTTCTGTAATGGGCCAACTAAGTAAGTAAGTTGTCCGAAAGCATCTGTGAAAAAGTGATCAAGATTCCAACAATGCAATTTTGTCTTAAGTTAAAAATCGTAATTTTAGACCATAAAATCGTACTTTTTCATTTTTGGTCCTATAAATCATCGAAATGACTATAAATCGTCAAATTCGGCAACACTGTATAGTCCCCATATAAAGGTAGCTTCCAATTTTCCATTGATCACAAAACATATTCATTGGTCCATGTTTTGCTATAGCCCCCATATAAAGGTACATCCCGACTTTCCGTAGTTTGAGGATTTTTGCTACATTTTTGGACCGAAGTACCTGCAATTTAAAATTTGGGGTTTTTCAGAGGTTGCAAAGCATCTCTACCTAAAATTGTTAACATAGGTCCCACTTAACGGTACTTCCCGATTTTCGGTGTTTCGAGTTTGACTTTTAAGGTTCCCAGTGTTCACAAAACTACTCTACTAAAAGTTTGCAATATATGTACATATTTTGGTATTGCCCCCTACCGATTTTAGGCATTTTCCAGAATTTTAACTGATTTTTGATCGAATTACTTGTTATTTGACATTTGAGATTCCCATTGGTCGCAAAACTTCTCCACCAATAACAGTACTTCCCAATTTTCGGTATTTTTAGGATTTAAGGTAGCTTTTTGACAGAAGTACCTGTAATTTGGCGTTTGAGGATGCCTCTGGTCACAAAACTACTCCACTAAAATTTAAAACAAGTAAAAAAGTATCAGTCGGCTTTGCTGACAGAGATATACCCTCAACTAAATTGAATTGATACTTTCATCTACGGAAAGATCGGCACAATTGTTGAACTTTTGTGGGGGAGGTACGATAAGGAGAAGATCGATATCGACCATTTTAGAAGTTAAACTAAATTTTGACAAAACATTAGGAGATCCAACGTTTGGACCAATTTGGTTACCCCGTTCAATGGAATTCGTGCATTTTAGTGACATTTTTTAAATATTAGGGGGAAGTACAGGAAGTTCACGGTGCTCTTGAAACAATTTTAAATGGAAGGCGCTTACACCTCGGAAGTTTTTGCGGATTCTGAAACTACAATGTTTATAGATGAGAAAAATCCAAAAACAAAAAAAAATAGCCGGAGCGCTTTTTAAATAAATCGCGATTTAAGTTGACATTTTTAGGTGTTGTTTAGGTTTTCACAATTTTGCTTAGAAACCGCAAGTCCTATCAAAATGGGACTTAAGAAAATATTGTAGCTATGAAAATTCTCTAAAAGATTGACCTCTATGGTATTCACGCCGGTTTTACCGTTTTTGAGATATAGAAGTTCAAATTGGGACAATTCAAATTCAATTCAATTCTGTATCGCCCCCTTATAAAACAATGTCATGACTGCAAATTCCCAACTTAAACTTATATATCTAAAAAATTGTACAACTTAGGATAAGTTACTTAAGCCAGTCTTGTAGAGAATTTTCACAGCTTTAAGATTTTCTCAGGTCCCATATCAATAAAACTTATCGTATTCAAGCAAAATCGCGAAACCCTAACAAAAAAACCTAAAAATGTAAACTGAGCTTCTTTATCTCAAAAATGGTACAGGCTGGGAACAAATGATAAACGTCAATCCCGTAGAAAATTTTCACAGCTACAACATTTTCTTTAGCTCCATTTCGATTGGACTTGCGGTTTCCAAGCAAAATCGTGAAAACCTAAAATACACCTAAAAATGTGAATTTTGACCGCGATTTATTTAAAAATCCCTACAGCGATTTTTTCTTGTTTTTTGGATTTTTTTCATCTGTGAACATTGCTGTTTCAGAATTCACAAAAAATTCCCCTGTGTAAGCGGTTTTCATCAAAAGTTAGTTAAGGCGCACCCTTCATGACATTGTTTTATAAGCGGGCGGATACAGAATTGAATTGAATTTGAATTGTCCCAATTTGAACTTCTATATCTCAAAAACGGTAAAACCGACGAGAATACCATAGAGGTCAATCTTTTAGAGAATTTTCATAGCTACAATATTTTCTTAAGTCCCATTTTGATAGGACTTGCGGTTTAAAAGCAAAATTGTGAAAAACTAAACAACACCTAAAAATGTCAACTTAAATCGCGATTTATTTAAAAAGCGCTCCGGCGATTTTTTTTTTTGTTTTTCGATTTTTCTCATCTATGAACATTGTAGTTTCAGAATTCGCAAAAACTTCCAAGGTGTAAGCACCTTCCATTTAAAATTGTTTCAAGAGCACCGTGAGTTGTTGCCAATCTTCGAACTGATAATAAGTTTGGACACATTTTGGGCTGTTTTCTCAAGAAGTATGGACTTGCCCCTGAAAAAGCATTTACCGTCGTAATTGAGGCAGAAAATCAAAGTGATTCGAGAGCAGGTCTTAAGGTGAACTTATCCGAAATTTTGTGTGGGAGGTACCGAAGGAGTGGACAAATATAGTCCATATTCAATCCTGATATACATATGGTAGATATATAAGGAAGTGTAAAGTATCGTGCGTGTGAGGTACCTGAAGGAGTGGACCGATATGACTTATCTTCGAACTTATACTAGCTTGGACGAAATATTACGAATGCCAAATTTTGGACCGAATTGGCAGATCTGTTCAAGAGTTATCTTGCGATCCAACCACTACACACTTTGTCATAGGGGTGTTTGCAACTTTCAGGCTATTTGCTCAGGAAGTATGGACTTGTCATAGATAAAATGTGTACCGTCGTGTGGGAGGTGGTGAAAACAAGTTGTTGCAATTCGATAGCAGGTCCTAAATTGAACTTTTCCAAACTTTTGTGTGGGAGGTACCCGAAGGAGTGGACCGCTCAAGTATGGACCAAATCGGTTATTCCCTTCAAGAGTTGTCGTGCGCACAAATTTTCCGAACCTTTTTGAACTTTTGTGGGTGAAGTACCGGAAGGAGTGGACCGATATAACCCGTCTTCGAACTTAAACTAAGTTTGGACAAAATATTACGAAAGCCAAATTTTGGACCGAATCGGCTAATCCGTTCGAGAGTTATCGTGCGCTCCAGGCAGCCAGACACACAGACGGACGGACATGGCTAAATCAACTCCAAATTGTCTGAAACGATCAAACATACTTGGGGTCTAAAACCATTATTTCGATAAGGCACAGTTTGCCCGTATGTATATACCCTCGTTAGCATAAATGCTGAGGGTATAAAAAACAAAGGTACTATTTTCCAAAACTACTTCAATCCTACATCCCAACAGTAATTTTAATTCCAAATTTCAGGATCCCAAATCATAGTGTACCTTATTTAGTACCATTTAATAATTTCCGTATACATGAGTACGTATTTTCAAAACCACCTCCTTATATATCCTACTTCTATTTCTTGGTTTTCATTCCAAATTTTAAGCTTTTACTCTATCATTTACGAATTTAAAGATTTCAAGATTCTAGCTTCAACCAGTTAGTCATTTGTCCTTAGTTTTCCATGTAACACTTTGTGATGAGACGAGGTGTACGTCTCATCAGGGGGATTCACCGACTCTAGGAATTTCAACGAAATATGAAATTCTATGACATTTTCAGGTATATCGGTTTATCCGTTTTTGAGTCTATGCGGAACATACAAAGATTAATATAAGATGAATTTGCCTTAATTTTAATTGTTTCAATAAAAAACCTTCCTTGTACAACTATATACAATTTAAACAATTATCTATTTTTTCATTTTTTTTATCGTATATTATATTTCCGTCTAAAAGGTTAGCCGGGTTGAATTAACACCTTTTGCGTTCAATGAAGTTGTAAACCAATGTAGTTGGCTTACAAGCATAGCGTCTAACCTGACATTTTACGAGACCTTGTAAATTGTAGTCGTCTAAGTATGTACGTTTGGGATTAAAATGTTGGCCAGAACTAACATTTTAATGAACTACAAACTTTTAAGTCGCATAAAAATTATTAAACCTTAGACACAGTAATGTAGGTCATAATCCCTTATTTACATATTAAATCTTTTAATGATCCTTTTTTACACGTAAAATTAGAAAAATAAAACTTTTTTATCCAATAAATATTTTGTGTGTCTCGTAAGTTTTTATTTGGCATGTCAAACTTTTAAACATTACCACACTCACACTTTCGGTTGCTGCTTTTATTTTTGAAGTGAGTTTTGCCTAATCAATTTAAACTTTCTGTCTTTATTAACCACAATCAGATTCGTAAAATATGTCATTCTGTCAAAAGTATGATTTTGTTTGAATATGTCAAGGTGATGCCTTGGGCATGACAAATATAACTCATTTTATGTTTTGTTTGTTTGTATCTTTAAAAATGAGGTGGTATACGCACGTTAATAATATTTGCTGGTTATCATACTTACGCATGTTTGATGATGAACATTTACTTTACATAAAATTAAACGAAATGTTGGAAAAACGATTTAATTTAAAGGTCACCACTCGCATTCGCTGTAATGTTGTATTTTATGTTAATTAACCACAGGACCTAAATAAACAAAAACAATTTGAACTACACAAATAAAACCCTTTTAGGGTTGCTATTGTAAATATGTATTATTGTTATTAAATTTAAATAATTTATGAGAAATGCAAAATGTGGTTTGTATCTGTTAACGGCTTGTGAGTGGTGATTATTTAATTTGGGTTAGGTAGAATTTATTGAGCGGCACTCGTTTTTGCTAAAAATAGAAGGAGTGAGATATACTTTATATACAGACATAAATGCATATGGTAAATTTCAAATTTCCTTTACAATTACATATTTAAAAAAAATTAAAAACTTTTTTGGCGAGCACATCCGCCATTTTTGGTACATGGGTTACGGAAAAAATCGTGGTTTCAAATCTGTTCGCGTTCACAAAATTGGATGCTGCACTCAAAAGTTATATGCGGTTTTACTCTCTTGTAAAGAAAAAATATTTAAAAATTCCTATTGTGTTGTAATATGAGCATGTATATATGAATCGTTAGCAGCATTTGATATCTATCCGTAGATGCTAAAATAGTTGCTAAATTTGTTTTTATTTTCGCGGAAAATCAAAAAATATTGAAGAAATCTTGGAATACATTTTATTTATTCTAAATCAGAGTCCAAAAAATCTCTAAAAAAAAAATTTAAAAATACGTACAGAATCTAGACAACGCGTAGAAAAATGTGAGACTAAAATTATAAAGATCGCGTTTATAACTTGCATATTACAGCAACAACAAAGAACGGAAACTTATTGTTGGAAATTATTTCAAAAATTATATTTTTGGTTAAATACGAAAAATTTGAAAAATAAATGTTGGGAGTTATTCTATTATTTCGCTAAATTTCGATCCAAATCCTGAAGTATTTTGCTTAAACTTCTACGAGAAAAGTAATTAGTCATCGTGAAAGTATATTTGCTTTCTGTGATAAGCAACAGAAATAAGAAGTAGAGAGTAATATTGAAATTACGATCAAAGAAAAAACATAGAAGTTAAAAACCGAATAATTCGCGAATTGGTTTAAATCGGTTGAGGTGCATGTGCTTTTCGGATACAGGGAGTCCATGTCTATCAAAATGCATGGATTTTCCCATGTTTCATTCAGCGGCCAAAGTGTGCCATCAGTTGCATCTTACTATTCAAAAATCCTTCAAGTGGGCAAAAATTACGCGATGTGCATATGATTATAAGGTGCATCCGATTTCAATGGCCCCCTATTAAAAATACGTCAATATAAATTATTTTAGACAGATTCGTCAAGAACTGCGGATGTGCCACCGCATTCTATTTTGGGATAAATAGGGATATTACTCCTGAATCTTTGTAATTTGTGACACACCTTTTTGGCAAATATTATAATCGCGTATAAAGGATTACATTTATGTAAAAATAATCAAAGAAAATCGCGGTTCAATTCGCGGAATTGTCAAAATATAGTTTTGCAGATTTTCCTACTTTCAAGGTATCTATATCCGGCGTTTTAGTGGATGGATTCGACCGCGGAAGAGCTCATTAGATCCGGCACGTAAAAAAACTAAAATAACGCGGGGTTCAGGGGTACCTGTACGACAGTTGTAAATTTTAAAGCCAAAAAATAGTTTTTTTTTTTTTCAAAAAATTTACGCACTAAATTTTCGACTTTGGACTCCTATTACTAGGAAGCTGTACGGAGCGCACTCATGAGATATACATCGAACGACGTGGAACCGCGAGTTCTACAATCCTATAAACTAGTTTGGATTATTATCTAGTTGCACCCACTATTTATAAGAAAAATTCGAAAAACCCAGTTTTCAAAACTTCAAAACGTCAGCATCGATTTTAGGGGGATGCAGTGTATATATCGAAAAGTCATACATCAGAACCATGTTGCCCAAGGGGTATTCTTCAATTCTTTCTTTGAGCTTATGTCTGAATTTTCCGTGGTTTGACCAGAAATCAAGAAAGAACACAAAAAAACTTGTAAACTTCAACACATTTTTCCCATTTTTTATATTACCACCAACGCAGCTTCCACGAAAATTATTTGTTATGGTCCATATTATGAGATCGTGACTAAAACACTTCAATTAATATAAATATATTCATATTTTATAAAATATATTAACAGTTCGCGACTTATTAAATGGTGAACCTCAACTTCAACGATTGAAAAACTTTTTTGAATATTACCATATGCACATATATTTCTTCATGTTTGATTTTTTGTAAGAATTTTGTTCGAAATTAGTATCCAAATGGAAATGAGTAACCGATCTGGTCAGAACCGCTCTTCTTCGGGTATCTTCTTCAGAAATATTTAAAATTTTAGTGATTGTTTAAGAATCCTATTAAAATTTATACGGAAGTTACACCTTGTTTTTTTAAAAATCTATAGATGAGTGAAAGTCAAAAAAATTTTATATCGGTGAAGACACGGTTTGCTATATTATAATTCGGTATATATATTGTTCAAAATCACTTCATTTGGTCCAACTGTAGTTAAGCTCAAAAATGTGACTAAAAAAGTTAATTTGCGTGGAAGTTATGACCGCGTAAATGAATAACAAGTAAAAAAGTTAAGTTCGGCCGGGCCGAACTTTTTATATCTTCCACCATAACTTATTCTGATACTAAATATTGAATATTATTTTCTTTTCTGTCCGCAATTTTAGGTGGAAATATTTTGTGACCACGGAAACCTAAAATGCATCTAAAATGTCTTTAATCGGGCGGCACCTTTATATGGGGCTACATCAAAGTACGGACCTGTGTTGAAAATTTTTGGTGTATAAGTTTTGTTATCACTGAAAACCTCAAAAGTCGAATCACAAATAGTTCGGTTAACAAATGTACTCATCAAAAACCCTAAAATCGGGTAGTAAAAAAATGCATCTAAAAATGTCTTGAATGGGGTGGCAAATTTATATGCAGCTACATCAAAACATGGACCAACATAATTTTGGGAAATTACAGATAGCTCGGTGAAAACACATAGATGAAATTTTCAAAATACCTAAAATTGGACATATACAAAAGATAGATCTTTGTTGACAAATGTTGGCGAAATGTTAAACTACATGTAGTTGGGTCAAAAAATGTGGATTGAATCCCCAAAACACCTAATGTCGGGAGGTACCTTTATATGGAGGCTTATACCAAAAACATAGACCTGTATTGATAATTTTCAGTGTGCCTAAAAATTTTCAAAATGTCAAAAATTGGGAGAAGACGTTGTATGAGGGCTATAACAAAACAGGGACCTATAGTGACCATTTTTGGTGGGGACGTCTTGTCATCACTGGGAACCTCAAATGACAAATTATAGATAGTTCCGTCAAAAAATTTAGCTAAAATCATCAAAATAGCGAAATTCGGTAGGTACCGTTATATAGGGGCTAACCAAAATTTGAACCTAAATTAACAGTTTTTGGTGGAGATGTTTTTCGGCCATTGGGAACATCAAATATAAAGTTGCAGGAAGTTCGGTCAAATAATGTAGCTAAAATCCCCAAAATACCGAAAATCGGGAGGTACCGTTATATGGGGGCTATACGAAAACATGGGTGACGTAGGGAATGGTAGATACCAAGGAACGGTCCTGACCGGTTTTAATATGGCAAAGCCCAGGATTTATCTTGGTCCCTCTTTCATAACAAGTGGACACTGACCTCCCCGTGGTGTCACCTGGGGAACTGCCTTTAACACCCGTTAAAGGTAGTGAGCTAACATGTGCCGCGCGTTCACCCATAAGAACGTTAAAAACTTGGGTTTGGGCGTCGGGCTAGTAACCCTCCCCTAGAAAAAACAGCCTACTATGAAAAAACGAAAGAAAAGAAAAACAGACCCCTCTAAAGTTGACGAACCCCGCAAACGTTTTAAGGACCATGATCTGCGAATCTGCACCTGGAATGTTCGCACTCTTTATAGAGAAGGTGCAGTCCTCGCATTGGCAGACGTACTTGAAAAGTACAAGGCCGATATTACTGCCATACAAGAAATACGATGGATTGGGAAAGACGTCACAACAACACCTAAAGGTGACGCACTGTATTATAGCTGCTATGACGTAAAGCATGAGTTTGATTGCGGATTCGTAGTTAGTCGGAGACTAAAACACCTGGTATCCAGCTTCACCCCAGTGGATGAAAGACTTGCTGCAATTCGAATAAAAGCTAAATTCTTCAACATCAGCTTAATTTGCGCTCATGCTCCCACTGAAGAAAAGGACGAACAGACCAAAGATATATTTTACGAGCGCTTAGAAGAAACATATGACCGTTGCCCTGCCCATGACATTAAAATCATTCTAGGCGATTTTAATGCCAAAATTGGAAAGGAGAATATCTTTGGCCCAACAGTCGGGAAATTCAGTCTCCACAGTGAAACATCTGACAATGGTATGAGGCTGATAGACTTTGCAGCTGCAAAAAACATGGTAGTTAGCAGTACCAGATTTAATCATCTCGATATTCATAAGGGCACCTGGCTGTCTCCAGATCAAAGAACAAATAATCAAATTGCGTGTTGGATGTACGATCGTTCCGAGATGCAAACATTGATTTGGACCACTACCTTGTTGCAGCAAAGGTACGTACCCGTGTAAACGTTGCAAATAAAGCACGAACAGACACAGCGCGGAAGTTGGACATCGATAGGCTGCAAACACAACAGATAGCCACAGCATATTGCTTAACGCGAGCACTCCTTGTCACGATAACATAACAACACAATGGCAAAATATTGTCCACTCCATGCAGACAGCTGCAAAATCCATTCTTGGATTCCAGAGGCCTCCACAAAGGAATTCGTGGTATGACCAGGAGTGTCGTGCTGCTACCGAAGAGAAAAATGCGGCATATAGAGCTTTACAATCAGTAGCAACGCGTAGCGCACGAGAGAGATATCGGGAGAAAAGGAGAGAAGAGAAACGCCTCTTCCCCAAAATCCATTCTTGGATTCCAGAGGCCTCCACAAAGGAATTCATGGTATGACCAGGAGTGTCGTTCTGCTACCGAAGAGAAAAATGCCGCATATAGAGCTTTACAATCAGTAGAAACGCGTAGCGCACGAGAGAGATATCGGGAGAAAAGGAGAAAGAGAAACGTCTTTTCCCCAAGAAAAAGAGAGAAATGGAAAAGCGGGAGTGTGAAAAAATCGAGATGTACAGGAGCCAGAATGAAGTCCGAAAATTCTATCAAAGAGTGAAACATCAAACAGATGGCTTTGGTACAGGCACATCCTCCTGTAGAGACCAGCAAGGTAATCTGGTAACAGATACAGATAGCGTGCTCAGGATATGGAAAGAACATTTCTCCAATCTGCTGGTATCCAATAGTAGCGAAGACGATGATACCACAGAGCATCCTATGTCCCGTCCACAAGAAAGGAGATAAGACTGTATGCTCCAACTATAGGGGAATAAGTCTTTTCCCTATTGCCTATAAGATAGTGTCAGGGATATTGTGCGAACGACTAAAGCCCATGGTCAACGAAATAATTGGACCATACCAATGCGGCTTTAGACCTGACAAGTCCACCATTGACCAGACCCAAGAGATGCAGATCGACACATTTCGCCTTTTTGTCGATTATAAAGCAGCATTCGACAGTCCCCTCCGATCAAAGGTATTCCATGCAATGTCTGAATTTGGTATCCCCGCAAAGCTCATCCGGCTATGTAAGATGACTTTAACTGATACTAGGTCCACAGTTAAAACTGGAAAGAACCTCTCCGAAGAATTTTGTACCAAAAGAGGTTTCAGACAAGGAGACAGCCTTTCGTGTGACCTATTCAACATTTTGCTGGAAATGGTAATACGAGATGCAAATGTCAAAAGAAATGGCACAAATTACACCAATAGCCACATGTTACTTGCCTATGCAGATGACATAGACATCATGGGACGATCAGTAAAGGAAGTAACTGATATCTTTAGGAAGGTCGAAGCAGAGTCTGCGAAAGTGGGTCTGGCGGTAAACGGCGAAAAGACCAAATTGATGGTGTGGACGCGCAAAGCGTCCATAGAGTTTTTCTTGTGTGATGTGTTCAACAGATAAGTTCTACTAGTTAAGGGCTGCTAAAGACAGCAAGGCCAAATTCATATTCGTTTCTGAGATAAAGGCCTGATAAATGAAAAAAGTGTAGTTTTAGCCCGGTTTAGATGAGGCCATAAAATCCGAACTGGATCTGACAGGACAAAACCCAACTATGGGTTTTAAAGTCTGAATATGTACTTTCAAAAATCCATACTAGAAGTTGTTTGCATTTTTAGTGTTGCATAGTGTTATATGGGCGCTATACCAAAAGATGGACCTATGTCCATATCTTTTGGAATATAAGTTTGTTGATCACTAGGAACGCTTAATGTTAAATTAGCTAATTCGGTTTGAAATCTATATGCAGGCTATACCAAATCGTCGACCGATATAGCCCATCATCGAACTTAACCTGCCTGCAAACAAAAGACGCATCTTTCCAAAATTTCAGCGTCCTCTCTCCATTTTTGTGGATGCTAGAGTGATTACCACAGACGGACGGACGGACATGCACATATCGACTCAGATCAAGAATATATATACTTTATAGGGTCGCAAATGATTATTTCAATGTGTTACAAACGGAAAAACAAACTTAATATACCCTCCATACTATGGTGGAGGGTATAAAAATTGGTAAAAACAAGTTGAAGCAAACTAGTTTTTTACGTTGCTATTCTATTGCTGGGTAAGCCTTTTATGTTACTGATATCTGCCCAAAGTAAAAGTAGAAGAATAAAAAATGACGATTACACTTCTATTGTATCCGTTTTCAAAATCTCCACAACATCCACATTTTGAAGCCAGATTTTAGGTGTTTTTGTATTTTTGACCTAAACGCAGAGGGTATTTGGGTATTTCGAGAATTGAATTGAATCCGAATTGAAACCGCCACAAGTTTTGTGCGCACTAGCCAATATTAGTATCTCGAACAGATTTGAGAATGGGAATTTTTTCCCAATCTATGTATCAAAAATCTTTCATGTAGCTTCAAAAAAAATTTAATTTTTTTCAAATGGAATATTGAATAATATTGACTTTTCCTCATATTCATCCTTTCACTTCATGCTTACCAAAAACTACGCGTGTCTATGAATTTTAAATAAGCTTTTCAATGCAAATTTTGTATGAATTTCCGTACTGAATTTGAATTGCTGTCTGTATTTGTGAATTTACTGTACTTTCAATTTTGTTTAGAGTTACTCTGCATTGTGGTGCATTGAAACTACTTTAATATGCTGGTGCTACATCTAAGGCTATTGGCATACCAAACCGACTTCCCTTGAGGTGATAAACATTTGTCCATGTAAAAGGTTTTTTTTTTTGTTCCAATGTAGAATAACTGAAGGTGAAAGACTTGTAAATGGTTGGCCTGGCCACTTGCACAGAGAATCCTTTATACACTCTAATGCCCTCCCTAAACCCGTATATAAACATGATGTGAATGGTTGGTTTTGTTGGTTTAAAAGTACAAATGTTAATCTCCTAGTTTTTGGTACATAACTAACTTACGGTATGGATTTTTCCAATTGAAAAAGTTTAAAATACAGATGTTAAGGTTTAAAAGTGCAAAGGTTTCCATTTGTAATTGCGGATTACCGATGGTGAACTTTGAAAATTAATTTTTCCTAAGAAAACATGTTTTTTCTTTCAGTACACAAATATTTATTTATATTTTATTTATTTTATATTTTATACCTTATATTTTACACTAGCAGACCCCTGTCCGCGTTGCTGGCCCGTCGTAATGAGCGTTAATGTATCCTATAGATACCTAATTATAAAAGTTAAAAAATGGTTAAGTCGAATTCTCCCGCTTATTGAGACTTTTGTATATGTTTTAGTCTTCCATGGCTGATGGACCGTTGAATCTCACCATTTAAGGAAATTTGTAAATATATCGCTTTCTTCACCACCTTTGTTTCGAAAAATAATTTGCAAGCCAACGCACTCATAGGCCCCGAAATTCTTCAAATATATAGCATTTTGGAGTACGGGACATTCTGAACATTTTCTGAAAATTGCATGAAGTTGCGTTCAGTAGTTTTGGAAAAATAATGTATTGAAGAGTGGGCGTGGTCATCAGTTTTCAAGATATAACATATTTAAAAAGTGGGCGTGGTCCGGTATTTAGGCTCCAAATATATACTAGGGTACACGCAACACCATTGCCTCGATATAATAATAAGTTTGGCTTATAGATATAACGTTTAAAAGAAAGGCGTGGGGAAGATACCCCAACTTCACCGAAATTCATAAAATATTTTTTTGCAAATATAGAGTTTTTTTAAGGGTGACGTAGGGTATGGAAAGTACCAAGGAACGGTCCTGACCGGTTTTAACATGGCAAAACCCAGGATTTATCTTGGTCCCTCTTTCATCTCAAGGGGACACTGGCCTGAAAAAAAAAACAAATCCCTCTAAAGTTGACGAAACCCGCAAACGTTTTATGGACCATGATCTGCGAATCTGTACCTGGAATGTTCGCACTCTTTATAGAGAAGGTGCAGTCCTCGCATTGGCAGACGTACTTGAAAAGTACAAGGCCGATATTACTGCCATACAGGAAATACGATGGATTGGGAAAGGCGTCACAACAACACCTAAAGGTGACACACTGTATTATAGCTGCCATGACGTAAAGCATGAGTTTGGTTGCGGATTTGTAGTTAGTCGGAGACCAAAACATCTGGTATCCAGCTTCACCCCAGTGGATGAAAGACTTGCTGCAATTCGAATAAAAGCTAAATTCTTCAACATCAGCTTAATTTGCGCTCATGCTCCCACTGAAGAGATGGACGAACAGACCAAAGATATATTTTACGAGCGCTTAGAAGAAACATATGACCGTTGCCCTGCCCATGACATTAAAATCATTCTAGGCGATTTTAATGCCAAAATTGGAAAGGAGAATATCTTTGGCCCAAAAGTCGGGAAATTCAGTCTCCACAGTGAAACATCTGACAATGGTATGAGGCAGATAGACTTTGCAGCTGCAAAAAACATGGTAGTTAGCAGCACCAGATTTAAACATCACGACATCCATAAGAGCACCTGGCTGTCTCCAGATCAAGAAATCAAATTCATCACGTTGTGATAGATGGAAGACATTCATCGAGCGTGTTAGATGTACGATCGTTCCGAGGCGCAAACATTGATTCGGAGCACTACCTTGTTGCAGCAAAGGTGCGTACCCGTCTAAACGTTGCAAATAAAGCACGAACAGACACAACGCGGAAGTTGGACATCGATAGGCTGCAACCACAACAGGTAGCCACAGCATATTCCACTCAACTAGCCCAATTTCTTAATGAGAGCACTCCTTATCCCGATAACATAACAACTCAATGGCAAAATATTGCCCACTCTATGCAAACCGCCGCAAAATCCATACTTGGATAGCAGAGGCCTCCACTAAGGAATTCGTGGTATGACCAGGAGTGTCGTTCAGCTACCGAAGAGAAAAATGCTGCTTATAGAGCTACTTTACAATCAGTAGCAACGCGTAGCGCACGAGAGAGATATCAGGAGAAAAGGAGAGAAGAGAAACGTCTTTTTCGCAAGAGAGAAATGGAAAAGCGGGAGTGTGAAAAAATCGAGATGTACAGGAGCCAGAATGAAGTGCGAAAATTCTACCAAAGAGTGAAACATCAAACAGATGGCTGTGGCACTGGCACATCCTCCTGTAGAGACCAGCAAGGTAATCTGGTAACAGATACAGATAGCGTGCTCAGGATATGGAAGGAACATTTCTCCAATCTGCTGGTATCCAATAGTAGCGATGACGATGATACCACAGATCCAATCCCAGAAGATGGCATAGAATGCATACCACCCTGCCAAGATGAGGTAAAAACAGCAATCAACCGGCTGAACAATAATAAAGCAGCAGGAGCCTATGGCTTACCAGCCGAGCTGTTTAAAACCGGAGGCGACGAGCTGATAAGGTGTATGCATCAGCTAGTTAGCACCATCTGGCAGGAAGAACGCGTACCCGACGATTGGAACCTGAGCATACTATGTCCCGTCCACAAGAAAGGAGACAAGACTGTATGCTCCAACTATAGGGGCATAAGTCTTCTCCCTATTGCCTATAAGATAGTGTCAGGGATATTGTGCGAACGACTAAAGACAATTTTCAACGAAATAATTGGACCATACCAATGTGGCTTTAGACCTGGCAAGTCCACCATTGACCAGATATTTACCCTGCGACAAATCCTGGAGAAGACCCAAGAGATGCAGATCGACACCTACCACCTTTTTGTCGATTATAAAGCAGCCTTCGACAGCCCGCTGCGTTCAAAGTTATTCCAAGCTATGTCTGAATTTGGTATCCCCGCAAAGCTCATTCGGCTTTGTAAGATGACTCTAACTGATACTAGGTCCTCAGTTAAAATTGGAAAGAACCTCTTCGAACAGTTCAGTACCAAAAGAGGTTTCAGACAAGGAGACAGCCTTTCGTGTGACCTATTCAACATTTTGCTGGAAAAGATAATACGAGATGCAAATGTCAAAAGAAATGGCACAATTTACACCAATAGCCACATGTTACTTGCCTATGCTGATGACATAGACATCATGGGACGATCAGTAAAGGAAGTAACTTATACCTTTAGGAAGGTCGAAGCAGAATCTGCGAAAGTGGGTCTGGCGGTAAACGGCGAAAAGACTAAATTGATGGTGTCGACGCGCAAATCGTCCATAGAGCTCGGACCAACTGTAGAAGTTGGTACCTACAATTTTGAGGTAGTTAAAGACTTCGTATACCTCGGCACTGCCATAAACCAAACAACACAACATCAGTTGTGAAATAAGAAGAAGAATTGTATTGGCCAACAGATGCTACAATTGTTTAAGTAAGCAATTTAAAAACAAAGCCACATCTCGTGAAACAAAAATAACGCTATACAAAACGCTGATACTATCCGTGCTTATGTATGGTTCCGAAGCCTGGGTACTTGCGTAAGCAGATAAGGCAGTGCTTGGTGTGTTTGAGAGGAAAGTTCTTCGAAAGATCTACGGGCCGATTTGAGTTGACGGTGAATGTCGACGTCGTATGAACCACGAGCTATATCAGCTATACAAAGACATGATGGTGTCGACTCGTATCGAGATGCAACGATTGCGTTGGCTAAGCCATATCATAAGAATGAGTGATGATGAACCCGCTAAAAGGCGTATGACTACATGCCACATGGCGGTGCACGCAGAATTGGCAGGCCAAAGAATAGATGGCGCAAACAAGTGGATGACGAGATGACAAGGCGCGGTATTCCAGAAAGCGAAGCGAAAAACAGAGAGATTTGGAGATATTTTCTTAGTTCGGTCTATGAAACAAATGTTCTGTAATGGGCCAGCTAAGTAAGTAAGTAAGTAGGAGTTTTTAAAAATATCACACAAACACCGCCCCCTCTGGAATTCAACAATATAGGTAGCCTGTTTTCGGAGACCATATGTGTTCATTCCCTGACAATTTCAGGAAAATCGGCTCAGTAGTTTTTGCAGAAAAAATAAGTAAAACATACATCTCAACAAAACTCCCAAAGTGAATCTAAAAATAGACACAGAGCACCGTGGACGATTGGTTGTTGTTATTTTTCGACAACTATCAAAATAGTTATGTGCATTCTCTGCAATGTGGAGACACATGACAGTGGGAGTAGTTAATTTGGTTTACATATGCGGCTACGAGAGTTTTTAGGTGTTTTCGGTTGAATTCGCATTGAAACGAATTCATCAGTCACACTTATTCTTGAGCTCGAGTCGTCATAAAATTGGGGAAGGGTTCTTTGTTTCAATACAAAGAACTAAGAGAACTGATGAGTCCAAGTGGCGTTGGACGAAACTAGTATTCTCTGGCATCCCCAAAAGTAATCAATTTTAACTACACCCCACTTTAAACTTGTTGTTTTTTTTTTTTAATTTGAAAACAACAAATATGAGATTAAGCTTGACTACAACAAATAGTAAGAAAAAATTTAAATTTGAAAAAGTGGGCGTGCGCATATTTTCACTCCATATTCATTCATTTTTCAACGGGGGCCATCCCTGTACATTCCCTGAAAATTTCAGGAAAATCGGTTCAGTGGTTTTGTAGATGTAACAGTCCTAAACAAATAGGTAATGTCGGAGACACAACCACAACTGTCTCGCAAATTAATTTCCAAACCGATACATTCGTAATTATTGTATATATTGTATCCGAAACTAAATTTGTAGCATATATTTACCGTGGCCATACGTGTACATTCAGGAAAATGTGTTAAGTACTTTTTGTAGAAAAGGTTAAAATTGAAAAAAGAAGGCGTGGGCAAATTTTCTTTGTATAAAAACCTAACTTGGGGTATGAAGAACATTTCAAAGAAAGAATTATCCAAATCGGTCCAGCCGTTCTCAACTGATGCTTTCACCAACGAACGACATTTGATTTTTGTGTATAAAGATATAACATTTTTAAATAAATAGGGTATAGGGGAAGTACCACACCCCCTCCGAAACTAAGTTTGTAGCCGGGATAATTCTTTTCACCGGGGGTCATCCCTGTACATTCTTTGACATTTTCAGGAAAATCGGTTCAGTAGTTTTTGTAGAAAATATTAAAATTGAAAATTCAAAAAAGGGGGCGTGGTCAAATTTTCATTGTACAAAAACCTATGTTGGGTTATGACGAACATTTTAAATTAAATTAAATTATCCAAATCGATCCAGCCTTTCTCAACTGATGCCATTACTAACGAACGACATTTGATTTTATATTTTAAATTAATTATTTTTCATAAATTTATACTTCGTTACATTCCCAAACCTTAATTTTAATATGGCTTGTCTATTTCTAATATAGGACTACGCAAATTTTTACTTTCAGATTGACTTTTACTAGTCTAACCGTGTAAATACCAACAGACATCTCAAAAACAGAGATTCAGAATTTATAAACAAGAAAAATGTCACGTTGTCGACATGCCGTTGTAAAATTGTGACAAGAATGAAAATCACTGCGTTTCCAGCAACATACAAAATAGAAAATTTATGCAGAATAGACAAAAAACAACAAATATAAAGTGAAATAAAAACAAAAAGTGAAGCATAAAGAAAAAGAACTGAGTTTGAAATCTTGCTTAAAGCTAAAACAAAGAATTACCCCCCGAAGGCAGTAGAACAAGACAAGAACATCTCCAGCATACACAAAGGAAATAAACATTTCCGCCTTGTTAAACAAAGAAACAGACCAAAACGTCATTTCTCTCCTAAGACCAACATCCACTTACATCTTCCTGGTTAAACATGCAGACCAATGTACAAATTGATTCGAAGAATCTACGCAATAATGATGATAATTTCCGTACCCGTGGCCATCACATTACAATTGAGGTAAGTTTTCCTACCTTTATCTTTACTTCCTGCGTATTCCTATTGCAGTAGTTGTATATCAATTCCTGTTTCGTAAACTCAACAACATAACTTCTTTCTGAAGAAAGGAAAGGAAGAAAAAAAGAATGTCTTTAGGTTTAAAGGTGTTGCTGAAGGCTTTTAAACGCTGCCATATATTTCCATTATTTGAAATATGGAATTCATTGCTACGTTCAACGGTAGTTCTTTGGGGAGCTTCTTGCCCACGTTGAACAGCTTTATTTGAATTTATTATTGCGTGATGTTACTTCGATGTCCTCAAGCTGTTGCCAAGTATTGCTAAATGTAGAGGCTTGTAGAAAGTTTGATTGGAAAGTATTTTCTTTCACATTCTTGTGAACATGAGAAATGAAAAATGTACAATGTGCCGGATGTTGATGTTACCGGAAGTTAAATATTTATTTTTGTATTGTGTGTAAACTCTGCTATATTTATTCGACAGTTTAGTACGAATTCAACAGGTAAGTACGAATAACTCCTTTACATTTCATTGATATACAAAATGATTGTTATTGACCGAATTAAAATTTTATAAAATGCTTTAAGGCAAATCAAACATAAATTTTTAATTAAAGTTTTATGAGAGATTATTTGTATAATAGTTGTAAGATAGTTATTAATTTCTTATACAATATTCAATTGAAACTTAAATATTTATTTTGACTCTAAAACAGAGAGATATATTATTAGTAATTCATATCGCATACATACACATGTATATCTACATACATCTAACATTTGCCATTGCCATTGAGAACAGAATTTTAACTTTACAAGTAAAAAAGTATCAGTCGGCTTTGCCGACAGAGATATACCCTCAGCCTGAATATATTGAAACTTTTTTTCCCAAAAACGTATGTATTTAGGGGGTTTTAAAAATTTTGGGCGTTTGAACCGACAAAAATGTTGATTATTATTAAAGATCAAACGTTTTGCGGAGGAGATACAAAAAGGAATGGATCGACATTGACCATTATGGAAGTGGATCTCCAGCCACTACATATGGTGCCATAGGGGGTTTTTACACCCTTCGGGCTGTTTGCTCAAGAAGTATGGACTTGCCCCTGAAACAACTTTTACCATCGCAATTGAGGCAGCGAATGCAAGTTGCTTCAACAAAAATCAAAGTGATTCGAAAGCAGGTCTTAAAGTGAACATGTATCCGAAATTTTGTGTGGGAGGTACCGGATGGGGTGGACAAATATAGTCCATATTTGAACCTGATCTATATCTGGTAGATATATTAGGATGTGTAAAGTATGGTCCAATTCGGCCACTCTCTTCAAGAGTTATCGTACGCACAATTTTTCCGAACATTTTTGAACTTTTGTGGGGGAGGTACCTGAAGGAGTGGACCGATATGCCTTATCTTCGAACTTAAACTATGTTTGGACAAAATATTACTAAGGCCAAACTTTGGACCGAATCGGCAGACCTGTTCGAGAGTTATTTTGCCCTCCAACCTCCTCACACGGTGTCATAGGGGTTTTTTGCAACTTTCAGGCTATTTTCTCAGGAAGTATGGACTTGCCCCTGATGAAACTTATACCGTCGTATGGAGGGCCGTGAATACAAGTAGCCAAAGCAAAAATCAAAGCGATTCGAGAGATGGTCCTAAACTGAACTTTTCCAAATTTTTGTGTGGGAGGTACCCGACGGAGTGGACTGATTGAGTCCATATTAAAACCTGATCTAAGTCTGGTACACACTCCACGATGGGCAAAGTATGGACCAAATCGGTTTCTCCCTTCAAGAGTTATCGTGCGCACAAATTTTCCGAACATTTCCGAACTTTTGTGGGGGAGGTACCGGAAGGAGTGGACCGATATAGCTCATCTTCGAACTTAAACTAAGTTTGGGCAAAATATTACGAAAGCCAAAATTTGAACCGAATCGGTTCATCCGTTCGAGAGTTATCGTGCGCTCCAGCCAGCCAGACAGACAGACAGACAGACGGACGGACATTGCTCAATCGACTCCAAATTGTCTGAAACACATTTCGTCCAAACATACTTGGGGTCTAAAACCATTATTTCGATGAGGCACATTATGCCCGTATGAAAGTGTATATACCCTTCATAGCCTAAAGGCTGAGGGTATAAAAATCCTATGTCACTAATAGTTGAGTCCAATATCTTACTGCTTGAAATAACGGAGTTCGACTTGTTTTTAATTACACCTATTTGTTAAGGTTTATATGAAAGGATTCGTCTAATTTTTTTTCTCAAAAAATTATTTTCTGTTGCACGAATGAATAACATTTTGCTTAACTTCTTTTATTCTATGTTCTGATGTTTAAATGTTTATAAAGGGTGTTTCTTTAAGCCCGATAGAACTTGAAATTGTAAAAAATAACACAAAAAATTAAATTGTAATCAAATTTTTTTTTTTTATTCGAAAGATCAATACGTGACATTAACATTTGAAAATGATTTCGGGCATATGGGCACCGCGGCTGTTCTTGACGAAGTGCATTCTGGACGTCCAATTTTTGCCCACTTTTTCGAGCACTGCTGGCCGTATGTCACGAATAACACGAACAATGCTGGCCTCCAAGGCATCAATTGTTGCTGGTTTATCCGCATAAACCAGTGACTTCACGTAGCCCCACAGGAAATAATCGAGAGGTGTCAAATCGCACGACCTTGGAGGCCAATTGACAGGTCCACTTCTCGAAATCAACTTATCGCCAAATTTTGATTTCAATAACTCGATGGTTGCGTTCGCCGTATGGCACGTAGCGCCATCCTGTTGAAACCACATCTCCTCCGGATCAATGTCATCCATATTTTCAAACAAAAAATCATTGATCATGGTGCGGTAACGATCTCCATTGACCGTAACGCGAGCTCCGGACTCATTTTTGAAGAAATAAGGTCCGATGATGCCACCAGCGTGAAAACCGCACCATACGGTGCATTTTGCTTATTAACAAACCCGTTAAGCCAAAAATGCGCCTCATCGCTGAACACAATTTTGCGATAAAACAGCGGGTCATTTGCCAACTGCTCTAGAGCGAATCGACGACTGATTTTCAAAGTAAATTTGGATAATTTCGTAGCGTTGTTCAAGCGTGATTCTATTCATGATGATTTGTCAGAGTATACTGAATCCTTATCCTTAGCACACTATCTGTATCAGTCACCAAATTACCTTGCTGATCTTTACAATAGGATGTGCCAGTGCCAAAGCCATCAGTTTGATGTTTCACTCTTTGGTAGAATTTTCGGACTTCATTCTGTCTCCTGTACGTCTCGATTTGTTCATACTCCCGCTTTTCCATCTCTCTCTTTTTCCTGCTGAAAAAACGTTTCTCCTCTCTCCTTTTCTCCCGATACCTCTCCTGTGCGCTACGCATTGCTACTGATTGTAAAGTAACCCTATATGCCGCATTTTTTCAATTCGTTAGCAGCACGACACTCTTGGTCATACCATGGATTCCTTGGTGGAGGTCTCTGTTATCCAGGTACTGATCTTTTGGCTGTTTTCATGGAGTGGGAATGTTTTGCCATTGTCCTGATATGTTATCGGGACGAGGAGTGCTTTGATTAAGCAATTGGGCCAGTTGAGTGGAATATGCTGTGGCTATCTGTTGTGATTGTAGCTTACCGATGTCTAACTTTCGTGTTGTGTCTGTTCGTACTTTGTTTGCTACGTTTAGCCGGGTGCGTACCTATGCTGCGACAAGGTGGTGGTCCGAGTCTATGTTTGCTCCTTGGAACGAACGCACATCCAACACTCTCGATGAATGCCTTTTATCTATCACAACGTGATCAATTTGATTTTTTGTTTTCTGATCTGGAGACAGCTAGGTGCCCTTATGGATGTCGAGATGTTGAAATCTGTTGCGGATAACTACCATGTGTTTTGACGCTGCGAAGTCTATCAGCATCATACCATTGTCAGATGTTTCACTGTGGAGACTGAATTTTCCGACTGTTTATCCAAAGATATTTTCCTTTCCAATTTTGGCATTAAAATCGCCTAGAATAATTTTAACGTCATGGGCAGGATAACGTTCATATGTTGCTTCTAAGCGCTCATAAAATCTATCTTTGGTCTGTTCGTCCTTGTCTTCAGTGGGAGCATGAGCGCAGATAAAGTTGATGTTAAAGAATTTTGCTTTTATTCGAATTGTAGCAAGTCTTTCATTCACTGGTGCGAAGCTGGAGACCAGATGTTTTATCCTCCGACCAACTACAAATCCGCAACCAAACTCATGCTTTGTGTCATGACAGCTATAATACAGTGTGTCACCTTTAGGTGTTGTTGTGACGCTTTTCACATTCCATCGTATTTCCTGTATGGTAGTAATGTCGGCCTTGTACTTTTCAAGTACATCTGCCAATGCGTAAACTGCAGCTTCTCTATAAAGAGTGCGAACATTCCAGGTGCAGATCATGGTCCTTAAAACGTTTGCCTCGTTCGTCAACTTTAGAGGGGTTTGTTTTTCTTTTCTTTCGTTTTTTCCTGGTATGCTGCTTTTTTCTAGGGGAGGGTTAATATCCCGCCGCCCCAACCCAAGTTTTTAACGTTCTTATGGGTGAACGTACGGCACATTTTAGCTCACTACCTTTAACGGGTGTTAAAGGCAGGTGACACCACGGGGAGGTCAGTGTCCACTTGATATGAGAGAGGGACCAAGATAAATCCTGGACTTTGCCTTTCGTTTACGAAGAAGACTTAATACCAAATGTCAGCAATTTAGGTAAAACAATGTCGCTTACCTTCAACATACCAAAATTCTGGAAAATTCCTTTATATGGGGTCTATATCAAAACGTAGATCTATACCGACAAATTTCTGGCGTAAAGTTTTGAGACTAAGTACCAAATTTCCGATATTTCAGTAAGATAATGTGGCTAAAACGTAACAAATACCGCAAATCAAGAGGAGGTATATAAAGACGTGGACCTATACTGATAATTCTTTTCTGAAAAATTGTATTACCCCATGGAAGACTAAATAACAAATTTCAGTAATTTCGGTGAGATATTGACCTTACAACCTTCACAATTACGAAAATCCGAAGGTACCGTTATATGGGGGCTATATCGAAACATGGGCCTATACCGACGAATTTCAGTCGGAAAGGGTTTTACTTCCTACGTAGACAAATACCAAATCTCAGCCATTTCGGTGGGTTGTTGTGGCAACAACTTTCAAAATACCGAAAATCGAGAGGTAATGTTCAAGGGGGCTACATAAAAGCGTGAACCTATACCGACAAATTTTATATGGAAATGTCCTCAAATGAGGACAAAATACTAAATTTCAGCAATTTCGGAGGAATATTGAGGCCGCAACCTTCAAAATACCGGAAATCGGGAGGTACCGTTCTATGGGGCTATATGAAGGCATGGACATATTCCGAACAATTTAAAGGGGACACTTTTTTACCTCAAATGAGGACAAAATACCAAATTTCAGCCATTTTAATGGATTATTGTGGCCATAACCTTCAAAACACCGAAAAAAATCGAACCTCCTGTAATTTGACATTTGAATTTTTGTCCCGAAACTTGTTCACTAAAAATAGTCAACATAGGTCCATGTTTTGGTATAGCTCCCATATAACTGTACCTCCGGATTTTTTGTATTTTGATGGTCTTAGCTACATTGTTTGCCACAACTACCCGTAATTTGACTTTTGAGCTTCCCTGCTGTTATAAAACTTTTCCACAAAAAATTGTAAATATATATTTAGACTCCTTTCACCTGGCTGAACACATTTTTTAGATTAGATTAGATAATTTTGGCATTTGGAAAAATGTTTCCTGCCGAAAAATGTTTCCACCTAAAATTGTGAAAGGAAATTAATTAACACTATTTTAAAAAATTTTAAATAATAAATAAATCTAATATATAAAAGGCAATGTGTGTATGTTAGTATGTTTGTTTGTTATTATGTTTGTATGTTTGTATGTTCCGAATAGACTCAAAAACGGCTGAATAGATCTTCTTGAAAATTTCAGGTAATGTACTGGGAACACTGGTGGTGAAAATAGGCTATATATTTTTTTTGAATGGTAGTCGCGGAAGTGAAATATCGCGGTCATCCTAAATTATTCAAAAATGTATTATTTCAGATAATATACATAATTTTAGTAAGCGTGACTACAAAACCGCTAAAACACTGGCTTCAATATGCGGGATAACGCGGTCAACGCCATATTTTGGAATACAGTAAAATCCCGATGACTTGAGATGTCACTATATAGAAATTCCGAAAAATCGATTGGGAAATCTTATGAAATTTTGTATGTGGAGTTTTTAGGTCTGAGAATAGGTCGTAATTTATTTTTTTATCCCGCTAAGTGTAGTGACCGGTGGTCTTCCCCACAATTTTTTTTAAGAAAACCGCGAAATTCAAGATACTTTTTAATATATTGTTTACAAATTGTTTGCAATGCTATGGTAATTACAGTCTTGACGACCATTCGTCGCGGAAGTGAAAATCGCGGTCATCCCAAAATTTTCAAAAATGTATTATTTCAATTAATTAGAACTGTCGTAAGCTCTTTTTATAGTGACCGGTGGTCCTCCCCCACAATGTTTTTAAGAAAATCTGAAATCTTTGATATTTTTGAACGTATTGTTTACAGATTGTTTTCCCTGAATGATCGCGGTCATCACAAAGTTTTCAAAAATGTTTTATTTCAATTAATATACATAATTTTAGTAAGCGTGACACAAAAATGATATAAACACTAGCTTGAACAAGTGGGATAGCGCGGTCGTGAGCTATTTTAATACGGCTAAGTGTAGTGACCGGAGGTTCTCCTTCAATTTTTTTTTAGATCTGAAGTCCATGATATTTTTGAACGTATTGTTTACAGATTGTTTGCAATACTACTGTAATTACTGTCTTGACCCGGAATGGTCTTCGCGGAAGTGAAATACATTTATTATTTCAGATAATATACATAATTTTGTATGCATGCCTAAAAAACGCTATAAACGCTGAACACTAAACAATAAGTGGGACAGCGCGATCAACTCCACATTTTGGAATACAGTAAAATCCGGATAACTTGAGATGTCACAAGATCGAAATTCCAGAAAGATCCATTGGAAATCAGACAAAGTTATTGATATACATTACAATATCATCATTGGAATCAGAATACCGCGATCGTGTTCGATTTTTGAAAATATTATAATTACGGATAAAATCTCAAAATGTGGGAAGTGAAACTTCATGAGCATTGATTTCAGTCCTTGGAATAGCTAGGTAAAGATACATTTTTTTAAATACAGCAAAATCTCGATAATAACAACTACAATTTATAGAAGTAATTTTTTTATGAATTATATAAATGTTGCCATACATATCCCGAAGGAACATACATTTCGCTGAGGGGTATTTTACCAATATTGCATTAGAGCGCGAAGAAAAAAAGCGTTACGTTCGATCGGCCTGAATGAGGTTAAATCCCCCAATAATAGCGAAAATCAGGCGCCACCGTTCTATGGGAGCTATATCAAAACGAGGACATATACTGAACAGTGGCTATATCTCTGAACTATCGAAAATAGGGAGGTACTGTTTTATGGGAGCTATATCAAAACGTGAACCTATTACTGTTACATACCGAGCGCAAATAAAAAGGCGTGTCTTTCGGTCGATACGAATATTTATGCCCTCCTCTTTAAAATATATTAAAACCAAATTTCAGCCATTTCGGTGTGATAATGATGTTAAATCCTCAAAAATAGCGAAAATCAGCCGGTACCGTTCTATGGGAGCTATATCAAAACGTGGACCTATACCAACAATTCTTTGCAGTAATAATTACGACCCCAACCGAGACCAACAATCCAATATATAGCAATGTCAATTGACGTGCACCGACCATTATATGTGGGTCACAAAGTGCTTTAAACTGTCGATTTATGGTGAAGGGTATAATAAAAGAGATTTTATATCTTAAATTTGGGGGATACCATTATATGGAATTTATGTCAAAACATTGATTTATATTATGAAGTTTCTAGAGGGATGCCTAATTATGGGTGTATCAATACTGGATAGATAACTAAAGTTTACACGGAGAACCCAAACAACGGGCCAGCAACGCGGACCGGGTCAGCTAGTATGATATAAAAAGTGCGGCCCGGCCGAACTTAACGTTTTTTTACTTATTTTATTTCAACTACGGCTTGTGTCTCCGTTAATGTCGGCTGATAGATCCGCATGCGCTTAGTTGATATACAAAACACAGTTGTCTTCAATTATACAAACAATATTTTTTGTCCAAAATTTTGTACGTGTGTTTAAATGACGCCAGAGTTATCTTAAACCTACTTTATAGTCATGCTTTTACAAATATAATGTAACTGCACAATAAATAACTGAATTTATTTCCCTTTTTACATTTATATTCTAATGATAGCTACATTAGAATCAAAACACTTTCTGGAAGTGAAAAGCTAAAGCTTTATAGACACACTTTTACTTAGCCTCAATATGAGGAACAACTCAAGAAAAATAAGTACGTACAGCCTAATTGTGTTCTCAAATAAAAATGTATTATGGCCGAAAAACACGACCATCAACGTTATGACTTACTTTAATTTTGCCCCAAAAAACGGGTAATACCAAAAGCATAAAACGTTTCTCTGGGCATTTAGGAATACGCTAAAAGGCAAGCAGGCAACAAACTTTGAATGCGTATAATAGAATGTATGATAAAACATAAATAGAACAGCTGCCGAGGGAGACTTGAAAGCGATGAAAAGACTGGCAAATGTGTGACCACGGCACAATCTCTTTAAAGCCAGCAAAGGCAAGTGGATGAAGTGGCAAACGAACGACAGCTCTATAGAAAAATGTAAATTAATTCAAAGCACATCATATTGTTTTTCCCAAGCCTACAGTTGATACGTTTTTGTTTTTGCCAGCACGAACTAGTCCGAAGGCCTCCTCTACACAAATTGTTTTCCAAAGTAGAGGCATATCATCATCAAAACACCAAGGCTATGTGCCTTAAAAAGTCTTTTCATTGGTAAACAAAGTAGAAGCTTAGAAACAGGAGGACAATTATTCTTTCAAGCAGGAAAATACAATGACCATCGTCATCATCCACGCGGGAGAGGTGTAAGGTATTAGGGTGACATTAAGTGGCGGGAAATGATTTCAAGAATAGGCCGCCAATATCACTTAGTTAAAGCCTATGTGACTTTTTTCACTTGTGTTTTAAATTACGTCTTCACTAATTAAAGATAATATGTTGCGAATAAATAGTTTAATGGATTAGTGGTTTCCAGTAAAATGTGAGGTTTCATATAAGAATGGTACAGCACATAAGAATGGTACTATACAAATAAGCAGAACGCCTAGGAAAGGATAAAAATTCTATATTGGTTTTGCGAGAATGAAAAAACAAATCAGTTGAAAAGAGTAGCGGAGTAATTTTTTGAGTTTTTGGGCCAATTTCTCAGGAAGTATGGACTTGCCCACGAAAGAAATTATATCGTCTTAACATATATCGTCCCAGGCGAGTCCTTAAAATCGGTTCTCCATTCGAGCCATTAAACCAGGAAGTATGGACTTGCTCCGGAAAAAAATTGCAGGGCAGCCAAAAATAACATTTTATTGACCTTTCTGTGTTTAACCCTTTCACAGTGGATCAGAATCGTTTTTTCCTGGTCAAAACTCTGTAACTTTTGAACAGATAGAGATGGAATATCTCAAACAAAACGCTTGCATTTAAATAAAAAATTATGACAAATATAAATTTAAAAAAAATATATTTACACAGTTAATAAGCCCACAAAAATATATATTATATTCGAACGAATGCCCTTTCTAGAGAATATGTTAAGAAAAAACAACAGATTAGCCTATTTGGGTCCATATGTGAGAAAAAATATAAAATTTGTGCACATTTTTTTTAAATTTTTGGTGGTATAGGACTTTACCCTCGGAATCGACCCGGAATCGTGAAGAAAACAGGCCTGGAGTCGAATTCGATCCAAAAATAACTCGACTCCGAATCCCTGGTTATGCCCAATTCGCTTACTCACTTAGAGAGTTATCGCGCCCACCATTTTAGCGAATATTTTTAAACTTTTGTGGGGGAGGCATCGGAAGGAGTGGACCGAACTTAAACTAAGATTGGACAATATATGTATTACGAATGCCAAATATTGGACCCGATCAGCTGCTTCGTTCAAGAGTTATCGTGCGCTCTTATCAGCCAGACATACGGACAACTTCAAATTGTCTGAAACAGATTTCGTCCAAACATTCCCGGGGTCTAAACCCCTTATTTCGATAAGGCACATTTTTGACCACATTAAATTTTATATACCCCCGTTAGTCTAAATACTGAGGTTTTAATGAATTAAATACCGTTATAGTATCTAAGGCCGCCTTGGACCAAGATCCAACTGATGTTGTTTGAAGCTTTCAGTTTGTAGAAACAATTGTAACTTTCCAAGGGAGTAACTTTGGTCCGAACTCTGTTGTCGTAATATTTCTTCCAAACATAGATCATGTCCACAGAAAAAAAAACAAGTATAAAATCGTTATGCACAGCCCGATCGAATTCTTCACCATGAATAACACTGTGCAACATTTTTAAGGTGATCTTGTGCAAACAATTCGAACTGAGGATTTTTTGAAAGTACAGACCCAAACGACAAGAAACCCAAGTTGGGATTTGTTGTGTCAGACCCATTCGGATTTTATGGCCCCATCTAAACATGGTTAAATATTGAGTTTTTAAATAAAGCCAGGGCTATATCTCTGAAACCAATGCGAATCTTCTTCTCACCTCTGAAGCAAATTTGTAGATAAGGACAAGAATAAAATATTTGGAGAAATAATGAACTCGAAAAACTACATTTATTGCATCAAATTTCAAAATATATGCAAAAATTCCACAATTTTTATATATTTCGCATCGTATCTCCAAAACCCTTAATTTTTTCTGAATATTTTCCTTTGGAAAAATTTTCCCTGGAATGTAATACACAACTCTTCAGAACATGTCACTGTTGTAAAATGCCTCTATGCCGTTGTTTTCAGTACATTTTTCAACGATGATTTAATAAAAATGTCAATAAAGTAGTGAAATCCGAAATGCGAGAATAAACTGTTGTGTTAAACTGTGTGAACTGTGTTTGAAATACGTGTTGTAAAATATATGATCCAAAATACCGCTGAAACAACATGAAGTAAGCATTTTAGAGTTTCAGAATGTTCTAAAGAATTGTTGAGAACTTTATTTGGAAGATTTTTGCAAAAGGTTACTTAGTTCAGCTCCCAATAGTTTAGCCGATATTGACCAGAATTTCAGCAATTATGTAAAATTGTCTATATTTTATAGATTTTGATGACCTAGATGGAGTTTTTCTTATATGTTTTTTTTTCAAAGGATAAGTTCTACTAGTTTAGGACTACAATATTGCTAAAGACTGCAAGGCCAAATTCCTATTCGTTTCTGAGATAAAGGCCTGATAAATTTATCCTGGTTTATATGAGGCCTTAAAATCCGAACTGGATCTGACGGTACAAAACCCTACTAGGGTTTTTGTAGTCTAAATATGTACTTTCAAAAAGTGCATACTAGAAGTTGTTTGCATTTTCAGTGTTGCATAGTGTAATGGAATGACATTCTATAAAGAACTAATCCGATCTTACTGGAAGTTTCTCTCAAAAAGAGTATTCAAACAACAATTTTGAAAATACTTCTTACAAAACTTGTTAATGAAGTACATTTTCAGTACAGAAACATCAGAACAATACAAGTTTTCATCCAAAAATAAAAAATATTTAACAAAAAGTAATAATTTGTTAAAAAAGTAATAATTTGTTGTTGAGATTGGTTTCTGCACCGCCGCGACTCATGAAGTCCACTATTTCCTCGGTCTTACCTCGTAGTCCATTGTAATTAAAATGCAAAAAGGTTGAATTTTCTGCGTTTGGAACAACAACGGCTGGTGTTAAGTGCTGCGCGTGATGACGACAACGATGAGTCACTGGAGACTGAAAGCCATACATATCACTAGTGAACAGACAGAAACGTATTGAATTTTCTAATGAATACATAAACAAGCCTCCAGAATTCTGGAAACAAGTCATATTTTCGGACGAAAGCATGTTCTGTATGTTTGCAATAAAAGGACGTCAAATAGTTATGATTTGGGGGTGTATAGCAGATGGGCAGTGGGTCAACCTATATTTATTGAATCGACAATGGACAAGTATGGTTACCTAAACATCTTGAAAGACAATTTGAACTAAAATGTAGAAAAACTTGGCTTAGCTAAGACATTTTGATTTCAACAAGATAACGTTTCAAAGCATACCTACAATATATGTTCTACCTACAGGTTCACCAATATTTCGATAGCTTTTTCCATAATTTACCTATAATGATCCTTTCATCAATGCTAATTTTTTGGCCTTGTTTTTTATTCTTCAAATCATTCACTCATTTAAGTTAAATGTGCAAACGAGCTCACAGAAGGATCAGTTGTGACAACGTTGATTAAAAAATGGGGGAAAACTGCAAAAGATTCCAAAAAACTAACGGTACGAGTACAAAATATGAAGTGAACGCAGACTTCTGGGTTCTCTTATTTAGCAGTTGCAACACTTTTATACCGTTATCTTCTATATATATCTTGCAATACAAATTTAAGTATTATCATGCTCACAAATCCACCATAGTTGACCACATGTATCATAAATGTTCGAAAATTGGTCTGGAAGAATGTTTCATCGACGACAATAAAGTAGAAAATTGTAATTCAAATTTAAGTCAAAGGGGCATGATATCACCGACTTTTATAGTGCTGTATAACCTCAGTAGTCCATTTTTTTGTACTTATTCGTGTTTGTTTTATGACTTGTGAACAGAAAAAAACATTTGACCTGACTATATAGGTATTACAGCACTATAAAAGTCGGTGATATCATGCCCCTTTGACTTAAATTTGAATTACAATTTTCTACTTTATTGTCGTCGATGAAACATTCTTCCAGACCAATTTTCGAACATTTATGATACATGTGGTCAACTATGGTGGATTTGTGAGCATGATAATACATAAATTTGTACTGCAAGGATAGTTAAAAAATGAAACTTGAACTAAAATACCAACTATTTTCAATGACCTTTCTATTTTATCGATCCTAATAATATGGCTACACTTGGTATTTGCTTTCAGACAATTTTCAAAGCTCAGAAGAGATCTAACGAAATCATAAAGTCACTTAAAACTAGTTTATAAAACGTTTTTGTTTGAATATTTCTTGATTTTATCTGAAAGTTCTTGGTAACTTTTCCATGTTGAGAATTGAACCCACGTTCCAAATAAAGCGGGTCAAATTTGTTGTAGGATTTATCAGAATGTTCCATTTTACTAAATTAAAGCAAACAACTGCACAATATTTGCATGGGTAGTACAATTTTTCAATTTTACTTGATTCAAACCTATTCTGATGATCGCAAAAATTGGACACTTTTTTGTCTATTTTTTATTATAATGAGATATTTTCCGAAAATATGGCAACACCGTCAAGTTTTTTCTTGGGAATGTTGGCATAGTATAGGGGCCATTATTACATGTGTTCTTTTACTATCTGATGGATTTAAAAATGCAAAATAAACTAATTTGGAGGCATTAAAAATACAATTTTCACATTGAAAGTTAATGACTTATAGCTCCTCCTTGAAATTCAATCATCACTTTTAACTTTAAGTTAACCAGAACGCTATAAATCTGTTCGGTAAATCCAAACTATAACAAAAGAAGACTTATAATAATGGGGGTAGGACTCTCAAAAACTAAATAGTATAGATCTGTAATACGAACACATCAGAAGATACCTTAACATGTAAAAAGAAAAAAATTCAAACCTATTCAGATGACCGCTAGTGTATAAAAGAGTAGTGAGGTGAGTGACTGACTGATTCATCAACGCCCAGACGAAACGGCTGAAGCTAGAAACTTGAAATTTTGGGTGTAGGTTGCTGTTGGTGTGTAGGGGTGAGATAAGGCTGGGTTTTTGGAAATTCGACCTAGAAGTGTACGAAAAGTACTAAAAGGTACTAAATATGGTACCCTTGGTATTAGGCAAACGGGAAGAAATTTGGAATGAGGGTAACTGATGGAGAGTTAGAAAGATGTACCAAAGGGTTTTTGGAAATTCGAACTACAAGGGTACGAAAAGTACTAAATGGTAATAAATTTAGTACAATTTGGATTTGGGTGAACGGATTGAGCTGGAATCCTGAAATTTGTAATGAGGGTCACTGATGGAGAGTAACAAAGAAAAGTTTTTAGAAATTCGAACTATAAGTACACGAAAAGTACTAAATGGTACTAAATTTAGTACAATTTTGATTTGGGTGAACGGATAGAGCTGGAATCGTGAAATTTGGAATGAGGATCACTGATGAAGAGTAAAAATGAAAGGTTTTTGGAATTCGAACTATAAGTGTACGAAAAGTAATAAATTGTACTAAATTTAGTACAATTTTGATTTGGGTGAACGGATAGAGCTGGAATCGTGAAATTTGGAATGAGGATCACTGATGAAGAGTAAAAATAAAAGGTTTTTGGAATTCGAACTATAAGTGTACGAAAAGTAATAAATTGTACTAAATTTAGTACAATTTGGGTTTGGGTGAACGAATTGAGCTGGAATCCTGAAATTTGGAATTAAGGTCACTGATGGAGAGTAGAAAAGAAAGGTTTTTGGAAATTCGAACTATAAGTGCATGAATAGTACTAAATGGTACTAAATTTAGTACAATTTGGATTTGGGTGAACGGATAGAGCTGGAATACAAACATTTGGAATGAAGGTCACTGATGAAGAGTAACAATGATAGGTTTTTGGAAATTCGAACTATAAGGGTACGAAAAGTACCATTTAGTACTTTTCGTACCCTTTTGATTTGGGTGAACAGATTGAGCTGGAATACAGACATTTGGAATGAGGGTCACTGATGAAGAGTAACAATGAAAGGTTTTTGTAAATTCGAAATATAGGAGTACGAAAAGTACTAAATGGTACTAAATTTAGTACAATTTGGATTTGGGTGAACGGATAGAGCTGGAATCGTGAAATTTGGAATGAGGATCACTGATGAAGAGTAAAAATGAAAGGTTTTTGGAATTCGAACTATAAGTGTACGAAAAGTAATAAATTGTACTAAATTTAGTACAATTTTGATTTGGGTGAACGGATAGAGCTGGAATCGTGAAATTTGGAATGAGGATCACTGATGAAGAGTAAAAATGAAAGGTTTTTGGAATTCGAACTATAAGTGTACGAAAAGTACTAAATGGTACTAAATTTAGTACAATTTGGATTTGGGTGAACGGATAGAGCTGGAATACAAACATTTGGAATGAAGGTCACTGATGAAGAGTAACAATGATAGGTTTTTGGAAATTCGAACTATAAGGGTACAAAAAGTACCATTTAGTACTTTTCGTACCCTTTTGATTTGGGTGAACAGATTGAGCTGGAATACAGACATTTGGAATGAGGGTCACTGATGAAGAGTAACAATGAAAGGTTTTTGTAAATTCGAAATATAGGGGTACGAAAAGTACTAAATGGTACTAAATTTAGTACAATTTGGATTTGGGTGAACGGATAGAGCTGGAATCCTGAAATTTGAAATTAGGGTCACTGGTGGAGAGTAACAAAGAAAGGTTTTTAGAAATTCGAACTATAAATACACGAAAAGTACTAAATGGTACTAAATTTAGTACAATTTAGATTTGGTTGAACGGATAGAGCCGGATTCCTGGAATTTGGAATGAGGACCACTGATGAAGAGTAAAAATTAAAGGTTTTTGGAATTCGAACTATAAGAGTACGAAAAGTAATAAATTGTACTAAATTTAGTACAATTTGAGTTTGGGTGAACGGATTGAGCTGGAATACAGACATTTGGAATGAGGGTCACTGATGAAGAGTAACAATGAAAGTTTTTGTAAATTCGAACTATAAGGGTACGAAAAGTACTAAATGGTACTAAATTTAGTACAATTTGGATTTGGGTGAACGGATAGAGCTGGAATCCTGAAATTTGAAATAAGGGTCACTGGTGGAGAGTAGCAAGGAAAGGTTTTTGGAAATTCGAACTATACATAAGTACACGAAAAGTTCTTAATGGTACTAAATTTAGTACAATTTGGATTTGGGTGAACGGATAGAGTTGGAATCCTGAAATTTGGAATGGGGGTCACTGATGAAGAGTAAGAAAGATGTACCAAAGGTCGAAAAGTCCTGAATGGTAGTGAGCTTAGTATGATTTGGATTTGAAGAGCTGGAATCCTGAAATATGGAATATGGAAGATTACTGTTGGAATATAGAATTGAGATATAGACGTAGCATTGGAAAATCGTACTAACGTGCACGAAGCAGTACTAAATGGTACAGAATTCGCTACAATTTCTATTTGCGTGAACAGATTACTGTTGGAGTGTAGGATTGAGGTAGTTTTGGAAATTCGTACTTATGGAAAAGTGCTAAATGGAACTACATTGGCTATAAATTGGGTTTAGGTGAACGTATAGATATGAAAGTACATTTTGGAAAATCGTGTACAAAGAGTGCTAAATGGTACAAAATTTGGCACCTTTTGGTATTGGCTATATGGTATAGAATTTTGTACAATTTGTGATTTTGTAAGGGGTAGAACTGGAATTTTGAAATTTGGCATTAGATTAGCAATTCGTGTTTAGAGTGGAGGTAGGGAGGAGGCTTTTAAAATTCGTACTTATTTATACAAAAAGTACTAAATAGTACTATAATGGGTTTCAGGGGAACAGATAAAGCTGGAAAAGTGAATTGGGGTTTGAATATATGTTAGAAGGGTTAAAACCAGGAGTCAAATCTGAAATTTGCTATATGATACGTAGTTTTGGAAATTCGAAATAAAAAATATGGTAGTTGTGTAGGGATGCGATACGGCAGATTTTTTTTGTATATTCTGGCTACAATCGAAAAAAATATTGGTAATAAAAATAGGTCTTAGTACAACAGAATCTCCAGCATTCGTACCGTTAGTTTTTTTGGAATCTTTTGCAGTTTTCCCCCATTTTTTAATCAACGTTCCACAAACATCCCAGGCGGGACAGGGGAGACTTCTCTCTTCTTCTCATCTTCGTAATAGTAATGGATTTTCTGGAGTTGTTCGTTTTATTCTTGTACTAAATAATGCGAATAAAGAATTTATGCACGAAAAATTTTTCTCATTTAAACATTTGTGTAGTGTTTTTGTATCATTTTTGAAAAGTGAGGAGGTGAACGCGGACTTTCTGGGCTATGTGTATTTAAGTAATAGTGTGATAAAACAACCTTTTTAAAATTCGTTTGGCAAAATTTTAAAATTTCGTCTTTCAAAAACGACAAGTCCTTATTGTTTAATGATGTTATTTCGATACTCACATGATTTTAATACACCTCCTCACTTAACAAGGTATATAAGATGACTTTTTAAGTTTGGTTAAAATGTATATTGGGTTTGAAATTAAGAGAAACTTGTTCACAGCTTTTACTATTTATCCAAAGAGAAAAAGCTCCAAAAACTGTTAGATAAATGCTACAAAACTTTTTTGCAGAAATCTAAAATTTAGTACCATTTTGAGAATACATATGCAGATAGCTGCAAAAAGCTAAAAGAAAGAGCAACAGGTTCATTATGTTATGCTCAGCTGTTTTAACCTTCAAAAGTTTTCAACCCCCCACTTGGTTACAGCTGTATTCAAGGTAAAGCTTTGTAAACTTTCTAAGGATACATACCACAACAACTAATAACTTTTCATTTAGGGTGGTTGTGTGTGAGAGAGTCCTGTAATAAAAACGCCGCTAGCAAAACATATGTTTTTTGTTTACTTTTATATTTTGTGTATACGTTTCCATTACATTTAAAGGTGTGTGTGTGTGCGGTAACAAAGAGAGAAGGGGAGCTGTGTTATTGAAGAAAAAAGCTTTTTGAGAATTGCTATGAATATTTTTCTCAATGAATCGCTTTGCTTAACATTTATCCTTGTATTTGTGAATGTCATTGTTAATGTAACACTACAACTAAAGCAACAACAATAATATTAATTTAAAGGTTGCTTTTACTCTTGTTGCTTTTTTTGTTTTTACGCTCCAAAGGACCTTGCATTACTATTTTACGTTTATGTATTATTCATTTGAGAGTACCATATTGTCGGAGAGTAACTGATGGAGAGCATAAATGAAACACAGGCTTCAGCCGTACACGGCTGGCTGTCTAGTCTTTTTCGCCCAGTTTAGTCGCAAACATTATTTTGGCGCGTGTTGACATATGCCCGAAACAGCAATCAACAAAAATAGATTTTCTTTTTTTCTCGCTTTCTCGCCGCCTCCTACTTTGTCGCCTCTTTATCTTGCATCTCTCATTTCGGTTAACTTGGCTTGTGTTCTTGAATTCTTTGAATAAATAATCATTTCTATGTAATAACAAAATAATGGAGATATAAAAAAATATCACTCACAAAAAAGGTGAATGAAAGTAGAAATAAAGAATACAAAGAGTCGAATAAAAATAAATCTTAAATTCAAGTGAAAATTGTTTAAAGTGTATTGTGGTGCTGCCAACCAGAGTTTGTGTTAAATTTCTAAAATAAAGCCAGTCGTCGGCGTCCACAATGGTTTCGAATTTCTGTGAATTTTCTAGTTGTGTTGAATTTCATTTCAAAATTCAGAGAATGAATAAAGTTGTTGTGGCATTGGATAAGGTGGAATCCAATTATGCTTGTGTGTATTGAAATTGGATGCTGCAAAAAGTTTACACACTTGTGGATTAATTTACTCGTTTCCTAATAAATCATCATCACATGGCTTTAAATTCATTATAAAATACAAAATGTACCATTGAATGGAAATAATTCCAGTGAATTAAGTGTAGGATGTGAAAATGGTGGATAACATATGTTACGAGTTTACCTATTTTCCAATATATAATATAAAAAATATATTCATAGATGAGTGGCTAACTACATACCGAGTGTAGTCCGTTACAATTTGCATCGTATAAAATGGAAGCTATTGCTGACTACGGATAATATACGCTGCAACAATATGACCTAGACCTTGTCTTACAATCTTCACTGTTTAACCTTTAATCCGGATTAAGAAAAAACTTTAAACAAAATACTTTACATGAGAAGAAAACAAATGATAACCTACACCACTACACCTATCTTTTCGAAATATGTAATTTTAAAAAAAATTATGATTTTGGCCCAATGGAACGATTTTTGAAATTGTGTCTCTTACAGAGTAAAAATGTATTTTATATTAATGACCTGTTTCCCTAAGACGATTCGAATTCAAATTCGATCCGTTATATATGAGCAAAACAAAAACCTAGAAATCTATTTTTCATTTCTAGAAACGTTCGCTTATAAACGTGAATAAAAGTATCTCTGAAGAGAAGAAGTCTTAGAGAAATCCTTTCTAATCTTAATCCAAATAAATGCTTTTTATTTGTTATCACTTTTATTTCGAATCAAGAGTACAAACGTTTTTAAGCGAATTTTTATTACCACTGACGTTTTTATATTAATTTTCACTAAAGCCGAAAACACGCAAAAACCATAAGGAAATGACATGTGTGTTATCGCAATCGTAATCATTAGACAGTTGGTTGACACCACCGCCATGATTTATTGTTACTTGCCTGACTGGCTTTGGCTTACTGGAACAATCAAGTGTTACAATTCATATAAGAATGTAATGGGCCATTGACGCGTACACTCAGAAATCTTAACTTAATAAATCTCAACTTTCAAAAAGATCAGAAGCCATGCATTGATTTTAGTGCTTCTAAAGAATCATTTAAATGCTTAATTTATTATGCTTTTACTTAAACTTTAATATTTAAAATTTATTTATTTTTGAATTGTTATCTTAGTCTGTAAGGAATTGTAATTCCATTGACTGAAATAAATGAAATGAAAAATGAATTCAAAAAGAGAAAATGTTTTGCTGTAGCGCGTGAATTAACCCTTCAATGAAAGACTGCAATTTTATCCTATGAATAATCATTTCTATTTAAATTCACACGTTTGCAAAGTCAGCCCAGAATGACTTGGAGAAATTTTGATTTTTTTAGGTTTTCAGACAGCCTGGTATTCACTTCAAATCTTGAAGGCAGAACCTTTTGGTGCAAACTTTACCCTTCAAAGATGGACTATATATATGTAGCAAATTACTCTTTCTGGTAGCACCAAACACAACATCTATATTTTGTTTGCTGTGGTGCAGTGTACTGACTGTCTTATCTCGGATAGTTTTGAAATTTTGAAAGTTTTTTAAATCTTCGGTTATGCAAAACTTAAATAGTGTTCTGATGATGGTGTCAAGACCTCCACTTGGAATTAAAATACAGCCGGGATTATAAAATTCCGTCACTTCATCCAGAGGTGTGGTTCCCGGAGGTTATGGTATTTTCTTGTGTTTATCAGAAGGCCTCCTTGGATTTTGATTTACACATTTGAGTTCTGATGGTATAAAATGCACATCTGTGGTTTGTAAATAAAACCGTTCGCATAATTTGTTGGTTGCACCTGTCCATTTCGGGTGATATTTATTTTCAATAGATATCGCACCATCCAGTCATTTCAGTTCGTCAACGTATAACTCAGAGCTTTTGGACCATTACGTTAGGAAGCATGAACTTGCCCACGAAAAAACAATATCGATGTAAGCAGGACCACAAGGAGTAACATCGTTATACATATTTCCATAGGATATTCGAACAAACTCTAAACCACACTTAAACCAAAGGATCTTCGAACAAATTCTAAACCACACTTAAAAAATTTTGAGCTTTTTGGTGGAGTTACCCAAAGGAGAATATGGATATGGACCATATTCGAACTTCATCTAAGATTCTCTAAGTGCAAAGAATGGACGGACTCGGTTTCTGCCTTCGAAAGTTATTGTGCGTACCATTTTAGCGAAAAGTTGTGATTTTTTTGGGAGATATCGGAAGGGTCCACACCTATTATCAATATTAAACTAAGTTTGGACAAAATATTACGAAGGCCAAATTTGGATCGAGTCGGCTGATCCGTTCGAGAGTTATTGTGCGCTTCACATGGTACCGTAGGGGTTGTTTACAACTCTAGGGCCATTTTGTCAGGAAGTATGGACTTGCCCCTGAAAAAGCTTGTACCATCGTGATAAGGGCAGCGTATACAACTTATTGCAACAAAAACCAAAGGAATTCAGGAACAGCCCTAAAACTGTACTTTTCCGAAATTTTGTCTAAGAAGTACCCGAAGGAATGGACCGACATGGCTCATCTTCGAACTTAAACTAAGTTTGGACAAAATATTACGGAGGCCAAAATTTGGGACCAAATCGATTCATCCGTTCGAGAGTTATTGTGCTAGCGAAACAGATAGACAGAAGGACATTGCTAATTCGACTCTAAATTGTCTGAAACGGATTTCGTCCAAACATACTTGGGGTCTAAAACAATTATTTCGATGAGGCAGACTTTACCCGTATGAAAGTGTACATATATACCATCGTTAGCACAAATACTTAGGGTATAAAATACGCAAGTCGACTTATGCAAATTGATATCTACTTTTTGAAAGCTCTTCAAATCACTACAGAAATCTAGTACATTTTATTTTTATCGGAACACCTTTGTATACTAGGGAAAACCATAATGAATGTCATATTTCCTCTATGGATGGAGGTGCCGTAAGTTCCTTTTTTCAAAGTTGTGGTCTTTAACTGCCATTAGAATCAGCAGTTATTCAGTATTTCGAGATCTCTATGAACAGAAAACATAACTAAGATCCTACAAATACGTCAAGTCGGTATGAACCTTTGAATGGAAAACTACTTTGATACGATTAAAGTATGTCTCATAGAAATAATTTGGAGTCATTTAAGCAATGTGCATCCATTCATCTGGCTGGATCACACGATAACTCACAAAAGGGTCAACCGATTTGGTCCAAAATTCGGCTCACTCCCTCAAGTACCTTTACCACAAAAGTTAAAATTTTTAGGATAAATGGTACGCAAGACAACTCTAGAATGGATGCATACTTTGCACATCAAGAAATAGATCTTGTTCGAATATGGACTATATCGGTCAGCTTCTTCGGGTACCTTCCACACAAAATTACGGGAAATATAGTTTAAGACCTGCTTTCGAATAGTTTTGATTTTTTTGAAACAGGGTTTTCCTGTTGCCCTATTAGGTTTAAAAACCTATACCCCGCCACCATGTGTATTAACTGGTGCGCACGACAACTTTCTTACTGTTCAAATTGGCCCAAACTTTACATATCGTTATATTTCTGCAAATTTTAGATAAAGTTCATACATGGTGCTTATCGGTCTTTTTGCTAAAATGATACGCGGGAGGGACATTCCTTGAACAGAGCAACCGATTCGGTCCAAACTTTGGATCTCATAATATTTTATCCAAACTTAGTTTTAGTTAGAATCCTTAGATTTTTTTTATCGAAGGTACACCTAGTGGCCATGTTTACAGCGATATTATATTTTTCGTGAGCAAGTCCATGCTTCCTGACATAATGGTAGAAAAGCTCTGGGCTCTGGACCTCCTCTGTCGTTCCATTCCTCCTCCGCAACACTTTGAGTTTTAATACAAATCTATATTTTTTGCGGAAATTTCGTATGTCCAAAAAGGCCACAAAATTCAGATATACGCAATTTTTGGCTAAAAGAATTTTTACTGTGTGAAAATTTTGAATTCACTCAGTGTGAGGTGGTATTTCTGTCCGCAGTGGACATTTGCAATATATTTTATTAAAAAAGTACCGAAAGTAGATCAAAATGTGTCTTGCAAAAAACTTAAAAAATGGGATTTTTGGCAACATGACTGGGGGTAAGTAAACATATACGCTTTCAGGACTAGGTCTTAATTTGTATTAAAACACAAATTTTAGGCGTGTATGGGAAAGGTATTCGAAAGAGTGGGTCTAATTGATCCATACAATCCACACTAGGGTGGTTTTAAAAAAATCGATGTCGGATTTTTTATGCGGCACCCACCTAAAATGTTTAGTTTTGTTAGATTTTATTATATTTATCCACTCCTTCGGGTACCTCCCACACAAAAGTTCGGAAATGTTCGGACATTTTGTGCGCACCATAACTCTTGATGGGAGTGACCGATTTGGTCCATACTTTGTACATCGTAAAATTTCTACCAGATGAGATTCCAATATGGACTCAATCGGTCGGCTCCTTCGGGTGCCTCCCACACAAAGTCAAGTCCATACTTCCTGACAAAATGGCCCGAGAGTTAAAAGATAATCCATATCGGTCCACTCCTTCAGGTACCTCCCCCACAAAAGTTCAAAAATGGAGAAATTGTGCGCACGAGAACTCTTGATTTGGTCCATACTTTACACATCCTAATATATCTACCAGATATAGATCAGGTTCTTATAGGTCCATTCCTTCCGGTACCTCCCCCAAAAAAGTTCGAAAATATTCGCTAAAATGCAACCGATTTGGCCCAAACTTTGGATCTCTAAATATTGTCGAAACTTAGTTTATGTTCAAATTTGGACCCTATCTGTCCAATCCTTGGGATATCACCCACACAAATGTTCAACATTTATGTGTGGTTAATAGGGATATAACTTTTTGCACTTTTTTGCAAATATCAAAAATACCACCACATAGCCGTGTAGAGCATGAAAAACTATTATGAAATACGGTGTCAATTTTTCTCTACCGCGAATAAAGTTTCCGCACCAAATGCATTGAAGTTCTGTAATGCATTTTTTAATTTTATCTGTCATAACAACATATTTGCTTTTCAATAAAATTTTTATTTTTTTGTAATCTAATTTAAAATCATTATCAAAGCGTTCTGGACCAATTTGTTCTCAAATCGCGCCATTTCGGACCATATTAGGATTTTTTGACACTATTGCAATTTTTGGTTTTTCTTTATAAACTCGTGAATTTTATGTTTATATTTTTTTAACCTATCGGACAAGAGAATTTGGGGTCATTTGCAACGAATTCGCGAAAGTTACAGGCTGTTTTTGTTGACCTTGCCTGTCAGAATTGTATTTGTTTTCTACAAAAATACAACACCAGTACCATGTGGGGAATTTTATCCTAATAATGAAAACGCGTTTCTAAGACCGATTCTGTGAAAAAAGTTCCCGCACCGGCCGTGATTACTAAAACCCTTTTGAAATTTTTTCACTTAAAATTTTAAATTTGCTTTGTTTGAATAAATATTTATAGAAAAAAATACAATTCTCACAGGCAAAGTCAACAAAAACAGCCTGTAACTTTCGCGACTTAGTTGCAAATGACTCCACATTCTCTTGTCCGATAGGTTAAAAAAATATAAACATAAAATTCACGAGTTTATAAAGAAAAACCAAAAATTGCAATAGTGTGAAAAAATCCTAATGTGGTCCGAAATGGCGCGATTTGAGAACAAATTGGTCCAGAACGCTTTGATAATGATTTTAAATTAGATTACAAAAAAATAAAAATTTTATTTGTTGAATATTTTAGTTGACCTTTGATCTTCAAGTTTTTCTTTAGTTTTAGTTCGGCTCTAGGTCCCTTTGAATAAAACAAATGTTGATTTTTGTTTTATATCTGTATTTATTTACCGATATTTCGATCGTCTCCGACGATCATCATCAGGGATTTATTTTATCTTTAAGTAAAACAAAAGACATTTTTACATGAATATAAACAAAAATAACAACTTTTAATTACTTTTTAATTGTTAAGTGGATTGCAATTTACACTGTCTTTTCTCCATCACAGGTGATTTCCAACTGAACTATTTTCTCTTTTGATATTTTTGAATTGTGTTTCTATAAATCTGCGCACAGTGTTCTGTGTCAGTTTTAAAATTCATCCTACTTTCTGTAGGGACATTAATTATGTGTAACATCTCAAGCATATACCGACGTTTATAGTTATTTTCTTGTGTTAAAATCTTTACATCTTTAAAGTTTGGCGTATGACCTGTAAGAGCGCAGTGTGCAGCAAGTGCTGTTTTTTGTTCCATAGGTTTGTTCTTGGCCTTTTGGTCCGATTTATGGGCACTAAGTCTGGTTTTGAGTTTTGACATCGTGGTGCCAACGTATACTTTTTGACATGTGCTCGAACTATCTCCATTGCAACCTATTTCATATACAACATTTGATTTGTCGTCAGTTGAGAGTTTCGACTTTGTTCGGCTGAAGAAGGTATTATTGGTATTACTGCTCTTAAATGCCAATTGGTATTGATCTTTGTTATATAAATTAGAATTGAAAACTCTTTCCGAGAACCCTGGAATGTATGTAGACCTCTTGTAGATTTTGGGTTCCCGATCTGGGACGTCTGGTTTTTGGGTTTTAACCTTTTTGATTAACTCAGAGATTGTTCTGTTTGGAAAGTCATTCATTCTCAACAGTTTTCGTATTTTCTTTTCGTTTTCTGTGTGAAAAGTTTTGTCACTAATATTGAGTACCCTCTGTATGAAGTTTCTTGCCGTATTGATTTTAATTTGTCTCGGATGTTTGGAGTAAAAATTGATAATTCTTCCCGAGGCCGTTGGTTTTTGGTACCAATCTACCAAAATTGTGTTATCTTTCCTGGAAATAATACTATCCAGATATGGGAGTTTATTATTAGATTCACCCTCCATTGTGAATTTCAATTGTCTGTTAAACCCATTTAATGCTTCCAATGTGCTGTCAACTTCATTTTTCTTTACAATGCAAAATATGTCATCTACATATTTTGTCAATAGTCTCGGTTTTATATTTAAATTTTGCATTGTTGTGTCTAGTAATTCTTCCATTACAATATCTGCAATAATGGGAGATAATGGTGATCCCATTGGCATACCTTTTTGTTGTTCATATATCTTATCTTCGTATAAGAAATATCTGGAATCTTTGATGCATGTTGTTAAAATTTCTATAAATAAGTCCATGGGAATATCTGTATGTTCTTTGATTGCCGTCCATTTGTTTTTAATCGTGCTTGTTGCCAGGTTAACGGGCACGCTGGGAAACAGAGAAACTACATCGAAGGATATTAATAATTCGTCGTCGTCAATGTGTTGGTTATTGATTCGCATTTTAAAGTCTACCGCGTCCTTAACATTATACCTGGAATCTTTGGTTAATGTTTTTAAAATTGTTGCCATATATTTCGACAATTCATATGTCGGAGAATTTATACATGAACATATTGGGCGTAAAGGTATATATTTTTTATGGATTTTGGGAAGTCCATATATTCTGGGGGCAACAGACGTTTTACTCATCAATTTATTTTTGTCAAAATCGTTGATTATTTGCAGGTCGAATAATCGTTTCACTAATTTATTATTCTTTTCCTGTAAGCTAAAGGTTGGATCTTTTCTAATTCGACGATAAGTACAGAAATCCATAAGTATATTACTCATTCTTAAATCATAGTCTGACTTTGTCATGGCTACTGTTTTACCACCATGACAAAGTCAGACTATGATTTAAGAATGAGTAATATACTTATGGATTTCTGTACTTATCGTCGAATTAGAAAAGATCCAACCTTTAGCTTACAGGAAAAGAATAATAAATTAGTGAAACGATTATTCGACCTGCAAATAATCAACGATTTTGACAAAAATAAATTGATGAGTAAAACGTCTGTTGCCCCCAGAATATATGGACTTCCCAAAATCCATAAAAAATATATACCTTTACGCCCAATATGTTCATGTATAAATTCTCCGACATATGAATTGTCGAAATATATGGCAACAATTTTAAAAACATTAACCAAAGATTCCAGGTATAATGTTAAGGACGCGGTAGACTTTAAAATGCGAATCAATAACCAACACATTGACGACGACGAATTATTAATATCCTTCGATGTAGTTTCTCTGTTTCCCAGCGTGCCCGTTAACCTGGCAACAAGCACGATTAAAAACAAATGGACGGCAATCAAAGAACATACAGATATTCCCATGGACTTATTTATAGAAATTTTAACAACATGCATCAAAGATTCCAGATATTTCTTATACGAAGATAAGATATATGAACAACAAAAAGGTATGCCAATGGGATCACCATTATCTCCCATTATTGCAGATATTGTAATGGAAGAATTACTAGACACAACAATGCAAAATTTAAATATAAAACCGAGACTATTGACAAAATATGTAGATGACATATTTTGCATTGTAAAGAAAAATGAAGTTGACAGCACATTGGAAGCATTAAATGGGTTTAACAGACAATTGAAATTCACAATGGAGGGTGAATCTAATAATAAACTCCCATATCTGGATAGTATTATTTCCAGGAAAGATAACACAATTTTGGTAGATTGGTACCAAAAACCAACGGCCTCGGGAAGAATTATCAATTTTTACTCCAAACATCCGAGACAAATTAAAATCAATACGGCAAGAAACTTCATACAGAGGGTACTCAATATTAGTGACAAAACTTTTCACACAGAAAACGAAAAGAAAATACGAAAACTGTTGAGAATGAATGACTTTCCAAACAGAACAATCTCTGAGTTAATCAAAAAGGTTAAAACCCAAAAACCAGACGTCCCAGATCGGGAACCCAAAATCTACAAGAGGTCTACATACATTCCAGGGTTCTCGGAAAGAGTTTTCAATTCTAATTTATATAACAAAGATCAATACCAATTGGCATTTAAGAGCAGTAATACCAATAATACCTTCTTCAGCCGAACAAAGTCGAAACTCTCAACTGACGACAAATCAAATGTTGTATATGAAATAGGTTGCAATGGAGATAGTTCGAGCACATGTCAAAAAGTATACGTTGGCACCACGATGTCAAAACTCAAAACCAGACTTAGTGCCCATAAATCGGACCAAAAGGCCAAGAACAAACCTATGGAACAAAAAACAGCACTTGCTGCACACTGCGCTCTTACAGGTCATACGCCAAACTTTAAAGATGTAAAGATTTTAACACAAGAAAATAACTATAAACGTCGGTATATGCTTGAGATGTTACACATAATTAATGTCCCTACAGAAAGTAGGATGAATTTTAAAACTGACACAGAACACTGTGCGCAGATTTATAGAAACACAATTCAAAAATATCAAAAGAGAAAATAGTTCAGTTGGAAATCACCTGGGATGGAGAAAAGACAGTGTAAATTGCAATCCACTTAACAATTAAAAAGTAATTAAAAGTTGTTATTTTTGTTTATATTCATGTAAAAATGTCTTTTGTTTTACTTAAAGATAAAATAAATCCCTGATGATGATCGTCGGAGACGATCGAAATATCGGTAAATAAATACAGATATAAAACAAAAATCAACATTTGTTTTATTCAAAGGGACCTAGAGCCGAACTAAAACTAAAGAAAAAAATAAAAATTTTATTGAAAAGCAAATATGTTGTTATGACAGATAAAATTAAAAAATGCATTACAGAACTTCAATGCATTTGGTGCGGAAACTTTTTTCGCGGTAGAGAAAAATTGACACCGTATTTCATAATAGTTTTTCATGCTCTACACGGCTATGTGGTGGTATTTTTTTGGTTATAGCCCTAGTGGTTAAGGGTCTGTTCCTAGACCTTTTGAACATTTTTACGGAAGGTGTTCTTAGTGGTCCTGTTTTCAGCGATATTATACTTTTCGTACGCTAGTATGGTAAAAAAAATCCCTATCTATCCATATCCCCGCAAATTTTGAGCTTTAATGCTATCCATATTTTTGTCGGTTCATACCCTAAACCCGCCTAAATACATAAGTTTTTTTTAAGTATTTCAATCCACACAGTCTGAGGGTATATCTCTCTCGGCAACGCCGGCTGATGCTTTTTTACTTGTTATTACAAGAACACGACTTTGGTGTGTTTACACCATATTATGGAGAGTATATTAGATTTGATTTTCCGTTTTTTAAGGAATTGAAATAAACATTTGCAACCCTATAAAGAATATGTATTCCTTACCAGGATATAATTCTGAGTCGATTTATCCATGTCCGTTTGTTGTAATCAATGTAGCGTCAACAAAAATTGAGCTAGAGCGCAATATTTTTCTTTTTTTCATAGGCAGGTCAAGTTCGAAGATGAGCTATAACGGCTCATGTTTTGTTGGGGTTGAAGAGAATGATCAGAGAGATTTTCAAGTGTTTCCTTTTTCAAGTTTCCGAAGATTCGAACCACCAAATTATGTGGCCGATTTCACTATTTTTTTAGGCAGTTCATCAGACATATCGGCTGTGGGAGTGCCTTCCGTGTCATCGAACTTCGCTTTCTCACGTGCAATGTGTTTATACAGCGACGGATGTCTGCCCGTTCATCTGCATGGTTTCTATGACAGACACTTTTTGCACGGCCTTTGGAAGTTATCAGTTTAGTTTTGAATGCTATGTTTTCGAGGACGTGGGTTCAAATCCCAGCAGGGATTGTAATTTTGTAATTTTGACTGTTGTGTGAAGATCATGTTACTATTAATGTTTATTAATTTTCTCATTGGAATTGGGCTGAATGATCGCAATTTTTTTGCAACATGCCTTAATATTGCTCTCTTCTCTTTTCGATATCATAAAGGAAAAAGAGCGATAAATTTATACATGTTTGCAGGTTCTAAAACAGAGCATATATTATTTTAGGTATTATGTAAACAAAAAGTGATCATACATATATCATTGACTTAGACAACAGCGGTTACGCGAATAAAATCCGCATCAATAGTATGGACTTCCCCAAAAAAACAACAGTGGCTTTTTGGCCGTGGCCGCACGATCTACCATTTGTGGAAATTGTAATAAGATTCGAAAAAAATGATGGAGTTACCACAAGTGGGTGGATCAAAGTTTGGAGTTTACGGGTGTTTGGAGCTTTCTGACCATTATCTCAGGAAGTATAGGCTTGACCACTAATAATATCCCAGCGAAATGTTCGATGCCAAAGATGTCATTCAATCATGGGTGAAAGTGATCTGGCATGTCATCTTTTTAGCATCTTCATCGATGAATTTTATATGAGCGTGGACCCCAAAAGATGCTATTCGTTTTTGGATCCAAAGCATGTCATTTACACCAATGCTTTGACATGTCATTTTCACCAATGCTTTGGGATGTCATTTTCACCAATGCTTTGGCATGTCATTTGACCTTTTCCTTGCAATGACATTATTACTACGACGAGAGTTTTAACAACGTTGGTTGTGATTTCGAGTCTCCGACAACATCAAGCCTATCGTAAATAATTAATCTTATATATTTAGACAAATGTGTATAGATAAAAACACAAAATTCGTCTCTATTGAATCGATGGAATGGGTTCAAATGCTGGTGAAAAGATCGGATCTTTCACGACTTCCTTTGCATGGGTTCAAATGCTGATGAAAAGATCGGATCTTTCACGACTTCCTAACGAAAAGATCGGATCTTTCAGAACTTCGTTTGAACCAATGCAAAAGATGCCATGAAATCACGTCATCGAATGGAACCCCTTCTCTCAAATTTTGCTGGGATTGTCCATGGGATGTGCAATATTTGAAGCTAAACGTACTCTCAATTCGAGAGCTATCGTGCTCAAAAGTCATGTTAGTTGGTGGTCGTAGGGGATTTAGAGCTTTCGGAACCGGTCTTTTTTTCAGGCACTGTTTCTACTTTATAGCAGAATTTAAAAAAAAAAACAAATTTATACAAGTGAGTTAAGGCTATAGTATACACCACTACCCCTGTGGACTAGTAAAATGCAAAATATTAAAATTGGGATAGCTTATACCCTAGACAGACGGCAGAGTTAATTTGCATTAAAAATGTCCTAATTTGAATTAATTTTTCACCCTGACAGACGATAGTATCTGCATTTATGAAACAGCTGTTTGTGTTTTTTGTTTGTACCCAGCAGACCATTTCATAAAGCTTTACAAAAGTTCGCCGAAATATGCGAAACAAATACACTTTCTACCTTTGATCTTTTCACCACGATGAAGCAAAAATAAATTTAATTTATTCGCGATATTTTTGAGTCTTTTTAATATTATAAAAATATTGCAAAACTTTAAAAAACATTTGAGAAAGATATAATTTTCGATAGAATTGGTATGGTGGGTAATGACATTTTTTGTCAAAATAAAAATTTTAAAAAGAGATTTGTTAGAAGGCGTGAAAAACTATTAGCTGCTATTCTACTCGCGAAAGACCACTACTTATTTTGAAGAAACGCGAAAATTGCTGACTTGCTTTCCCTTTTTATTTTCTTAAACATGGAAATTTGACAAAAGACAATTCATTTTGAACAGCATTACAATATTGAAATTGATAAATTCAGTTTAAATTTCCTTTGATTTTGTGCATTAAGAATGTGGATAATGCACGAATTAATTTGAATTAAGGCAGTTAATGCAAATTAACGCTGCCGTCTGTCTAGGGTATTAGCGCCTTTGCTCTGAATGTCTTCATTAATACAGGTTAATTTTGTTGAAACGTATTTACGTGCATCGTCAGTACAACTCAAATAAAAAATGGGCTTCCATCAATAGTCTTCTTTCTCTGTGAGAACCCCATCAACCACCAAAATTTCTTGGGGATCCGATTGTGATTGCACAACAAATGGAAAAAGGGATTCATTACCGACTGTTTTGATATCTCTGTTGTTTGACCATCTATGACAGCCTACTTCACATCGTTGTAAACGTGATATTTTCTATTTTCCTTGCCAGGTTTTGCTTTCGATAATCCTCTTACAGAAGAGAGATATTCGCTTTGAAATAAAACGTTGGCATTTTCTCCAAATAATTTTTTTCACATTCCAATCCCTGAATAATATCCGACCATTACCAAAATCAGTAGGTATTTTTTCTGGGACCCCCATTACATCCAAAATTTCGTGACGATCCAATCAAAATTGAGACGTGTAGCGTGGTTACAAAAAAAAATTAAAAACAAATTATTTATTAATTTTAAATTAATTAATTTTGTTTTAGTTTTAATTTATTATCAGTTTAATTTAAAATTAATTTAATAGTGATTTAGTGATTTTAATTTAATTTCAGTTTAATTTAAATTTAATTTTTACTAAGTTTTACTTAATTTTAGTTTAATTTTATTCTAATTTTAAATTAAATTAATTTAATACCAATTTAATGTAAAAATAAATTTAATTTAATTTTTATTTAATTCTAATTAATTTTAATTTAATCTTGCTTAATCGTAATTTAAATTTATTTCTTAATTGAATATAGTTTTTTTAAATTTAATTGAATTTTTTATTAATTTTCATTCAATATCAATTTTAGTCATAATTTAATTTTATTTTGATTTTTATTTAAACTTTAATGTTATTTTAATTTAAATTGAAGTCAAATTAAATTAATTTTATTTAGTTTAGTTATTAAATTTAATTAAAACAATCTATGTTGTGAGCTGTGATAGTTGCTGATAAAATTTCATTTAAAAATCCACGTTATGAGCTGTGACAGTTGATTTCATTTTTAAATACACGTTATGATAGTTGATAGTTGATTTCATTAAAGAATCCACGTTTTAAGCTGTGATTGTTGCTGATAAAATTTCCATAAAATAATCCACGTTTTAAGCTATGATAGTTGCTGATAAAATTTCATTTAAAAGTCCTCGTTTTGAGGTGTGATAAGTGCTAAAAAAAATTCATTTAAAAATTCAGGTTTTAAGCTGTGTTAGTTGCTGATGGAATTTCACTTAAAAATCCACGTTTTTAAGCAGTAATAGTTTGTGATAAATTTTCATTTAAAAATCCACGTTTTAAGCAGTAACAGTTTGTGATAAAATTTCATTTAAAAATCCAAGTTTTGAGCTGTCATAGTCGCTGAAAAAAATTCATTTAAAAATCCCCGTTTTGAGCTGTCATAATTGCTGAAAAAATTTCATTTAAAAATCCACGTTTAGAGCTGTGACAAAATTTCGTTTAAGAATTCGCGTTTTGAGCTGTGATGGTTGATTTCATTTAAGAATTCACGTTTTGAGCTGTGATAGTTGCTGATAAAATTTCATTTAAAAATCCACGTTTTAAGCTGTGATAGTTGGTCATATGACATTTTTCTACTTTCATAGTCAGACTTTGCTTTTAGAATGTCCCCAACCAAAGCTCTTTGTGTAAAATCGCAAAGATGAAAAGTTGGGTTCTGTTAGCGGCTATTATGATATCTTCGTGATATTTTCTGCTTTCGTTATCCCATATAGAAACGGAGATATTCACTTTGAAATAAAATGTTTATTTTTTTGTAAATAAGTTTTTTGCCCATTCCGATCCCTGAATATTATCCGACCATTACCAAAATCAATAGGCTTCTTCGCCTCCGGGACCTTCATCAAAACCCAAAATTTGGTGACGATCGTATTAAAATTGAGACCTGTAGCATGATTACAAGGTTTAGATGGACAGACGGACGGACACACATAGCCAGATCGATTCGTCGAGACATTCATTTTGGTATACATATGTATGGGTCTACGACCATTATTTCGATGCGTTACAAACTTTTTGGCCAAAACCAACTTATAATACCCTCCCCACATATTGATGTAGGGTATAAAAACATATTTATAAATAACTTAAAAACAATTGAAGATTAGTGTGGTGGTGTAGAGTATCATGGGAAGGCACAGAACCAAATTCCCAAGTTATTGTTATCACATTTTCTTTTCTTTATAACAGATATAAGAAACACTTTCAGTTAACAAAAGAATTCAAATTTACAAAGATCAAATAAAAAGAAAGAGAAAAAATCTATGCTGTGGCCCAAAATCTAATAAATAGAAATATTTAAAAAAATTTGTGACAAGAAAAGAAATGAATGGAATGAAATAATAAAATCAATTTAAAGATAAAAAAGAGTCTACATATTTTTTGGTTTCCATAAATGTGTTGAACATCATTGTTAGAAATCATTGTTTGTGTGCATTAAATGTTAAATGTCATAATTGTTGAAAACAAATATACATACATATAAAAAGACAAAAATCGTTTATATATTTAGTCAGTGATAGATGATTTTAGTGTAATATATTAGTGATACTACCAAACAACATTAGATGAAAAAATATAGCAAATAAAAAAAAAAAAAAAACAAAATTGCCAAATTTACAACCACCACAAAATTTACAAAAATATAAAAAAAATATTTTGTGACAAAAAATTAAAGTGAAATTTTATTTTAAAATCTAAATTTAAAACAACGAACAGTTAACCTCAACGGCAAAGATAAAACCCCAGCATTAAACATCTTCAAAGCCACCAAAACGGCGACATTACCTTCAAACCACCCACAAAAAAGAGTTTACAGTCATTGTTGCCTTGTTTTTTTTTGCCCCCAGAGATTTAAAATAAAAATAACGTAAATTACCCTCAAAAAGAAGAAGCACGCCCTTAATTAAACAAATTTCGTTGGTTAGTTAACATAGAAGCTATTTAGATATATACATAAGTCTGAATGTACACATACATTTGTAGGTTTTGTTTTACGGAGGTTTCCCTGCAATTAGTATTTAGTAGACAGAGCTAAAACGAATTTATAAAAAATAACAATCGCTTGATTTGATATTCAAAGAAATAAGTTATTCAAAGAAATAAGTTAATTTAATTAAATCACAACATAATTGAGAAAAATAAAACAAAAATCTTTATTTGAAATTGAAAAGAATAATAACTTTATGAATTATTGTGTTTAATCGTCAACGCCCCAAACCTCTGCCCCGGAAATCAAAATAAATACAAATAAATTTAATTATAACTTGTTTACATAAAATGTGTCTTAGTGTTTTATAACTGTGTATGTGTGTGTCTATCCCTGTGTGTGTTTATCCCTGTGTCTGTGTGTGCCAGTGTTTGAATATGACAATTTATGTCTTCATCATCAACTATAATTACAACAAAAAATTAATGAATTATTTACTCAATTAACCAAAACAACCTAAGGATATTTACCCTTAAAAAGGAGAAATCATCATTTATTGGAAATCATCGTATTGCTCTTTTCTCTCTGCCGTCTATCCAGTCATCATCATCATTATATTAACTTCAACATTGGCGTCAAAATGTCGTCTCTACAGTAAAGAGCAACATCAAAAAAACGGAACAAAACAAAGTTAAACATAACGGATTAACCCTCATCATCATCAAGAAATGGTAAACCGCAAAAAATATTCATGTTTTTATTTTCCGTCATTTCTCTATTTATTTACCCAACAATATTTCTTCTTAATTAAGGAAAAGAAATCATCTCAAATTCTTTCTGTGGCAGTGGTTAATGTCAATATTTTGTTGTCATTTCATGTTTTCTTGGGCATTTTTTTGCTTAGAATGAATTGGGTTATTTGTGGTAGGAGTAAATACCAAAACGTGATCTATTTTACGGAAATGTTTAATAGATAAGAGTTTGAATTTGTATGTGAAAAATAGGAAATGTTAAAAGAAATCAATCATCCGGAGCAAATTAGTTTCTTTCGGCTTTTTCCTTTAATTATTCTACTTTGGAACACTCACTGGTTACTAAATAAATACAAGTTAGTTTATCAGGATAGAATGATTTAATTTTGTCCTAATTGTTTGATGGCAGGAATTTTTGGGCGGCCACGTCTTGTGCTTCCTTGTGGGTGTCATTAAGGGGTATGTTTATATGCTTGCTAGAGTTTCGCCGACAGTGACTTTTCTTTATGCCGACTGCTAAATAGCCTGAGAATATGACCAAAATCAATGTGACACAAAATGGAGGTGAAAATCTGGGGCAGAGAAAATTCCTTTTGGGGATGAAAACGCTTGGTGAGTATATTAAGAATCCCGATGGGCATATCCGCCCTGAGTCGAACTTACTAGTTATGGCGTGATGAAGTTTCTGCTGAAGACCCTGTAAGGCATCTGACATTAGCGTTATTTCTTTGTTAACTGTTTTTTAGTTTATTCTGAGATGACATGTCATCAGTCAAATCGAATGAAGATTATTTTCGTAGATATATTCGACCTTCTAAATCGCTTCCTTCAATGTCCTTTTCGTCCTTTATTTTAAGAACCGCTATAAAAGTACGTTCTCCAAAAAATGTCGTTCAGAAAATTTTAGGTACGACTCTCATTGACAACTAATCGATTTTGTCGCGTTTTCATGGTCATTTTTGACATTTACCCTGTCTTTTCTCAGAAAAAACTATGTTTTGTGTTTTTGTATATTCAGTATATTCAAACAACCAATAAATACCGAATATACAAAAAACAAAATATAGTCTTTTTCTGAATAAAAACCGGAAGAATGTACAAAAAGACTATGAAAACGCGACAATATTGATAAGTTTTTAATGAGAACCATATCTAAAATTTTCAGAGCGACATTTTTGCTGAATATTTCGAAGCTGAAAAACGCCAACTCGTGGTACCTTTATAGCGGTTCTTAAAATTAAGGACGAAAAGGACATTGAAAGAAGCGAGTTAGAACGTCGAAATTATCTACGAAAATATACATATACTAAAACTGCAGTTAACAAAGATATTAAGTATATTAAGAATATCGAAGGACAGATCCGCCGTGAGTCGAACTTCCGAGATATGGCGTGATGAAGTTTCTGCTGAAGTCTGAAATTATTACTGACGCTAATTATACCCTCAGCCTTTAGGCTAAAGAGGGTATTTACACTTTGATACGACCAAAAATGTGCCTCATAGAAATAATGGTTTTAGACCCCAAGTATGTATGTACGATATTCGTTTCAGACAATTTTGAGTAGATCTAGCAATGTCCGTCCGTCTGTCTGTCTGTCTGTCGGTCTGGCTGGCTGGTGCGCACGATAACTCTCGAACGGATCAATCGATTCGGTTCAAATTTTGGGTATCGAAATAGTTTGTCCAGATTCGATTTAAGTTCGAAGATGGGCATATAGGTCCACTCCTTCAGGTACCTCCCCCACAAATGTCCAAAAATTGTCGCAAAACTTGTGCGCACGATAACTCTTGTAGGGAATAACCGATTTGGTCCATACTTTGCACATCGTGTAATTTCTACCAAACTTAGATGAGGTTCCAATATGGACTCAATCGGTTCACTCCTTCGAGTACCTCCCACACAAAATTTCGGAAAAGTTCAGTTTAGGACCTGCTCTCGAATCGCCTTGGTTTTTGTTGTAACATCTTGTATTCACTGTCCCCTATGCGAAGGTACAAGTTTCCTCAGGGGCAAGTCCATACTTCCTAAAAAAATTGCCTGAAAGTTGAAAAAACAAACCTTATGACGCCATGTTTATGGGTGGAAGCGCAAGATAATTCTCGAACGGATATGCCGATTCCGACCAAAATTTGGCCTTCGTAATATTGTTTCCAAACTTAGTTTAAGTTCGTAGATAAGCCATATCGGTCCACTCCTTCAAGTACCTACCCCATAAATGTTCAAAAATATTCAGAAAAATTGTGCGCGCGATAACTCTTGATGGGAGAGACTGATTTGGTCCATACTTAACACATTCTCATAATATCTACCAGATATAGATCAGGTTCGAATATGGACTATATTTGTCCACTCCATCCCGTACCTCCCACACAAAATTTGGATAAGTTCACTTTAAGACCTGCTATTAAATCACTTTGATTTTTGCTGAAGCAACTTACATTCCCTGCCTCAATTACGATGGTAAAAGTTGTTTCAGGGGAAAGTCCATACTTCTTAAGAAAACAGCCCGAAGGGTGTAAAAACCCCCTATGGCACCCCCATGGTCTATGTCGGCCCATTCCATTTAGTACCTTTTCCGCAAAATTTTTGAACTTTAATCTTAATCAACATTTTGTCGGTTCATACGACCAAAATTTTGAAACCCCCTAAATACATAATTTTTTTGTGAAAAAATTGTTTCAATTTGCACAGGCTGAGGGTATATCTCTGTCGGCAAATCCGACTGATACTTTTTTACTTGTCAATAATATAAATAAACAAAACGTACAAACATTTGCACATTTTTCGTTTATTATTTAATTTGTTTGGTTGTCTGTCTTTATACCCTTAGCCTTTAGGCTAAGGAGGGTATATACACTTTGATACGATGAAAATGTGCCACATCGAAATAATGGTTTTAGACCCCAAGTATGTTTGGACGAAATGTGTTTCAGACAATTTGGAGTCGATCTAGCCATGTCCGTCCGTCTGTCTGTCCTGCTGGCTGGAGCGCACGATAACTCTCGAACGGATGAACCGATTCGGTTCAAATTTTGGCTTTCGTAATATTTTGCCCAAACTTAGTTTAAGTTCGAAGATGATCTACATCGGTCCACCCCTTCCGGTACCTCCCCCACAAATGTTCGAAAATGTCCGGAAAGTTTGTGGGCACTATAACTCTTGAAGGGAGTGACCGATTTGGTCCATACTTTGTATAGTGTAAACTTTCTACCAGAGTAATATGAGGCTCCAATATGGTCTAAATAGATCCACTCCTTCGGGTACCTCCCACACAAAATTTCGGAAAAATTCAGTTTAGGGCCATCTCTCGAATAGTTTTGATTTTTGTTTTAGCAACTTGTATTCACTGCCCTCCATACGACAGTACAAGTTTCATCAGGGGCAAGTCCATACTTCCTGAGAAAATAGCATGAAAGTTGCAAAAAACCCCTATGACACCGTGTAAGGTGGTTGGAGCGCACGATAACTATCGAACGGATCTGCCGATTCGGTCCAAAATGTGGTCTTAGTAATATTTTTTCCAAGCATAGTTTAAGTTTGAAGATAAGCCATATCGGTCCACTCCTTTAGGTACCTCCCCCACAAAAGTTCAAGAATGTTCGGAAAAATTGTTCGTACGGTAACTCTTGAAGGGAGTGGCCGAATTGGTCTATACTTTACACATCCTAATATATCTACCAGACATAGATCAGGTTCAAATATGGACTATATTCGTCCACTCTATCCGTTACCTCCCACACAAAATTTCGGATGAGTTCACTTTAAGACCTGATATCGAATCACTTTGATTTTTGTTGAAGCAACTTGCATTCGCTGCCTCATTTACGATGTTAAAAGTTTTTTTAGGGGCAAGTCCATACTTCTTGAGCAAACAGCCCGAAGAGTGTAAAAACCCCCTGTGGCACCATATGTTGCGGCTGGAGATCCACTTCCATAACGGTCAATGTCGATCCATTCCTTTTAGTATCTCCTCCGCAAAACTTTTGATCTTTAATCCTAATCAAAATTTTTGTCTGTTCAAACGCCTAAAATTTTTAAAACCCCCTAAATACATACGTATTTTGGGAAAAAATTGTTTCAATATACACATGCTGAGGGTATATCTCTGTCGGCAAAGCCAACTGATACTTTTTTACTTGTTTTAGCTTAAAGCTAGTAACTAATTTTTAAAAAAGTTGGAGTTAATCAATCTAACAAAAACTTTCCACACTTTTCAGATTTGGACGACAATTCACGAATATGAAACCAAAACCAATATGGGTCCATTTTTTCCTATGGTCTCCTTATAGCGGTACCACCCGATTTCAGATATTTTGAGGTTTTTAGCTTCATTCTTAGCCCGAATTGGCTGCAACGCGGCATTTATTTTTTCCCACCAAAAAAATGTGGACATAGATCCAGGTTTTGATATAACAGTACCACCCGTTTTCAGGTATTTTGAAGATTTTTTTTACACTTTCGGCGTAAATTGACTGAATTTGGTTATGGGGTTCTCAGTGGCCAAACAAATTTATTTACTTAAAAAAATGAATAAAAAATAATTAAAGATAAGTAACAGTGTTTTATTTTTAAATGGATGCTTGTATTTAAATTAAAAATGGTTTCAAAATTAAAAGGCAATAAACGGCAACCGTTTTATTGAGGCTAAGATAAATATTATTTTCTAGTTTTAGTGCATTTATAAATAAAACACTGTTACTTAATTTTTATTTTATCAAATTCGCCACCAATGTGCAGTATACTTGAGACACCACTTGTAGGCAAGTTTTGGATGGTTGAAATAGTACGATCATTGAAAATGTGATGATGTGTGGCCTGCAAATTGAACCTCTGAATTCAGTCTTCAACGATCTTATATTCCACCCTCAAATAAAAAAAATGATCAGTAATTTTCTTTAACATTTAGTTACGCATTTCACTCGGCACTTCTTCAGAATATGTCTTCTTCTCCGACTTTTGGTTTACCATTAAAACATATGTTTAAAAATGCAAAAGCCTGTGATCATATTACATATTTAGTATGTATTTATTGAACGTACCTTTCCTTTTACTTGAAAAAAATGGTAAATATTTACAAAAAAGGAGTCATTTTAATCAACGTATAAAAATATATTATATTGGTGGAACTTAGCAAAAATTACAAATTATTTGAACCTTATTAGTTGGTTTTGGCCCAAAAGATTGTAGCACATCGAAATAATGGTCGTATAACACTGTGTAAGATTTTAAGGTAAATTTGTGCAAACAATTGTAGCTGAAGATTTTTTGAAAGTATAGACCCAAACGACAGAAACCCTAGTTGGGTTTTGCTGTGTCAGATCCACCTTGGATTTAATGGCCCCATCTAAACATGGTTAAATATTGACTTTTTAAAGCAATTCTGCGCTATATCTATGAAACCTGTGTGAATTTTAATCTCACCTCTGAAGCAAATTTGTAGATAAGGGCAAGAATAAAATATTGGGAGAAATAATGAAATCGAAAAAATAAATTTATTGCCTCAATTTTTTTAAAAAATCGAAAATTTCCATATCTCCAAAACCGTTAATTATTTTCTTAATGTTTTCTTTTCGAAAAATATTCGGTGGAATGTAATACACATATCTTCAAAACATGTGAATGCCTCTATCACGTTGTTTTCAGTATATTTGCCAATGACGATTTAATAAATATGTCGAAAATGTGGTGAAATCCGAAATGCGAGAATAAACTGTTGGTGTGAACTGTGTTTGAAATACGTGTTGTAAAAGATATGATGCAAAATACCGCTGAAACAACATGAAGTAAGCATTTTAAAGTATTAGACTGTTCTGAAGAATGGCTGAGAACTTTATTTGGAAGATTTTTGCAAAAGGTTACTTGGTTCAACTCCTAATAGTTTAGCTGATACTGACCAAAATGTTGGCATTTTTTTATGTGATCTGTTCAAAGCATAAGTTCCACCAGGTTAGGGCTACAATATTGACAAACACAGCAAAGCCAAATTCCTAATCGTTTCTGAAATAAAGGCGTGATAAATGCAAAAAAAACTTTGTTTTAGCCCAGTTAAGATGAGATCGTAAAGCCCGAACTGGATCTGACAAGACCTAAGGTTTTTGTAGTCTTAATATGTGTTTTCAAAAAAATGCATACTAGAAGTTGTTTGCATTTTTAGTGTTGCATAGTGTAACCATACTTATATACCAAAATTAATGTCTCGACGAGCTGAGTCGGTCTGAATATGTGTGTCTGTCCGTCCCCTTGTCCGTCTGTCCATCTAAACCTCGTAATCACGCTATAGATTGCAATTTTGATCAGATCGTCACCAAATTTTGGACCGTGATGGGAATTGATTGTGGTGATGGTCGGATAATATTCTGCGGTCGTAATGGGCAAACCACTTATTTGGTTAAAAAGTCAATGTTTTATTCCAAAGCGAATATATCCGCTTCCATGTGATAACCACTTGCCCTGAGCAGTAGTTTTACACGGAATTAATTTTATATTATTGCGACACGTTATAATTTGTTTTAAAATTTGTATTAAGAATGAAACTAAAAGAATTTAAAAATAGCATTAGACGGTTTTTTCCGCTGTGCTGACGAAGATATAACCTTAGCCTCTGACCAAAAAATAAATAAAATATATTGTTTTGTATCACGAGTTTGCTTCAAATAGATCCGAGACGAGTCCCCACACTGCACTTTTCCCAAATTTTGTGTGTGAGGTACCCGTAGGTCGGGACCGATATAGTCCATATTCGAACCCTACGTATGTCTAGAAGAAATAATATGATGTGCAAAATTGGGACCAAATTAATTGCTCCCTTCAAGAGTTATCGTTCGCGCCATTTTACAGAAAATTTGTGAACTTTTGCGTAGGAAGAAGGAGTGGGTCCATGTGGCTCATTTTCGATCTTAAACTAATATCGAGAAAAATATTACGAACTTCATAATTTGATTGCACCAGCCAGACAGACGGATAGACAGGTCTAAGTCGACTCCAAATTGTATGAAACGAATTTCCGCCAAACATACTTAGAGTTTAAAACCATTATTTCGATTAGACACATATTTGGTCGTATCGAAGTGTATAAACCATCGTTAGTCCAAAGGCTGAGGTATAAAACGACTAATATTTCGAGGTATTACATTGCTTTTTACCAAAGGTGGTACACAAACTTCAGACCCAGTACAGAATTGTAATTTGCATCAATTAAAAAAAAAAACTTGGAATTTCTTTATCATGATTTGAAAACTTTTCCATAATGATTGCGACATTTTCTAGCATGCGGTAAATATAGTTAAACCAAAACGATAAAGTAACCCACTTATATGTTCGACAATAGTAGTTCTGTTATTTAACCGATATATTGCCACAATATGCATCAACGGATAGGTCATGAGTTAGTTTTCAAGTTTCGCGTTCCTAATTTGCCGGAACATGCCCCTAAGAATTCAAAATATGGAACAAGAAATATTTTTCCCACAAAAATTAGCGTCAATTTCACCCGCTAACTACTATCCCATTATTATCCAAGATGATTGGCATTCTCCTTAACGAAAACTCTTACCTCTTGGAAAAATGTTTCAGTGTTGAGCTATAACTGCGATATCTCGCGTGATTGTTATTACACTACACAATTAAAACTGTGGGATCCCTGTATAAAATAGGCCGTGACTCTGTAATCTGACCACGTACATCAACATAATTTGAATCAACGGAAAGGTCAAGAGTTCCACTTTCAAATATTACTTACGTGGGTGGAACATGTGTTCCAGCAATAAAGATATAGTCATTATAGTAACAATTTTACCAATTTTCACACAAAAGTTTTGGTCCATTTAAACATCTAAATATTATCTGACCATTATCTACAATTGCAGGCATATTCTTTATTGTAAACCTAAACCGTACTTTGTTTTTTGGTCCATTTCACCCCCTAAATATTTCACGATTATCACCAAAAACTATAGGGGTCTATTCTGGTCCGAACCCGACCTCCATACAAAATTTCGTAAAGATTGGTCCATAATTGCGTCCTGTAACGTGCGTGCAATTTTTAATGGACGGACAGTAACACATCTCAAAATCGCTATATCTCGTCGATATATGAATTTTGGTATACCACATGGGGGGTCTACGACGAATATTTCGCATCGTTACATGAATTTTTCGAAAAAACAAACTTATAATACAAACATTGTGGTGTAGGGTATAAAAAGTCAAACCATGTCGAATGAATGTGTTCAACTTTAATGATCGTTTGAGGTTACTCGCTAGCTTAGTTTTAATGATTTTATTACATTTTTCAACCGAATGTTTTCTAATTTGCCATATGAGTTTCTCAGTGGGTAGAAAAATATTTATTCGACCTTTATTTTAGAGAAATACTCCTCTGAACAGTTATTCATCAACACGATCGATGAGTCGATGTGTGAGAAAAAAATTTCAGTACAGAAAAGTTTTTAGTAATTCACATTTTTATGGTCATGTGAAAACGTCCTCGACCATGTCTATGGTCCGATTGTAGGCTCATGCTGATGATTTGAATTGTCCCCATTGTCCTTTTTATCTGTAGTAGACGTGGTTAAGCCTCCGCTTAACTATGCATTTGCTTATGCCATTCCATCGCACTTCCTATGTCCTGAAATGGATATGACTGAACCTACAATAAGCTCAATTGCAATAGCTATTTTCCTTTACAATTTCTTTCTTTATCTTCTATAGAAGAATAGCCATTTGTAGAACTCATTAGAATTCTTAAGGTGTCACAATTACACTTCACACAGTTTGCTTTCACCATTTTTTCTTCAGTAAGATGCCATTCGAATCTAAGTGTAATTCAGCCATTCATTCGTCATTCATTCGTTATGTCCTTAAGCTATTCCTGGTGTTTTGATTTGATTTTTCAGTTCTTTCTTTCATTCTATTTTTTCTTCCTCTTCTTGAGAAAATTATAATTTCTTCGAAGAAAATATATCCACGTTTTGTTGTAAAAAATGTTCCATTTACAACAGGAATTTTCGAATGACCAAAGGCGAAATAAAACTGTCATCCTTGTGACATTTTATAGGATGTTGTTACTTGCAGTAGGACGGCATTGTCTTCATTTGTGGACGTCACCAGTTAATTGCATTTTTAAATTTGCCATTGGTGAACGCTGTAGCTAAATAAACTTTCCAACATGAATTGTTTCGCTCTAATTGATGGCGTTGTGTAATCCTGGTGAATTTTGAAGGGTATTTGTTTGCATTAAATGATTTTAATTAAAAAAATTGTATTTAGTGCACAGTATTATTTAAAAATCGTTCAGCTTTATGAAAACAACAGAAAAAGTACCGATAAAAAGTATTCAAAATTAAATCCACACTTCAAGAGAAAATAACACTGTCAACTCGATATAATTACTTTTTACAATATCTATATCCATATATTCAATGATGAAAATATAAAAAAATAAAAATAGGTAAAAAAACTTTTTAAGTTAAACGGTTTTATGTTAAACATACATTGCAATGTTTAAGATAAATGTACTAAAAACCAAAAAATAATAAAATAGATACAGTCGTGGGAATTATAAGCATATGCATAGACTAGACTAAAATAAAACCGTGGGGCACGTCAATTGTCTACAATCGTTGATTAAAATGTTTGTTTTGTAATGTTACACTATAATTAGGCAGTTGTTCAACCGACAACGATGGACGTGTGATAAGTAGGGCTAGAATGTGGAAACAAGCTAGCAAGCTCGATTATAAGCGAGTTTTAGGGTTTCATAGTGGTGAGCGAGTAGTAATTTGTCGATTAAAGACAAACTACGAGCAGTGAAACGCTTCCTCGCCAGGCAGCAGTGTGAATGTCCAACGATAAACTAGTTGAAACATCTCTTTTATTTACATGGAATGTATAACTATTGGAATTTCCATGAGCAAGAAATAGTAAGTAATTTCCTCACCGTCTGCGGGCCAACTGCCTAACGACGAATTAAACGATTCTTCTATCGCACATTAAGTCGATAATTTGTAGACAATTGACGTGCCCCACGGTTTTATTTTAGTCTAGTCTATGCATATGTTTATAATTCCCACGACTGTATCTATTTTATTATTGTTTGGTTTTTAGTACATTTATCTTAAACATTGCAATGTATGTTTAACATAAAACCGTTTAACTTAAAAAGTTTTTCTACCTATTTTTATTTTCTAGTTTTTAGTTTTTATTTCGCATTCTGTTTAATTCGTTTAGTGCTTCATTATTGCAAGGTTTCTTGCCCGTTAGTTTATTGCAGTCCAACTCCTCTATACGTAGTCCCTGCAAAGATCTTACTCTACTAAGAGCCTCGTAGGCTTGACCTTCTTCAAACAGTTTCGCACCTAAGTATACGACTGCGTGATCCACAGTGCTGCCCTGCATTTTATGTATAGTAGAAGCCCATGATAGTATTAAAGGCAACATTCTTCTTTCAGCCGTCCCGTAATTGTACTTAGCTGGAAACTGTATGGCTTTCGGGTGTATAAGATGTACTGTATAGTGCACTGTATTCTTCTTGTCAAGCCCTTTTATTTGATACCCATATTGGTGGGATTGATAAAAAATTGTTATCAGCCATTTGGTAGCGGCGGCCATCTTAGATTTAAATTTTGCATAGTAAATTGTATTCTACTTGTTGAGACCTTTCATTTGATACCCATTTTGAGGGGATTGATAAAACCTAAGTTATACGCCATTTTGTAGAGGCCGCCATCTTAGATTTTAATTTTATATAGTACATTGTATTCTACTGGTTGAGCACTTTCATTTGACACCCATATTGATGGGATTGATAAAACCTACGTTATCCGCCATTTTGTAGCGGCCGCTATCTTGGATATCAATTTTTTATAGTATATTGTATTCTGCTTATTGAGCCCTTTCATTTGATACCCATATTGATGGGATTGATAAAACCTACGTTATCCGCCATTTTGTAGCGGCCGCCATCTTGGATTTAAATTTTTTATAGTATATTGTATTCTGCTTGTTGAGCCCTTTCATTTGATACCCATATTCATGGGATTGATAAAACCTACGTTATATGCCATTTTGTAGCGGCCGCCATCTTGGATTTAAATTTTTTATAGTATATTGTATTCTGCTTGTTGAGCCCTTTCATTTGATACCCATATTCATGGGATTGATAAAACCTACGTTATCCGCCATTTTGTAGCGGCCGCCATCTTGAATTTATAATGATAATGAATAAACATAATTGTATTGTCACCAAAATCCAAAGTGTATACAAAATTTTAGATTAATCGGTTGACAGGAAGAGGGTGAAATTTGAATTACTAAATTTGGTCCAAGAATAAATAATAAATAAAACAAACGGGGTGAGCTAAATAAACTATTGCCTAGGCCAGTGTTATTGCTCTACAAAATAAATTTAGTTTAATTATTTAAATTTGAAACTTAATTTACCCTCGCATGTAATCTTGTTTCTTATTATGTGACCTTCACATTTCAGTTTAGTTGTTGAAGTGAACTAGGTACATGCTTATAAAGTGACCATGAATGCATTTCCACGAATTTCAAAAACAAATTGCAGTATTTACTGCAACAATATCCGCAGTTAACATCACAAAACATAAACCAAGAGTTATTAGTATTTTGAGTATTGGTATTTTTATTATTCATTGTAGACAAGATTAAGATAGCTCATTCGCCTGTTCAAGCTCTTGCATTTTATTTTATTTTCTTTCTTTGATGCAGTGTTTTTAATTTTGTTTGCATACAAAATTATAAACGGCTAAAGTATTTTTTTTTGTTCAAACAACTTAACAAGAATTTCCATCGCCAGTGATGCTCTCTTAAATATGCATATTAGGTAGATTCAAGATAAATATTTGTTCTTTTCACTTTTGATAGCTAAAGCGAAGAACTGCATTGCAGGCAAATATGTATGTATAGGCAAAATGGATTATTAAAGTCATGGAAAACGTACGTAAAATTAAGAAAAAATCGATATAAGGGATAAAAGCAGTAAGTCACAGTTGATGACTGATGAATAAGTTATAGAATAAAGGTTTGGGTCCTGCGAATATTCATAGCATGAGTATTTTGAAAGGTAGATATTATAAGTCCTTGGACTTAGATATAAATGTTCCATCAAAAGGTCGGACATAGACTATGCGCATTTTCAAGGCCTTTACAAATAAAAACTACATCGTTGTACAATGGTGAGCATAAATTCAGAATTCGATTTTCCTGGCCAATCCTCCAATTGTTTCTCATCTCCGCTTATTATTTAATAAAATATTAAAACAACGACTATGGGATTAAGCCTGACTAGTTTGAAAAGCAAAATAGTAGTCGTCATCCCAAATAAAAAACGCCAACCCTTCTGGAATTTTATATATTAAAATTAAGGAAACAGAAAGTATACTACACTTCCGGCCTAATAATGAAAACGCGAATAACTATATAAATCAAAATCAAATGTCGTTCGTTGGTAATGACATCAGTTGAGAACAGCTGGACCGATTTGAATAAATATTTTTTAAATGTTCGTCATAACCCAACTTCAAATTTTACACCCACTTTCTTCAATTTTCAATTTTAATCTTTTCTACAAAAACTACTAAACATATTTTCATGATATTGTCTGGGAATGTACAGGAATAGCCCCAAGTGAAAATAATCTACATATTTTGTTGAATTTCGTAAGGGGCGGAATACATCCCCTATACCCTCTTTTTAAAAAAATATCTATATTTACAATAATTACGAATGTATCGACTTGGAAATGAAGTTGCGAGACAATTGTGGTTGTGTCTCCGACCATACTTTTTTAAGACCCAAAGGCTTGACCACGCCCACTTTTTAAAATGTGTTACATCTACAAAACTACTAAACCAAAAATTACATATTTGGAGACAAAATACCGGACCACGCTCACATTTTTAAATATGTTTTATATCTTGAAAACTGATGAGCACGCTCACTCTTTTCACTACATTATTTTTCCTAAACTACTAAACTTAATTCCATTCAATTTTCAGAAAATGTTCAGGAACGTGCCGTGGTCCAAAATGCTATAACTTTGTAGACGAATTTCGGGGGCATATTGTTTTATAATCGCTATTTTTGCTAAACTTAAGAGTTCATCGGCTTGCAAATTAATTTTCGAAAAAACGGTGGTTGTTCCCCCGATCAAGAAAAGCGATATATTCAAATTTCCTTAAATAGTGAAGTTCAACGATCCATCAGCCATGAAAAACTAAGACATATAAGTCTCAAGAATTCGACTTAACCATTTTTTTACTTTTTTAATTAGATCGTTTGAGGATACAGGCAGGGGACATAGACGATAATAAATCCTAAATAACATTAATGGGCGAAAAATCCAACGAAGTCCGTAAGAGAAAAGAAAGGTTACAGACAAAATCTGTTGATAAATTTAAAATTCTTGGAAATGGACCGAAGGGTGAGGTAGAAAATGCATATTTTTGAATTGTCAAGCATAAAGTCCATAAAAAGTTGTCATTAAAACTCATTACGACGGGCCAGCAACGGGGACTGGGTTCTGCTTGTTTATTATAAAAAAAATTTATTGTTTTCTGCAGTATTCTATAGTATCCTGTATTCTGCTGCTTGATTATTTACTTTTGCATGCATTCAAACCAATTGTTAAAACACTTTATCCACTCTAAATAACATGGGAGTGACCCATTAAACCACGTTTTGTCCGGTAAAAAGGCTCTTGTATGCTATTTAAATTTCTAAAAACAAATTGTGGTGTACCACTCAGAAATTACCGTCCTACGTTGCTCACGCGAAATAGTCACAATCCAGGTTCACCCATGAAGAAATATCAAGACCTATTGTTGTTTTGTTTCGGGCATTGGTATATTCCCAATATGAAGGTACCTCCAGATTTTACGTATTTTGAAGGTTTTACACTCAAATGTCTGCAATTACTGTAACATGGTATTTCGGTCTAGGCTGGGAGGGCTTTTATACTCATACATATACTTGGGGTGCTCTTTAAACTACCGGTTAAAACAACACGCGCACCTTTTCGGGTCTGTCACTGTCACGTCGATAAAAGTAACAGCCTTCTATTCCCTGCTTCGAAAGTGATTTAATCGTTGCCAACAATTTATTTAGTACAGGTACCAATGTTGCATTGCTTCAGTTGGCCTAGTCAATTTTTTCGATTATTTTCGCCTACAAGCCTGTTGACTTTAGGACTAAGTTCCCTAACTTTTGGGTCTTCAGGGTTCGCACGACAAAGCTTATCACGGTAATGTGCTAGTCCCTTCTTGGGGTATTCAACCAACAATAATGTATCGAACGCCTGCAGCTACGAGGGCGGCTCGGAAACTTCTTAGCCTATCAATGAAAGAGAATAGTTAGTTTTTCAAAAATATGTTTATTTTTCAATATAATCTCCTGAAACTTCAATACACTTAGTCCAACGCTTTTCTAGCAATTCTATCTATCCCTTGATTAAAATAGTTTTCCTCAAGGTCTTCAAAATAGTGGTTTACAACTGTAATTGCATCTTCATTTGAGGTAAAACGAGAATTTTTTTTAGATTTGGGAACAGGTAAAAGTCACTGGGAGCTAAATCAGGAGAATAAGGTGGGTGGTCAAGCAACTCGTACTTTAATTCGTTGATTTTAGCCATTGTTAAAACACTCTTGTGCGCTGGTGCGTTGTCTTGATGAAAAATTATTTTTTTGTGTTGTAAGCCAGGACGTTTTTCTCGAATTTGTACATTTAATTGATCCAAAAGGTTGCAATAGTACTCTGAATTTATTGTTTTACCCTTTTGCAGATAGTCAATCAATAAAATACCTTTGAAGTCCCAAAAAACCGTTGCCATAACCTTACCAGCCGATTGAATTGTTTTTGCCTTCTTTGGGGCACTTCCTCCAGCTTCAGTCCATTATTTGGATTGTTCTTTTGCCTCTGGAGTATAGTGGTGGATCCATGTCTCATCAACAGTTATGAAACAACGCTTAAAATCCATTTTATTTCGCTTAAAACGATCCAAACAAGCTTGAGAAATGTTCATTCTTATGCGTTTTTGATCGACTGTTAACAAATGCGGCACCCATCTTGCAGAAAGCTTTTTCATCTGTAGTTCTTCATGCAAAATTAAATGGACTCGATCATTTGAGATGCCCATGATATTAGCAATTTCACGCACTTTTATTTGTCGATCATTTAATACCATATCTTGCACTTTGGCTACAATTTCTGTTGTTGTTGCTGTTTTTGGACGTCCACTACGTGGTTCATCTTCAATGCTTGTACGACCACGTTTAAATTCAGCAACCCAATTTTTACTGTTGCATATGAAGGAGCACTTTCACCTAACACATTCACCATGTCATTATGAATTTCTTGTCCCGATAAACCTTTTTTATGTAAATATTTAATAACAGCACGCATTTCTAATTTTTCCATTGTAAAAAAATTGCGGATGCGTCTTTTTTGAACACCTGTTTTTATATGAAGGAGTTGCCAGATCAAAACAAATTTTAACATGTGTTCATAACAGAGATGGAAGTTTCCAAAACACTTAACTTTTATCTGTTTATACCGCGCATTTTGTGCTAGGCTTAGAAGTTTCCGAATTCCCTCGTATGATGCGGACCCGGAAATTTCTCTCAGCTTCATGAGAATCTCAGGGAATGAGCAGATCTCTTAAGCGGTAATTGCTAATTTCTCTGAACCCTTGCCAATCTGGTTTTCCATGTTTTAGAAAAGTACTGCGGTCAGAGGTTATGAAATCTGGTGGTCTGGTTACGGATACGGGTTGCCCTGACACGTTATTTGTCAGACCGGGAGCCACAATTGTTGTGTCTGGGGAGCTGTGGTAATCTCCTCTTATTCTCGCCTTCGTTCTCCACGAAAAATATCGAGCTCTGAATATGCTCGGCCAGCGCTGTACCTTTATGGTTAATGCCCCTAGCACTAGACATTTTCTGCCCTACAAAATTAAGCTAATGTCTGGCGCGTTATATGCCAGACATTAGCTTAATTTTGTACATTTTGATAGTTAGGTAGGATTGTTGTATTTATGAAACGATAACACGGTGAGCCTTAACTAATATTAAATGAAATGTGCTTACACCTGGGAAGTTTTTACGGATTCCAACACTACAATGTTCATAGATGAGAAAAATAAAAAAACATCGCCGGATGGATTTTTAAATAAATCGCGGTCAAACTTCACATTTTTAGGTTTTTTTATATTTTTACGGTTTTACGTGGAAACAGCAAGTCCTATCGTAATGGGAATAAAACAAGTTAAAAAGTATCAGTCGGCTTTACCGACAGAGATATACCCTCAGCCTGTGCAAATTAAAACACTTTTTTCACAAAAAACTTATGTATTTAGGAGGTTTCAAAATTTTGGTCTAGTATGAACCGACAAAAATTTTGATTAGGATTAAAGTTCAAATATATTGCGGAAAAGGTAATTAAAGGAATGGACCGTCATAGACCATGGGGGTGCCATAGGGGGTTTTTACACCCTTCGGGCTGTTTTCTCAAGAAGTATGGACTTGCCCCTGAAACAACTTTTACCATCGTAATTGAGGCAGTGAATGTAAGTTGCTTCAACAAAAATCAATGTGATTCAATAGCAGGTCTTAAAGTAAATTTATCCAAAATTTTGTGTGGGAGATACGGGATGGAGTGGACAAATTTAGTCCATAATCGAACCTTATCTATCTCTGGTAGATATTATGAGAATGTGTAAAGTATGGACCAAATCGGTCACTCCCATCAAGAGTTATCGTGCGCACAATTTTTCCGAATATTTTTGAAATTTTGTGGGGTAGGTACCTGAAGGACCGATATGGCTTATATACGAACTTAAACTAAGTTTGGAAACAATATTACGAAGACCAAATTTTGGACCGAATCGGAATTTCCGTTCGAGAATTATCTTGCGCTTCCACCCATGAACATGGTGTCATAGGGTTTGTTTTTCAACTTTCAGGCTATTTTTCAGGAAGTATGGACTTGCCCCTGAGGAAACTTGTACCTTCGTATAGGGGACAGTGAATACAAGATGTTACAACAAAAACCAAGGCGATTCGACGCAGGTCCTAAGCTGAACTTTTCCGAAATTTTATGTGGGAGGTACTCGAAGGAGTTTTCCGAGGAGTTTTCATAGGGTTTTTTGTAACTTTCAGGAAGTATGGACTTGCCTTAATAAAACTTACAGCGTCGTATAAAGGACAGCGAATACAACTTGCGTAAACAAAAATCAAAGGGATTCGAGACCAGGTCCTAAACCGAACTCTTCCGAAATTTTGTGTGGGAGGTACCCGAAGGAGTGGACCGATTGAGTCCATATTGGAACCTCATCTAAGTTTGGTAGAAATTACACGATGTGCAAAGTGTGGACCAAATCGGTTATTCCCTACAAGAGTTATCGTGCGCACAAGTTTTGCGACAATTTTTGAACATTTGTGGGGGAAGTACCTGAAGGTGTGGACCTATATGGCCCATCTTCGAACTTAAATCGAATCTGGACAAAATGTTTCGATACCCAAAATTTGAACCGAATCGATTGATCCGTTCTAGAGTTATCGTGCGCATCAGCCAGACAGACGGACAGACAGACCGACAGACAGACAGACGGACGGACATTGCTAGATCTACTCAAAATTGTCTGTAACGGATATCGTACAAACATACTTGGGGTCTAAAACCATTATTTCGATGAGGCACATTTTTGGTCGTATCAAAGTGTAAATACCCTCAGCCTTTATAAAAATTGTTGTAGCAGTGAAAATTCTCTACAAGATTGTCCTTAATGGTATTTTCGTAAGTTTCACCTATTTTGAAATATAGAAGTTCAAATTAGGCCAATGCACAGTCAGTATCGCCTCCTTATAAAACAATGTCATGTATGGTGCCCTTAACTAACTTTAGATGAAAACCCCTTACACCTTGGAAGTTTTTTGCGAATTCTGGTTATTTTAAAATCCCTCTAGCGATTTTTAGTTTTTGGATTTGTCTGACACTTTCCAGGTTTAAACGATTTTCGTTTAAAGTTAGTTAAGGCGCATTGTGCCTGACTTTGTTTTATAAGAGGGCGATACTGAACCGCGATTTATTTAAAAATCCATCCGGCGATTTTTTTGTTTTATGATTTTTCTCATCTATGAACATTGTAGTTTCAGAATCCGCAAAAACTTCCCAGATTTAAGCAACTTTCATTTATATTTAGTTAAGACGCACCGTGATAAGCCATTTTACTTTTTCCTCTGGTACTTTGTTTTAGTCAAATTCAAATTTTAGGCGACGCAAACTTTGAAGGCATGGAATAGCATAGTGGATAACCAAAATCGGTTGATCCCTTCAAGAGTTATTGTGGGCTCCGGCAAGCCGGACAGACAGACAGTAAGAATTTTAAATACACTGGGATCTAAAAAATGATTCCGATGAAGCACATTGTGGTCGTATAAAAGTGTATATACCCCCTTTAGCCTAAAGACTGGTTGTATAAAAACTGTGTTAATTGCACCTGCATTGCATACTGAATGCTTCTCTTCAATTTGTGTCTTAGGATATGCCGTTCGGACTCGGCTATAAAAAGAAAGTCCCACTATGACATGAGATAAGTCCCCCTTCTAGGATATTTGTGTGAACATATGTATGTAAAAATCGATATCAATCTGTTAAAAACATGTCCAGTCAAAACAAGTAAGAAAAGCGTTAAATTCGGTCGGGCCGAACTTTCTATACCCTCCGCCACAAATTTCAGCCATTTCGGTGGATTAATTTGGCCACAACCTTCAAAATACCGAAAATCTGAAAGTACCGATCTATGGGGGCTATATCATTAATCATGGATTAATGTGGCCACAACCTTCAAAATACCGAAAATCGGAAAGTACCGTTCTATGGGAGCTATATCATGACGTGGACCTATACCTAAAAATGTCTGGGGGAAAGTTTTATACCCCCAACGAAGACTAAACACCAAATTTCAGCCATCTCGATGTGATAATGAGGCCAAAACCTTCAAAATACCGAAAATCTGGAGATATCGTCCTATGGGGGCTATATCAAAACGTGGACCTATATAAACACTTTACGGCGGAAATGTTTCTTAGGCTCTGGACACAAAATACAAAGTTACAACCGATTCTGTTGTCAAATGCGACTAATAAGTTCAAAATATATTAAAATGGCGCGTACTTTATATGGGGCGTTATATGGGGGCTATACCAAAACGTGGACCTATATAATCCGACTTTGGTAGGCATGTTGTTTGGCCTCTGGAGACCCAAAATACCAATTAACAACCAATTCGGTAGTAAAATGGGACAAATATCTTTAAAATTCCTTAAAACCACGACGCGTCACGCGTCATTTTGTATGGGGGCTACACGAAAGCGTGGACCTACATAGCCCTCTTTCAATACGTCCTATGTACATATAATAGATTTTCCCAAAATTTCATCCACCTACGTCAATCCGTTCGGACGCTAGAGTGATTTCCACAGACGGACAGACAGACGGACAGACAGACAGACAGACGGACGGACATGGCTATATCGATGTAGAATTGCACGCTGATCAAGAATATATATACTTTGTGGGGTCTACAATGATTATTTCGAGTAGTTACAAACGTAGTGACAAACTTAATATACCCCCATCCTATGGTGGAGGGTATAAAAAAACTCTAAAAATGTGAACTTTGACCGCGATTTATATAAAAATCCAGGCGATTTTTTTTGCTTTTTGATTTTGCTCATCTGAACATTGTTGTTTCAGAATCCGCAAAAACTCCCTAGGTTCAAGCACCTTTCATTTAAAACACACTGGGATCATTTTAAACACACTGGGATCTAAAAAATTATTCCGATGAAGCACATTGTGGTCGTGTAAAAGTGTATATACCCCCTTTAGCCTAAAAGCTGGTGTTATAAAAATTGTGTTAATTGCACATCTCTTGCACATGGAATGCTTCTCTTCAATTGGTGTCTTAGGATATGCCGTTCGGACTCGGTTATAAAAAGAAAGTCCCATTATGACATGAGATAAGTCCCCCTTCTGGGATGTTTGTAGGAACATATGTATGTAAAAATCGATATCAATCTGTTAAAAACTTGGCCAGGCAAAAAGTAACGGAAGGTTTTGACACATTCATATATTATACAATAAAACATCTGATAATAGGGATCAATCGAAAAAATAAGTTATGCTGCTCACATTGTATGTTTGCCAAAACCTATTATCTAAGGAATTTAAACAGCCTTTGTCTTTTGTCAATCAATATCAGCTACATTCTAAAATAAAAGTGACAATTTGAAAAATTCTTGTCGATGACGAATAACCCTTTTACAATTATAGCGCAAATGTATTGACCATAAGTGATTGCCTATTTTCACAAAAATGACACACAATGTCATAAACGGTCAGAATAATTGGCGATTGAAAACTTGCTCACATCTTGCCTTTTATTGGCTGTGTTTGACACATCAAACAAACCGGAATTACATTCTAAAAAATTTTCAATGTAGCTGACAATGGCACACAAATTAATTTGACCCTTGTCCAAAAAACACTTTTGCACAGAGTTCGATACATAATAGTTCGATGCAGCACTTCTAACAACATCAAGCACCTCAAACAAAAGGAATGGTTGGTGGCAACAAAGAAACTCAACTAAAAAGCCTTTGAAGTTAAAAACCGTTTTTGTTTCCGTTTGAAAATGGCTGTCAAATGGTGGTTGATGGCATAAATTGGCATTCCAATTCAAAACGTTTTCATAAGAACAATAGAAGAAAAGCATCAGGGAAAAGCGTTTTTTTTTCAAACATACTTTTTCGATTTTTTTTTTTTGTTTCTTTCAAATAGTTAAGCGTTTTCACAATCAAACAAATCAGCTTGCATTTTTCATGCCATTGGCAATTCGTTAGTGTAAAATATGTTATTTTACGTTGTCGAACTGTGAATTTCACAACTTATTTCCTTAGAAACTTTTTTATTACGGCAGCTGTTATATGGGACAATACACACATTGAAGTTTTCTACATTTATCGTCTAAAGCTCAAATTTAGAGGTCCTTTTTCAAAGTTCTTGGTAATCGAATTGCCTGAATTTCTTGGTACTCATTTCTTAGTGGAAAATAGTTTTTGATTACATTATCCAATACAAGCATGTTAAAAATACTAAAGCATGCAGTTTCGGATGGGAAATCAACGATTTGCCTTGCTTCAGATGAAATTTCCCATATATGTATGTGTATAAATAGATACATATATGTTTTGGATAGTGAATTTTTGTGTTACATTCATAACCGCTCAGTGAATTTATGTGTTGGATTGAAAGTATTTCTTCGTGTTTCTATGTTTCTTGTTCTGTCTTTTGGGAAATAAACCAACTTTGTGGTTTATTAAGAAAGTTCGTTCTCAAAATTGAACATTCTAGAAATACAATAATAATACCGATGAAATAAATTCCAATCATAAGCTTTAATAAAGTAACAAATTTAGTGTATTTTTCCATTTGGATAATTTTAAAAAGTTTTGAAATAAAACTCAACAAAAAATATACATATATTTCAAGGTACATGAATATTAATTTTAAGTATGATGTCTTCAATATTTCAAGAAGAAGAAAATTACATTAACTACATAATATGATGGCGACACCACGCTTTATAAATATTTTAAAATTGTTTAAATATGATTTAAAAAGGCAGCCCTTTCTAATGTTCTATATGATGTTGGACTTATTCAAAAATATTACATTACACATGAATTTTGCAGCTATGCTTCGAAATGCATCGAGGCTACAAATGCTCATAAATAATGACAAATCCGTTAAGTAGCTTCCTCTCAAAGTGCTTCGTTGGATACATACTTGAAATTTGTCAACAATCAATGCAATGAGTTTTGTATGTGCGTGCACTCATTTGCCATTATTGATTGATTGAGTCACAGAATTAGCCTATTTTCAATGCCAGCAGGCAAAACATGTGGCAATGATGAACCATTAACAAATTAGTCACATCAAATTCGATTCATTACCACCACACACAACCGTAAAAGCATGTGACGGTTTTGCAACCTTTCAACGGGAACATAGTATTTAAACATTTTCTGCTATGCGTACAACATGTCGTCGTCATAATCAATTATTGGTACAAACACAGCCAAACAGCATTAGGTGTGCAAGGCTATTGGAAATCAATAATTCGTTACCTGAAATCTTCCATCAACCTGGCTCGAATTAATTATTTGGAAATAGGAAAAAATATGAAACTTTTTTAAGGATGCCATGGTAATTACACCGAATGGCCGGAATCGATTCTCAGGCCAGTCATCATCAAATTTTCATAAATTTCTGTTGGCGATATTTATCGAGTAAGCCCCACTGTGGTTCAGAAATCAATTTTCCTGGCAAAAACCCCAATTTTTTGTTGTCACCGATTTGTTGTGAATTTCTATATGCACAGAGGGATTGTTGCAAACAAATAATATGTTTGGATCCAACTTATTATTGGTTTGCACCCAAGCATATTATTTGTTTGTTGCATTTTTTCTTCGTGTGGGATTCGATAGTAAATAAACCAAATAATTAGGACAAGATAAGAGAAGATGTGGCCGTTGCGTGCTCCTAAAGGCAAAATTTCTCAATTTTGGAAAATACATAACTTTTGCACATTTCTGTAGAAAGAAGCAGCTATTATCAGAAACTTTATGGTGTTTTTTTTTTTTGTTAAGTAGGTAGGATTGTTGTTTTTATGAATAGTTTTATAAATTACAGTAGCGTTTACATGTACTGAGGTATTTCAGTTAACTAGAACTTTTATGGAACAGCATGGAACAAAGTTGCGTTTTCACACAATGATGCCTGAGTGTGTTCTCTTTCAGCTTTTGTACAAGTCTTGCTTCGTCCGTTTAACATGTTTTTTAAATTTATTGAGATTACATGGTTAAAAATGTGTGTTTCTCTTTCCTCTCATATGGGAAAATATATGAATTAAAAATAAAATTTTCACAGCAACAACATTTTCTTTAGCCCCATTTCGATAGGACTTGCTGTTTCCAAGCAAAATCGCGAAAACCTAAAATAAACCTAAAAATGTGAATTGTGACCGCGATTTATTTAAAAATCCCCCCTGCGATTTTTTTTTTGTTTTTGGATTTTTCGCACCTATGAACATTGCTGTTTCAAAATTCTCAAAAACTTCCCAAGTGTAGGCGGTTTTCACTCAATGTTAAGTAAGGCGCACCATGTATGAACTTGTTTTATAAGGTAGCTAATAAACAGTCAATGCAGTGTCCCAATTTGAACTTCTATATCTCAATAACGGTAAAACATATGAAATATTTACGAAGGTCAATCTTGTAGAGAATTTTCATAGCTGCAACATTTTTTTAGTCCCATTTCGATAGGACTTGCTGTTTCGAAGCAAAATCGTGGAAACCTAAGAAACCCCTAAAAATGTCAACTTGAATCGCGATTTTTTTTTTAGAGAGCGCTCCGCCGATATTTTTGTTTTTTTGATTTTTTTCATCTATGAACATTGTAGTTTCAGAATCCGCAAAAACTTCCTAGGTGTAAGCACCTTCCATTTAAATTTGCTTCAAGAGCACCGTGCATATCACTGAAATTTATCGTAAATAGATTTGCTGATTTCGTAGTCCAAAACTTCTAAAAACCCCTAACTAAAATGACGGAGGAGCACGATAACTTACGAGTTTGTCATCATGTTCCATGAGCTCTATATCGGACTAATCCTCCACGTATCTTCCCCACAAATCTTCAATATGTTGGCTTAAGCGCAGTTGAAGTGCTGCTCATCCTTTTCTCTTATGTGCAGTTTAAAAACTGTTTTCGAACCCTTGTCAAAAATTTACTTAACCCACATAAAGCCACTGGTCGTTTAAACGCCACAAAAATGGTTGGAAAAATTGACGTAAAACTCCAATATTTTCGCAAATTTGTGTTTTTTTTTGCATTTTGTTATAGTATTGTCTGTTATTTGTCAGTCCATGCTTGTAAAGTTTCTTTTGTTCCAGGCATTTCCACGCAATTGGCCTAAAATGCAAGCAATTCAGAAAAATCGATTTTTTTGTAATTTTCTACTTTTGATGAATAATTTAAATATGCGATAAAAATTGATTTATAAATGTTACATTCATATAAAGTCAGGTATATGTTAGTAGTTTAGTACGAGTATTTTCTCAATCAAAAAGCAAGGTATAGGAATATAAGAATACAGCCATATTAGCCTTCACAATTTTCGGCACTTTTAAAAGAATGCCCGATTGCAGGAAAGCTATACGTTTTAGAGAAAAAAGTTATTTATTAAAAAATGCTTAGAAGGTCACAAAAATATAATTTTTCATAAAAAAACAATTCTCGGCTCTAAGTGGGTTAAGTAGTCCCTGTGATCTTGCTTGCGATATAGCGCTTTTCGTGGTCTAGTCCATACTTCCTAACAGAACTGCCAGAAAGCTCAAAAAATAAATTTATTTGGTGACGATAACTATCGAAAGGATTGACTCTCAGAATCTTTCTCTCTCCATCATGTTTATTTACTTTCGTTTCAGTTTCAGGTACAAGTGCCTTCTGAATGTTTCAAAGCTGTGATTTGTCACACGATGTCTAAACACATTTTATTAGAATTTTTAGAGAGGTTATTTCCCATTTTAATTGCGGATCCAATATCAGTTAATGATCATAGGGAAAACAAACTCGATTGCAATCCACCGTGTATGCTATCGGTGGACTGTTTAGGTGATAATTCCAAGGATTTTTATAAGGCAAAACACTTTTTGATGGCGTAGAAGATATTGAAAAATTAATAATTAGTTACTGAGTTTTGTTCAAGTAGCTAAAATACTGAAAATGTCAAAGCAAAACATTTCTATAAAAACCCTCTACTATCAAAATAATCGAGTGTCCGCATCTCAATAAGTTTTGCTTCAGTAAAATTAGTTTTTTGTTGTCCTTTTACTTGTCTGTCACTTGCAGTTACCACTTTTTGGCAGCTAATTCAATAAAGCAGCACCCCCGACATTTTGAACGACAAAAGTTATTTTTTTCTAACAAAGAAAATTAACCCAAATGCACATCAACCGTTACGCTTTCAGCGATTTCCCACAAAATCATGTTAATGCTCATTTTGAAATATTCTGTGTTATTTTGTTGCTGCTGTTGTTGTTAAACGTACTCAGGATTTCATTTCGAAATAATCCCTCGCATGTGTAAACATCCTGTTTATCGGCTAAATGGTTTTCTGTGTGGGAAAAATACGTGACCAGACTGGGAAATTTGTTTTCAGCGATATATTGTTGCACGTAAAAGCTGCTGACATTGTTGTTTTTCGTTGTTTGTTTTTTTTTTTTATTTTGTTTCGGGAGAAATATACACCTTTGATATTTGCAATGCAGTTGTGAGATACTGTGATAAAAAGAGGGAGAAAGGGGATACATTTGTCAATGTTTAAACAAATTTTTGGAAATCTTTATTGTCGTTTGGGAAGAAAACATTGTTAGAATTACATATTTAATACTGACTGATTTTCCCCATCTTGAGATATTGCAGAGTTTCGAATGGTTGAAAAGGGAACAATTATGGGAAATTATTATTACCATTTAACATTAAATAATCGTATTGTCGAATAAATTATTTATGTTTTGTTAACATCTTCCCACATCATATTCTGCGGCTAATATAAAACAACAGTTTAGCAGAAATTGTAACTTTATATACATACTTTAACCGCTCGAATGACAATGACCTATCCACAAAAACACACACCCACATTTATCTTGACTTATTTTGTAGACTTTTTTGACCACCAACCTTTTTGTAATGAATTCAAGAGAGAAACAAAAATTGAAAGTGCTATAACCTTTAAGAGCTTACTCTTTCCAAGGTACGTTTTTTATGATCTGACCAGAGGTTGCCTGTGTATCCGAACATAAAAATCAAATCCCTTAACGACCATTGTCCACCATTGTTTAATATGTGTTGTTTGTGGTTGCGTTTTATTTTCGTTTTACTATTCCAGGAAAGGTTAGTCGGTTGGTTGCTTGTTTAAGCCCAAAGGCTTTCTGTCGAAAATTTATTTGTATAAATTAATTTTAACTTTTGGATGTATCTAAGACAAACACACACACGCATATACATAGCAGTAGCTATTTTTGGATTATTTTATTTGGCTTCTTCTACGAAGGAGTGTAATTTCAATGTATTCACAATCGTTGTTAAAAGAAATGTTTTTTTTTCCCGTCTTAAACTAGTAGCTTAAATTTTGTTGCTTCGTAAGATTTATTCACATCCTTGAAATCTTTCGTAAAGCCTCTGGCCAACATTATTTCTCAAAATAAAATGTTAATGTAACATTTAGGCCTTGTTATTATTATTCGTCCTTTTCTTTTGGAATATAAATTATGAGGTACAATTTTAAGTTTACCATATTTTTCTTGGGTTGTATTAACGCATCTATTTAAAGCTTAGTCGGGTTTTGCCAGACATTTTAAATTGACCGCTAAGCTTGGTAATTTAGGGGATTTTGAGATGTGTTTAATTTTGTTTTGCAACTCATTTAAACATCACCATTTGTTGGTATTAAAGGTTCACTTAGCTGGGTATTTAAGTTTACAAGGCAGGTCAGAGAACCGAAAAAATCCTTAATAACAAAAGAAACTTCAATATTTCTGGCTTATTTTAAAACAGTTCAATAATAATCAGTCTACTTTGGCAACAGTTAAATATCCTCAGGTAGTGACTGTGATAAACAAAATAAAAGCTGAATAAAATTCATATATAACAAGAACGTGTTTCTGGAACTTTCGAGTTATTATCAATGGAAGTATGGAGATTAAAATTATAGTGTTATAATAGGGACAATATAGACTATTTTAAGTTAAAACTACATAACCAAAAGGTGTATGAAAGAATTGGCTTCCTGATGCAATGTACCTGGGAAGTCCATCTTGGAACTTTATTTATGTTTGAGAGTCACGTGACCGAAAAAATATGTACTTGTAAACAGGAAAAACAGATTTAAAAACTATTCTCAAACAACCCGTAAACCACACTTAAGCGAAAATGTTCCACTTTTGTCGGGGAATATATTCGAATGTGTTGATACACACCGTTTCACCTTACTAAATCCAACCAATTTGCCTGCAAATACCGTTAAATTTAAATATAGGAAAGGACTTGTTAATTATACTTGTGTGGACAAAAATTTGAAAATTTTTCAATAACTAACATGCTTCACATATACATTACTAACAAAGTGTCCGCTACTTCGTATGCGGAAAGATATAATAAAAAAATAATTAAAGCAAGTAAAAAGGTATCAGTCGGCTTTGCCGACAGAGATATACACAGAAAAAAAATACTGTATTTCAGGAATAGTGTTCATAAAGTCTTGCCAAGAATCAAATTTCTCCAATTTCAAGAACGCCTTTCATAAAGCAAAATGAATACTGGTTTTTCTTAGAGATTAAAAAAAAAAAATTTTGGCGAGTTTTTGTTTTTTTTTTTTTATTGACTAATGACCACAAAGTAGAGACAAATTTTGCTGCTTTTTATTTATTAATTCTTTTATTTTGTATTATTGTAACTTACCGTTTCTTCTAAAAATTTTCGCTGTAGTTGTTATCGTCTTGTAAGCATAGCAGAACAATATAAACCATATGTACATACATGTTGAGTCTATCAGCACTAGGTTGAGATATTAGATGTTGATTTTATATTAAAGAAATTACAAATTTGTAGGTGCGAAGTATTTGACTATACGAACTTTGTTTTTTCGACACCAAACGCGCGGTAGTTGCTTTGTTTGTCGGGTTGTCAGTTAACTAACAACAATTGTTGCGACAGTGGTAGTTGCTGTGTGTGTTTGTTCCAAGCAAACCAAATGTCTGATGTCCAACACATCGGAACAATTTCGGAATCAAAATCGTTCAGATTTCGTTCCGAGTTCTAAACGATTTTTCGTAGGGGAATTCGTTCAGATTTCGTTCCGATTTCGAAGAGAATGTCGGAAGTAAATTTCCCTTCGAATACGCTACTGTTTTTCTTCGGATTTCGGTACGAATTCGGATCGATATGTCGGAGACAAATTTCCCTTCGCACAACAACCACCTTTTATATATATCTAACAAGCAACATTTTAGCTTGCTGCCGAGAAACAAAATGCTTGGTCTTAAAATTCGCATGTACAATTTTTAATTATTTTTAATACAAACGCAACATATAAAAATTCAGCCTAGTGCTGATAGACTCAACATATTCGTACACGAAGTTTACATTTTTCTACTATAACTACAAAATAATAACAACATTGAAAATAATTAGATGCGTTTGAAATTACAATATTCCAATAAAAATCATAGCAAAGAAAAATTTATCAATAAAAAAGAGGCGTCAGAAAAAAAATTTCCCTTCGATGTTCATTATTCCAAAATCGTTTAGAAATATTTGCGAAGATTCGGAAGGTACCTCAGATTTTCATACGACATTATTCAGAAATCGTTCAGAAATATGTACGAAAATTCGGAGGAAAAAATTCGCATTCGGTATTTCCCAAGGATTTCCTTCCGATTTCGTTCGATCCGGTTTCGCTCCGATATTTCGTTCCGAAATTTTGTCAACCACTTCATATAACTTTCGTTAAGATATCGTTACTATTTCGGATCAGAAATCGTCCGAATTTTGTTCCGTATTCGTTACGATTGGTTTGCTGGGTTGATAGTCTCAATGTGATAGTGAGACGATGTTGGGGGCTGTGTTCCCAGCAAACCAAATGTCGGATGTCCGACACGTCTGAACAATTTCGGAAGCAACGACGCGTCGTTCAGATTTCGTTCCGATTTTAAACGAATTTTCGGAGCGGAAATAGTTCAGATTTGGAACCGATTTTGTTCCGATTTCGGAGCGAATGTCGGAAAGAAATTTCCTTTCCGAATTTCCCAGGGTTTTCTTCAGATTTCCTTAAGAAATCGGATCGAAATCGATACGATGTCGCTCCGACATTTTGTTCCGAAATTATGTCAACCAATTCATATAATTTTCGTTAAGATATCGTTACGATTTCGCATCAGACATCGGACGTATCGTCCGAATTTTGTTCCTATTTTGTTACGATTGGTTTGCTGGGTTGTGGTTTGTTGATACATTGTTAATGTGATGGTGAGACGATGAGAATGTAGGGAATAACAGGAAAGCGATTTTGCATCACATGAAAATCTTACATAGCAGGTGCGAAAAAAAAAATTGTGGCTTTCGTTTGGATATAAGATACTGCACATGTATCTTATGTGAGAGAATATGTAAAAATTCTTGAAATATTTTTTTCTGCGTACACTAAGCCTATGTGAATTGAAACTTTCATCTACGAACAGGTCGAATGTATTTGGGGTCTCTTTATTCAAAAGTGTTGCGGAGGAGGTACTTAAAGGAATAGGCCGACTTGGTCTATTATGAAAGTGGACCTTATTTTGGGAGTCATATGTTTTCGATAGATATTGCGCCCACTAGTCATTTCAGTGGGTCATCGTATAACTTTTGGACCAGTATGCCAGGAAGCATGGACTTGATCACTATAATATACATTTACAAAGGATCTTCGCACTTAGACACAAATGGTGAACTTTTGTGGTCGAGGTACCCTGAGGACAGGATCGCTTAGCGTCATTTTAGAAGTTAAACAAAATTTGGACAAAATATTAGGAGATCCACAGTTTGGACCATTTTAGTGACATTATTTAAATATTTGGGGGAAGTACCGGAAGTTGTGGACCATTATTGCCCATCTTCGAGCTGAAACTAACTTTGGACAAAATATGACGAATGCCAACTTTTGAACGAAATCGGGTGATCAGTTCGAGAGTTATCGCGCTCTCAATCCACTTCATATGGTGCCATATGAGTTTTTTTTTACAAATTTCGGGATGTCTTATAAAAAAGTATGGACTTGCCACTGAAAAACCTTTTACCGTCGTAATTGAAAACCAAAAATAAAAAATAAACAAATAGGAAAAGCGTTAAGTTCGGTCGGACCGAACTTTTTATACCCTCCACCACAAATTTCAGCCATTTCGGTAAATTAATGTGGCCGCAACCTTCAAAATACCGAAAATCGGAAGGTACCGTTCTATAGGGGCTATATGATGGCGTGGACCTATACCTAAAAATTTGTGGGGGAAAGTCGTATACCCCCAACGAAGACTAAATACCAAATTTCAGCCATCTCGGTGTGATAATGAGTCCAAAACCTTCAAAATACCGAAAATCGGGAGATATCGACCTATGAGGGCTATATCAAAACGTGGACCTATATAAACACTTTATATAGGAAAAGTTTCTTAGCCTCTGGAAACACAAAATACAAAGTTACAACCGATTTTCTTGTCAAATGGGACTAATACATTCAAAATATATTAAAATGACGCGTACTTTATATGGGCTGTTATATAAGGGCTATACCAAAACGTAGACCTATATAAACCAAATTTGGTAGGAATGTTTTTTGGCCTCTGGGGACACAAAATACCAATTTACAACTAATTCGGTGGTAAACTGGGATATATATCTTAAAAATTCCTTAAAACGACGACGCGTCACGCGAAATTTTGTATGGGGGCTATACGAAAGCGTGGATCTACATAGCCCGCTTTCAATACCAAAAGTCCTACGTACATATAATAGATTTTCCCAAAATTTCATCCACCTACGTCAATCCGTTCGGACGCTAGAGTGATTTCGACAGACGGACGGACATGGCTATATCGATGTAGGATTGCACGCTGATTAAGAATATATATACTTTGTGGGGTCTACAATGATTGCTTCGAGTAGTTACAAACGTAGTGACAAACTTAATATACCCCCATCCTATGGTGGAGGATATAAAAAAAAAACAAGTAAGAAAACGTTAAGTTCGGCCGGACCGAACTTTTTATACCCTCCACCAAAATTAAATTGAAAGAGAATGGAATAATTAGTTTCCTTTCATCTACGAAAGTACTTAGCTCCGCCTACTTACCAAATTTCAACCATTTTGGTGGGATAATGAAGCTAAAACCTTAAAAATACCGAATATCGGGAGGTACCGTTCTATGGGGGCTATATGAAGGCGTGGACCTATACCAAGAAATTTCAGGTAGAACGATTTTTTATATCCTCAACGAAGACGAATTACCAAGTTTCAACCATTCTGGTGGGATACAGAAGCTAAAACCTTCAAAATACCGAATATCGGGAGGTACCGTTCTATGGGGGCTATATGAAGACGTGAACCTATACCAACAAATTTCAGGCGGAAAGTTCTATACACCCAACGATAACTAAATACATGGTTAAATATGTCGAAAATTTCGATGTGTTACAAACGGAATGACAAATTTAATTATACCCTCCATATGGTGGAGGGTATAAAAACACCAAAACCAAAGTGATTCGATAGCAGGTCTCACAGAACTTATCCGAAATTTTGTGTAGGAGGTAACGGAAGGATAGGCCATATTTGAACCTGATCTATATGTGATAGATATATTAGGATAATTAAAGTATGGACTTGTTATCTTGCTCTCCAGCCACTACATATGGTGCCGTGGAGTTTTTTACACATTTTGGGCTGTTTTCTCAAGAAATATGGACTTGCGCCTGAAAAAACTTTTATCGTTGTAATTGAGGCAGCGAATGCAAGTCGCTTCAACAAAAACGAGTAAAAAGTATCATTCGGCTTTGCCGACAGAGATATACCCTCAGCCTGTATGTACATATATATTGAAACAATTTATTCCCAAAAAACGTATGTATTTAGGGGTTTTAAAATTTTTGGGAATTTGAACCGACAAAAATGTTCATTAGGATTAGAGATCAAACGTTTTGCGGAGGAGATACTAAAAGGAATGGATCTACATTGACCATTATATAAGCGGATCTCCAGCCACTATATATGGTGCCATAGGGGGTCTTTACATCCTTCGGGATGTTTGCTCAAGAAGTATGGACTTGCCCCTGAAAAAACGTTTACCATCGTAATTGAGGCAGCGAATGCAAATTGCTTCAACAGAAATCAATGTTATTCGATAGCAGGTCTTAAAGTGAACTTATCCGAAATTTTGTGTGGAAGGTACCGGATGGATTGGACAAATGTAGTCCATTTTTGAACCTAATCTATATCTAGTAGATATATTAGAATGTGCAAAGTATGGACCAATTCGGCCACTCCTTTCAAGAGTTACCGTATGAACAAATTTTCCGAACATTTTTGAACTTTTGTGGGGGAGGTACCTGAAGAAGTGAACCGATATGGCTTATCTTCAAACGTTAACTATCTTAGGACAACATATTACGAAGGCCAAATTTTGGACCGAATCGGCAGATCCGTTCTAGATTTATCTTGCGCTGCAACCACCTTGCACGGTGTCATAGGGGTTTTTTTGTGGACTTGCCCCTAATGAAACTTGTACCGTCGTATGGAGGGCAGTGAATACAGGTTGCTTAAAAAATCAGAGCGATTCGAAAATTCCGAAATTTTGTGTGGGAGGTACCCGAAGGAGTGCGCCGATTGAGTCTATATTGAAACATTATCTAAGTCTGGTACACATTTTACGATGGGCAAAGTATGGACCAAATCGGTTACTCCCTTCAAGAGTTATCGTGCGAACAAATTTTCCGAACATTTTCGAACTTTTGTGGGGGAGGCACCGGAAGGAGTAAACCGATGTAACGCATCTTCGAATTTAAACTTTGTTTGGACAAAATATTACGAAACCAATTTCTGGACCGAATCGGTTGAACCGTTCAAGAGTTATCGTGTGCTCCAACCAGCCAGACAGACGGACAGACAGATGTACGGACATGGCTTAATCAACTCCAAATTGTCTGAAACGGATTTCGTCCAAACACACTTGGGAGCTAAAACCATTATTTCGATGAGGCAAATTTTGCCGGTGTGAAAGTGTATATACCCTCGTTAGCATAAATGCTTCGGTTATCTCCCACCCAAAACTTCAGAAAAGTGCAGTTTAAGATCTGCTCTGGAATCACTTTGATTATTTTTTCATCAACTTGTGTTCGCTACCCCCATTACGACGGTACAATTTTTTTCAGCCGCAAGTCCATATTTCCTAAGAAAGTAGCCCAAAATTGTTAAAACCCATATGGCACCACATGTAATGGATGGAGCCCATTAAACTTCCAAACGGATTAGGGTTATATCGACCCAATCTTTCGGGTACCTTTCCCAAAAAACTGTTCGCTAAAATGGTGAGCACGAAAACTTTCGAAGGCAGTGACCCATTTGATCCTTATTTTGCATATCGTAATATTTCACGAGACATAGATAAGGTTCAAATATGGACTATATCGGTCGGTGTACTACTTCAGGTACCTCCCACGCAAATTTCCGGAAAAGTGCAGTTTGATTTTGTTCAGGGGATAACCAATTCATCCTAAGAAAATGGCCCGAAATGTGTAAAAAATCCTATGGTGCATTGTGTAGTGGCTTGAGCGCACGATAACTCTCGAACAGATCAGCCGATTCCGCCCAAAATTTTACTTTCGCAATATTTTGTCCAAATGTAGTTTAACTCCGAAAATGGTCCATATAAGTCTTCTCCCCCACAAAAGTTTAAAATTTTTATTTAAGTGCAGTTTACGATCTGTTCGAAGTTCCTTTGGAAAATTATACCGATGCTACTCCTTGTGGTCCTGTTCACGGCGATATTATGTTTTTCGTGGGTAAGTCTGTATTTCCTGACAGACTGGCCCAAAACCTCAAAAAACAAATAAGATCAATGAAGTATGTCAATCCATATATAATTTTTCCATTATTCCCCCAAATATTTTCTTCTTTTCCTTATCTACAAGTTTGCTGCATAGGTCAAAACAAGATTTGTATTGGTCTGAGAGATATTGCCCCGATTTGATTTAAAAAGTCATTATTTAATCATGTCTAGATGTCATAAACGCGATCTTAAAAACAGAACCTAAATAGAATTTTTGTCTATTGGGTCTCTTCTTTTATAAAATGCTCGGAAGAAGTTCTTAGCACACGATTAGCTCAAAAATAGTGCACTGTGTAATTGATCTATTATTATAAATAATTATTCCAAATAAAGTTTTTAGTATCCTATATGAGTAGTGAAAATTTCTTCCCAATGAACTTTCGCGTCGTTTAAAAGAGTAACATATTTTACGAAATCAACGTTCCCAGAAGTTTTTAGTCTTCAGTGTTCGAATGTTATTTATTTAATCTATCAATTAATTTTCCATTCCATTTCTCTCCTTTGTTCATTTACCGTATACTAAATAACTCCTTTGGCGATAAGCCGGGGAATATTTGTTTAAATCCAATTAGAGAAGGTTAATTAGAAAAATTATATTGATTGCCGTTGTGTTGTTGTATCACATTTCTCATTCGTTACCTCGCAATTTGTTCATTGACGCTGCTAACCCCTGTCGTCAGTGGCAGTGTGTGTATGAGTGTCATTAATTGAAAAGAAAAAGAGAAATCTCAATGCTTATACGCCATGTATTCTACAGCGCTTTTTAATCATGGATTTATACTGCTTGTCTGTGGAGCAAAACAAAAGACAAAGACAGACATAAAAACATTAATTATAAACGGATTTCCACGTCAGATTAATCTATGTGGTGCGATAGGTAACACAGTAATTGTATTGGCTGGGTGGAAAGGAAGGGTTTAAGGTCACATTGCAGGATTTAAAGTTAATGAATTCGGTATAAAAACCAGGGATTTGAAGGACAAGAATTTAAGCTTAGTGACTTGTCATCTTTAGTTCAGCTTTCATGTTTTAATTTATCATATATATCAATTCAATTCACCCCTCCTTGTCAGAAAGTCTTAACTAATTCGATACCATTTATGATTCCCTTCGTTTAGTTTAGTATTTCCATAATAAATTGTGTGTCGATGAAATATTAAAGTAAACTCAATATTGGGTTTATAAATAATGATAGCGTCTGTTGGTATATTTAATGTGTGATTGAGTGGTCAATTGGAAAAAACGGCATGTTGACATTCTGTATATGTATTCCCCCATGTTGTATAGTTTCCAATAAAATAACCAACCAAACCAAAGAAGCAATTTTCTATGTGTCTCAAACAAAATGACAACCAGTATAATTGAAGAATCGATGTTCATATCTCTCTTGTCCAGTGTTCAACACCAAGATAATTGTAAAAAAGAACACTGAACAAATCCAAAACAAACTAAAAAAATGTGCAATTACTTTTTGTGCACAGTTATCACTGTAATGTTTACTTTTCTTATTCAAGTGTTGGTTCTGTTGATGGTGGTGCTGTTACCTGTTCAAGTTGTTGCTCACTTTCAAACAACCTTGACATAATAATTTACACATTTTGACAGAATCAAGGTTACAGCGAGAGAGAGATTTATAGTTGGCTGGATATGTAGAAGAACGAGCAATGACATGATGTTCAAATTAAAAATAAAAAATGTAGACTGCACTTTGGCAAGGTTATTTTAGGACCACTTCTAGACTATGCAAAATTTATTACTCCTTGTGGTTGTTATTGTGAACATTACAATTTAGTTTGAACAACATCATGGTCAGTTGACCGACTCTGTGATTTATATTATTGTTTCAAGATCAAGTACTGAATTTATTTAAGACAGTTAATTATGTGAAAATGAGGAAAACAGATAATAAAAAAAAATAATTTTTTGAGATCATTTGATATACGGCAGATTTTAAAGTAGTTAAGGTAGTTTTTTAAACGTGGATTCTTAAGCAACTTTTTTGAGGGACGAGTAGAGCCATAGGCGACTAATGCAAAACAATATATTGGCAGTCGTTTAAAATTCAAACATGAAACTTATATCGAAACTGCCCTTCCCGCTTAAACATATGGACATATCTATGCATTTCATACCAAAAAATAATTTTCCACCCCTATCAGTCAGTGTAATGCTAAGTGGTCAAAGCTCCGGAACTTATTTCTTTCTTGTACTAGAACCCACTTTTCTCCGAATGTGCCGCTGAATGTTTATAGTTTTTATTTTTTACACTAAAGTGAAGGTCAAACTTAATAACAACAACAAATCCGTTAATTCATACACTTGTGTAACAACAACAAACATTATGAACTTTTCAAGTACATACCTTTTTCAGCGTTTTAAAGAAAAAGTACCACCGGCCAACACAAAAGGGCAATTAAATTTCTTTGAAACCCACACATCTGGAATGGAGGTGAAAATAACAGCAGCGTTGTTCTTACAGCGTTATATAGTAGCTACGAAAATAATGACGATTTTCAGGGCTATTTTTATTTTAAATTATATTTGTCGTTGAAAGCATACACAAATTTAAAATGAAATGAAAATTTTGCAGGTTTTTGCATGTTTATAGGAGCATGTTAACGAAAAAACAAGTAAAAACGCAGTAAGTTAGGCCGAACAGAACTTTTTATACCATCCACCTTGAAATACTCTGATCGGTCGGTGGGTATCGTTATATGGGGGCTACAATAAAACGTGGACCTATGTCCATAATTTTTGTTGAAAAAGTTTGCTGATCACTGGGAACCATAAATGACAACTTGTAGCTAATTCGGTACGCAAATGTAGCTAAAAATGCCAAAATACTTGAAATCGGGAGGTACCGTTATATGGGGCTATATCAGAACGTGGACGTATATTGGCAAATTTTAGTGGATAAGTTTTTTGGTCATTGGGAAACTCAAATGTCAAATTTCACCTAATTCGGTCATAAATTGAGCTAAAAGCATCAAAATACCTTAAATCGGGAGGTACCGTTATATGGGACCTACACTTCACAACTTCGCAATTTTTGGTGCAGAAGTTTTTTGATCTCTTGAAACTCCAAGTACCAAATTGCAGCCAATTTGGGAGAAAAATGTAGCTAAAATCCTCAAAATACCTTAAATCGGGAGGTACCGTTATATGGGGGTTATACCAAAACGTGGACCTATCTTGACAATTTTTAGTGGAGAAGTTTATAGTTCATTAAGAACCTCAAATGTCAAATTTCAGCTAGTTTGGTTAAAACATTTAGATAAAGCCCTCAAAATACCTTAAATCGGGCGGTACCGTTATATGGGGGCTATACCAACACGTGGACCTAACTTCATAATTTTTGGTGCAGAAGTTTTTTGATCTCTTGAATCTCCAAGTGCTAAATTGGAGCCAATTCGGGAGGACAATGGTGGAGGGTATAAAAGCAGCCTCACATCATGCATTACGTGAAATCCCATTGATTGCACCAAGTTGGGGCAATGTCTGCCGAAACCATTGGCTAAATCCTAACATAATCCTACAGTATGAAATCCAATAATCGTGTGAAATCCACTTCTACTGAAAAATTTATTAATGCAGAGACCCAAACAGTAAAATCCTATCCAAACTTGTGGATAGTCAAAAGGAGCAGACTTATGCCCTATCATTCTCTACTTTCTTGTGGACGGGACACAGGATGCTCAGGTTCCAATTTTTGGGAACACGTTCTTTCTGCCTGATGGTGCTAACTAGCTAATGTATACACCTTATATGCGTGTTGCGTCCGGTTTTGAACAGTTCGTGTGGTAAGCCATCGGCTCTTGTTGCCTTATCATCCTTCAGTCGGTTTATTGCTGTCTTTACCTCATCTTGACCGGGCGGTATATACTCAATATAATCTTCTGGGATTGAATCTGTGGTCTCTTCGTCGGCTTTGTTAGTATTGCATAACAATAGATTGGAAAAATTGTGTTTTCATAACCAGAGCACACTATAGGTATCTGTTACCAGATTACCTTGATCGTCTCTACAGGAGGATGTGTCTTTATGTTTGCTGTTACCCATAGAAGACCTCAATAGGTATTCCGTTGTCCGTAGATATTTTCTGTTACCGTAGAAGACCTCAAGTGGTCTTTTGTTGTTCACAGAAGACCGTAACAGCTATTTCTTTGTCGGTAGAGTCAAAGTCAAAAGGGGTCACGGTGCTCTTAAACCAATTTTAAATGGAAGGTGCTTACACCTGGGAAGTTTTTGCGGATTCTGAATCTACAATGTTCATAGATGAGAAAAATCAAAAATCCAAAAAAAAAAAAAAATCGCTGTAGTGCTTTTTAAATAAATCGTGATTCCAGATGCATTGTCCCAATTTGAACTTGTATTTCTCAATAACGGTAAAATCTACGAAAATATCATAAAGGTCAATCATGTAGAGAATTTTTATAGCTACAATATTTTTTTTGTCCCATTTCGATAGAACTTGCGGTTTCCAGGCGAAATCGTGAAAACCTAAAAATCCCTAAAATGTCAAATTGAATCGCGATTTATTTAAAAAGCGCCCTGGCGATTTTTCTCATCTATGAACATCGTAGTTTCAGAATCCGCAAAAACTTCTCAGGTTTAAGCACCTTTCACTTAAAGTTGTTTCAAGAGCACCGTGGGGTTCTATTGTCCATAGAAGACCTTAAGAAGATTTCTATTGTCCTCAGGGGTCCTCTGTTGTTAATATGGGACCTCATAAAGTTTTCTGTTTTCCAGAGAAGACCTCAACAGTAGGCCTATAAAATACATCAAGATATTTTCTTTTGTCCATAGAAGACCTCATCTGTAGTCCGTGGAATAACTATGTTGTCCCTAGAACACCTATAAAGGTCTTCTGTTGTACATAGAGGGCCTCTAGAAGTCTTTTGGTGTCCATAGGCGACTTCAAGAGGTTTCCTATTTTCCATATAAGATCTCAAGAGGTCTCCTGTTGTCCAGGGAAGACATCTAGAAGACCTCGATTACCCATAGAAGACTATAAGTGGTCTTCTTCTGACAGTAGAATACCTCAGTAGGTCGTTTGTAGTTCACAGATGAACTCAAGTGGTTCTTGTTGTGAATAGTGGACCTCAAGAGGTTTTTTGTTGTTCGTAGAGTACCTTCAGAGGCGTTCTGTTGTCCTTATCTTCCGATAACTCTCTCGTTCGGTACGCGTTGCTACTGTTTACAGAGTAGATAATGTGCCGAATTTTCGTCTTCGGTATCAACACGACACTCATGGTCGTATAATTGGTTACTGGTTGAAGGCCTCTGATATCCAAATGTGGATTTAATATGAAGTGGACAATACTTTGTCACCGCACTTATATGTTGTCGGAACGAGGAGTGCTTTCATTGAGCAATTAGCCAAGCTGTTGTCAAGCTCTTTGGCTGTCTGTTGTCATTGAAGCTTTCCTTTCAGGAAAATCGGATCAGTAGTTTCGTAGATGTAACATATTTTAAAAAGTGGGCATGGTCAAGCCTTTGGGTCCTCAAAAAGTAGGTAAGGTCGGAGACACAACCATAATTCTCTCGCAAATTAATTTCCAAACCGATAGATTAGTAATTATTGTACATATAACATTTTTAAATAAATAGGGTATGGGTGAAGTACCCCACCCCTCCTGAAATTTAATAAAATATGTAGTCTACTACCACCGGGGGCCATCCCTGTACATTCCATGATAATTGCAGGAAAATCAGTTCAGTAGTTTTTGTAGAAAATAAAAAAATTTAAGCTGGGTTATGACGAACATTTCAAAGAAAGAATTATCAAAATCGGTCCAGCCGTTTTCAACTGATTTTTGATTTTTATACCCTATACCACTATGTGGGGAGGGTATTATAAGTTGGTTTTGCCCAAAAAGTTTGTAACGCATCAAAATAATGGTCGTAGACCCATACTTATATATACCAAAATGAGATCGCAATTTTGATCGGATCATCACGAAATTTTCGGTGTTGATGAGGGTCCCGGAGGGGAAGAAGCCTATTGATTTTGGTGATGGTCGGATAATATTAAGGGGTCAGAATGGGAAAAAAAACTTATGTGGATAAAACGACAACGTTTTCTTCCAAAGCGAATATCTCAGCTTCTATATCACCTTTCTAATGGTGTAAAGTAGGTGCTCGTAGGTGATCAAACAACGAAGATATTACAATAGTCGCAAATAAAACCCAAAATTTCATTCTTGCGATTTTAATTATAATGACGAATATCACAGCTTTAGTTTGAGACTTTCCAAAAGCAAAGCCTAACTATGAAAGTAGAAGATCCCATCTTTACAATGATGCAAACTAGGTCGGCGTAGGTGACCAAATAACGGAGATATCGCAATAGTCGGTAATACATCCCATTTTTCCATTTTTTTTGGAAATCACGATACAGGTCGCAATTTTGATCGGATCGGCACGAAATTTTGGGTGTTGATGGGGGTACTGCAGGAGAAGAGGCCTATTGATTTTGGTGATGGTCGGATAATAATTAGGGGTCGGAATGAGTAAAAAAGTTATTTGGAGAAAAAGCCTACATTTTATTCCGAAGCAAATATCTCAGCGTCTATAAGGGGTATATAAAAAGCAAAACTTGGCAATGAAAGTAGAAAATATGGCCTTTGAAACGATGTAACGTAGGTTGTCGTAGGTGGTCAGACAACGATGATCTCGCAATAGTCGCTAATAGAACCTAACTTTTCTTTTTTTGCGATTTTAATAATAATGACGGATATCACACCTTTGGTTGGGGACCTTCTAAAAGCAAAGCCTGACTAAGAAAGTAGAAAATCCCATCTTTAAAATTATGCAAACTAGGTTGGCGTAGGTGGTCAAATAATAGAGATATCGCAATAGTCGGTAATGCATCTCTTTTTTTCACAGGCGGAATTTTGATCGGATCATCACGAAATTTTCTCACAGAGATAGAAGCCTATTGATATTGGTGATGTCGATAGTAGTCAAATATAAAATTAAATATTAAATATTTAGTTTCAGTTCGCCTTAAGTCATTTGGTATAAAAGCCAGATAGGTGAAAACTTTCGTATCTCCCTAAAAGAAATGTTTTCGAGTGAAAAGATTATGCACAGGGGTAGTGGTGTAGGGTATTACATAGTCGGCCCCGTACCGACTATAGCCTTTTCTCACTTGTTATTTATAAAGAAGATATAGCATATTTAAAGGAATAGGTTATAAGGGAAGTACCCCGTCCCTTCCGAAATTCAACAAAATATGTTGCCTATTTTCACAGTAGGCCATCTGTTGAATCAACGACAGCTGATTCAACATGACCAGCGTTTAAAAGCCAGCATCTAAAACCATTAGCATTAGCTGTACACTTCAACTACTCCACACTGACACACACGGCTAAATAAGCAACCGAACGCATATTTATTTTTGTACATTTTTGCTTATTTCGTTTTTTACGCCTAATCTTTTTTTCGTTAGGCATAATCGACAACCACGCTACATATTTAGCAGTCGGCTGACCATTCGTCGCATCGAATTAGCAAATGAGGGTGTGTTTTTATTAGAGTTGCCAACGCAGTAATAAAAAAGGTGTAATTTAATGTCAAAATGCCTCCATCATATGGTAGAATACAAAAAATACTAATTATAATTGTTGAAAAATTACAAAAACAAATATTAAACGGCTTCACCAAAAATGTACATGTACTTTGAACGAAAAAGTGGAATTAATTATATCGTGATTTTTAATGCATTACACTGGTAACCCTGATCTCAAAAACAAATGTTTGCTGAAAACCTGACTAAGCCGTTGAAACTTTGTTGCTTATTCTCATTTCTGATACGTGTTGTTCATGTGTGCCTCAAAATATGATTATGCGTGTCCGTTGCTCTTTTATTATAGGAACAATATCAAATAGCATCAGCATCGCTAGCAATATTTTTGTGAAATTTGTTGCTACATGTTGCCGTTGTTCATTGTTGCTAAACATATTTCGAAGAAATTTTAGCAGGCAAAGCTGCAGATATTCGGTGCTTTTGCTAATATGGCGTTAGCATTTTAAACCCTGAACATGACCATAGATCGCAGCTGATCGCTAATATCATTAATTGATGGCAACATCATCATAATCAACTAAGCATTTTTGAAGAAATAGGGTATAGGGGAAGTACCCCGTCCCTTCCGAAATTCAACAAAATATGTTGCCTATTTTCACCGGAGGCTATCTGTGGAATCAACGACAGCTGATTTAACATGACCATAGATCGCAGCTGATCGCTAAAATCATTAATTGATGGCAACATCACCATAAACAACTAAACACCAAAAACAAAACGAATGGCAACGTCATTGTTGTCATACAAGAAAATAAAAAGAAAGTAAAATAATGACAGTCTGTCACTAACACTGTGCAAAATTTTTAAGGTGATCTTGTGCAAACAATTCGAACTGAGGATTTTGTGAAAGTACAGACCCCAACGACAAGAAACCCTAGTTGGGTTTTGTTGTGTCAGATCCAGCTCGGATTTTATGGCCCCATCTAAACATGGTTAAATATTGAGTTTTTAAAGAAATTCGAGGCTATATCTCTGAAACCAATGCGAATCTTCTTCTGACCTCTGAAGCAAATTTGTAGATAAGGACAAGAATAAAATATTTGAAGAAATAATGAATTCGAAAAACTACATTTATTGTCTCTAATTTCAAAATATATGTAAAAATTCCACAATTTTTATACATTTCGCATCGTATCTCCAAACCCGTTAACTTTTTCTGAATATTTTCTTTTCGACAAATAATACACAACTCTTCAGAACATGTCATTGTTGTAAAATGCATCAATGCCGTTGTTTTCAGTACATTTGTCAACGACGATTTTATAAAAATATCAATAATGCAGTGAAATCCGAAATGCGAGAATAAACTGTTGGTGTAAACTTTGTTTAAAATACGTGAGGTAAAAGATATGCTGCAAAATACCGCTGAAACAACATGAAGTAAGCATTCTAGAGTTTGAGAATGTTCTAAAGAATTGTTGAGAACTTTATTTGGAAGATTTTTGCAAAGGGTTACTTGGTTCAACTCCCAATAGTTTCGCCGATACTGACCAGAATTTTAGCAATTATGTAAAATTTTCTATATTTTATAGATTTTGATGCCCTAGATGGAGTTTTTCTTATGTGGGTTTTTCAAAAGATAAGTTCTACTAGTTTAGGGCTACAATATTGCTAAAGACAGCAAGGCCAAATTCACATTCGTTTCTGAGATAAAGGTCTGATAAATGCAAAAAAGTGTAGATTTAGCCCGGTTTAGATGAGGCCATAAAATGTAATGTCATGTCGGTTCTTTTGTGTCTATCTATCGGCTATAAACTAAAATTATGACACTGCATGCATGTAAAATTAAAGAAAACCTTATTTATCCCCTACATGTTTGTGTGAAAGCGAAGTGGGGGAACTATTTTGTTTCCCATATTTAAAAAATTGTGAAGTAAACCTCCTGATTGCTTTTACATTTATGAACATACGTACATATGTATTGCAAGTTGTATTTCAAATGTGAACTTTCGACACGTGCAGCGTGTATTTCGTTTCTATACTGCACGTACCCCATGTATATCCGTACACTTTGCTGTCTAGTAAGTATTTGTTTAACTTAACTACTTCAAATATTTGAAGCATCTGCAAAGCAAATGCGGACTACAACGGTAAACTTGGCCAAATCTACGCATGGGATATACAATGGTACATACATACACACGTGTATGTAGCATCGAATATTTCAATGTGTAGGAAGGAAAAAAAGGTCTTGTGTTAATGGCGTTTTTTAAGAATTTTTAATTAAAATTTTTCTCAAATATAACTACACTATTGAAGCGGATAACCTTGACTTGTGTTTAATGTGGAATGCAAATAAAGATGTCAGCAATTTGTATTGATTCTATTCATACGCGTTATGCGGTATGATATATTGAAAAGAATATTTAAACAACCATGTTATGTTCATGAATAACAACATTTGGCTTAAAAACAATCCTTTGAAATGTAAACATTCATAATATTGAAATATTTTCAGCTTGTAAAATTTTGCATCATAAAAAATCGATTTGCCTTTATGCTCTCATTTTACGGAGCTATCATTTTTATGAAGTATGTAGCCTTGAAAGCTTTTTTATTACACGACACATATTCCTTCGACTTGAAAATTTATTGACTTTCCTACCATGTCCGTCCTGTTGTTCCTTTAGGGGGATTGTGTTCTCCAATTATACTCCAAAGAGTAATGTCGGTGGACGCTGTTGCTGCTGATGCATGCTCGGTCATTTAGTCTGTTATAAAATTGCGTTATTACATTTCATGGTTTGTCATAAAATGACAAAAACCCCCTCCCCTCTCACAATGTGGGTGAATAGAGAAAGTGAAAATGAAATAATGACCATTAAATTACATCGCACACTTCTATGCCCACCATAAACGACGAGCATAACGACGAAACATTGCCCATGGAACCAAGGACACGTATCCACATACACAGCCTATAACTAGGGAAAACGACAAAAACAAACAAAATCGTCAAAAAGCATTACCACCACAACAATGTGTGGATTATCGGTTTAAGGAAATAATCCAAAACAACTGTCATCTGTGTTAATGGTGAAAATGTCAACGTGAACAATTTCAATGTGACACCGATGAGAAGTGAAATCTTTTTTATTACATGTCATGAAGTGAAAATTTACTGCCTCACAATTCTCAGCTTGGTCATCCGTGAAGGCGTTCTTTCCATTAACGAAATGTAAGATTAGCAACAATAAAAGCCAATATTTAACTGAAAATAAAAGCAAGAAGGTACGAAAACAAAAACGAAATATTCATTGCTTGGTTCTACAGCTAACACAGCACAGCCTGTCTGTGGATTGCAATTAGAACTTAATGAGGCGGCATAAGCTGTAAATAAAATTTTATTTTTATATTTATTAAAAGAGATTTTGGTTGTTTTGACAATTGTGGTATTTAAGAGCAATTTTTCTAAGAAAGGAAATTAAGTAGTTAATGCTAAATACTCTCTACTACCTTAAAGAGATCCAATTACAAACTTCATGATTATGTCTGTCGATGGGATTGTACCCAATATACAGCGGTGGCCAATACATTTGCAACAAATTGCACGTTTTAGAAAAATTTCTGTAAAAAATTTTAAATAAGAAGTTTTGACACGATATCCAACAACAATTATGAAAAAATTAGCAAATACATAAAACGCTTTAAAATTTAATGGTCAAAACATATGCAACTGAACCAAATCGCATGCAAAAATCTTCAATATTTTGTAAAATATCATTATACCCTACACCACTATGTGGGGAGGGTATTATAAGTTGGTTTTGCCCAAAAAGTTTGTAACGCATCGAAATAATGGTCGTAGACCCATACTTATATATACCAAAATGAATGTCTCGACGAGCTGAGTCGATCTGGCTATGTGTGTCCGTCCGTCAGTCCGTCTGTCCATCTAAACCTTGTAATCACGCTACAGGTCGCAATTTTGATCGGATCGTCGCCAAATTTTGCGTGTTGATAAGGGTCCCGGAGGGGAAGAAGCCTATTGATTTGGGTGATGGTCGGATAATATTTAGGGGTCGGAAAGGGCAAAAAACTTAGGTGGATAAAAAGACAACGTTTTTTTCCAAAGCGAATATCTCAGCTTATGTATAGGGTATACAAAAGTAAAAGTAGAAAATATCACCTTTCTAATGATGTAAAGTAGGTTCTCGTAGGTGATCAAACAAAGAAGATATCACAATAGTCGCAAATAAAACCCAAATTTTCATTTTTGAGATTTTAATTGTAATGACGAATATCACAGCTATGGTTGGAGAATTTCCAAAAGCAAAGCCTGACTGTGAAAGTAGAAGATTCCATCTTTACAATGATGCAAACTAGGTCGGCGTAGGTGGCCAAATAACGGAAATATCGCAATAGTCGGTAATGCATCCCATTTTCCGATTTTTTTTTTTGTAATCACGCTACAGGTCGCCATTTTGATTGGATCGTCACGAAATTTTGGGAGTTATTGGGGGTCCCGCAGAGCAAGAAGCCTAATGATTTTGATGATGGTCGGATAATATTCGGGGGTCGGAATGGGCAAAAACTTATTTCAGAAAAGGTCAACGTTTTATTTCAAAGTCAATAGCTCTGTTTCTTTAAGAGGTATATCAAAAGCAAAACCTGGCAAGGAAAGTAGAAAATATCACCTTTACAACGATGTAAAGTTGGCTGTCGTAGGTGGTCAAACAACAGATATATCGCAATAGTCGGTAATGCATCCCATTTTCCGATTTTTTTGTAATCACGCTACAGTAGTGCGATTCTGTAACTCCTTAACGACAGAATTAACGACAAATGTCGGTAGTTAACGATAATTTTCGGTAAGTGCTATTCTGTATACCAATTTTAACGATTTTTGTCGGTAAATTTTGTCGTTAATTACCGAAAATTATTGTTAAGTTAACAACCAAAAAAAAGTTGTTGTTAAGTCTTAACGACAGTACATTATTGCAATATTTTGCTGATTTCTTTTAGAAACGGCGTTTTTATATGAGCATATGTTATGTTAATGAGCAGTGTACACAAGGTAAATTCTGCCTTATTGAGAAAAAATTTTCTTAAAGCGTTTACATAAGGGTTAACTATGTATGGTAACATGGGTCAGATTCGCCACTGTTGTGCTTTCGCCAGCGCAGATTTTATTGAAGCTGTATAAAGACCACCAAAAGAGAAAGTTGTAGAACTTCGATTAACTCATAACTTTCCCTTGGAGGCTGCTCTAACTTTTGTCTTACTTATTAAAGAGGAAAATCGTAAGCTAACTTCAAAAGAACTCAAGTGTGGTACTGTTATGTAAGGCTTATACCAATTCCCTTAACACTATCTTTCTAAGAGGCGTTCGTTGGCTTTTATGCCGTATTGAAGCCAAAATACTATAAGTTCGGATTTCCGAACTATAGGTCATGAGAAATTCCATTTAATATGGGCGTGAAATGAATAAATGACTCAAATGGCGGTAACGTGGATCCACTAACGTCGCACAAAGCGCCACAACCCAAAATATGACCCTTCCTTTTTAGTTAGAAAAAATAAAACAGCGCTTCACATACAAATAGGAAGGATTTTACCAAATTTATAATTTTTAAATCATGCATTTATAAAATACAATTCGCTACAATAGGAAGTGACCTTTTGACCAATGATCCTTACATACATCTATTTTATGCCAGTAATACGTTAAAAATGTGAATCTGTTGTAAACATAAATAATGCAGCTTCTGTTGATTCACATAAGACGGTGTAGATGCACACATGCATATTTATTTGTCTAGACAAGTTCTTGTTCACTTAAAAACCATAAATTGATAAATTGGGGATATTCTATATTTTGTTTCGCCGAGCTATTACGGTGGGGGCTAATGATATATTTCTTCATATCCTGGAATAAAACCGCCAAAATATATGAAAATCGTGTATTGTTCCTTTACCTCCTAGAAGTACTCATATACACACTTGACGGTTTTGAAGTTGTAGTTACTCCTGGGTTTCGCATGGCAAGTATCCCAACTTGCAGACACTAATTGTAGGCACCTTCCTTCCAAGAGAAGATATTTGTACTCCTTTGCGCGTTTTATATTCGTAATTGCGAAGAAATAATATTTTTAACTTAAAAATACATTAATAAATACTAAAATATATTGTGGTTGATTATTTGGTCAAATTCAATTTTATAATTGTTATGAGTTTTGTTTAGCTAATTGACCTCTGAGATTTTTGCAAATAAAACAAACTTTTATTGCATTATTCCCAACGTTTCGTCACGGTTATGGTGACTTCATCAGGGGAATTTCGTCTATTTAAATAAAATAAATTGTACAATTTCATCAATTTGAAACCACACAGAATTACAAATTTTTTACTTACAATATTGTTCTAAGACGAGTTTTCATTGAATTTCTTACATTTATAAAACATAAAAACACAATTAGCACGGCTTAAAACTAATATCACAGCTGTTTTGCATTATTGCAATTCCGTAACTAGAGCTAATATTGTCAGTGTCTTCCTTTAAATTTATCGTTCTACCTATGTTTTGTTGTATGTGCAAGCTTTCAATTAACAGTCTCTTTTTCTCCACTCTCTCTTTGTCCAGTATTCTTATGTTATCAAAATCTGGTGAATGACCAGTAGTCAGTGCATGTTGCGCCAATGCTGTCGTTTCTTTTTGCTTGTCAATGTCTTGTTTATGTTCTCCCATTCTTGTAATCAGTGATCTCTTTGTAGTGCCGATGTAGATTTTATTACAGCTTTCGTTTTGTTTGCCATTACACTGTATTTGGTAGACAACATTGCATTGTTGTTGTTTATCAATCGGAGTTTTTGTGTTCGTGAATATTTTGTGTAATGTTGTATTTGGTTTATATGCGAAGTTTATGTTATTGTTGTTTATTATTTTTCTTAAATGTTGGTTGTCAAAGAGACCAGGGATATATCGTACACTGTAAAAACGTTTTTGATCTACATTATCTTTAGCTATGTGTGCGTCATTGATGGTTATTGTATGTTTATCTTTCTTAATTCTTCTTCTTGTTTCTTTAATGAGAGTATTAATGACTTTCTTTGGAAAACTGTTATTTTTCAATATTTCTGTAATTTTTATTATATTTTTATTATGGAATTGCTTGTCACTGATGGTTAGTACGCGGTGAATTAAGTTTTTGGCGGTGTTAATGATTTGGGTTTTTGGTTGCGTAGCATTAAAATTAATTAGTCGTCCAGATGAAGTATCTTTTGTGTACCAATCAAAATCAATATTTTCTCCATTCCGTGTTAATTTCACATCTAAGTATGGAATTGTACTGTCAATTTCTTTTTCAATAGTAAATTGTATTTTGTCATGATATTTATTGAGGGTGAGTAAGATTTTATCTGCATCGTCCTTATTTATGATCGCTAAAATATCATCTACATACTTTGTTATGTATTTAATATTTATGTCCATGTTTCTTAGCTCTGCTATTGTGTCGTCCAGAAATTCCCCTGATGAAGTCACCATAACCGTGACGAAACGTTGGGAATAATGCAATAAAAGTTTGTTTTATTTGCAAAAATCTCAGAGGTCAATTAGCTAAACAAAACTCATAACAATTACTAAAATATATTATTTGACAATTTCTCTTCCCATCGATATTCGTCGGTATGTGCTAACGATTTCTACAATCGGTAACATAAAGATACAGAATAGCACATTCGTTAACTCAACCGAATATTTTCGGTAACTACCGATGTCGGTTCGTTATTAAAAAAAGTTACAGAATCGCACTACTGGTCGCAATTTTGATCGGATCGTCACGAAGTTTTTGGGAGTTTATGCGGGTCCCACAGGGGAAGAAGCCTATTAAGCTTGTTGATGGTCGGACAATATTCAGGAGTCGGAATAAGCAAAAAGCTTTTGTGGATAAAAGTCAACGTTTTTTATGCGAATATCTCCGCTTCTGGTAGCAGTATTCCAAAAGGAAAGCGCGCCAATGGAAGAAGAAAATATCCTCCTTTATATTGTTGCAAAATATGTTAGTGTAAGTGTAATCACGCTACAGGTTGGAATTTTGATTGGATAGTCACGAAATTTTGGGGGTTGATGGGGGCCCACAGAGAAAGAAGCCTATTGATTTTTTTGCGAAATTCAAAGTTTTATTCTTTGTGAATATATCGGTTTCTAGTAGGGGTATTTCAACGGCACAGCCTGTCAATGGAAGAAGAAAATATTACCTGTACATTGGTGTAAAGTAGGTTGGCGAAGGTGGTCAAACGAGGGAGATACCACAATAGTTGGTAATGCATCCAATTCTTCCATTTTTTGCAATCACGCTACAGGTCGCAATTTTGATCGGATGGTCCCGAAATTTTGGTTGTTTATGGAGGTCCGAGAGAGAAAGAGGCATATTATGTCGCAATTTTAATCGGATGGTCACGAAATTTTGGTTGTTTATGGAGGTCCCAGAGAGAAAGAGGCATATTATGTTTGGTGGCAGTCGGATTGTATTCCCTAAAAGAAATGTTTACCAGTGAACAGCTTATGCACAGGTGTAGTAGTGTAGGGTATCACATGGTCGGCCCCGTCCCGACTATAGCCTTTGCATACTTGTTTTTTATATAATTAAAATTATTTGTTTTTTGTTTTGGGAAGTTTAAAAGTGAGTAAATATTTAAAACTGATATTAGTCATACGTACCTCATCGGGGTAGTGGCGGGTCTAGGGAAGGGGCATGAGCATGGGTGCAAGAGTCAAAAACTTAGGAAAGAATGGAAATTTCTTGACATTTAAGTTTTGGATTTAATAGAATTCAGAGTGCAGTTATGTCGTTTATTAGCAAAAGTCAGAAGTCTGGGTCTAGAAAATTCTGAATTCTAAAAAGTCTTAGAAAGCCCGTCAGATGATAATTTAGCGCACATATTTTGTGTATAAACATTTCCGGGAAGAGCACAGGTTTCCCAAAAAAGGAAAAGGTTTCAACGCTTTTAGTGCTCCCTAAAATACCCATAAATTTATGAAAAATGCGTTTATTATGGAATTACATGTCAAAAAACATTATTTATTGTTCAAAACGCAGGAATTCTATCAAAAATTCACTCAGAAGACTTTGAAACAGGGTAGATATAACTGCACTATGGACTCTGAATTTTATGTAATCCAAAATTTAAATGTCAAGAGATTTCCATTATTACCGAAGTTTCTGACTCTTGCGTCCATGTTCATACTCCTCCCCTAGATCCGCCACTCCCCCAATGAAGTAGTTATGACTGATATCAGTTCTAAAATTTTTACGTACTTTTAAACTTCCAAAACCAAAAAACAAATAGCTTGAATAATATTAAAAATTATATTTAAAAAAATATTGACGATTTTTGCATACGATTTGGTCCATATGTTTTGACCATTAAATTTTAAGGAGTTTTATGTATTTTCATATTCTTTCATATTTTTTATGGATATAGTGTCAAAACTTTTTATTTTCTTATACTTGAATCATTGAAGTATAACCCTGCGTTTACACATGACAGGACAGTTGAGTTCATGTATTGATTGTCAAAAACCCAAAACTTGCCTGTGTGACGTAGGCGTCCAGACTACTGCAAAAATAGTTGTAAAATTATTAAGGAAAATCGTCGATTTCTTTTTGTTTCCTTTTACATATTTTGTTTTTGTTCGTGTTCTTTTGTTTCCAACACATTTCAATTATTATTTCACTTATTTTTACAAAAAATTTCAAAAATTTTTTAACCCGACTCTGTGAAAAAGTTATGAACAGCTGGGAGACAGCCGAAAAATGTATGTATGTGTTAGTAAATTAGAGTTGTATTTGCAGACAGTCTGAATTGTGTAAACGCCTAGTAAATAATTGCAAAAACATATCTAATTTTGCTTTCAAAAAATATTTCACAGAAAATGTTCCAAAACGTGCAATTTCGTTGCAAATGTATTGGCCACCACTGTAAATGCCAGACGCAAAGTGGCCATTTTTCCGACAAAGCTGGCCAAAACTCGTAGAAAATTGTTGATAGGATACCACTGCGTGTAGTTATGAAAAATATATACGTTTCTTGTTTAGTAAGTGGGTATAAAAGCAGGTCAATGTGACCTTGTTTGTTTGTTTTTTATACCTCCACCATAATATGGAGGGTATAATTAAATTTGTCATTCCGCTTGAACCACATCGTAATATTCATGGGAGACCCTATAAAGTATATATTCTTGATCAGGGTAAAATTCTGACTCAATATAACCATGTCCGCCCGTCCGTCTTTTGAAATCAACATACAGCTCGCAACTTTTTAAAATAGAGCTTTGTAATTTGGTATAGACGTTTCTATTACTCCTAGAATGTTTGGTATTGCAAATGGCCTATATCGGTCCAAATGGCCTATATCGGTCCACGTGATATAGCCCCCTGTAGAACGGTACCACCCGATTTTCGGTATTTTGATGATTTTAACCTCATTATCACACCGAAATGGCTGAAATTTGTTCTTAGTCTTCGTTGGGGTATACAACTTTCCTTCATGTAGGGCCCATAGATCGGCACCTCCCTATTTCCGGTATTTTGCAGGTGGTGGCCTCAATATTCCAGCAAAATGGCTGAAATTTGGTATTTGGTTTTCATTTGGGGTATTAAAAGTTCCATATGAAATTTGTCGATGTAAGTCCACGCCTTAGTATAGCCCGCATAAAACGGTACCGCTCTATTTGCGGTATTTTGAAGGTTGTGGCCTGAATATTCCACCGAACTGGCTGAAATTTGGTATTTGTTGTTCATATAGCCCCCATAGAAGGGTACCACCCGATTTTCGGTATTTTGGAGGTTTTAGCCTCATTACCACACCGAAATGTCTAACATTTGGTACTTAGTCTTTGTTGGGGGTATACAACTTTATCCCAGAAATTTGCGGTATGGGTCCACGCCTTCATATAGCCCCCACAGAACGGTACCTCCTGTTTTTCGCAGCAACCCACCGAAATGGCTGAAATTTGGTATTTGGTATTTGTTGAAGGTAAAAGCCTTTCTGACTGAAATTCGTTGATATAGGTCCACATTTCGATACATACCTTCCGATTTTCGTAATTCTGAAGTTTGTGACGTCAATATCCCAGCGAAAGACTGAAATTTGTTATTTAGTTTTCAATGGGGTTGTAAAATATTCCAGAAGTGAATTATCAGTATAATTCCACGATTTCCTTTATTCCACATAGGAGCGTACCTCTTGATTTTCGGTATTTTGAAGGTTTTACCGAAATATCGAAAATTTGGTATTAAGTCTTCTTGGAGTCTAAACACAATCCGCAAAAAATGGAACGGTACCTTCCCCATTTCGGTATTTTTAAGGTTAGCCACATGGTTTTACCGAATTTGCTGAAATTTCCCAGCAAAAATTCGGAGAATTTTGTGGCCCTTATTGAACATTTGAACTTGCCGACAAAAATGTGGATTAGGAATTAAATGCACTTCGACTCAAATGTTGAACTTTTGTAGGGGAGGACCGATATGGGCCATTTTAAAAGTTAAACTAAATTTTCACAAAATATTAGCAGAACCAAAGTTTGGACCAAATTGGTTGACCAATTCAAGTGATATCGTCCTAGCATTTTAGTGACATTTTATTGGGAGAGAAGTACCGGAAGTTGTGGTCCGGTATTGCCCAATGAAACTAAGTTTGGATAAAATATGACAAAGACCAAGTGTTGGACCAAATCGGTTAAACAGTTCGCGAATTAACGTGACATAGGGTTTTTTACACCTTTAGGGCTGTTTTCCCAAGAAATATGGACTTGCCCCTGAAATAACTTTTACCGTCGTAATGGAGGTAGCGACTGTAAATCGCTTCAACAAAAATCAAAGTGATTCGAGGGCAGGTCTTAAAGTGAACTTATCCGAAATTTTGAATGGGAGGTACCAGAAGGAGTAGACAAATATAGTCCATATTTGATCTATGATCTATGTTTGGTATATATAATAGGATGTGCAGAGTATGGATTACATCGGTCACCCCCTTCAAGAGTTATCGTGCGCACAATTTTTCCGAACATTCTTGAACTTTTGTGAGGGAGGTACCTGAAGGAGTGGACCGATATAGTTTATCTTCGCTCTTAAACTATGTTTGGAAAAAATATTACTAAGGCCAAATTTTGGACCGAATTGGCAGATCCGTTCGAGATTTATCTTGCGCTCCAACCACTACACACGGTGTCATAGGGTTTTTTTGCAACTTTCAGGCTATTTGCTCAGGAAGTATGGACTTGCCCCTGATGAAACTTGTTCCTTCGTATGGCGGACAGTGAATACAAGTTGCTAAAACAAAAAATCAAAGCGATTCGAGAGATGGCCCTAACCTGAACTTTTCCGAAATTTTGTGTGGGAGGTACCCGAAGGAGTGGACCGATTGACCATATTGAAACCTTATTTAAATCAGGTACACGTTGCACGATGGGCAAAGTATGGGCCAAATCGGTTACTCCCTTCAAGAGTTATCGTGCGCACAAATTTTCCGAATATTTCCCAACTTTTGTAGGGGAGGTACCGGAACGAGTGAACCGAGATAACCCATCTTCGAACTTAAACTAAGTTTGGACAAAATATTACGAAAGCCAAATTCTGGACCTAATCGGTTGATCCATTCGAGAGTTATCGTGATTTCGTTGAGGTACATTTTGCCCGTATGAACGTGTATATACCCTCGTTAGCATAAATGCTGAGAGTATAATGATTTTAACTCACAAAATGATATGTTTTTATTACTACTCGGTAATCCAGACAATTCGATTATTCGAACATCGCCGAAATATGTGGCGTTCGGATTATCGAGACTATACTGTAGGTTTCTTATTTAGTAAGTGGGTATAAAAGCAGGTCAAAGTGAGCCTACTTGGGTTTGTCTGAATATGTATATGTTGTTTATAAAAATATCATAATATCCAAAATAAACAAAGCTTTTTTTGTTTTATTAATTGTAATGAAAGGTATGTGAAACGTATTTAAAATGTTCAGTGTCGCCAATGAAGTGCGCGTTTTTTAATAATTTATATTTGTACTTTTTGATTTTTTTAAGGTAAATTTTCACAATAAATTATAAAAATAGTTGTGCGTAAGATCGAGTTGGACTGTGTGCCTTAACACTCCATAAAAAGTGAAGGGTTTTTTTTATGAAATTCCATCGAAATATCCTACAAATATTTGCAATTCTCGTTTTTTTTTTTTGTTTATTGTTTTTTTTTTTTTTACAATATTGATACTATTATTTTTGCATTGCAAATAGAGATTTTATTTCTTTGGTGACTTATAGTGATATTTAGAGGAGAAAATTTTTGTCTTTGACATTAATCTTCTCAAATAATGGTTTGTAGGACAATTTTGCATAAACTGAGATGAAGTTCGACCATAACCCTAAAATGCGTTTTTGATCTTTACGTATTTATGGAGTTTTAATAGAGATAGAGAAATAGAGTCTTGATGTAATCTAGGACCTACAGATGATGACAACTGATGTCGTTTGTTGTGTTTACGGCGGTGCCGAGGTATACAAAGTCTTTTACTACCTCAAAATTATAGGAACCAGTTGGTCCGAGCTCAATCGACGCATTGCGCGTAGGCACCATCAACTTGGTTTTCCCGTCGTTTACCGCCAGACAAACTTCAGCAGATTCTTCTTCGACCTTCATAAAGGTATCGGTTATTTATTTTACTGATCGTCCCATGATGTCTATATCATCAGCATAAGCAAGTAACATGTGGCTATTGGTGTAGATTATGCCACTTCTTTTGACGTTTCCCTCTCGTATAACCTTTCTATTAGGATGTTGAAAAGATCACATGAAAGGCTGAATCCTTGCCTGAAACCTCTTTTGGTACAAAACTCTTCGGAGAGGTTCTTTGCTACTTTAACTGAAGATCTTGTGTCAGTTAGAGTCATTTTACAAAGCCGAATGGGCTTTGCGGGGAAACCAACTTCAGACATGGCTTGGAATACCTTTGAACGTAGTTGACTGTCGAAGGCTGCTTTGTAATCGACAAAAAGGTGGTAGGTGTCGATCTGCATCTCTTGGGTCTTCTCCAGGATTTGCCGCGGGGTAAATATCTAGTCGATGGTGGACTTGCCAGGTCTAAAGCCGCATTGGTATGGTCCAATTATTTCGTTGACCTTGGGCTTTAGTCGTTCGCACAATATCCCTGACACTATCTTGTAGGCGATAGGGAGAGCATAAAGTCTTATCTCCTTTCTTATGGACGGAACACAGGTTGCTCAGGTTCCAATCGTCGGGTAGGCGTTCTTCCTGCCAGATGGAGCTAACTAGCTGATGCATACACCTTATCAGCGTGTCTTATTATTCTTCAGTCGGTTTATTGCTGTCTTTACCTCATTTTGGCCGGGTGGTATACATTCAGGGCCTGTTTATGTATGTCGATAAGAAAATGAATACGCAAGAAAAACTACCAAATTTGAGTGTGCTTTTCAAATTTGTTTTTTGTTTTGAAGCAAAAGCAAAGGAATTAATGTTTCCAAAAATAAGGTTTGGGTGTTTTTCATTGCGCACACATTTTCGTTTCGAAATACATAAACTGGGGGTCAATACCATCTTCTGGGATTGGATCTGTGGTATCTTCATCGACTTCGCTACTATTGGATACCAACAATTTAAAAAAAAATGCTCTTTTCATATTACCTTGCTGGTCTCTATAGGAGGATGTGCCAGTGCCAAAGCCATCAGTTTGTTTTTTTTTTCTCTTTGGTAGAATTTTCGGACTTCATTCTGTCTCCTGTACATCTCGATTTGTTCAAACTCCCGCTTTTCCATCTTTCTCTCTATTTACTACAGAAAAGACGTTTCTCCTCTCTCTCGTGCGCAACGTGTTGCTACTGATTGTAAAGTAGCCCTATATGCCGCATTTTTCTCTTTGGTAGCAGCACGACACTCCTGGCCATACCATGGATTCCTTCGTGGAGGTCTCTGGTATCCAAGTACTGATTTTGTGGCTGTTTGCATGGAGTGGGCAATGTTTTGCCATTGTCCTGATATGTTATCGGGACGAGGAGTGCTTAGGTTAAGCAGTTGGGCCAGTTGAGTGGAATATGCTGTGGCTATCTGTTGTGATTGCAGCTTACCGTTGTCCAACTTCCGTGTTGCGTCTGTTCGCACTTTGTTTCCAACGTTTAATCTGGTACGTACCTTTTCTGTAACAAGGTAGTGGTCCGAGTCTATGTTTGCACCTCCAAACGATCGTACATCCAATGAATGTCTTCCGTCTATCACAACGTGATCTTGATTTGATTTCTTGTTCTTTGATCTGGCGACAGCCAGATGCCCTTATGAATATCGAAATGCTTAAATCTGGTACTGGTAACCATAATGTTTTTATACCCTCAGCATTTATGCTAACGAGGTTATATACACTTTCATATGGGCAAAATGTGCCTCATCGAAATAATGGTTTTAGACCCCAAGTATATTTGGACGAAATGTGTATCAGACAATTTGGAGTTGATTTAACCATGTCCGTAAGTCTGTCTGTCTGGCTGGCTTGGCTGGCACGATAACTCTCGAACGGATTAACCGATTCGGTCCAAAATTTGGCTTTCGTAATATTTTGTTCAAACTTAGTAAGTTCAAAGATAAGCCATATCGGTCCACTCCTTCAGGTACCTCCCCCACAAAAGTTCAAAAATGTTCGGAAAAATTGTGCGCACGATAACTCTTGAAGGGAGTGACCGATTTGGTCCATACTTTACACATTCTTATATATGTACCATATGTATATCAGTTTTGAATATGGACGATATTTATCGACTCCTTCGGGTACCTCCTACACAAAATTTCGGATAAGTTCACTTCATTCAACTTCCTAGGTGTAAGCTCGTTTCATTTAAAGTTGGTTCAACAGCAGCGTGACTTGTGTTCAAAATAAATATTTCGATGAGACACATTTTTCATCGGTATGCGCACCCGCCTTTCATGATGAATGTCCGGATTCGACTTTCAGGTCAAGCAACATCGAATTATCAGCGGTGGTAAAATACCCCTCAATGTAATGTTGACGGAATTTCCTGAGTATCTTATGTATGTACAAATTCGATAAAAGTGGTGTCTTAAGACACTTCGTTCGGACTCGACGATAAACATAGGTTCCATATTAATGAGCTAATATGAATCGAGGTGCACTCATTGATATGAGAGAAGTGTCAATGACCCTCCTGGAATGTTTGTGGAACAATTATTATTATCGATTATAATAATATGCACAAACGATAGAAATGAACCTAATGTTTTTATTATTAAAATTTAGAGCCTATTCACGGTGCTCTTGAAACAATTTTAAATGGAAGGTGCTTACACCTTGGAAGTTTTTGCGGATTCTGAAACTACAATGTTCATAGATGAGAAAAATCAAAAAACAAAAAAAATCGCCAGAGCGCTTTTTAAATAAATCGCGATTTAAGTTGACATTTTTAGGGGTTGTTTAGGTTTTCACGATTTTGCTTAGAAACCGCGAGTCCTATAAAAATGGGACTAAAGAAAATGTTGTAGCTATGAAAATTCTCCACAAGACAGACCTTTATGGTATTTTCGTAGTTTTTACCATTTTTGAGATATAGAAGTTCGAATTGGGACAATGCACTTACTGTATCGCCCCCTTATAAAATTATGTCAAGAAGGGTGCGTCTTAACTAACTTTTTATAAAAAACCGCTTACACAGGGAAAGTTTTTGTGAATTCTGAAACAGCAGTGTTCATAGATTAGAAAAATCCAAAAACAAGAAAAAATCGCTGTAGGGATTTTTAAATAAATCGCGGTCAAAATTCACATTTTTAGGTGTGTTTTAGGTTTCCACGATTTTGCTTGGAAACCGCAAGTCTAATCGAAATGGAGCTAAAGAGAATGTTGTAGCTGTGAAAATTCTCCAGATGATTGGCGTTTATTATTTTTTCCCAGCCTGTACCATTTTTGAGATAAAGAAGCTCAGTTTACATTTTTAGGATATGGTAAGTCTTATCGATGTGGGACATGAGAAAATCTTAAAGCTGTGAAAATTCTCTACAAGACTGGCTTAAGTAACTTATCCTAAGTTGTAACATGTTTTTAGATATATAAGTTTAAGTTGGGAATTTGCAGTCATGACATTGTTTTATAAGGGGGCGATACAGAATTGAATTGAATTTGAATTGACCCAAACGGTAAAACCGACGAGAATACCATAGAGGCCAATCTTGTAGAGACTTTTCATAGCTACAACATTTTTTTCAGTCCCATTTTGATAGGACTTGCGGTTTCTAAGGAAAATCGTGAAAACCTAAACAACCCCTAAAAATGTCAACTGAAATCGCGATTTATTTAAAAAGCGCTCCGGCGATTTTTTTTTTGTTTTTTGATTTTTCTCATCAATAAACATTGTAGTTTCAGAATCTGCAAAAACTTCCGAGGTGTAAGCACCTTCCATTTAAAATTGTTTCAAGAGCACCGTGTATTGTATTTTTCTCTACCTTATTTCGTTTACATAGCATTTACATTTAAATAGTGTACAAAAAGTTTAACATGTTTACTTCACGCATACTATTTAGCGTAGTCTTAACTTTGTGTGGGCTTTACACCTCAAACATAATTTAAAATACAAAATGACCCCGAAAAACGTCCTTAACTTGCTAGCTACTATACAATGTTTTAAGAGCAATGTCGCTATTATTTTCACCTTCTGTTCCAGGTGTGTGGGTTTCAAAGAATGTTAATTGCCATTTTGTGTTGGCCGGTGGTACTTTTTCCTGAAACGCTGTAAAAGGTACTTACAAGAAAAGTTCATAATTCGTATGAATTAACGGATTTGTTGTTGTTATTTGGTTTGACCTTCATTTGGTCAAAAAAAAAATCAACAAAAACTATAAACATTCAGTGGCACATTCGAGAAAAGTAGAAGCAAAAAATAAGTTCCTGAGCTTTGGCCACAGAATAAAGCCATGCCATAAAATTGGGCATCAAGTCTGAGATGGTATGGAAAACTATTTTTGTAGATGAAAACCTTCATCTACCATGTTATATGTATCAATTTTAAAGCTTAAACAAAAATGAAAATTTAGTTCACTCTGGGGACAAAAAGTGTGTTTCGAGATACATTTAAATCAAAAGAAAATGGACTGATGGATTGTAAAATTCCAACTATAATCCAATCGACAATATTTGCAAACAGACCAAAGATTTATTCACCGTGATTTTTTAATAAATAAAGCGATGGATGACGTTGGTCCAAATTTGGCACATTGTAATGCCTTCAAATACCGCCCTTCAGAAGGCCACTACCAAGATGGTGTTGAAGTTTTAATAGCGAAAAGTCTTATGATCAACATTTCAAGGGCGAATTTTGAATTACTCCAAAAACAGTTTTCTTTTCGCAAAACTCCCATATAAAGACTTGACTTTAATATCTTTTAAAAATATGCCATTTAAAGCCAAGAATATTTTACCCAGTGTACTCCATATCACTGTGTACTTCCATGACAATTATATATGTACGTAAGGAACACACATCCATATGTTGTTCATAACCAACGTACTCGCGTTTCATATCCTCCCATACAGCATCATAACGCAATTGTACTGCCTCTTCCTTTCGCTCGGTTGTCGTGTTAACTTTCACACATTAAGATGAAGTTTATTTGATTTATTGCCCAGAGATCACTCATCATCATTGTCCTGGACAACCAGCGCAACGCAACAACATCAAAGTGTGTACAACTTTCACTGGATTTATGACACAAAATATTCGCAAGAAACTTTTGTTTTGTTTGGTTGTTTGTTTTACGTTTTCCCTGAGGCATAGAAGAAAAACAAACAATAAATGAGATTAAGGTCGAGTGAGACATGTAGAGACTTTTCTCGCTTGTTGTCTTAAAGCCATCCATGCCCAACGGGGGGACGGATGGGGATTGGGAATTTAATTAAAATCGATATTTCATTGTAAAGGATTAATGTTGACGATAATAAAATATCCATTTATTCATTCATGGCTTTTTCATTTAATGAATATAACTTTTTTGTATTATCATTATTGGCAAGTTAATTGAACAAGTGTGCGTCAATGCGTATGGAATGAGATAATGTGAGCCATTGCAAATGAATATGAGGGAACTTATGACCAATAACAAGATGCTTAATGGTGATCTTATTTTCAAATGGAAAGACCCATACAACGTGTTTGTATCATTCTTCAAATCTTTCATTTATATGAAAAGAAGACATTTAGAGTCTGGCAGCATAGTATGTATTGAAACAAAAAGATTAATTAAGTGATTGAGTCCATTGACATTTCCTTTTTACACTGAATTATTAATGGCTAAAAAGAACATAATAACTTTATTCCATAAGAATGGCGTAAACATTCTGCTTTGTTTTCCTCATAGTAAATACGTTATTATAGCAATTTCAGATGAGTGGGCCAATATGGTAAGCGGAATGGTGAATTGAATGTTTGTTTATAGAATAGACCAAATCAAAGACTTAAAGCCTTTCAAGACTTGCCACGTTTCAAGATATTCTTCTCACATATGTTGAGACCAAATCTATCTAGGGCTGCTCGACAATAGCTTTGGTGTTTTTGCCATAGGTAGACTTTCTGATCCAGCTTTTTGATATACAAATCCATAACTCCATAATTGTTTAAAACATTGCCGGTAGCAACTAAAATTACTACGATGACTATGAATTAATCGTTCAATTTAATGGAAACTTTGTACCTCGAAGGATTTCTTTCAAAAGTACATCAAGTTCCGAAGGTGTCTATATCGGAAATTATTTTCTGGTATCTCTCTGAAAAAAATTAAAATTTCGCTGAAGCAGGGTTTCGGAGTCGAGGTATTTTTGGGTGGACTCCGACTCTGGGTCGACTCCGAGAATAAATTCTATACCACTAAAAACTAATAAAATGTGCAAAAATTTTTAACTTTTTCGTATATTGGGGCCAATATAGGCTAATCTATTGGTTTTTCCTAACATATTCTTTAGAAAGGGCAACCATTCGAATATAGCACTTAACTACAGAACATAAATATGAAGTAAAATTCATATTTATATTGTTTCTACTGAATCTTACATTGGAAAATAGCAACAAGATACAAGTTAGAAATTATTTGTAGGTTTTGCCGCTTTTTTGCACGAGGATATTCTGGGAGGAACTTTTCTTCGTGAGAAAATATCTCTTGGGTCAGACATTGCAAATATAACATGAACATTTTTTAACTTTTAGGAGAGAGAGATGAAGTGAAGAAGATCCCTTTCTCTCTTCTTACCCATAAGCTCAAAACATTTTCATGAGAATTTTCATAGTCTGGCACAAGACTATGTGAAAATGATGGGGGCATTACAAATCATAAGGACTAGATGCTGTAAAAATTATAAGCAATTAATGACCAGGTTTTAAAATGCATATAAGCCAAGAGTTTAGAGTGCTTTCAGAGCATCACAACCCCCAATTAAAAAAACCAATGAAAAAGGGTTTTTTCATGATCTTTTCTAGAAAACTACGAAACTTTTGTGACAGATTTTTCCCTTCATCTGAAAGAGCATAACTTAATCTGCTTTCTGAAATTTTTGTTGAAAAATAGTTTTGTGCAAATTGCCGTCTACAAAACCCTGTTTTTATTAAAGCGTTTTGCGCTGCCAACTCCAGCTCGAAAACTAATAATCCGATTTTATATTTTGTGTTGGCTTAACGAGAACAAGGATAATAGATTTAACGAAAATGGTGGACAGAAAATGACATTTCAATTTTTGGCTTTAAAAAATTGTGTTTTTTGGTCATAAAACGGACAAAAAAGATTTGATAATTAAGAGGTTATTGTCACTTATTGAGCACGAAAAAATAAATTTTTCAAGAATTGTTGGCGTTTTTTATTGTTGGACTGCAGAATTTTACATGTTTGTGTTTATTTCAGCTTTAGTCCATATTTTGTTGTAATTCAATTGTTTGAATAACAACAAAATATTTTAAAGTGGATATGAAATTGATTAGTTGCGGGCGAAGGGTAGGGAATACTATAGTTTTAGTTGTCACCAAACAACTTCATCAGTTCCCTTTTTCGCCGACTCTGTATCGATAAACAGGTCAATAAAGCCATCTAGCAAATTAAATAAAATGAGAAATTTGCTGTATGGCCCTAAAGCTGTTTACCCTACAATTTGAGTCGAACTAAAGAATTTTATATCCACCACTGTTTTTATGTCGTCTTTGCTTCGCAAAGAATACGAACATAGGAGTGTTGCTTCAATAAGCGGAGGTAAAAACAACAAGAAAGTTGTTTTTGCATTACGCATTGGTCAACAAGGCCGTGCTGATGCCTATTATTGTTGTTGGCGTTTTTTATTGTTGGACTGCAGAATTTTACATGTTTGTGTTTATTTCAGCTTTAGTCCATATTTTGTTGTAATTCAATTGTTTGAATAACAACAAAATATTTTAAAGTGGATAATCAATTTCATACCCACTTTAAACTATTTTGTTGTTATTCAAACAATTGAATTACAACAAAATATGGACTAAAGCTGAAATAAACACAAACATGTAAAATTCTGCAGTCCAACAATAAAAAACGCCAACAACAATAATAGGCATCAGCACGGCCTTGTTGACCAATGCGTAATGCAAAAACAACTTTCTTGTTGTTTTTACCTCCGCTTATTGAAGCAACACTCCTATGTTCGTATTCTTTGCGAAGCAAAGACGACATAAAAACAGTGGTGGATATAAAATTCTTTAGTTCGACTCAAATTGTAGGGTAAACAGCTTTAGGGCCATACAGCAAATTTCTCATTTTATTTAATTTGCTAGGTGGCTTTATTGACCTGTTTATCGATACAGAGTCGGCGAAAAAGGGAACTGATGAAGTTGTTTGGTGACAACTGAAACTATAGTATTCCCTACCCTTCGCCCGCAACTAATCAATTTCATATCCACTTTAAAATATTTTGTTGTTATTCAAACAATTGAATTACAACAAAATATGGACTAAAGCTGAAATAAACACAAACATTTTTCAAGAATTTTTTAGAAGAAATCGACCAAACGTTTTAAGATTTTGTTTTCTTCTGATAGATCAGACCTTTAGCTACTTTTGGATTTTGTTTGTTGAAAAATATTGCACAGTGTTCTGAATAAAAATATATAAAAATATCCATTCTTGAAAAAATTGTGAACTGTCAAAGTCAACATTTCGATTTAACCTAAAAAATGGATTCTTTTTACGCCATAAATCCATCAAATTTTTATTTTGAAGTCTCTACCTAAGTAGCTTTTTTATGTATAATAATCTCATAAAAACATATAAAGATCAGATCATCTGTTTTCGATCTACAGTGGGTACCGCATTCCAAAATGTCATTTTGAGAAAATCGCGTTTCAAACTTCGCTGTTACATACAAATCAGAAAGAATTTTCAATTTTAACGCTCATATCTCAGCTAATTTTTGTCCGATCGACTCGAATTTTTTGCAACATTATCTAAAACAAACAAATAAAAAAAATTTCGATTTTGAAAAATTTGTACGTGAACATAACCCATTAAAATCGATCGATGAATTATTGGATTTTGATGTCCTTATTAAAATTTTCGGAGGAACATTTCTGTAAATTTTTTTCATGTAGAAAATCTGATCTTTTGTTTATTTTTCAGTTCAAAAATAACAAGTGAGCAAAGGCTATAGTCGGGACGGGGCCGACCATGTGTTACCCTACACCACTACCCCTGTGCATAAGCTTTTCACTGGTAAACATTTCGTTTAGGGAATATAATCCGAATAGCATCAAACATAATATGCCTCTTTCTCTCGGGACCCCCATAAGTAACCAAAATTTCGTGACCATCCGATCAAAATTGCGACCTGTAGCGTGATTGCAAAAAATAGAACGATTGGATAGAACAATTGGTATCTCCCTTGTATGGCCACCTTCGCCAACCTACTTTGCACCAATTTCTTCTTCTATTGACAGGCTTTGCCGTTGGAATACCCCTTCTAGAAGCCGATATATACTCCGTTTCATGTCAATAGCACATTTCAAATTGCTTTTTCTTACTTCATTTTAGTCGATATCCGTGGAATAACCTCGGAAATGTTTATATATCTTGGTTTGTAATCTTATGAAGTATCTTTCAACAAAAAGTTTGGCTTCGATAACGTACCGTTATAATTTTTATTTAATTTTCTTTCAAAAAGTCCAAAATTTGTACGGTTTAAAATGTTTCATCGGAATAGCACATTCTTTAATCACTGTTACGATTCTTTAAAGTTGGAACAAATTTCTTTAAAGTTCGAACCTGGGTCTCCGATAACTGAGTGTCAAGGTTGCCGGCGTCTTAGCGTTCTAAGCCACCATCAACTTGTCAAAACTTTAGTAGACAATAATTGATGATCAAATCAAAAATAAAATCTTCTGATATAGAAGAGCAATTACTAATGATGTAGAAATAAAACTTAGTAGTATTTGTGAACATTGAAAAATGGGATTACCAAACAGGACTATAGGAAACGTTTGGAGTTTCAATTAACTGACATAATTTCCCATATACATTTATCTAATGAAGTGCGATATATATACTAGTTTCCAAGCTTTGCCTTCGTCTGCCACAACAACAACATCCTAATACACCTGAAGATCGGCTTTACCACCCGTGAAACGTAGTGTAATGGTTGGATGCGTGGGACTTCGGTAGACTCCTAATTTTTCAATGTATCTCTAAAGGCCTTACAGCTCAACTCGAAAGAGAATTAATCACATATCACTATAAATGGCCTTCGCCTTAATAAGGCAAAAATAAAAAAAGCTATTTTAAGTTTGAAACTCTAAAATTGGTCGAACTATGACTTTAATACCGGGAAAATAAGACCTTATGAAAGCTATGGACCTTAATTGTCTATAATACGTTACAAATTTGGCATACGTTGGCAGGTTCTTGTCAGATTTATAAAGATTTAATGAAAAATGAATGATAGAAGACAAATGGTGCAAAATAAACTTGAGCTTCTACTGAAATTTGGGTACATTTCTCCCTGAAACTTCAAATTCCTATGAAACCTATTGCATAATAGGGTCCAATGTTGGCCTTAAGATAACTTAACGGTTAAAATATTGTGCTATTGCTCTAGGTCTGAGCTAATATACTATAAAGAAAAAAATCAGATGCTTCCTATTCACAAAAAATAAAACTTTGAATTTGTCTCCACATGAGTTTTTCCCCATTCCGACCCCTAAAGATTATCTAACTATCACCAAATCTAAGAACCACTAATTTAATGAAATTTTTTCATTGAAATCGCTCTAGTGTGGACCCGGATTAACAGACGCGTTTGTTTCTACAAGCTTTTTGTGCAAACGAATAAAACGATTTCATACAATATTTTAGAAGCTTAAAGAGAATGGCGCGGATGGAAGGGTGGTGTAGGAACGAGTTTGGCGGCCACCACCAACATCAGTCCAAACACCAAGGAGGTTGATGAAGAAGTTACTTTGGAATTTGTACCGGTGGTGGGTGAGAAGACCTTCCACACAGGTTTCGCAAATGTTGGTGGCGATGAAGAGAGAAATACTGGAACCCAAGCCATGGCCCTTTTGCAACAATTTATCCAAAGGTAACGAAATCAAACCGGCGGCCAAAGAGTTTTTGGGCACCATTGAACAAAGCACAATCACTCCCAAGGTCACCAACTTCAATGATTTTTACACCAGTCAACAATTGTACAATCAAGCCAGATGTAACAATGGGAGAGAAACCCAAGTGTGCCACAATTTGAGGCCATAGTCACCCGAATCCAGAAGAAATGTCCTGCAGAGTCTAAACTCATGATACCGAACAGAGGGTTTTGACGGTATGCTGTCAAGATGATGAAGAGCGTTAATGCGGTCCGTAGCACTTTCTCTCTGATTTGGATTTTGCGACTTTATGACTTCGAGGAATTTAATTCCCATGATTATTATACACTCCACCATAATATGGAGGGTATAATTAAATTTGTCATTCTGTTTGTAATAATAATAATTGTTCCACAAACATCCCAGGCGGGACAGGGGAGACTTCTCTCATATCAATGAGTGCACCCCGATTCATATTAGCTCAATGATATGGGACCTACTGTTTATCGCCGAGTCCGAACGGCGTGTCTAAGACACCACGTGTAGAGAAGTTGTACAAGGCTGAAATACTCAGAAAATGTCGCCAACATTACTAAGGGGTATTTAGCCACCGTTGAAAAGTGTTTGATGTATCTTCGGTATCTTGAAGGTTATGGCCACAATAATCTATCGGAGTGGCTGAAATTAGGTACTTAGTCTTCGTTAGGTGACTTTCCCTTCTAATTTTGTCGGTATAGGTCCACGCCTTCATATAGCCCCCATAGAACGGTACCTCCCGATTTTCGTAATTCCTATAGAAGCATACTGCTTGACTTTTGGTATTTTAGGTTTTAGCCACATTCTCTTAGAGAAATATTGGTATTTGTCTTTTTCATAAACGAAAGGAAACTAGCTGTTCCATTTTACTTCAATACAACTAGTGGTGGAGGATATAACAAATTCGGCCCTCCGAACTTAACGCCGTTCTTACTTGTTTTGTATTAAAATGGTTTTCTAATTTGTTTAGCTACTCTCTGTACTCGGCTCACGAGTCAGTACCCGCCAGAAATATGAATATGAATATGTCTACGTTGGGGTATAGCTCCCATATAAGGGTACACCCAATTTAAGATAATTTGACAATTTTAGGCATATTTATTTAGCTGTAATTTTGCTGTTTGATTTCTTAGAAGATAGAGATCTTCGCACCAAAAATTATAAAGATAGGTCGAAGTTTTAGTTTAGACCCCGTACAATGGGATCACCCTGTTTAATATATTTTAACGGTTTTTTGGAAATTCAGGGTGAAAATAATTCTGAATTAATATTTTGTGAAAGTATTCATAAATAAAACTAAATATCAATACAAAAAGGAAGTACAAATAGTTTTGGCCAGAAAAACTGGATTTCAGACCAGTGTGCGATGGTACAAATAAATACTTCCTGAGAAAATAGCACCATATGCAGTGGCTTGAGCATACTATAGCACTCGAACTGGTCAACCGATTTGGTCCGAATTTTGGCCTTCGTCATATTTTGTCCAAAGTTAGTTTCAATTCGAAGTTGGGCAATACCGGTCCAAAACTTCCGGTACTCCCCCCAATATTTAAAATTGTCACTAAAATGGCATTTACGATACACTTTCTTGAACAGGGTAACCAATTTGGTCCAACCTTCTAATATTTTGTCCAAATTTAGTTTAACTTCTAAAATGGCCCATATGGTACCTCCACTGCAAAAGTTCAACATTTTTGCTTAAGTGCAGTTAAGGGTATGTCCGAAGATCCTTTGGAAATGTATACCCATGCTATTCGTTCTGTTTACAGCGATATTATGTTTTCCGTGGACAAGTTTATGCTTCCTGGCGTACTAGTCCAAATGTTATACGATTACCCAGTGAAATGACTAGTAGTTGCGATATCTATCAAAAAGGTATGGCTCCCAAAATAAGATCCACTTTCATAATGGACTATGTCGGTCCATTCCTTCAAGCACTTCCTCTGCAACACTTTTGAACTTTAATCCTAATCCACATTTTTGTCGCCAAGTTCAAATGCCCAAGAAGGGCTACAAAAGTCTGAAAAGACCCTAAACACATTCGATCTGTCCGTAGATTAAAATTTCAATTCACATAGGCTGAGGTATATCTCTGTCGGCAAAGCCGACTGATACTTTTTTACTTGTTAATTCCTCTCTTCTGTTGTTGTTTAAAAAAGAGGTGGATTTATGTGAGAGTAAATAGTCGCAACTGACACCTACTTCTGGCACCAGAGGAAGATTCGTGTTCGCTTGACATGAGGAGGCTCCAATATAAATTCAGGGCTTTGCCGTGTTAAAGTCAAGCTGTACCGTTCCTTGGTATCTCTCATGGCCTACGTAACACTGAGTGAGAATAAAAATTCAAATCTAGTACTGTAGAGTTTCCGGCTGGAAAAACCATTTCCACAAATTTGCCAAAAACGTACTTTAAATTGAGAGGAAAATTACTGTAATTATATACCATTCTCCTGTCGTATACTCCCCCGTTCTTGTATCACACTCATTTAAATAGTATGTAATTTTTCAGTATTTGATGGCTTAAGGACAACAAAGTGTATTATAAATATCGAACTAAATATTTCATGGAGAAGGTGTTCACTTCCAGTTATGCGATAGTACTTTCGATTACCTCTCTGTCAAAAGTATTTTCTATGTCATGTTCAGAGATTGGAAAGTGTTATTTCTGGCTTATGACTTTGGTAGTTGACAAAACACTTTGAAGTCCTACTCCTCCTACTCTTTCACATTCATATCATGAACTTAGTTGAACAAAAACCTGTCATATAAAAAAAAAGCAAGAGGGCATCAAACATGAACAGTTGTTATAGTATTTAATAAATTCTTACCTTACCTTCTCTGCAGTAGTACCCCTCAAAATCAGATTTGTTTTTGTTCTCCCATCTTCCATTGAAGTAGTGAGACAATAAAATGAGATTGCTTTTTATTTATATTCGAAAGACGTGTTGTCCCAAGCAAATGTCTTGGACAGTTGAAACAATGTTGTTATTTTGTTGTTTGTTTTCAACTTCAATACTACGGCATTAAAACCTTTAACAAATAACACAAAAAGAAAAATGTCAATAACACGTACCGGACCATCCATGACATCCCAGCAAACCAAATGTCTGATGTCCGACAAGTCTGAACAATTTCGGAAGCAAAGTCGTTCAGATTTCGTTACGATTTCTAAACGATTTTTCGGACAGGAAATAGTTCAGATTTTGTACAGATTTCGTTCCGATTTCGGAACGAATGTCGGAAAGAAATTTCCTTTCCGAATTTCCCAAGGATTTTCTTCAGATTTCGTTACGAAATCGGACCGAAATCGATCCGATGTCGCTCCGAAATTTCGTTCCGAAATTATGTCAACCACTTCATACAACTTTCGTTAAGATATCGTTACGATTTCGGATCAGATTTCGGATGTATCGTCCGAATTTTGTTCCGATTTCGTTACGATGTCGGTACGATTGGTTTGCTGGGATTGTAGACAACTCAAACGAAAAAACATTTACACATACATACATACATACATATACATAAGTATGTATGTTATTCTCTCAATCATACATCTGCATTTATGTTCGTCTTTATCGTATGTGTGTGTGTGTCTCGACCATAAGAACATACCCAGAAGGTCAAGTAACCAACGAAAAAAGGATGTGAGTATTACAAATTTGTCATGCTGACAACTTGGATTTAGTTTTTTTTTATTCAGGTCAGTATATTCTACTTTTTTATTTCGATTGGCTATTGTCACTGAAATATGCAGCATCATATAAAAAAGAAAAGCAAATCTGCCAAAGGGGGGTAAATACAATGTGTATAAAGGAAATTGATTATTTATCAAAGTATTGTCGGACTTATGTATTTTACTGTAGAACTTAGTTGATGCTGTTCTTTTTCAAGCTATCCACTACCACGAAATAATACTGTGATATTATTTTGTTAGAGATGGAATTAAATTCCATGGAATTCTGAGTGGTATAAAATAGTGTTCTAATTAAATTGTATTCTGCTAATTATATTAATTAATTAAGTTTTCTGGCGGAATTTTTTGTCGGTTCATTAATAGATAAATTTAATTACAGCGTACAATGGTGTGTATGATTGTCAAAAGTATACAACAGTGAATACTCTAAACTGTATTAGTTAGAAATTAAACTGCAATTAGTTAGAAATAACAAGTAAGAAAGGGATTACGTTCGGGCCGAACTTGGAACTGTATTGAAGTTAATAGGAACAATTAGTTTACTTTCGTTTAAGGAAGTACTAAGCTTTTCCTCTACGTAACACTTAACACTTTAAACACTTTATATTGATAATTTTCTGCGTTACTTACTTTCCTAGCTGGCCCATTACATAACATTTGTTCTATAGGCCGAATTAAGAAAAGATCTCAATTTCTCTCTGTCTCTTATTTCTCTTTCTGGAATACCGCGCCTTGTCATCTCTTCATCCACTTGTTTGCGCCATTTATTCTTTGGCCTGTCAATTCTGCGTGCACCGCCAAGCTGCTCATATTTATACACCTTCTTGGCGGGTTCATCATCGCTCATTCTTATGATATGGCCTAGCCAACGCAATCGTTGCATCTCAATACGTTTAACTATATTGATGTCGTTGTATAGCATATACAGCTCGTGGTTCATGCGACGTCGATATTCACCGTCAACGCAGATGGGTCCGTAGATTTTTCGAAGAATTTTTCTCTCAAACACACCAAGCACTGTCCTGTCTGCTTGCACAAGTACCCAGGCTTCGAAGCCATACATCAGCACGGGTAGTTTCAGTGTTTTGTAGAGCGTTTTTTTTTTTTTTTTTTGTTTGACGAGATGTGGCTTTGTTTTTAAACTGCTTACTTAAACCAAAGTAGCATCTGTTGGCCAATACAATTCTTCTTTTTATTTCACAACCGATGTCGTTTGTTGTGTTTACGGAGGTGCCGAGGTAGACGAAGTCTTTTACTACCTCAAATTTATAGGAACCAACGTCAACAGTTGGTCCGATCTCTATGGACGCATTGCGCGTCGACACCATCAACTTAGTCTTCCCGCCGTTTACCGCCAGATCCACTTTAGCAGATTCTCCTTCGACCTTCGTAAAGGTACCTGTTATTTCTTGTACTGATCGTCCCATGATGTTTATATCATCAGCATAAGCAAGTAACATGGGGCTATTGGTGTAGATTGTGCCAATTCTTTTAACGTTTGTCTCTCGAATAAACTTTTCCAGCAGGATGTTGAAGAGATCACACGAAAGGCTGTCTCCTTGCCTAAAACCTCTTTTGGTACAAAATTCTTCGGAGAGGTTCTTTCCTATTTTAACTTAGGATATCGTGTCAATTAAAGTCATTTTACACAGCCGAATGAACTATGCGGGTATAACAAATTCAGACATGGCCTGGAATACCTTTGAACGTAGTGGGCTGTCGAAGGCTGCTTTATGATCGACAAAGAGGTGGTAGGTGTCGATCTGCATCTCTTGGGTCTTCTCCAGTATTTGCCGCAGGGTAAATATCTGGTCAATGGTGGACTTGCCAGGTCTAAAGCCGCATTGGTATGGCCAAATTATCTCGTTAACCATAGGCTTTAATCGTTCGCACAATATCCCTGACACGATCTTATAAGCGATAGGGAAAAGACTTATGCCCCTATAGTTAGAGCATACAGTCTTATCTCCTTTCTTATGGACGGGGCACAGGATACTCAGGTTCCAATCGTCGGGTACTCGTTCTTCCTGCCAGATGGTGCTAACTAGCTGATGAATACACCTTATCTGCGTGTCGCCTACGGTTTTGAACAGCTCGGCTGGTAAGCCATCGGCTCCTGCTGCCTTATTATTCGTCAGCCGGTTTATTGCTGTATTTCCCTCATCTTGGCTGGGAGGTATACATTCAATACCATCTTCTGGGATTGGATCTGTGCTATCTTCGTCGTCTTCGCTACTATCGGATACCAACAGGTTTGAAAAATGCTCTTTCATATCCTGAGCACACTATCTGTATCAGCTACCAAATTACCTTGCTGGTCTCTACAGGAGGAGGTGCTCGTACCAAAGCCAACAGTTTGATGCTTCACTCTTTGGTAGAATTTTTGGACTTTATTCTGGCTCCTGTACATCTCGATTTTTCACACTCCCGCTTTTCCATCCCTCTCTCTCTTCGTGCGGAAAAGACGTTTCTCCTCTCTCCTATTCTCCTGATATCTCTCTCGTGCGCTACGCGTTGCTACGGATTGTAAAGTAGCCCTATATACCGCATTTTTCTCTTCGGTAGCAGCACTACACTCCTGATCATACCATGGATTCCTTGGTGGAGTTCTCTGGTATCCAAGTATGGATTGTGCGGCTGTTTGCATGGAGTGGGCAATACTTTGCCATTGCGCTGATATGTTATCGGGATGAGGAGTGCTTTGATTAAGCAATTGGCTTAGTTGAGTGGAATACGCTGTGGCTATCTGTTGTGATTGCAGCTTACCGATGTCTAACTTTCGTGTTGTGTCTGTTCGTACTTTGTTTGCTACGTTTAACCGAGTGTGTACCTTTGCTGCAACTAGGTAATGGTCCGAGTCTATGTTTGCACTTTGGAACGATCGTACACCCAACACGCTTGATGCATGTCTTCCATCTATCACAACGTGATCAATTTGATTTCTTGTCCTTTGATCTGGCGACAGCCAGGTGCCGTTATGAATATCGAGATGATTAAATCTGGTACTGCTAACTACCATGTTTTTTGCCGCTGCGAAGTCTATCAGCCTCATGACATTATCAGATGTTTCATTGTGGAGACTGAATTTTGCGACTGTTGGGCCAAAAATATTTTCATTTCCAATTTTGGCATTAAAATCGCCTAGAATAATTTTAATGTCATGGGCAGGACAACGGTCATATGTTTCTTTTAAGCGCTCATAAAAATATATCTTTGGTCTGTTCGTCCTTGTCTTCAGTGGGAGCATGAGCGCAAATAAAGCTGATGTTGAAGTATTTTGCTTTTATTCGAATTGTAGCAAGTCTTGCATTCACGGCTGTGAAGCTGGAGACAAGATGTTTTAACCTCCGACCAACTACAAATCCGCAACCAAACTTCTGCTTTATGTCATGGCAACTATAATACAGTGCGTAACCTTTAGGTGTTGTTGTGAATCCTTTCCCAATCCATCGTATTTTCTGTATGGCAGTAATGTCGGCCTTGTACTTTTCAAGTACATCTGCCAATGCGTAAACTGCACCTTCTCTATAAAGTGTGCGAACATTCCAGGTGCAAATTCGCAGATCATGGTCCTTAAAACGTTTGCGGGGGTCGTCAACTTTAGAGGGATTTGTTTTTCTTTTCTTTTGTTTTTTCATAGTAGGCTGCCTTTTCTAGGGGAGGGTTACTTACCCAAGTTTTTAACTTTCTTATGGGTAACGCGCACATGTTTGCTCACTAGCTCCCCAATTGACACCACGGGGAGGTCAGTGATGATAAATCCTGGACTTTGCCATGTTAAAGCCGGTCAGGACAGTTCCTTGGTATCTCTCATCCCCTACGTCATCCTACTACCCATAAAAATTCTCAAATACCAAATATAGCCATTTAATGGAGATCATATGGGGCATCATCAGCGTGGCTGACAGTGTTTGGTAGGAAATCGTCAAATCGTCAACAAATTTGAAAATCGTCGACATGGTCCAAAATTAGGTTCGGTTACCGTTAAATGCGATTTTTCGCTGAAAGCTTTGTCAATGGGACTGACAACATAAATATACAACACACTGCAAAAAATCTATCCCAATCTCACTGAAATACCGCTATAACAAGAAAGTGTCAGCCAGCTGTGTTGACGGGAATAGACCCTCAGCCACAAACAAAAAAGAATATACAAATTTCGAATGATTTGTGATATAAATGCTAGTCTCCAAGCTTAGCCTTCGTCCACCCACTAAAAAACACCATTCAATATGCCTGATGATCGGTCTAACCACCCGTGAAACGTAGCATAGTGGTTGAATGTGTGGGACTTCGGTGGATTCCTCATTTTTCAATGTACCTATTAGGTCTAAATAGCTCAACTCGAAAGAGAATTAATTCAAATATCAATCTAAAAATGACCTTCGCCTTAATAAGGCAAAACAAAAAAATAATTTCAGCATGAGCCAGGCTGGGATTCGAACCTGGGACCCTAACAACCAAGTGACACGGTTGCAGGCGTCTTAGCGTTCTAAGCCACCATCAACTTGTCAAAGATTCCGATGACAAATATTGATGATCAAAAATCTTCTAAAACAGAAGAACAAATAAAATAAAAGGTGGAAAAAAGCTGCCTTAGTATTTGTAATAAAGCATTGAAAAATAGGGTTACCAGCCAAGTCGGACTATAGGAAAGGTTTGGAATTAAAATGACTAACATTAAAATAAATAAATAATTCGAATATACAAATTTCGAATGATTTGTGATATAAATGCTAGTCTCCAAGCTTAGCCTTCGTCCACCCACTAAAAAACACCATTCAATATGCCTGATGATCGGTCTAACCACCCGTGAAACGTAGCATAGTGGTTGAATGTGTGGGACTTCGGTGGATTCCTAATTTTTCAATGTACCTATTACGTCTAAATAGCTCAACTCGAAAGAGAATTAATTCAAAAAAGAAAAACAACTAAGCCAAACTAAACACAATAATTATGCCGTATATAAAATTTATTGATTTTGTGTCACGAGTTTACTTTAAAATCTGTAAGTACCGTAATGACGTGCTTTACGAATCATTTTAGTAACCAAACTTCTTCATAAAGGACTCGATATATTAAATTACGTTAAACTAAGTTTGGAAGAAGTTTTTTAAAAAGTTTTAGAGTTATCTTGCACAATAACCATTTTATGATATGCCGGCAGGGTTTTGGAGCCTTTGGACCATTATCTCAGGAAGTACTGACTTACTCCAGAAACAATTTTACCGTTGTAAATGAGGCCGCTAGAACAACCTACTGAAGAAAGAATCAAAACGATGCGAGGGGAGCTCTTGAACTTCACTTTTCCCGAATTTTTTGTGGGAGGTACCCGAGGGAGTGGACCGATATAGTCCATATTCGAACCCGCATATGGCCCATCTTCGAACTTAAACTAATTTTGGACAAAATATTACGAATTCGGTTGATCCGTTCGAGAGTTATCGTGCGCACCAGCCAGACAGACGGACAGACAGACATAAATAGACTCCAAATTTTCTGAAACTAATTTCGTCCAAACATATTTGGCTTTTGTCGTCATAGAGACCCTTACATATCTCCTTATATCTCCTTATAGTCCTCCTTAGGCCCTTGAAGAAAATTATTAAAGTATACACTATTATAACCGAATGTGATCTAAGTTTGAAAATATTATTACTAGATCCACTAAAAATACAACAAAAAATTCACAGTTATAGACCTCACTTAAATGTCTCAAAAGTTTTCTTTGAAATGACGAAGTCCTTTTTAGGAACAAACTAAAATATAAAATAGAACTTCTTAAAATAGGACTTCTTAAAAAATCTATATATATAAAAATGGTGTAAAAAATGTATAGTAATTCATAAAATGAGAACGGCTAGGCCGATTTCTGTAAAATTTTTTGTCAGTTATTCGTATTTTCGAGGAGAAGGTCTTTACGGAAGAAAATTTTGGAAAATCTCTCTGGAAAAGTCGGAAAATTGGAAAAATCGAAAATTGAGTTTTTGTATGAAATTTTATTCCTCAATAGCGAGACGAAGTTCGCCGGGTCCGCTAGTTAAACATAATTGTGCTTTTTTAAGGCACTGAAAACACAAAAACAAAAAATTTTATGAATGTAAAAAATCTAACTTGAAAATCTTATTTATGTTCTTCTAAAAATCATTAAAAAATCAAATAAAAAGTACACGTTCGATGAAAGAGAAGCACATAGCCGATATGTGCCATGAGCTGCCTACTGACAGCGAAACTAGTCACATAAATTGGTGGATGTGTGGGTTCGAATCATCGACTTTCTTTTTCACTTGCAATAAAATTTTCGGTCCAACTGGAAAAATTAATTAAAAATAAAAAGTAGGCTTTAGGTGCTTCTAAAAACACACGTTGTTGATCAATTATTCTTTCAAAATTGGTAGTGAATTCTAGTTTGTTGTCTCTCATTAGAATCTTATAAAAACATGCTTCTTTTCTTTTTTCGGTCGTTCAAAAAATATTCAAAAATTCTCGTTGATTGTCTCTCATAGTCCTTCTATATCCATGTGTATCGCCATCTTCAGGTCACCTTATAACTTAAAATGTATTGTGCACTTTAGGTCTTCCTACGACTTTTTTATACCCTCCACCATAAGATGGGCGTATATTAAGTTTGTCATTCCGTTTGCAACTACTCGAAATAGTCATTGTAGACCCCACAAACTATATACAAGGTGGCGCAAAAGTAATCTTCCGATGTTTTTTGGCTGTAATTAAAAAAGAGAAAAACATTGATTCTGCTCGTGGATTATTTTTATTTGGTATTTAAATTTTTTTACATCAAGTCGAGAATATGATATCAGATAAATGGGCGCCGCCACAGTTTATTGTTATTTGGGCCCTTTTTATGGCATTTTCCATCACTTTGGTCAAAAGTTCCGGCGATAGGTCCTCACATTCTTTGCGGATATTGTCTTTATGAGCTGAAAGAGTCTGAGGCTTGTTGACATAAACCCGCGACTTCAAAAAGCCCCACAAAAAGAAGTCTGGAGCGCCTTATCACTCATGATTATTTTTGATGAAAAATCATCTTCCTCTTGGTGGTGATTAAGGATGGCTTGATCGTATGTTAGACGCGTTTGGCGGTCAGCATCTAACAGCTGATGCACCGTCTGGACTTTGTACGGAAACATCTTCAAATCTTGTACCAAAATTCGCTGTAAAGACCGTCAGCTGATACCCATTTGCGTGGCAACTCGTCTGGTCTATGTCGACGACGCTTCCATGACATCCCCGGTTACAGCAGCAATATTCTCTGTGGAATGGATACTCCGGAGTCTGCCATGCCTGGCAGCATCTCGTGTTGTGCCAGTCTCTTCGAGGCGAGCGACTAAACGTCTGCGACGAAATTCACGCTGTGCCAAAGTCACCGACCGATTATTGGTCAAATAAATATTCACCAATATTCCGAGTTCTGGAGTAGTGTAGCGTAACATTGTTTATTAACGTGTATTTTGCATGTGTTTACTACACAAATGTCAAAACAAATGCCAAAACAAATGCCAATCGCAAAATTATAGCATTTTCTGATAGGAGGATTACTTTTGCGCCACCTTCTATATTCTTTATCAGCGTGCAATTCTACATCGATATAGCCATGTCCACCCGTCTGTCCGTCTGTGGAAATCACTCTAGCGTCCGAACGGATTGAAGTAGGTGGATGAAAATTTGGTAATATCTATTACATGTACGTAGGACTTTTGGTATTGAAAGCGGGCTATGTAGAACCACGTTTTTGTATAGCCCCATACAAAGTGAGGCGTGTCCCGTCATCGTTTTAAAGAATTTTTAAGATATTTGTCCCATTTTACGACCGAATTGGTTGTAGTTTGTTATTTTGTGTCTCCAGAGGCTAAAAAATATTTCTACCAAAGTTTGTTTATACAGGTCCACGTTTTGGCCCCCATATAACGCCCCATATATAGTACGCGTCACTTTATGATATTTTGAATATATTAGTCCCATTTGACCACAGAATCGGTTGTTACTTTGTATTTTATTTTTCCAGAGGCTATGAAACATTTCTACCATAAAATGTTTATATAGCTCTACGTTTTGATATAGCCCCATAGGACGATATCTCCAGATTTTCGGTATTTTGAAGGTTTTAGCCTCATTACACTGTACAACAAAATTGAACTTTTTTTTTTTAAATTACAAGAAACCCCGCACAGATTATGAAAGAGGGCCGAAAAAAAGAAGACACGTGTATCGGCGTTTTGAAAGTTTACGTCGAGAAGTAACCTAAATAGGCGTGGCAAATTTCGCCCATTTCTACAGGTTTTGAAATATTCGACATCAGATTCCTTGGAATCCTTGCATTTTAGGTATAAAGGGTTAATTCAGTCAATTAATTCAGTCAATTTTATCAAAGCAGAAGTACCTGTCATCATTATAGTATTTAGGACCATGCCAAAATCATGGATGTTAGGACTCGTATGTCAGATATACATTGATTGGACAATAGCCGTAGACTATCCCCGAATTTTCACATACAATATCAGGAACCTACTACTTATTCTGATGACCGCAGATAACGAAAATGTGAATAAAAACTGTAGAATATGGTCCTAAATCATATATAACAAGCGAAAGCTTTGGGAGATGTTAAATAGTATAGCTTCAAATGTCTTTTGTTCAGAGACTCATAATGAAATTTGATTTAGAATATTTCTATTTTTGACACAATCCCCAAAAACTGAAGTGTATTAGGAGATTTTGACTCAGTATGGAATAAATTTTTATTAAGAGTCTAAAAGTTTAACAAATAATGTCTACCTATAAAATCTAATTTTGCAACGTCATTTTCTTAACAAAGTATTTTACTTAGATATATAGTTTGTTCTGGGACTTATAGTGAAATTTTGTGTAGAATATTTCTTCTTTTAACAGCTTTCGTCTAAAGCTAAATTTGATGTTACTTTTATGCATCAACCCGAAAAAAGAACAAAAATAATTTATTCAAAAAATATTTGGGTGTTTTGTTGGCAACATTGATGTATTTATTTTCTTGATATATATTGTAAATACATATTTCATTTTTTCGTCGACTTATATTGAAATTTGATGAAGAATATTTTTGTCTTTGACGTCTTCTATCTAGAATGAAGTTTTTTGGGACAGAACTTAAAAAACTCAGATAAAGTTCAACATTAACCCCAAAACATGATTTTACCTTTGGCAGATTCCTGGCGTTTAGGTACGATTTAGAGGTTTGGTGTATTCGGGGACCTATAGTAAAATTTTATGACAAATAATTTTGTAGAATATTTTGATCTGATACGATCTCATTTTAAAGGACTTTTAAAACGTTTTTCAAAATGGACCAAAAAGACCCCTTTAGTGACTCACATGAGGGTTAATTTTTTTAATAAAAAGATACCCCGCATTGTTGTCAGCCAAAGACACTTTATACCTAAAATGCAAGGATTCCAAGGAATGTGATGTCGAATATTTCAAAACCTGTAGAAATAGGCGAAACTTGCCACGCCTATTTAGGTTACTTCTCGACGTAAACTTTCAAAACGCCGATACACGTGTCTTCTTTTTTTCGGTCCTCATTCATAATCTGGCCGAATTGTCTTGTAATTTTTTTTGTGTGTTGTACAGTGTTATCATACCGAAATGGCTAAAATTTGGTATTTAGTCTTCGTTGGGGGTATATAACTTTCCCCCAGAAATTCATAGGTATAGGTCCACGCCTTAATATAGGCCCCATAGAATGGTTCCTCCCGATTTTAGTATTTGGTCTACATTTGGGGTACTAAACGTTCCATATGAAATTTGTTGGTATAGGTCCACGCTTTTATATAGCCCCCAAAGAACATACCTCTCGATTTTCGGTGTTTTGAAGGTTACGGCCTAATATTCCACCGAAGTGGCTGATATTTGGTATTTAGTCTGTCTCTTGGCTACAAAATTTTCCCTCAGAAATTTGTCGGTATACGTCCACGTTTTGATGTACCCCCATAGAACGGTATATCCGAATTTTCGGTATATTGAAGGTTTTAGCTATATTGTCCTACCAAAATGGCTGAAATTTGATATTTAGTCCTCCTATGGGATGTAAAACTTTCTCCCAGAAATTTATTGGTATCGGTTCACGTTTTGATGAACACCCATGGAAAGGTACATCCCAATTTTCGGTATTTTGAAGGTTTTAGCCTCATTATAACACCGAAATGGCTAGCATTTGGTGCATAGCCTTCCACCTGAAATTGGGTGGTACAGGTCAAGGTCTTCATATAGCTCCCATAGAATGGTACCTCCCAATTTTCGGTATTTTGAAGTTTGCTGCTCAATATTCCATCGAAATGACTGACATTTTGTAGTTAGTCTTCGTTCCCCCCGAAATAGCAGATATTTGGTATTAAGTTTTTGATAGGGGTATGAAATATTCCACCCGAAATATGACTTAAGTTATTTTGAAAATTGTGGCCTTAATATACCACGGATATGACTTAAATTTAGTATTTAAACTGTCATGGGTATATAAAATATTGCAGAAGAGAATTATCAGTAGAAGCGCTTTTCTTCAAATAAACCCCATAGCGTACTTCCCGATTTTCGGTATTTTGAAGGTTGTGTCATCAATCGATGATATTTATTTAATAGTCCGTCATCGAAATTGATGATAATTAATAGTCCGTTAGTGGTATAAAACTTTCCACCTAAAATTTTCCGGTATTGTTCCATGTTTTTATACAGCCCCATAGAAAGGTCCCTCCCAATTTTCGGTATTTTGAAAGTTTTTAACTTACGAAACTTTCCTCCAGAAATTTATCGGTACAGGTCAACGTTTTATACAGCCTCCATAGAACGGTGCTCCCGATGTTTTTAACTATCCAAATCCAGAATATCCACGTTTAGGTATAGTCGGTATTGCCCAATTTAATGTATTTTGCTCAATTCGAAAAATTGTAAATATTGTTCCATGTTTTGGAAAGAACAAAAATGTCGCCCCATATGAGCTGTTTTGAAGGGAGTATTATCGGTTGAGGTATATATACTACTCCTGTAATAAAACGAAATTAAACTATTTGTTCGATCCGGCCTAACTTTACGCTTTCCTTACTTGTTAAAATTCACGTTAGTCTTCCTGTTAGAAACTCTTAAAAATAATTAAAAAATCCGTATTATGGTCTTCTTAAAATTTTCCTAAAAATCCTTAAAATTAAAAAAACATACTTGTTTTCCTCGGGTCCTCTTAGATTAAAAAAATTGTCGTATTAGCTCTTCCTAAAAATCTTCGAAAAAAATCTTATTTGTTGTTTGTTAAAATCGAAATTTATGGCCCTTTTGTTGTCCTCCTACTTATATCTTTGTATTTTTATATGTATAAATAAATAACGTATTATTACAATAATCTTCGAAATTCTCTTGACATCATTATCGGTTTTCATTTGTTAACTATAAAAATACTCACATAAGTTCAGTCAAAAGAGCACAAAAACTCCATATTGTATGTCACACAAAGTAAATGACATTGCGGCAAACATTTAGAACAACAAAAAATTCCTGTATGCGACATTTTCAAATTTAAATGTTCCCATTGTGTCTACTTCATTATATGATGGTTGGAGGTTCATTAGAATAAGTATTTAGCATTTTGTGGTTTTGACAGTTTTTTTTCTGATTAAATTAAGTTACAAGCCAGGGATTATGGGTACTCAAAATTGTTCAAACGAAGAATAACTGCTCTTGATGGATTTGAGTAGCATATGTTGCACAGTTTAAGTGGATTAAAATAAAATATTTAACAAATAATTAATATAACAAATATTAAAGAGATAAGAGATGGACATGTGGTCACATATCCAATTACATTGATAGCTTGCAACAATTCCAATCTCTGGAAAAAAATTCTTTTGTCCCTGAAAATCGATTTTATTGATTACACATAGTTCGGGTTATCATACTTCTAAATCTTTTGAAATTTGTTATGAATTTATCATTTCCCAACTATTTCCTTTTGTATAATATTTCATCATATTTTTTATAGAATTCACAATTGATTTACTTTCCTTTGCTGCAAAAGTGTTGAAGTGGGCCCTTGTATTTCGTTTTACTTTTTCCTTCCTTTTATCTTGTGGTAACTTCTAAAGGATGCTTATCTCCCATTCCTATCTTAGCAATACTTGAGAAACTGTCGAATTTCCGTTTTATTGACAATAATCAAAATACAAAGCCTCCACCCAAAAAACCCCTTAGGCATCGAACCAAATTCGATTGTGAAACGAATGGTTGTATTCGGGGGCATTTGCAATCATCATTCTGCTACACGTTGTGTGGGAACGAAAACCATCATCTTCAATAAATCCGGCATAACAAAAGAAATGTAAGCAACTTCTCAAATGTCAGTGGAAAGCGTTGTCCGTAACAATGGAATATCACCACCAGTCACCACAATTGAACACCAGAAAAAAGAAGAAAAAAAAATCAAATTGAGAAATAAAATGAATTGTGTTGTGGTTAAAGGTAAATATCAAGGTTGAAATATAAAAGTATTGTTGTTTCTTTAGTGAATTAATATGAAATGTCTGGAATTTATTCATGTTGAGTAATAAATAATCTGGGGCTTACAGTTTCAAGTATGTCAATTTGTCACTATAACTAGCAGCTTTTAAATAGCCATTCGAACATACATAAATGTGTATTTTGAGAGGAAAGAAACAAGTAAGAATGTATCAGTCAGTTGTGCCGACAGAGATATACCCTCAGCCTATAACAAAAAAAGCAAAGACAATAATTATGCTGTATATAAAATATATTAATTTTGTATCACAATTTTACTTCAAAATACGTGGAATCTGTAGTTATGGTAATGTGGGGTTATACGAAATCATTAACATATACCAAGCAAACTTTTGATTCAGAGAGAACTCGAAATATTAAATTACGTTAATCTAATTTTGGAAGAAATTTTTGAAAACGTTGTGAGTTATATTGCACACTATCCATTTTAATATGTACAGGCAGGGTTTTTTGGAGCCTTTGGGCCATTATCACAGGGAGTATGGACTTACTCCGGAAAAATTTCACTCTTTTAATAGGGATCGTGAAAACAACCTCCTGCAAAAAATTTCAAATAGATCCGAGATGAGTCCTCATACCGCACTTTCCTCAAATATTGTGTGAGAGGTACCCTAATGACGGGACCGATATAGTCCATATTCCAATCTTATACATGAATGATGTAACCAAAAATTGGACCAACCAGAAACTCCCTGCGAGAGTTATATTGCGGATTTTCAATTTAAGTTGGTACCGTCCGGGTTTCTTGCAGCTTTTAGGCCATTTGAGCAAAAATACCAACAATTTTCATTTGTAGTTTATCGATCCTAACATTATGACTAACACTTGGTACTTGCTCTCAAACAATTTTCGAAGCTTAGGAGGGGTCTTACGAAATCAAAAATAATTTAAGGCAGGGTTATAAAATCTTTTTGTTGAAATATTTCTTGATTTTATCTGAAAGTTCTTGGCAACTTTTCCAAGGTTGAGATTTGAAACCACGTGCCAAATAAAGTGGGTCAAACTTTTTTAGGAATTACCGAAATTTTCAATTTTACTAAATTAAAGCAAAAAACTGGGCAAAATTTGCATAGGTACCTTTTTATACACTCTATCATAATATGGTATTATTATAATTAAATTTGTCATTCCGTTTGTAACACATCGAAATATTCATCGAAGACCCTATAAAGTGCATATATTCTTGATCAGGATAAAATTTTAAGTAAATATAACCATGTCCGTCTGTCCGTCCTTTCGTCCGTCTGTTGAAATCAAGATACAGCTCGCAGTTTTTAAGATAGAACTTTGTAATTTGGTATAGAAGTTTCTACTTCTCCTAGGATGTTTGGTATTGCAAATGGGCTATATCAGTCCACGTTTTGATATAGCCCCCATAGAACGGTACCACCCGATTTTCGGTATTTTGAAGGTTTTAGCTTCATTATAACACCGAAATGGCTGAAATTTGGTACTAAGTCTTCGTAGGACGTATAAAACTTTCCACAGAAGTTCGTTGGTATAGGCCCACGCCTTCATATAGCCCCCATAGAACGGTACCTCCCGATTTTCGGTATTTTGAAGGTTGTGTCTTAAATTTTCCACCGAAACGGCTGACATTTGTTATTTAGCCTTCATATAGCACCCATAGAACGGTACATCCCGATTTTCGGTATTTTGAAGGTTGTGGCCTCAATATTCCACCGAAATGGCTGAAATTTGCTATTTGGTCTTCATTTGGAGTATTAAAATTTTCATATGATATTTTTCGTTATAGATCCACGCCTTCATATAGCTTCCATAGAACGGTACCATCCGATTTTCGATATTTTGAAGGAGTTAGCTTACTTTTCACACCAAAATAGTTGAAATTTGGAACTTACAGCGTGTTTTTGTAAAGATGCTTGCCTGTCACACGAACCGTTCGTACTAAAACGTATACGTTCAAAATTTGGTTCTTGTAAAATTTTACGAACCATTCGTTTTTATCTAAAAACTTTGGTCTATTTCAGAAAAGCTTTTATATTTCAGGGTTTCAATAATACTTATTTTGTGAATTTTGAATAGGCATCTGTACGTAATATGTGTTACTTGATGGCAACCCCGATAAACAGATGACAAACAAAAAATAAGAAAAAAATGTAAACAAATTTGTCCAAAAATAATTGTGATAATATATAGAAACGGATGTACATATACGCGTGTGCTTCTATAGAAATAAAATTTCATTCCCCTCCAGTTTTCATGTGTTTTGTGCCTTTTATTACTCATATTATTTAATTTTCATTCAAAACGATAGGTCTTTTCCATTCGTTTATTTTTGACGTATTCATTCGTTTGATTTTGTTACGAAAACCAAAAAAAAAAAAAAAATACGAAAATAAAAAGCTTTCATTTTTTTGTCACACGAATACAAACGTCATTTGCTATGAAAACCAAATTGTGTCTGCGTTCATGAAATAGACAAACGAATGAGCAAAAACTTTTTACAAAAACACGTTGTTAGTCTTCGTTGGGAGTATAAAACCTTCTCCCAGAAATTTGTCGGTATAGATCCACGCCTTCATATAGGCCCCATAGAACGGTACATCCCTATTTTCGGTATTTTGAATGTTGTGGCCACAAAAACCCAACGAAATGGCTGAAATGTGGTATTTAGGGCCTGTTTCACTATGTCGAAAGAAACGAATTCGAACGATATACACTTAAACTTTGCTTTTCATGGTAACACTGACTTTGTTTTTTTTTCGATACAACTACAAAATTTGAAAATCATACACGAGTTTAGTAGTTTTTTTTTCGTTTGACATAGTGAAACATGCTGTTAGTCTTTGTTGGAGATAAAAGCCTTTCTGACTGAAATTCGTCGCTATAGGTCCACGTTTCGATATAGTCCCCATAAAACAGTTCCTCCCGATTTTCGTAATTCTGAAGGTTTTGTGAAGGTGTGTTAATTAGTCTTCCATGGGTTTATAAAATATTCCAAAAGAGAATTATCAGTATAGGTCTGCGTGTTCATATGGCCCCCATAGACGCATATCTCTTGATTTTCGGTATTTTGCAGGTTTTACAGAATTATAGGAAATTTGGTATTTAGTCTTCTTTGGGTTTAAAAACATTCCGCCAAAAATTTGTAGGTATAGGACCGACATTTTGATATAGCCCCCATGGAACGGTACCTCCCGAATTTCGGTATTTTGAAGGTTAGCCACATTGTTTTACCGAAGTTGCTGAAATTTGCTATTTACCCTTCTTTATAAACAAAAAGAAACTAATTGCTCCATTTTACTTCAATACAACTTGTGGTGGAGGGTATAACAAGTTCGGCCCGGCCTTGTTTTACACGAATACGACCAAAGCTTCCGCTCAAATTACAATTTTAAAAAATCTCTCGGTGAATCGGGCTAAACAGTTAATTATACCGAAATGTGTTCCAAAGTTATGGTATCGTACACATGTTCACGAGTTACAATACCCCATACCTTAGTTTCGAGAAAATTAAATTTTCTACAAAAAGGTTGATATGTATGCTTCATGTATAAAGGAAAAATGTTATATATATAGGGCTCTCAAAAACTATATAGTATGGACCTGCAATCCAAACACTGCTGAAAAGACTTTAACACATATAAAGAAAAATGTTCGAACCTATTCAGATGAGCGGGAGTGTATGTGTGGATCTAAAATGTTTTTAAATAGAAAAAAATCGCTAGCTGGCGTTTACTTTAGATTTTTCGTAAGACCTTCAGAAGACATTAAACGTGGGGTTTTTGAAAGATTTTCAGATGAGCCTATCCTACATAATGTACTTGGGTACTTTACAGATTTGTAGAGCACATAACAAAATAATACCTTAAGATGACAATTAGTGATTTTTTATACCCTCAGAATTTATGCTAACGAAGGTATATACACTTTCATACGGACAAAATGTGTCTCATCGAAATAATGGTTTTAGACCCGAAGTATGTTTGGACGAAATCCCTTTCAGACAATTTGCAATTGATTTATCCATGTCCGTTCGTCAGTCTGTCTGGCTGGAGCGCACGATAACTCTCGAACGGATCAACCGATTTGGTCCATACTTTGCACATCGTGAAATTTCTACCAGACATAAACTTCGAATATGGGTTCAAGTGGTCCATTACTTCGGGTACCAACCACACGAAATTTCGAAAAAGTTCAGTTTAGAAGCTGTTCTCGAATCGCTTTGATTTTTGCTGTAACAACTAGTATTCACCCATACGACGGTACAAGTTTCATCAGGGGCAAGTCCATACTTCCTGAGAAAATAGCCTGAAAGTGTGTAGTGGTTGGAGCGTAAGATAACTCTCGAACGGATTTGCCGATTCGGTACAAAATTTGGCATTCGTAATATTTTGTTCAAACTTAGTTTGAGTTCGTAGATAAGCCATATCGGTACACTCCTTCAGGTACCTCCCCCACAAAAGTTCAAAAATGTTCATAAAAATTGTGGGTCTTAATAACTCTTGAAGGGAGTGACCGATTTGGTCCATATTTACTCATCCTAATATATTTACCAGATATAGATCAGGTTTAAAAATCGACTATTTTTGTTCACTCCTGCGGGTATCTCCCACACAAAATTTCGGATAAGTTCACTTTAGAACCTGCTCTCGAATAACTTTGATTTTTGGTGAAGCAACTTGAATTTGATGCCTTAATTACGACGGTAAAAGTTTTTTCAGAGGCAAGTCCATACTTCTTTAGAAAACAGCCCGAAAGGGGTAAAAACCCTCTATTACACCATATGTAGTGGCTGGAAAGCACGATAACTCCCGAACAGATCAACCAATTTGGTCCAAACTCTGGATTTCCTAGTATTTTCTCCAAATTTAGTTTAACTTCTAAAATGGCTCATATAGGTCCTCTTCTAAGGGTACCTCTCCCACAAAAGTTCAACGTTTGTGCCTAAGTGCAGTTAAGGCTCTGTTCGAAGATCGTTTGTACAGATAGTTTTCGTTGTGCTCCTGTTTAGAACGATATTATGTTTTCCGGGGACATGTCCATGCTTCCTGGCATACTGGTCTAAAATGTATACGATGACCAACTGAAATTACTAGTGGTCGCGATATTTATGGAAATGACATGACTCCCTAAATAAGATAAACTTCCATAATGGAGTTGTCGGACCATTCCTTCAAGTACCTCCCCCGCAACACTTTTTAACTTTAATCCTAATCAACATTTTTGTCGCAAGTTCAAATGTCCAAAAAGTGCCACCAAATTCTGAAAAGACCTAAGACATGGGCTGAGGGTACATATACATATGTATCTCTGTCGGCAAAGCCGACTGATACTTTTTTACTTGTTTATATTTTTAGAAGGACATACAGATGACAATAAGTGTTGATTTTCCAAACGTAAGAGCTAAAGAGGAGCTGAAGGCGACAATGGACAAGGGGATTTTTTAAAAAATAAAGTGGGCAACAAGCGGGGATTTTTTTAAAGATCTTTGGAAGACCGAACGTGGACAATAAAGGTAGATTGATAGAAGGACCTAAAAAGGACAAGAATTTGATTATAATAATGGTTAGCCATATATATGGGTGTTTAATGATGATAGGAAGATCTAACGAAATCAATAAGACTTTTTAAGGGTGTGATCTTAAAACATAAAAAAGTTTTTTGAATACTTTTACAAGGATATAACGATGACAATAAGCGCGGATTTCTTAAAATCCTAAGGAGGTACGAAAAGAAAATATACTGGTGGATTGGTTAAAGATGTCAAGAATAGATTAAACCGGAAAACAAATACGAAATCTATTATAACCAGTAAGGAAAAGATCAAAGTCTGGCGAGGTCCATTATACGATTTCGATTGAATTTGCGGAAATTGCGTAACATTTTCCAAATTTTATCTAAATATCAGTCCATTATATATGGGAGCTATATCAAAATCTGAACCGATTTCAATATAATTCGGCAAACTTTATTCCAGACCAAATTCTTAAAGCAACTTTAAATGGAAAGTGCTTACACTAGGGAAATTTTTGCGGATTCTGAAACTACAATGTTAACTGATGAGAAAAATCAAAAAAAAAAAACAAAAAAAATCGCCGGAGCGCTTTTTAAATAAATCGCAATTCAAGTTGTAATTTTTAGGGTTTTTTTTAGCTTTTCACGATTTTGCTTGGACACCGCAAGTCCTGTCGAATGGGACTAAAGAAAATTCTCTACAAGATTGATCTTTATGATAATTTTGTAGGTTTTACCGTTATTGAGATATAGAATTTCAAATTGGGACAATGCATTGACTGTATCGCTACCTAAAACGCATACATGGTGCGCCTTAAGTGAAACCGTTTACACCTGGGAAGTTTCTGCGGATTTTCAAACAGCAATGTTCATAGATGAGAAAAATCCAAAAACAAGAAAAAAAAATTGCTGGAGGGATTTTAAAATAAATAGCGGTCAAAATTCACATTTTTAGGTTTATTTAATGCTTTCACGATTTTGCTTGGAAACCGCAAGTCCTATCAAAATAGGGCTAAAAAATGATGTAGCTGTGAAAATTCTGTAGAGGATTGGCCGTTATGATTTGTTCCTAGGTTTTACCATGTGTGAGATATGTAGATGTTCAGGTCACATTTTTAGCTTTTTGTTAGATTTTCACGATTTGCTTGAAAACGGTAAGTCTTATAGAAATGGGACTAGAGAGTCTTTAGCTGTAAAAATTCTCTACAATATTGGCTTTTGTATTTTTTCCTACGTTGTACCATTTTCGATATATATAAGTTTAAGTTGGGAAACTGCAGTCATAACATTGTTTTGTAGGGAGGCGATACAGTCAATACATTGCCCCAATTTGATCTTATATATCTAAAAAACGGTAAAACCTACGAAATTATCATAAAGGTCAATCATGTAGAGAATTTTCATAGCTACAACATTTTTTTAGTCCCATTTCGATAGGACTTGCGGTTTTCAAGCAAATTCGTGAAAACCTATAAAAACCCCTAAAAATGACAATTTGAATCGCCATTATTTTTTAAAAACGCTCGGGCTATTCTTTTTTTATTTTTCTCATCTATGAACATTGTAGTTTCAGAATCCGCAAAAACTTCCCAGGTGTAAGCACCTCCTATTTAATGTTGCTTCAAGAGCACCGTGACTATTGTATTTACCGTAGTAATAAGGATAATGGTAAACAGCTCAAATCTCCTCAAAGTAAACAAATAGAGATGTAGAAAATGCATGAACCACAAAAAAATGCAGTAACCAACTGAGGTCAATGAAAATAAATGAACAGTGTCCAAACAAAGTCAGTGCTGCAGAAGATTATGTCAACAAAGTTCAATCTTAAGAAATTGGTCACTTGTATTTTTTATTCTAGCTCCTTTGTTTTTTTCTTTCTCAAACGACCATGGACCCTTTGTGTCATTTATATTCCCGGTAAATCCACAACGTTTTTGTTGATGTGGCAACGTGAAGGACTTACTATGAATTTGAATTTGTCGTTACTGTTTTTCTTACTTTCTGTTGTCCTTCATTGTCCCCTTAAGATTTCGTTTGTGTTTTGAATTATTTTCTTTTTTTGTCTTCTTAAGTTAAAGTTAGTTCTGACGTCTTTAATATTAACCCCTAAATTATTAAAATTTTCTGAAAAAAGCTTCCACAAACATCCGTGAAGGGACAAGGGAGTGCACCCCTATTCATATTAGCTCAATTATACGGGACCTACTTTTTATCGCCGAGTCCGAACGGCGTGTCTTAAGACACCACTTTGTAGAGAAGTTTTACATGGCTTAAATACTCAGGAATGTCGCAAACATTACTGAGGGGTATTTTGCCACCGCTGAAAACTGTTTGATGTTGCCTGGCCGGGGAATCGAACACACGACCTTCAGCGTGAAAGACGGGCGTGCATACCCTTGCACCACGGTGGCACTCCAAAAAGGTTATCAATTAGAAAATAGAAATTCAACTAGCTCTTCTTCCTTCATTCTCAGTTAAAGAACAACGATTTTGCCAGCTATTTTTTACGTTTGATATACAGTTATTGTAATTTATTCCTCAGTTATAAATGTAACAGCACAAGGTGTGCTCCATTCACCTGCTGTCAGACTCTATAGCAGCGTCGCCCATAATATTTCCGTCAATACTACAGCATATGTGTATGCATTGGTGAAAAAAACAACAACCACATGATATTCATCGTTTGTTTATTTACACGTACACTGTACGTGAGAGAGAGAAGCAAATGCAAAAACAACTCAGTGGGCGCCCTCACTATACTTCTTTGCAAAGACAGCGCGTCTCTGCTCTATAGTATACCCTTGCTACTTTAAGTCCGTTGACTCTGACACCGCACATACAAAAATTGTAATTGTTTTGTAAACAACAATAATTAACTTGACGGGTGTGTAGGTTAATTGAAGTAATTACAACTATAAAGTCCCAAATGTAATACAAAAAGCTCTCTACCTAATTACATTACATTGTATGTTAACAATTCAGCTGTTCATAATAGTGAGTGATACTAGTGTCAGTCTCTTTAAAATGTTGAATTAATAATTCGTAATAATTAGGAGTTAACAGGCTGCCAATGCCTTATGTATAGAGTTCCGATAAATTCAAGATAAGAATATAAAGAACAAGGAAAAGTATCAGTCGTGAATTGATACCTTCATCTACGTACAATATAGAGTCGAATACCGAAAAGAAAATATGTATATTGGATTGAAGAGTTGCGGAGGATGCACATGTTGCGGAGGATTCACATGAAGGTATCTACGTGCTTACTTACTTAGCTGGCCCATTACAGAACATTTGTTCCATAAGCCGAACAAAGAGAAGATCTACAATTCTTTCTTTTTGCTGCTTCGCTTTCTGGAATACCGCACCTTTTCATCTCTTCATACACTTGTTTGCTCCACCTAAGCTTGGGCCTGCCAATTCTGCGTGCACCGCCATGTGACACGAATTTACACGCCTTTTTAGCGGGCTCATCATCGCTCATTCTTATGATATGGCCTAGCCAACGCAATCGTTGCATCTCGATACGTGTATCTATACGGATTTCGTTATTCATACGAAGTCGATATTCACCGTCAACGCAGATTGGTCCATAGAGATCTTTCGAAGAACTTCCGAGTTATGGAGTGATGAAGTTTTTGCTGAAGACCCTGTAAGGCATCTGAAATTAGCGTTATATCTTTGTTAATTGTTGTTTTAGCTTATTTATGAGATAACATCTCCTCAGTCAAATCGATTGAGGATTATTTTCGTAGAGCATTTCGGCCTTTTAATTCCTTCCTTAAATGTCCTTTTCGTCCTTTATTTTAAGAACCGCTATAAAAGTACCACTAGATGACGTTTTTCAGCTTCCAAATGTTCTCCAAAAATGTCGCCCAGAAAACTTTAGGTACGACTCTCATTGACTTTGCCTCGTTTTCATGGTACTTTTGTGCATTTACGCGGTTTTTGTTCAGAAAGACTATATTTTGTTTTTTTGTATATTCCTTATTTATTGGTTGTTCGAATACACAGAATATACAAAAACACAAATAATGTTTTTTTCTGAGCCAAACAAATAAAAAAGTATCAGTCGGCTTTGCCGACATAGATATACCCTCAGCCTGTGTATATTGAAACAATTTTTCCCAAGAAACGCATGTATTTATGGAATTTTGGGCGTTTGAACTGGCAAAAATGTTGATTAGGATTAGAGATCAAAAGTTTTGCGGAGAAGATACTAAAAAGAATGGATCTCCAGCCACTACATTTGGTACCATAGGGGTTTTTTACAACTTCAGGGATGTTTGCTCAAGAAGTATGGACTTGCCCCTGAAACAACTTTTACCATCGCAATTGAAGCAGCGAATGCAAGTTGCTTCAACAAAAATCAAAGTGATTAGAAAGCAGTTCTTAAAGTGAACAAGTATCCGAAATTTTGTGTGGGAGGTACCGGATGGAGTGGACAAATATAGTCCATATTTGAACCTGATCTATATCTGGTAGATATATTAAGATGTGTAAAGTATGGTCCAATTCGGCCACTCTCTTCAAGAGTTTATCGTACGCACAATTTTTCCGAACATTTTTGAACTTTTGTGGGGGAGGTACCTGAAGGAGTGGACCGATATGGCTTATCTTCGAACTTAAACTATGTTTGGACAAAATATTACTAAGGCCAAACTTTGGACCGAATCGGCAGACCAGTTCACGATTTATTTTGCCCTCCAACCTCCTCACACGGTGTCATAGGGTTTTTTTGCAACTTATACCGTCGTATGGAGGGCAGTGAATACAAGTTGCTAAAGCCAAAAATCAAAGCGATTCGAGAGATGGTCCTAAACTGAACTTTTCCAAATTTATGTGTGGGAGGTACCCGACGGAGTGGACCGATTGAATCCATATTAAAACCTGATCTAAGTCTGGTACACGCTCCACGATGGGCAAAGTATGGGCCAAATCGGTTACTCCCTTCAAGAGTTATCGTGCGCACAAATTTTCCAAACATTTTCGAACTTTTGTGGGGGAGGTACCGGAAGGAGTGGACCGATATAGCTCATCTTCGAACTTAAACTAAGTTTGGTCAAAATATTACGAAAACCAAAATTTGAACCGAATCGGTTCATCCGTTCGAGAGTTTTCGTGCGCTCCAGCCAGCCAGACAGACGGACGAACATTGCTCAATCGACTCCAAATTGTCTGAAACACATTTCGTCCAAACATACTTGGGGTCTAAAACCATTATTTCGATGAGGCACATTTTGCCCGTATGAAAGTGTAAATACCCTCGTTAGCATAAATGCTGAGGGTATAAAAAGGGTAAATGTCAAAAATGCCCACGAAAATTCGATTAGTTGTCAATGAGAGTCGTACCTAAATTACCAAATTCTTAAACAATGTATTGACATAATCCATACCACAGGTAGAATAACCTTAAAATTACAGCTAAAAAATAAATCTTTGTTTTGCAGCTTTAATCTGAAACTCTTGAAAAAGAACAACAACAAATATATTTTATATGAAACAAAGACACCAAAATATTAAATACAAGACAAAAATATTTTTATATCAGCAACAACAACAATAATCCCAAGTTATTTTATAACAACAAGAACTACAAATCAACTTCCAAGTCAACTTAGCACAATAACACATATCCTAAATGGTTTTATTTTTCTAACTGAGACAAATTTCCAAAAAATATCAAAATAACAACAAAATTCAATAAAACAAATTAAAAAAGAATCTTATGAATTAGACAAAGAAAAATTGAAGTGTCACAATCTGTTTTTAACAAAACCCACAACAAGAAAGTAGACTATTTTTATACCCACAAAATATTGACAAAAAATCTATAAACCTCTTTCTCAAAATAAGCCAAACTACAACACATTTTTTTTAAACTAAAACTTTACATCGAGGCCAAAGAATAGAAACTAAAAAAAATTCTTCAAAATGTCTGTCGACTTAAGTGTTCACCAGGAGCCCACGGTTTCCGTGATAACAACAGTACCAGTCTCAGCCAATGGTGGGGAAATGGATGCCTTACTCTTGGGACGAATTGGGGTAAGTGATTCTGTTAACTTTACTAAATTTTATTGAATTTCTATTTCTTTTTGCGTTTGTTTTTATTTCTCTTGTTATGCCTGTCTCTCCCAATAATATTCACTTTTATCACTTAATTAGAGACAAAATTAATTAGATATGAATTGCAAAAGTTTTATTCTTCTTCTACTGCTACCATATCTAGTTTTACTTGATTAATAATTGATTCAATTAGATATTCTTTCTTGTCTTGCCTTTTTACAAAAAAAAAAAAAACAAAATTTCGCACACACATTCCTGGCAAGTTACCATAGAAATGCCATCATTGCTAATGAAAAATAAAATAAAAAAGTTCTGATAGAGAACTTTGAAATTAATTTTACTTTGTTTTAGTTTCTCTTAACTTTTTTGCTCTAATTTAATTAATAACAAATATTTTTCTCATGTGTCTGTATCGCAACTGCATCCTGGTAGTAACTAAACTATTCAGTCTTTTTTACTTACATAAGCAATATTATAGAAGTGAATGATTTCTTTTTTGTAACAAGCTAAAAACAATTTTCTATAGATTTCTCATAATTGATTTTAATATATTATCAAGAGCATGACGAATAACTTGAAGATGTATGAATTATCATACGCCGCTAAACTTTATACATATTATTAAAATTATCTGAAACACACAATCAAAACTTTTAGCATATTTTTTCGAAACAGTAGTCTTGAACAAATGTTGTAAATTTGTTTGCCAACACTGGTATTGGTTTGGTAGGAACAATGAATTTCCTTTCCTTTGTGAAAGGAAAAGAGCATAGTCGTCCTAGCAGTCATCGTCGTTCTTCCAAAATATGGACCCAAATTATTAATTTTGCGAATTGAATGCACAATATTAAATTACAGCAATCTCGGTTTGAAAATTTGACAAAAAAAACATCGAAATACATAAACCTGTATGTATATAGACATTTCGTTGGAATACAAAATTGTGTGAACACAAAAATTCAATTAACAACAAATTCGTCGGTACAAAAATGTGACTAAAATCTTCAAAAAATTAAATGGTGGCTACGCTTATATGCACCAAAACGTGGACCTATGATGTCTGATTTTCCGCAATGGAAGTTTTGTACCTGTATAAATGTTGTATACCTTTACCGAAGACTAAATACCAAATTTTAGTTATTCCGGTTGGATAATCGGATGTACCGTTCTATGGGGGCTATATGAAAGCGTGAACCTATGCTGAAAAAATTCAAGTGGAAAAGTTTGTACCCCCAACGAAGACTGAATACCAAATTTCACTCATAGTCATTTCGGTGTGATAATGAATTTAAAAATCTTCAAAGAAGGTACCGTTCTATGGGGGCTATATCAAAACGTGGGCTATACCGAAAGATTTATAGTGGAAAATTTTATACCCCCAACGAAGAGCAAATACCAAATTTCTGCCAATTCAGTGCGATATTGTGGCTACAACCTTCAAAATACCGAAAATCGGGAGGTATCGTTCTAGGGGGGCTATATGAAGGCGTGGACCTATACTGACAAATTTCAGGTGGAACGTTTTATACACCAAACAAAGGCTAAATACCAAATTTCAGCCATTTCGGTGGGATACTGGGGCAAACAATTTCAAAATACCGAAAATCGGAAGGTATCGTGTTATGGGGGCTATATGAAGAAGTGGAAAATGTTGTAACCAAAGACTAAATTTCAGGAGTCCGACATTTCGATGGGATATTGGGGCCACAACAGAATACTGAAATTCGGGAGATACCGTTCTATGTGGGCTATATGAAGGCGTGGACCTATACTGAAGAATTTCAGGTGGAACGTTTTATACACCAAACGAAGACTAAATTCAAAATTTCCGTCCACAAGGCCACAAACTTCAAAATATCGAAAATCGGGAGGTACTGTTCTATGGAGGTGTGGAATTATACCGACAAATTTCAGGTGGAAAATGGTGCACCCCCAACAAAGACTAAATGTCAGGTGTCCGACATTTCGGTGGGATATTGGGGCCACAACAGAATACCGAAAATCGGGAGATACCGTTCTATGTGGGCTATATGAAGGCGTGGACCTATACTGAAGAATTTCATGTGGAAAATGTTGTAACCCCAAGATTAAATACCAAATTTTAGTCATTTTGTTGTGATAATGAATTTAAAATCTATGGGGCCTATATCAAAACGTGGATCGATATAGCCCATTTTCAATATCAAACATCCTAGGAGTAATAAAAACGTCTGTACCCAATTACAAAGCTCTAAGCGGAAGGACGGCGAGACGGACATGGTGATATGGACTTAGAATTTTATGATGATCAAGAATTTATATACTTTATGGGGTCTCCGACGAATATTTTGGAGTGTTACAAATGGAATGATAAATTTAATTATACACCTATTATGGTGGAAGGTATATAATTACTAGACATCGGATTTTAGCATGTTTTTTATTTCTTATCCGATTGGACTCAAATTTTGGATCTAGACGTTTTGAGGGTCAATTATTCGATATTTGGGGTCATATCAAAAATATGCAAAAAATATGCAAAAAATATGCGAAATATATGCAAAAAATATGCAAAATATATGCAAAAAATATGCTAAATATGCAAAAAATATGCTAAATATGCAAGCGTTTTTTTTTTTGACAAAAATCGTCAATTAAATTTGGAAAATCATCAAAAAAGCATTCTAAATTAAGTTTTTTGCCGTTTAACATTGTTTTTTGCAGATTATTATGTTCTTGAGAGTCTCCAGATATTTCGACACAGTAATAAATCTAGACTAACAAGACTTAAATCAGTTTTCACAAGGTGAGAAAATGTCAAATAACCCAGCATTCCTATTACAACATAATTTGCTTCCTATACAAATGTAGATAGATAATGGAAAATTTTGAAAAACTCAATCAGAAATGTTAAATCAACGTGTCCAAATATGGTGATAGTTTCTAAACGGCCAAAATTGTCTAGCAGAAAAACAAGGGAGCTAGAGTTAATCATCGCTATTTTTGTTTAGATAAAAATGAAATTTTTTGTAGTTTTTGGAAAAAGGGTTCGTTTTTTAGCGCAAAATGGGAAAAAGTACTAGAGCACAATTTACGATTCCAGGTTCTGGAATATAACTATAATTAGAAGTATAATATAATAATAATTGTTCCACAAACATCCCAGATGGGACAAGGGAGACTTCTCTCATATCAATGAGTGCACGCCGATTCATATTGGCTCAATGATATGGGACCTACTTTTTATTGCCGAGTCCGAACGGCGTGTCTTACGACACCACTTGTAGAAAAGTTTTTCATGGCTTAAATACTCAGGAAATGTCGCCAGCATTACTGAGGGGGAATTTTGCCACCGTTGTTCTTTGTGGTCAAAAAGCTTCTTTAGAAAAATGCTTTAACTGCCGCTTTAATATTGATGACATGGTTGTAGTTTAATGCATTAAAGATACATAATTTTATAATATCGATCTATATTGTACGCATACAATCGCTTAATGCAGAATTGCAAAATGTTCACTCTTCGTCGAAAAGTAATGCATTATTGTTATACCCATCCACGATGAATAATAAGCAAAATGAAAAACGCCCAATGATTAGTGCAAAATAACATCACTTAGTAAAACCACACAATAGAGTGGTAGTGGTAAAATAAGTCAAAAACCTTGGAATTGTGTCCATTCACACATTTCTGCTAGAAAAGTATTTGGAATGCTAAAAAAATATAGTTCATTCATTCCTGCTACAGGAAAACAATTTTGATAGCACAGTCGAAAAGTCATAACCCTTTTGTATACACAATTAATTAATTTATACCTGGCCGTGTACTCGATCATTTGTACTAAATATTACCAATGCTTCGAATTTTGACAGTTGTTTAATGGAGAAGTTGGTGAAAAATTTTTTCACCTACATTTAGTAAAAATTATCGAGTACAAGGACAAACTTTTCATGACACATTAGTATTGTTGTATAGGATATAAATAAATATATTAAGAAAAATATTCGCCGCAATATTGTCATTAAAGTTGCCAAATGCACTACACACCTCAAAAGCAAATATTTCAAGGAATATTAATTTACAAAACGATGAAATTCCACATCTGTCTCTAGGTTTGCTTACATCCTGATGTAAACTTTAAAAACGCCATAATTCTAGCACTACTTTCACAATCTGATTGGCTTTTTTCTGGAACAAATACGGGCAATGCTAATAAAAATGTCCGGATTGTCGAGTAGAAAAATCTCACTATTTTTTACACGTAGAGCACTTTCATTTAAGTGTAGTAGCAATTACAATTTAAAAAAATATTATTATATAACTTCCACGAGTGATTTAATCATATAAAATAATTTATTTTCCTTACAATTCGTTATTCCGAACAATTTGATAATTCGCACACCACCGAAACCTGTGGTGTAGGGATTGTCGCGAATGTACTGTATATATGGGAGTAATATCCAAATCTGAATCGATTCTTACAAAAATAGGGATCGCCCTAGGGCCAAAAAATCCCCAATTTTTATGCGAATTGGTCTATAAATGTGACCTGTGCTTTGTTTTCAAAAAGACATGGCGAGATGGATAAGTGCGAATCTATGCAGATCATCAAAAGGAACTGTGGGTCTATTTCGTTTCATTTTGCATGTTGCAAATTCATTAACTAAGACATAATACCCTTAGGGTATTAAAATATAGTTATCAGTGCAATCATGAATAAAAATTCCGTGCGGAATTTGTTTCCTTTCCCCAATTTCACAATTTTTTGTTTCCATATTTATGCCCAAAAAGGGAATATTTTTGTCGATTCGACTAGAATACGCCATAATGAAGCGAATCTAGTAGTTTCCAACTTTTAACAAATATAAATTTAAAAAAATTTCACTTTTTAAAATTATTTTCCGTGTGGAAAATTCAGAGGGAAATATTCATGATGGCACCGTATATATTTTTTATATGTTTTTAATAAAATATGAAAGATTTATGTAATATTCAATATTTTCTTAGTCTTAATTTCTAGGTCATTTGTTATTCTGTCAGACAATTTTGGCCGAGCAGAAACTATCAACATATTTGAATACTTACATTGTGACATTTCTGATTGAGTTTTTGAATAAATTTGTATTAGAAAGCAACTTATGTTGTTATAAGAAGGCTGCATTATAGGAAATTTTTTTTAATCTTTTAGTACAGATTTATTGCTGTGGCGCAATAATAATTAATAACATGATAATCTGCTAAGAAATCGACGTTTAACGGCAATAAACATAATTTAGAACACTTTTTGATGAGTTTCCAAATTTAATTTGATTTTTGTCAAAAAAATTACTTGCATATTTTTCATATTTTTTGCATATTTTGCATATTTTTTGCATATTTTGTGCATATGCAAAATATGCAAAAAAAATAAAAAATGTGAGCCTGTCATTGCATTCAGTTTTCTTCAAAACGAATTTTGGTCCAATCAGAATTTTCGTATCTTTATTAATAAAAAATATGCAAATATGCAAAATCCGATGTCTAATAATTACGTTACAATTCAAATTCTTTTATTATATTCGTAACATTGGCTCCCGTTTAGGCCTGTTCATCCCGAAGAGGGACAGTTCCCGTTCCATATGTTTCCTACTTTTCTAGATGTACAACTTTCATCTTTGACCTAGGACTGTCATTTCAATGGATTCGGTACACTACGTCGTTTATCCTAGTGATTAACTTGTAAGGCCCTTCCCAGTGTGTTTGCAGTTTGGGGCACAGTTCTTTTTTCCGTTGTGGGTTGAACAATAACATCAGTTGTCCTTCTGCCTCGTGAACTTCACTGAATGAGTTCCGACTGTCCTCGCGTCGATTGACGTGGTTCCAAATTCTTCAATTCACTTCCATACAGAACTTTAGCTGAAGTATGAGATGTAGAATCGTGGATGGCCGATCTATATGACAGCAAGAATTTTGGTAAATGCTTGTCCCATTCTTTTTATCAGCGGTCCACTACTTTCCGTAGATGTCCTCCAGAGTGCGATTAAACCATTCCATCGGATTAGGGACGTAGGGGCGTTGTCCTGGTTTTCTTAATTTCGTAGGAGTCACACATTTCCTTGAATATGGTTGACTCAAAATTTCTACCTTAGTCGGAATGTATTTCGGATGAAACACTATAGCGACATATCCAATTTTGGCTGAAAACGTTTACAATTGGCTTCTTAATTTGGGATGGCATACATTTCCGGTCAAATTCTATAGTAGTCCTTGTCTACTAATGCATAACGGTTCCCAGAGTCGCTTATTGGGAACGATACAGCAACATTCATTGCTATTCTTTCAAATGGTGCCCCCGACTTGTTGTAGTGCCCTCGACTTTTTAGTGTTGGTTTTCATGCATATTTCACAATTGGATATCCATTCCGCAATGGATTTTTGGAACCGATGCCAGTAAAATCTTTGTTTTACCTTTTCGGTGGTCTTGGTTATACCCAGATGTCCTCCACGCTTACCATCGTGAAACTCCGTCAGATCTCCTTAACTATAGAGTCTGTAACGACAATCAGGATCCGGTTGGTTTCACCATCCACGTTTTCCCATTTACGATATAGGCAACCATCTTTTAGGAGTATACTATTCTCTTTTGCCCCAATTATCTTACTTGAATTGGAGAAGCCATTGAAGATCTGAGCGGTCTGTCCTATGATAGATATGCTGGTCATATAGGCACTTATGATAAAGTTTGATGCTCTCTACATCTATCAGGAGCACAGGGTCTTTTAGATTTCGTAATACTTCTTCCTGCACTTCGCTCCACCGAAACTTTTGTCCTTTCTGGAAAATTTGGGATGAATCGACGGTAGTACGTGCAGAGACCAAAAGCTCCGTTATTCATGTAGGTTTTGCGGCCTCGGCCAGTCTCTGACGGCTTGATTTTTTCGTTATTGTGACGACGTGTTTTCACTTTGAAGCTGGGGTAGGTTCAGCGGGGGCCAGGGTCGTCACAAGAATTTATTTTTGATTTGGGAACAAGTAGGAGAGAGAAGCACAATGTCTTTCATAAAACGTTATAAACAGTTTATTTAATAAAACACTTATCACTACACTACACATAACACATAATCCAGTTACATTAACCAACGACGAAGTATTGTGTGACTGTTGTATTACAATGATGTGAGCAGGAAGATCAATGAGGGATGATGATATATGATTTATGGGGGGATCGACTAACGAGACCTCCATTGACGCCAAACGATGTTTTCCAACGTCGCAAAATTTGTCAACATATCTTCATTGTTAAGCCCTCATCGTTACTTTTTACCAGCGCATTCGCTATCAAGATGTTGTTGTTTCGGATTTTTGCTGGTTTGATCACCCACGAATTGTCCGCTCCACAATCTTCTCAATTGCTTCGGCATTTGGTAGTACTATTTCTGGATGATCCGTAGTCAGACGTCTAATAGTTATACTTTTATCATATCTCACATTTAACGATGTGAGACGAGGTCAACACACGATTTTTCATGTCCAGATTGTCTACTATATCGGCCACGATAAACTTTAGAACTACTGGATTCCGTTTTTGTACCCTCAGCCTGTAGGCTAATGAGCGTATACACAATTTGATACGATGAAAATATGCCTCATCGTTGGTTTAGATAATTTGGTGTCGATTTAGCCATGTCCGTCTGCCTGTCTGAGTGGAGCGCACGATAAATCCCGATTTGATCCAGAATTTCGTTCTCGTAATATTTTGTCCAAACTTAGATCAAGTTCGATGATGGGCATATGGGTCCACTTCTTCCGGCACCACCCCCCACAATGGTTATTTTTTTGCTAAATGTTGCTCACGATAAATCTCGAAGGGAGAACCCGATTTGATCCAAAGTTTGCACATCGTAATATTCCTTCCAGGTATAGGTCAGCTTCGAATATGGACATTATCGGTAAATTCCTTCGGGTTCCTCCTACACAAAATGTACAAATTGTTGGCACAAGTATTTTGACATAATTATACCCTCAACCTTTAGCGTAACGAGAATATATACATTCATCGAAATAATGGTTTTAGACACCAATTATGTTTGGACGAAATACGTATCAGATAATTTGGAGTCGATTTAGCCCTGTCTGGCTGGTGCGCAGTATAGCTCTCGAACGGTTCAACCGATTCGAAATATACTTTGTAAATTTTGTCCAAACTTAGCTTCAATTTGATCGGTCCACTCGTGTATGTCCCAAAAAAAGCTCAACATTTTTCTATAAAATGGTGTGAACGACACCTCTCGGAGCAATCGGTTAGGTCCAAACTTTGCACATACTATTATTCCTTACAGATCGAGGCTGAATATGGTCTATGTCGCTCTACTGCTGTGGGTACCTTGCAAACAAAATTAAAAAAAAAACTGATCATTTTGAAATTGTCCATGCGGCCCCATTTACAACGGTAAGATTTTTTCTGGGTAAGTCCTTACTTCCTTAGACAATGGCCCACAAGCTCCAAAAACCCGAACGGGTTGGAATATGGACTATTTTGGTCCCATCCTTCGGGTACGTTCCACACAAAATTTGGGAAAGGAGCTGTTTGAGGGCTCGGATTTATTTAATTTTTTGCAGCAGGTTGTCCTCAGGCTCCCCTTTACACTGTGCAATTGTTTTCCGAGTAAGTCCATACTTTCTGAGATAATGGCCTAAAAGCTCAAGAAAACCTGCCGACACAGACTAAAACGGCTAGGGTGCAAGACAACTGTCAAAGTTTGCTTACTAAAAAATTTTGGTATATGTCAATGATTTACTATAGCCCCATATTGCGGTACCTGCAGATTCCAAGTATTTTATATACGGCAGAATTATTGTGTTTGGTTTTTTCACTCATCAGAGGATGAGTGTATATATACGTCAGTACAGCTGACTGATACATGTGGACAGGACATTTCATTCCATTCGTCGGTTACGCGTTCCTCATACCATATTATGCTAACTACATGATACATACACCTTATCAGAGTGCAGCTTCCGATTTTGAGCAGCTCTACTGGAAAATCTTTTCTTGTGAACGGGAATCAGGGTGCTCAGGTTCCAATCGTCGGGTGCCAGTTCTTCCCGCCAGATGGTCCTAACTAGATGATGTATACACATTATCAGCGTGTCGTTTTCGACTTTGAACATCTAGGCTGTTAAACCATCGGTTCCTGCGGCCTCATTATTCTTCAGCCGGTTTATTACTGCCTTTACCTCATTTGGCCAGGGGGTATACATTCAATACCATCTTCTGGCATTGGGTCTGTGGTATCTTCGTCAGTTTGAAGTTTTACTCTTCGGATTTCATTCTGGCTCCTTCCTGTACATCTCGATTTTTTCGCACTCCCGTTTTTCATTTCTCTTTTTTTCCTGCGGTTCTTCTATCTCCTTATCTCCCGATACCTCTCTCGTACGGTAGCAGCACTACACTCCTGGTCATACAATGGGCTCTTTGGTGGAGATTTCTTATATCAAAGTATGGGTTTTTCTAATGAGACATTAGGGTGGGTGGTATTTCTGGTAGATAGAGCCATAAAGTAGCGGTCACGTTTCACTATCTCTGCTCTTCGGAACGATCGTACATCCAACACGCTCGATAAATATATTTCATATCATATTTTACAAAACGATCAACTTGAAGTCTTGTTTTTTGGTCTGATGACCAAATCTGGTACTCTTAACTATCTGTTTTTGCCGCTGCGAATTCTATCGCCCTCATTTCAAAGTCAGATTCTTCACTGTAGAGACTGATTTTCCCGACTGTTGGACCAAAGATACTTACCTTTCCAATATTGGAATAAAAATAGTTTAGATGATTTTAATGTCATTGGAGAAACAGGGGTCATGTGTTTCTGCTAAGCGATCCAAAAAGATATCTTAGGACTGTTCGTCACTGTACTCAGTGGGAGCATGTGCGCAAAAAAATCTGATGTTGAAGAATTTAGCCTTTATACGTATTATAGCTAGTATTTCATTCACTGCGGTGCAACTGAAGACCAGATGTTTCAACCTACGACCAACTACAAATCCACAACCAAACTCATGCTTTGTATCATCGTAGCTATAATACACTGTGCCACCTATAGGCGTTGCTGCGACGCCTTTTCCATCTATCTTATTACTTACATATATGGCAGAAATATAGGCCTTGTACATCTATAAAGAGTATCTCTATAAAGAGTGCTCACATTCCGGGTGCAGATTCGCAGATCATGGTGCTTAAAACGTTTGCGGGGATCGTAAGCGTTAGAATGGTTTGTTTTTCTTTTCCTTTGATTATTCATAATATGTTGCTGTTTGGAGGGACGAGTTACTAGCCCAACACCCATCCAAGTTTTTAACGTTGTTATGGATGAACGCTCGGAACATGTTAGCTCACCACTTGTAACGGTTGTTAAAGTCAGCCCAAACAAGGTGTGGAGGCCACTGACCACTTGAGATGAAAGCGGGACCAACGTAAGTCCTGCACTTTGCCACGTTAAAGCCGGTCAGGGACATTGCTTGGTATGTTTCATACCCTACATCACCCTATGCATACATAGTTGTGTTCCTTTACTTACCTGATGTTACCATTTTTACCTGTAAAGCGTTCCTTAACCCCAACAACTGGTAAAACTTGAAGCCATTTTTAAGATAGTGAGAGAGGAGAGAGAGCAAAAATACCTTTCTCTTCTACCACAGGCTACCAGACGAATTTCTTCAGGTAAAAAAGACAGAAAATCAGTGAAATAAAAGAAGAACATTGAAGTTTTATGTTTCTTTTTGACATTGCTACCAGATCTACAATTTTTTCGTCCCTTTACTTTTCTGGTAAAACTGTTCATGAGAGAGCAATTTTGACAGTTTTCTCTTTTACCATAATTTTTACCATTAAAAAAGTAAAGGAACAAAGCTCATATTAGTTACACATAACTATTTCATTATCTCACCATTATTGATGTTGTATAATAAAGTCATTACGATGATTAAAACTAGTAGATAAAATGCATTCTTCCTAAATGAAAATTCACAACGAAATTGGCGATTATATCCAGTCTTTTCATTTTATATAATCTAAATTAAATGACATGCATACATAATAAAAATATGAACGAGACTGGTGCATTATATGCACACACATATCGGATATTCTTGTCATATGCATTTCCCATTCATGTTCACATATGTTGCATAGCAAATGCACATCAATAATTTGTGTTCATGCATTTCCCTTTTATTTATATTTCCCCCAACAAAACAGTACCCATAACATTTTGTATAATTTTGCTAAAGGGGGAAATACGTCAAATCGATTTTTTCAACAAAAAGAAAGAAAAAAATACCTACAAAACATCTACACGGTACTGCTTACGTGTGTTGAAACAAAAAAAAAAAAACGTTTTTCCTTGTGAAAAGCAAATGTATAAATTTTATTGAAAACAATAAACAAGAAAACCCAAACCAAATTTATGTTAAAACTTTAAAAAGACACGCCAAAAACTATTACCAAACCTGTCGTTCAACCACACTTCAAACATGTGAAAGCACTTTCTCAAAACCAATCTCAGGTGGAACTTAAAAACCAACACAGATTCAAGGTGATACCAAACAATGCTGGTTTGCCACGTGGAAAAAGGGGGTGTTTGAAGTAGTTTTCTACCACTACACAACCGTATCTTTCACAATTCTTTGATTGTTCGATGACGGAAAATATGTACGTCTGCTTTTTTATATTTCTTTATGGGTTTTTGTACGTGTTAATATGAAAACCTGTAAATTATTTCAAAATTATATGGGTTTATGGATGGTAGTCACATAAGCAATGCATTTTTATGATTTTCCGTTATTAAATTTTATGTTTTTCCCAGTAAAATATTTGATGAGAAAGAAGGGGTTGAATCATGAGTTGAAGTTATTCCGCACTTCACAATTTTAGGTGAAAAAAGTAATGATTTCTACAAGGACGAATTTTTACGTAAAGAGCAAAAAAGCATTTAGTGAAATAGGTTTAAATTTAGGAGACATATTATTGTAACATATGGTAAAAACCAAATATTATTTGCAATCGATGAATCCGAGTTTCACTATTTCAGAATTCGCGAACTGTTAACATATTCTATAGAGTATGCCTGAAATTGTTTAAAATGTAGGGTTGTGGGAGGGATCCCATATTGTCGACCATTAAAATTAATTTTCGTGATAGCTGTTTTGGCATCAATGTAGAAAAATGGGTTGAAACCAACAATTTTTTTATGTTACCTTCCGATTTCTGGCTTAACGTTTCATTTTATAGCCCTAGCCCAAAGAAAGAATAACTGAATTCTCCATAGGCAACATTTCTTACTTAACATTTACTTACAGACCATTTGTTCCATAAGCCGAATTTAGAAAAGATCTCCAATTTTCTATGTCTGCTGCATCGCTTTCTGGAATACCGCACCCTTTCATCTCTTCATCCACCTGCTTTCTCCATCTAAGCTTAGGCCTTCCAATTCTGCGAGCACCGCCATGTAGCACATATTTATACGCCTTTTTAGCGTGTTCATCATCGTTATTTTTTATGATATGGCCTTGCCAATGCAACCGTTACATCTCGATACGTTTATCTATACTGATGTCGTTGTATATCAGATACAGCTAGTGGTTCATACGACGTCGATGTTCATCGTCAACGCCGAATGGTCCATAGGTCTATCGAAGAATTTTTCCCTCAAACACACAAAGCACTGCCTTGTCTGCTTGAGCAATTACCCAGGCTTCGGAACCATACATAATCACGGGTAATATCAGTGTTTTGTAAAGCGTTGATTTTGTTCGACGAGATGTGGCTTTGTTCTTAAACTACATACTAAAGCCAAAGTAACATCTGTTGGCCAATATAATTCTTCTTTTTATTTCACAACTGATGTCGTTTGTTGTGTTTACGGCGGTGCCGAGGTAGACGAAGTCTTTTACTACCTCAAATTTATAGGAACCAACGTCAACAGTTGGTCTGATTTCTATGGACGAATTGCGCGTCGACACCATCAACTTGGTCTTCTCGCCGTTTACCACCAGACCCACTTTAGCAGCTTCCCTTTCGACTTTTGCAAATGTATCAGTTACTTCCTTTACCGATCGACCCATGATGTCAATATCATCGGCATAAGCAAGTAACATATGTATGTCTGTTTGTATATATTGTGCCATTTCTTTTGATCTTAGCATCTCGTATAACATTTTCCATCAGAATGTTGAATAAGTCACACGAGAGGCCGTATCCTTGCCTGAAACCTCTTTTGGTACTAAACTCTTCGGAGTGGTTCTTTCTCATTTTAACTGAGGACCGAGTATCAGTTAATGTCATTCTACAAAGCCCAATTCAAACATGGCTTGGTATACCTTTGAACGCAGGGGCTGTGGAAGACTGCTTTGTAATCGACAAAAAGATGGTAGGTGTCGATCTGCATCCCTTGGGTCTTCTCCAGGATTTGCCGCAGAGTAAATATCTGGTCAATGGTGGACTTGCCAGGTCTAAAGCCACATTGGTGTGGTCCAATTATTTCATTGACCATAGAATTTAGCCGTTCGCATAATATCCCTGACAATATCTTGTGGACGATAGAGAGAAGGCTTATGCCCCTATAGTTAGAGCATACAGTCTTATCTCCTTTCTTGTGGACAGGGGACAGGATGCTCAGGTTCCAATCGTCGGGTACTCGTTCTTCCTGCCAGATGGTGCTAACTAGCTGTTGAATACACCTTATCATCGTGTCGCCTCTGATTTTGAACAGCTCGGCTCCTGCTGCCTTATTGTTCTTCAGCAGATTTATTGCTGTCTTTACCTCATCTTGGCTGGGCGCTATACATTAAATACCGTCTTCTGCGATTGAATCTGTGGTATCTTCGCCGTCTTGGCTACTATCGGATACCAACAGTTTGGAAAAATATTCTTTCCATATCCTGAGCACACTGTCTGTATCAGATACCAAATTACCTTGCTGGCCCCGACAGGACGATGTGCCTGTAACACTCACTCTTTGGTAGAACTTTCGGGCTTCATGCTGGCTCCTGTATATCTTGATTTTTTCACACTCCCACCTTTCCATTTCTCTATTTTTCCTGGCCGAAAAGACGTTTCTCTTCTCTCCTTTTCTCCCGTAACCACTCTCTCTTGCGCTACGCGTTGCTTCTGAATTTAGAGTAGCTCTATATGCCGCATTTTTCCCTTTGGTAGCAGCACGACACTCCTTGTCATACCATGGATTCCTTGGTGCAGGGCTCCGGTATCCAAAAATGGATTTTAAGGCTGTTTGTATGGAGTGGGCAATATTTTGCCATTGTGCTGATATGTTATCGGGACGAGGAGTGCTTTCATTAGGCAATTGGGCTATTTGAGTGGAATATGCTGAGGCTATATGTTGTGTTTGCCGCCTACCGATGTCCAACTTCCGCGCTGTATCTGTTCGTGCTTTATTTGCAACGTTTAGACGTGTACGTACCTTTGCTGCCACAAGGTAGTGGTCAGAATCTATGTTTGCTCCTCGGAAAGATCGTACATCCACACGCTCGACGAATGTCTTCCATCTATCACAACATGATCAATTTGATTACATGTTCTTTGATTTGGAGACAGCTATGTGCCCTTATGAATATCGTGATGCTTAAATCTAGCACTGCAATACCATACCATTGTCAGATGTATCACTGTGTATACTGAATTTCCCGACTGTTGGGCCAAAGACATTCATTCTCCTTTCCAATTTTGGCATTAAAATCGCCTGGAATAATTTTAATGTCATAGGCAGGCAACGGCCATAAGTTTCTTCTAAGTGCTCGTAAAATATATCTTTGGTCTCTTTCGTCTTTGTTTTCAGTGGGAGCATGACCGCAAATAAAGCTGTTGTCGAAGAATTTACCTTTTAATCCAATTGTAGCGAGTCTTTCATTCACTGGGGCGAAGCTGGAGACCAGATGTTTTAACTTCCGACCAACTGCAAATCCGCAACCAAACTCATGATTTTTGTCATGTTGTTGTGACGCTTTTCCCAATCCATCGTATTTTCTGTATGACAGCAATGTCGGCCTTCTACTTATCAAGTACATCTACCAATGCGTATACTGCACCTTTTCTATAAACTCTGCAATCATTCCAGGTGCAGATTCGCAGATCATGGTCCTTAAAGGCTTCTTTTTCTAGGGGAGGGTTACTAACCCGACGCCCAAACCCAAGTTTTTAACGTTCTTATGGGTGATTACATGTTACCTCGCTACCTTTAACGGATGTTCAAGGCAGCTACTCCAGGTGACACGACGGGGAAGTCAGTGTCCACTTGATATAAATGAGGAACGAAGATAAATACTGGGCTTTGCCATGTTAAAGCCGGTCATGACCGTTCCTCGGTATATCTCATCTCCTACTTCATTATACCAGTGTATGGTTTTCACATAAACACGATGCTGATATTTTGAAGCCAGAATTTCGGGTTTTTTGATTTGTTTTAATAATCAGGATGCTCAGCTAGACATCAGAATTACCGAACTCATCGTTACGTCGTGTATTGTATATATATTTGTATATCTCATGAGAGTAGCATCCTAAAAATTAGAGATCAAAGGCCAAAATTTGATGCGTATATTAAAAAAGAAGAACCTATTTTTTGCTTGTAAAATTTACCAGTGTCATTCAATTTCCTTTGAACCCCGCGTGAATTTAGTTTTTTTACGCAACGGATCTAATGAGCCCTTCCGCGTTCGAATCCAACCACTAAAACGGTGGATGTAGATACCTTGAAAATAGGAAAATCTGCAAAACTATATTTAGACAAATCCGCACACTAAGCCGCGACTTTCTTTGAAAATGATCATGACATAAATTACATGCAAAAAGCATGACATAAATTACATAGATACCCGAGTTATATGGGTCTTTTCCCAAAAATAGAATGTGGAGGCACATCCACGGTTCTTGAAGAATCTATTTGATGTATGTATATATTGACGTATTTGTGATGGGCGTTTCTGAAATCGGATGCGCATCAAAATCGTAGGCGCATTGCACGACTTCTACCCACCTTAAGGCTTTTTTTGCTTTGTGTGATGCAACTGACGGCACACTTTGGCCGCTGTATAAAACATCGAAATATGCATAGATATTGAATGATGTTAATTCGCTGTATATAAATTGAATGCGCACCAATTGATTTTAAATAATTCTGGACCGATTTGGATATTTTTTTTTTTTTGTGAAATGTTCGCCATAACCCGACTGAGGTTTTTATGCTTACTTTTTCACTTTTCAATTTTTATCTTTTCTACAAAATTACTGAACCGATTTTTCAGAAATTGTCAGGGAATGTACTGGAATGACACTCGGATAAAATTGGCTAAAAATTTTGTTGAATTTCCCCTATTCTTTAAATTTTCTATACATTTATAACTAAAAATAAAATGTCGTTCGGTGGTTATGGCATCAGTTGATTTGGATAATTCTTTTTTGGAATGTTTGCCATAACCTAACTTAGGTTTTTATGCAAAGAAAGTTTGACCACGTCCATTTTTACACCCAATTTTTCCAATTTTCAATTTTGATCTTTTCTACGAAAACTACTGAACTGATATTCCTAAAATTGTCAGGGTTGGTATAGGAGTGGCCCCCGGTTAAAATGGGGGGGCAAGGTACTTCCCCTATACCCTATTTTCATACCCTCAAACATAATATGGAGGGTATAATTAAATTTGTCTTTCCGTTTGTAACACATCGAAATATTCATCGGAGACCCTATAAAGTATACATATTCTTTATCAGGGTAAAATTCTAAGTCGATATAACCATGTCCGTCTGTCCGTCCGTCCGTCTGTTGAAATAAAGATACAGCTCGCAATTTTTAAGATAGATCTTTGTAATTTGGTATAGAAGTTTATATTACTCTTAGGATGTTTGTGCCCTCAATATTCCTCCGAAATGGCTAAAATTTGGTATTTAGTCTTCGGTGGGTATTCAACCTTCCCCTCTAAATTTGTCGGTTTGGGTACACGACTTCATACCCCCATAGAACGGTACCCCCGATTTTCGGTATTTTTAGGGTTATGGCTGCAATAATCCACCGAAATGTCTGAAATTTGGTATTTAGTCTTTATTTGGGGTATAAAATTGTACGTATGAAGTTTGTTGGTATAGGTCCACGCCTTATTATAGCCTCCATAGAACGGTACCTCCCGATTTTCGGGTATTTTGAGGGTTGTGGCCACAATAACACACCGAAATGGTTTAAATTTTGTATATAGCCTTCGTTGGTGGTATAAAACATTCCTTCAGCAATTTGTCGGTACAGGTCCATGCCTTCGTGTAGCTCAAATAGAACGGTACCTCGCGATTTTCGTAATTCTGAAGGTTGTGACGTCAATACCCCACCGAAATTATGAAATTTGTTATTTAGTCTTTCATGGTATTATAAAATATTCCAGAAGTGAATTATCAGTATAGGTCTACGTCTTCCTATATCCGCCATAGAAGCGTACCTCTTGATTTTCGATATTTTGAAGGTTTTAGCCACATTATGTTACCGAATTATCGGAAATTTGGTATTTAGTCTTCTTCGAGTCTACAAACTTTCCATCAGATATTTGTCGGTATAGATCGACGTTTTGATGTAGTACCCATAGGTACCTCCCGAATTTCGGTATTTTGAAGGTTAGCCATATTATTGTTCCGAAATTGCTGAAATTTGTTATTAAGTCTTCTTCGTAAACAAATTGGTACATTTTACTTCAATACAACTCGTGGTGGAGGGTACAACAAGTTCGGCCCGGCAGAACTTAGCGCCGTTTGTACTTGTTTAAAAATGCTATATTCACAATAATTACGAATGTATCGGTTTGGAAATTACCACGCCCACTTTTTAAAATATGTCACATCTACAAAACTACTGAACCTATTTTCCTGAAAATTTTAGGGAAAGGAACAGGGATGGCCCCGGGTGAAAATAGGATGCATATTTTCCTGAATTTCGAAGAGGGCGGGGTACTTCCCTTTTCCATATTGCCATATATTTATGAATAAAAATCAAATGCCGTCATAACCCAACTTAGGTTTTACGACGCCCACTTTTTTCAATTTAATTTTTTTTCTGTAAAAACGGAGTTCCATCAAATTTGCAAAAAAATCTCAAAGTTTGCTGTTGTTATGTATATTTTATGAATTTCGGAGGAGGTGGGGAGCCTTATAATTATATCGGTTTCAGTATAAATTTTGGGTGGCAATGGGGTTGTGTATGCCGTAGATACATATTAGGAGACAATATACCGGACCACGCCCACTTTTTTAAATATGTTATATCTTGAAACTGATGAACATGTCCACTCATTTCAATACATTATTTTTTGAAAGCTACTGAACCTAATTTCATGCAATTTTCAGAAAATGTTCAAGAATGTCCCGTGTTCCAAAATGCGCTTTTTTATATACAAATCTACTGGGCTTATTGGGTGACGTAGGGGATGGAAGATACCAAGGAACGGTCCTGACCGGTTTTAACATGGCAAAGCCCAGGATTTATCTTGGTCCCTCTTTCATCTCAAGTGGACACTGACCTCCCCGTGGTGTCACCTGGGGAACTGCCTTTAACACCCGTTAAAGGTAGTGAGCTAACATGTGCCGCGCGTTCACCCATAAGAACGTTAAAAACTTGGGTTTGGGCGTCGGGTTAGTAACCCTCCCCTAGAAAAAAACAGCCTACTATGAAAAAACGAAAGAAAAGAAAAACAAACCCCTCTAAAGTTGACGAACCCCGCAAACGTTTTAAGGACCATGATCTGCGAATCTGCACCTGGAATGTTCGCACTCTTTATAGAGAAGGTGCAGTCTTCGCATTGGCAGACGTACTTGGAAAGTACAAAGCCGATATTACTGCCATACAGGAAATACGATGGACTGGGAAAGATGTCACAACAACACCTAAAGGTGACGCACTGTATTATAGCTGCCCATGACACAAAGCATGAGTTTGGTTGCGGTTTTGTAGTTGGTCGGAGGTTAAAACATCTGGTCTCCAGCTTCACCCCAGTGAATGAAAGACTTGCTACAATTCGATTTAAAGCAAAATTCTTCAACATCAGCTTTATCTGCGCTCATGCCCCAACCGAAGACAAGGACGAACAGACCAAAGATATATTCTACGAGAGCTTAGAAGAAACATATGACCGTTGTCCTGCCCATGACATTAAAATTGTTCTAGGCGATTTTAATGCCAAAATTGGAAAGTAGAATATCTTTGGACAAACAGTTGGGAAATTCAGTCTACATAGTGAAACATCAGACAATGGAATGAGGCTGATAGACTTCGCAGCGGCAAAAAAACATGGTAGTTAGCAGTACCAGATTTAAGCATCTCGATATTCATAAGGGCACTTGGCTGTCTCCAGACCAAAGAACAATAAATCAAATTGATCACGTTGTGATAGATGGAAGACATTCATCGAGCGTGTTGGATGTACGATCGTTCGAGGAGCAAACATAGATTCGGACCATTACCTCGTTGCAGCAAAGGTACGTACCCGTCTAAACGTTGCAAATAAAGCACGGACAGACACACACGAAAGTTGGACATCGCCAAGCTGCAAACACAACAGATAGCCACAGCATATTCCACTCTACTGACCCAATTGCTTAATGATAGCGCTTCTCGTCCCGATAACATATCAGCACAATGGCAAAATATTGCCCACTCCCATGCAAACAGCCGCAAAATCAGTACTTGGATACCAGAGACCTCCACCAAAGAATCCGTGGTATGACCAGGAGTGCCGTGCTGCTACCGAAGAAAAAAATGCGGCATATAGGGCTACTTTACAATCTGTAGCAACGCGTAGCGCACGAGAGAGGTATCGGGAGAAAAGGAGAGAGGAGAAACGTCTTTTCCGCAGGAAAAAGAGAGAAATGGAAAAGAGGGAGTGTGAACAAATGGAGATGTACAGGAGACAGAACGAAGTCCGAAAATTCTACCAAAGAGTGAAGCATCAAACTGATGGCTTTGGTACAGGAATATCGTCCTGTAGAGATCAACAAGGTAATTTGGTAACTGATACAGATAGTGTGCTCAGGATATGGAAAGAACATTTTCCAAACTGTTGGTATCCGATAGCAGTGAAGACGGCGAAGATACCACAGATCCAATCCCAGATGATGGTATTGAATGTATACCGCCCAGCCAAGATGAGGTAAGGACAGCAATAAACCGGCTGAAGAATAATAAGGCGGCAGGAGCCGATGGCCTACCAGCCGAGCTGTTCAAAACCGGAGGCGACACGCTGATAAGGTGTATGCATCAGCTAGTTAGCACCATCTGGCAGGAAGAACGCGTACCCGACGATTGGAACGTGAGCATCCTATGTCCAGTCCACAAGAAGGGTGATAAGACTGTGTGCTCCAATTATAGGGGCATAAGTCTGCTCCCTATTGCATATAAGATAGTATCTGGCATATTGTGTGAGAGACTAAAGCCTATGGTCAATGAAATTATTGGACCCTATCAGTGCGGCTTTAGACCTGGCAAATCCACCATTGACCAGATATTTACCTTGAGACAAATCCTGGAAAAGACCCAAGAAATGCAGATCGACACCTTCCATCTTTTCGTCGATTATAAAGCAGCATTCGACAGCCCTATACGTTCAAAGGTGTTCCAAGCCATGTCTGATTTTGGTATTCCTGCAAAGCTCATTCGACTTTGTAGAATGACATTAACTGAGACGAGATCCTCAGTTAAAATTGGAAAGAACCTCTCCGAAGAGTTTACTACCAAAAGAGGTTTCAGACAAGGAGACGGCCTGTCGTGTGATCTATTCAACATCCTGCTGGAAAAGGTCATACGAGACGCGAAGGTCAAAAGAAATGGAACGATATACACGAACAGCCACATGTTACTGGCTTATGCCGACGACAATGACATCATGGGTCGATCGGTAAAGGAAGTAACTGACACCTTTGCAAAAGTCGAAAGAGAATCTGCTAAAGTTGGTCTGGCAGTAAACGGCGTAAAAACCAAGTTGATGGTATCGACGCGTAATATGTCCATAAACACCGCACCATCTGTGAATGTTGGTACCTATAATTTTGAGGTAGTAAAGGACTTCGTCTACCTCGGCACCGCCATAAACACAACAAATAACATCAGTTGTGAAAATACGAAGAAGAATAGTGTTGGCTAACAGATGCTACTTTGGGCTGAGTAAGCAGTTTAGGAATAAAGCCACCTCTCGCCAAACAAAAATAACACTGTACAAAACACTGATACTACCCGTGCTAATGTATGGTTCCGAAGCATGGGTACTTGCTCAAGCAGATAAGGCAGTGCTTTGTGTGTTTGAGAGAAAAATTCTTCGAAAGATCTACGGGCCAATCTGTGTTGACGGCGAATATCGGCGTCGTATGAACATCGAGCTGTATCAACTATACAATGACATCAATATAGTTGAACGAATCGAGATACAACGATTGCGATGGCTAGGCCATGTTATAAGAATGAGTGATGATGAACCCGCTAAAAAGGCGTATAAATACGGGCCGCATGGAGGTTCTCGCAGATCTGGAAGGCCAAAGCTTCGTTGGAGCGAACAAGTGAAACGAGATATCACAAAGCTACATATCCCAGATTGGGAAAATACAGCAGCAAACAGAGAGGATTGGAGATTTTTTCTTAGTTCGGCTTATGGAACAAATGTTCTGTAAAAGGCCAGCTAAGTAAGTAAGTACTGGGCTTATTGTGTTATAATCGCTATATTTGCTTAACTTATGAGTGCATCTGCTGGCAAATTAATTTTCGGGACAACGGTAGTTGCACCTCCGACCAAGAAAGACGATATATGTATTTACAAATTTCCTTAAATGGTCAGGTTCATCGGTTCATCAGCCATGAAAAACTAAAACATATAAGTCTCAATAAGTGGGAGAATTCGATTTGACCATTTTTTTTAATTTTTTTAATTAGATCGCTTTAGTAAAAAGACATGGACATGGGGCATGGACGATAAAAAAATCCTAAACAGCATCAATCGGCGAAAAAATTCGACAAATTCCGTATGATAATAAAAGGTTATAGACAAAATCTCTAGATACATTTAAAATCCTCATCGGTTTGACAATGTACCGAAGAAGTGAAGTCCATAAAAGTTGTCATTAAAACTCAGCAACGCGGACCGGGGTTTGCTAGTAAAATATAAATTTTGTAAATATTTATATATCTACGAATGAATATGGAATGCTGTTAACGATTTATGCATACATTTTGTCAAAAAAACAAATAAGATATTTTTAAATATTTTTTTATATGGCCAATTTTGTGAACGCGAACGGATTTGAAACCAAATTTTTTTCCCTAACCTCTATACCAAAAACGTACATGTACTCGCAAAAAAATTTTTAAATTTTTTTCAAATGGAATTACAAAAGTAAATGGGTTTTTACCATATATTTTATATGACTATTAAAAAATACACACTTCACGTAAAATACACATTCCCTATCATGATTATTTGTGAACTCATTCAAGAAGTGATGGAAATACGAATTTATTTCCGAACTAGTTCAATTTTATTTTACTGGGTTTAAATATCCCCAAGCTTGCTACAATAACATTCTCCCTACCTATAAAATTGCTACATTTCATTGTGTCAATTAATCGATTATGAATTATTAATTTCGAATATAGAGGATAGCATGAAAATTTCAGAAATGTAATAACTTTTAATTTACTCGTATGTAGGCACATTTTCATTTATCGACCATCAGAGTTTGTGTTTGTGTGATGTGTATTTGGTGCGTATGATTTATATACAGTCTTATCGTCGTTATTTATACGCCACATGTCCATGGTTGTGTGCGGTTAAACAATCCATGATACTGTTTCATAAATTCATTAACAATGATAATTAAAATTAATAAATATTAAATGAATACAATGACCATCTGGCACACTACATGATTAATCTCGGCTAAATTGGTTTATTTTACTACAGGAAATTATTTTTTCATATTAACGTACCGGCGACTTGCAATATGACATACATATGCCGGATTTATGAAAATAATTTCATATTCGCTATCATGTACTTTAATAAAAGCTAACAACTTGTACAACATTTATTTGTTTACATAAATGAACGGATCAACGAACACATCAACCGATTGGCTGCAAAAATTGGACCTCGTAACATTTTTCTAGGTTGCCCTTGTGGCGCTTTGCTCGCTGAATGCCCGGGCCAGGCAACATTAAATTTTCAACGGTAGCAAAAAATACCCCTCACTAGTGTTTTAAGATACCCCGTTTGGACGCGGTAATAAACAGTAGGTCCAATATAAATGAGATAATATGAATCCGGGTGCACTCAGTGATGTGAGAGTAGTCTCTCTTGTCCCTTCTGGGAAGTTTGTGAAACAGTCGTTTATAATATTTTTCTAAACTTAGTTTAAGTTCGAAAATGGGCGATATAGGTCCTTTACTTTGGTTACTTCCCCCACAAAAAATTAGAATTTGTCATTAAAATGGAGCGCAGATGGGCCATGTGGTCCACTCCATCGTGAACCATTCCCATAAAAGTTTACAAATTTTCGCTAAGATGGTGCTCACGATAACTCGCGAAGGAATTAATAGATTTGGTACATTCTTTGCACATCGTAATATGTCTACCAGACATAGATAAAGTTCGCATATAAGACCTCCTTTCGAATTGTTTTGGTTCCAGAACAGGCCGTTCTCGGGGCCCATATTACGACGTGACAAGTTTTTTTTTCAGGAGCAAATCTATACTTCTTGTGAAAATTAGCCAAAATCTGTTAAAATCCCTATGATTACGGTTCGAACAGGATACTGCGGGGCTGCAAACCTTGCATATAGCATGTGCCGAAGATGGTGCTTATCGGTCCTCTCCGTTAAATACTTCCCCACCCACAAAAGTTCAAAATTTGTCGCGCGATGTTTCTGGAATGGAGCAGCTGATTTGGTCCAAACTTTGAATCTCGTAATATTTGCTCCAAAGTTAGTTTAAGTTCCAAAATGGACCATATTGGTCCACTCCTTAGGGTATCTCCCTCCCTTACAAAAGTTCAACTATCTGTTAACCGCAATTTAAAGCCTGTTCGAGGATTATTTTTTACCAAAAGGGGTACCTTGTGCTTCGGTTCACAGCGATATAATTTTTTGAGGCAAGTCCATGCTTCCTAACATAAATGATAGGAAGGCGTAAAATAGGTGGGCGTAAAATCTATCAAAAGGAATGACTTCAAAATAAAATCCACTACCAAATGGACAAGTCTGCTTATTTCTTCCGGTACCTCCTCCGCAATATTTTTGAACTTTAATCCAAGTCCATAATTTTGCGGCAATTAGGACGTCCAAATTCTGAAATAGGATTTCGATTTTCCTTTTGTTTTTTTTTTTTTTGTTTTTGCTTTGGTGATGCTGTATTTCACTATAATTTCAGATTTTTTTACTAAAGGTTCCAGAGATTTCGCGCCTCGAAAAAGTCGATATCTGTTAAAACTATATGCAAAGAAATACTCATAACTTCTTTAATATTGGGCAAATTTGGAAAAATATTATGTGTATGTTTTGTCGGTTATTTAATAAAAAATTGAAAAAAAAATTTTGCCAGTGGGCTGGGATGCAATTTTCTCGATGTAATATTTAAAACCATTTTTAACGATGATTCGATTTTCTTGAAATTACTTTTATATACGAGGGCGGTTCGGAAACTTCTTAGCCTATCAATGAAAGAAAATAGTATTTCAAAAATATTTTTATTTTTCAATATAATCTCCTGAAACTTTAATACACTTAGTCCAACCCTTTTCTAGCAATTCTGCAAAATTAAATGGACTCGGTCATTTGAGATGCCCATGATATTAGCAATTTCACGCACTTTTATTCGTCGATCATTTAATACCGTATCATGCACTTTGGCTACAATTTCTGTTGTTGTTGCTGTTTTTGGACGTCCACTACGTGGTTTATCTTCAATGCTTGTACGACCACGTTTAAATTCAGCAACCCAATTTTTTACTGTTGCATATGAAGGAGCACTTTCACCTAACACATTCACCATATCATTATGAATTCCTTGTCCCGGTATACCTTTTTTATGTAAATATTTAATGACAGCACGCATTTCTAATTTTTCCATTGTAAAAAAATTGCGGATGCGTCTTTTTTGAACACATATTTCTATATGAAGGAGTTGCCAGATCGAAACAAAATTTAACATGTGTTCATAACAGAGATGGAAGTTTCCAAAACACTTAACTTTTTTCTGTTTATACCGCGCTTTTTGTGCTAGGCTAAGAAGTTTACGAACTGTCCTCGTACTAGGATCAATTAGAAAAATACTAAGTCCTATTTGATTTTTTTTTTTTAAATTTGTGAATACAAATTTTCTTTATACCAGTGTGAAACATTTGTGATTTTACCAAAAAATTCAAAATTACAGTTTTAACATTTCGCTCATTTACTCAAAGAGTGACACATTTCAAAAAATCGAGTTTCGAGAATATTTTACAAAACACCTGGCCAGATATCAGTGTAAAATTTCTGTGCAAGATCAATCATGATTTGAAGTGTTTTATTGCTTCATAAACTTCAAAAACTTTTGTGTTAAATGTTGCAAAACTCGTAGTAAATCAGCTGTAACTCGTCGAGTTTTAGAGATATCAGCATGAAAATCTGACACAAGATAAAATAAAAGTCGTAGAAAAAATAGAAATTGTTAATTCAGAAAACGCATTTTTGAGTAATGCCACTCTTTAGCGATTTGTTTTTAAAAACTGCGTCATTTTTCGATTTCGAAAATAGGTCATCAATTATTGTACCAACCGAACAATAACACTGTCATTTGAATCATGGTTTACAGCGCAGCACAAAAGAAAGCCAAAAAAGATGGGAAGTTTTTGCAGATTCTGAAACTAAAATGTTCATATATGAGAAAAATTAAAAAACAAAAAAAAATCGTCGGAGCGCTTTTAAATAAATCGCGATTCAAGTTGACATTTTTAGGGGTTGTTTAGGTTTTAGCGATTTTGCTTAGAAACGGCAAGCCCTATACGAAAGAGGACTTGAATTTGAAATATGCAGTGGCTACTATATTTAATTCTGTAGTACCCACTAATGCCGGTACACTAATTGCCATTCTTAAAATCGCAAAATGAAGAAGTTTTTAAGATGTTTAAGATGAATTCATGAATAAGACAACAAAACAAATGTTTGTAAACTCATTTTTTGTTGTTGTTTTTTGTTGACCTTTGGACTCAGATTTCCTTCTTTAGTTTAGTTTGGCTCGAGGTCAGTAGAATAAAAGACAATTTTAATTTTGTTTTTTATCATTTATTTTTCCAATATTTCGATCGGGATCGTCGATCATCATCAGGGATTATACTTAAAAAAACAAATAACAATGATTTTATAACTATATTAACAATTGTTATTCTATGACAATAATTATTTTTTTTTTATTCACGAACAACTAACTCTGCTTCTACATCCATTTGCAAGTATTTTCGGACTAAACTTTTTTTCAACGATGTTTCTATAAATTTGAGCACAATGCTCAATCGTTCAGAAAACCCAGGTATATAAGTCGAACGTTTGTAAATTTTATCCGGGTTTTGTTGAACATTGTCCCGTCTTTTGTATGCAACATGTCTGATGAGTTCCTTAATAGCACTTGTTGGAAAATCGTTCATTTTTTAAATTTTTTTTCATTTTTTTTTTGGTAAAAATCAAAATTTTCACAGTGGAATATAGGAATAAAATTTCTTGACAAATTTAAAAAAAATATATAAAACATAGTAATTTTTCTAATCCCACTACCAAATAGGACTAACAATTTGTTCGATATTTTACACCAAAAATATTCAGGAAAAAATGATTGATTTAAATATTAAATCGCAATAATTGAATCCAAATTTCTTGACAAATTTTAAAAAATTATTTTTCTAATCCCGCTACCAAATGGGACTTAAAATATGTGTAATTTTTCGATATTTTAATACAAAAAAATATTCAGAAAAAAATTATTGATTTATGGCCTGTTTCACTAAGACGATTCGAATACAAATTCGTTCGAACTACTACTAGACTTCGGTATTTTGAAAAAATTTGTAATTGATTGTTCACATCAATTTTCATCGGAAAAAATTTAAAAGAAATTTTATCTTGCCAATTTTCACCTTTCAGATAGAGTTTGATGGATTTTATGTGTTCACACTTTTTGTCCCTTAAGACAACTATGCCTCTGAGAGTAAATCAAATTTCTTAGCGATTTGGAAGATACGATGCTGTCAAAATTATCCCTTTTGACATCAAAGCCTCAAAACTTTGGAGGCCTGTAACCGCTAAAGTTGATGAAATAGAGAAAAACGCCGAGACACGTGTCTGCTGTGACGGCGTGTTAGCGTTCAAAGCCAACACTCATAACTTCAAAGGCAGCGCAAAATAGCGTTTGTCATGAAGAGATACATTTCAACGGCCAAATATCCGTTAATGTATAAAAACACATTTGCATTTGAAAGACGAAAAGTTGTAGGACAGTGAAGCCATTCCACAGTCGATACGTCTGAAGAGCTGCTCAACTAACAACGAAACCAGGTCACGGAATTGGGTGCCTGTGTGGGTTTGAGTCCTTGGCTTTCTTTTTTCACTTGCATCACCACAGCAAAAAATTACAGAAATCAAAAACCTCATTATGTGTCCGATTTCACGCAGAAATTTCCGTATAAATGTCTGAGCCATATACGATTCAGGAGCGTGTTTCCTAGGTAGTGATATTTGACATACATAAGTACATTTTTCAGATGTTAATATACATACGTATTTAAATTTTATTCATGCAGTCATCTACACCTAAGCCGCAATATGAAGTTATTTCATTTACATACAACTCGTCATTTGACATTAAAATGAATAATACAACTTAGTAAATATGCTTCATGCATATGTACAAAGGAGTACATACATTTATCCTAAAGCTAAATCAATCAAACAAAATTCAATAAACATACCTTAGGGAAATCATCAGAACATTTCATGTTAACAACTGACATGTCTTAAAATATAAATTCGCCACAATAACTAGCAAAGTTGCTCCTCACATACATACTTACACCCCTACACCACACTGTGGTAAGGGGTATTATGTCTGTGTGCATTTGCATGTAATATGCAAAAAGAAGCGAAATAGACCCATAGCTCCTTTAAGGCATATACATAGAATCACTTTCTGGGTCGATTAATGCATATCCGCCCGTCTGTCGCATTTGTTATCCGATTCAAATAAAAATTGTGGAAAATCGTTTACTTGGCCAAAGGACGACCGATATTTATTTAGGAAACAAATAAAAAAGGATCAGTCGGATTTGCCGACAAAGATATACCCTCAGCCTTTGTGAATTGAAACACTTTTTTCCCAAAAAAACGTATATATTTAAGAGGGTTTTAAAAATATGGATTTGGATAGCAGCTCAACAGTGTTGCGGGGAAGGTGTCTAAAGGAATGGACCGTAATAGTCCATTTCGGAAGATGGTCTTATTTTGGGTGTCATTCCCCTCGATAGAGGTCGCGACCACCTGTCGTTCGAAAGTTGTCGTGCTCTTCAGCCACTACATATGGTGCCATAGAGGGTTTTTACACCTTTCGGGATGTTTTCCCAAGATGTATGGACTTGTCCCTGAAAAAAAAAAACTTTTACCGTCGTAATTGAGGCAGCGAATGAAAGTTGCTTCAACAAAAATCAAAGTGATTACAGAGCATGTCTTAAAGTGAACTTATACAAAATTTTGTATGAGAGGTACCCAAAGGAGTGGACAAATATAGTCCATATTCGAACCTGATATATATTTGGTTACTTCCATCATGCGCACATTTTTTCCGAAAACTTATGAACTCATGTGAGGGAGGTACCTGAAGAAGTGGACTGATACGGCTTATCTTTGATCTTAAACTAAGTTTGGACAAAATATTACGAAGACCAAATTTTGGACCGAATCGCCAGATCAGTTCGGGAGTTATCTTGCGCTTCAGTTTCATCAGGGGCAAGTCCATACTTAAAGAGAAGATAGCCTGAAAGTTAAAAAACCCCATGAACACACGGTGTCATGGGGTTTTTTAACTTTCAGGCTATCTTCTCTTTAAGTATGGACTTGCCCCTGTTGAAACTTATACCGTCGTATAGGGGACAATGAATAGGAGTTGGACCGATTGGGTCCGAAGGAGTGGACCGATTGGGTCCATTGGGTCTAGTAGAAATTTCACGATGTGAAAAGTGTGGACCAAATCGGTTACTTCCTTCAAGTGTTATCGTGCGCACAAATTTTCCGAACATTTCCGAAGTTTTGTGGGGGAGGTACCGGATGAAGTGGACCAATATAACCCATCTTCGAACTTAAACTAAGTTTGGACAAAATATTACGAATGTAAAATTTTAGACAAAACCGGCTATCCGTTCGAGAGTTATCGTGCGACCCAGCAGGAAGACAGACGGCCGGACATTGTTAAGTCGATTCCCAATTGTCTGAAACGGATTTCGTCCAAACATACTTGGGGTCTAAAACCATTATTTCGGTTAGGCACATTTTGCCCAGAAATAAGTTTGCCAAATTATATTGAACGCGCTTCAGATTTGGATATAGCTCCCATATATACTTTCGCCTGAGTTGAGGTATTTGGGGCATCAGACATGCAAATTCTCTCCCATTTTGATTCGGATATAGCTCCCATATATAATTTCACCCGATTTGAAGTCTTTGGTACACCAAACACAAATTTTGAAGTTTGAAACGTGTGAACCAATTTGGTCTTTAAATAAGTTTGTCAAGTTATATTGAAAAATGTTCTGATTTGGATATAGCTCCCATACTTTTATTATTGAAGAGAAACTATGTACATGCTGTATACATATTTATTGTGGTGTAGGGTATCATATATTCGGCTCCGTCTGACTTTGATCTTTTCTTTGCTGGTTAGATTTAATATAGATGCGATAAACAATTTGTCAATTTGTTTGGTATGAGGGATTTTAAGAACGCTTGGTATATTCAATGTCAAATACATATTTTATTCGAAAGAACAAAATATGAATATTAAAAAAGAGACATGTTCTGAACAAATTTAAAAAAAAAATCTGAATATATTACAATCTTCTAGAGAAAAAAGGCAGGGTGTTCGACACGATTGTAACAGCAAATGTACTATTTTAAACAGGAAACAAGAAAAAAATCAAAATTTGGTTTTTTTATTTGTTTTAACTCGTTGAATTTGTGTTATATTCTATATTCTATGACTTAAAACAAATGAAAAACGAAAACCAAAACCGCTTTGTACATGCTACTGTTGATACTCAACAGTCATGGAAATACACACATTTGATACTTATAAAATCTATATTTGGGCCCAAACCCCAAATAAACTACCTGACCCACAATTATTTTAATATTGTACTAATTTTTCTACATCTAATTTTCACCTAAAAACAGTTGATGAAATATTTACATAAAAACCATTATTTCTTTTTCACTAATATTAAATCTCTTCATATTCGTTTAAAAACTCTAGCCAAAATACATATTTTTATATTAAATATTCTAAGCACTTCATCCATAAAACTTCAATACAATTCATTTAATTTGCATATATGAATGCCGTAGTAGTTTTAGATGCTGCTTGCAATGATTTTATTCAATTCACTTTTGTTCTATCAAATCAATCAATCAAAATGTTATTCTAACGACCGTTTTAAAAAATTCAAATGCTAATTTGTTTTATAAATTATTTATATCGTATTGCATTACACACCTACATGCATGCATACACATGTGAGTGTATTTGTAAAACCGCATCAATGCTGCTGCTACCTTCTCTCATTTACCTGCTTCTAGTAGTTGATTCTAGTTAAATGCAAAACAAAAACGTACATCAGTTAAATGCAAAACAAAAACGTACTTGTAAAAATAACAAAAATACCATATGTTTTTTTCTTCTTCCCCCAACTTCCCACGTGTTCTACGAAAACCTTCATGGTATCAACACAATGGTCCTCGACCTTCAAATCAAAAACAAATTCATGGAATCAACTACAACAACCATTTGTAATGTGTGCGTAATGTGTTCGTATAAATAAATAAATGAAAAATAAAACTTTCCACAACAAACGAACATTCATGCACTTACACCAACCAACCAAATACTAACGATAAATAATTAAATAAATCACATTTAAATGTGATCTGGGGAAAAATCAATTTTAAAACGTGACCGCACATTTGCAGCATACGGTAAGTAGATTAAGTAATTTTTATTAATGGTCATTTAATATAGTGCGGCTATACATATGTATAATAACAGTATTTCATTATAGATAATATTCCATTGTGGTTTACAATTGAGTTTTTATATAATACTAGCCGACCCGGTTCCGCGTTGCTGGCCCGTCGGTTTGGATTTCCGTGTAAGCCTAAGTAATCTATCTACAATTTATCTATCTAATATTGATCCCTCTAGATTTTCGAATCGAATTGACAATAAGTCGATGTTTTCGTACAACCCGCATGAAATGGTGTATCCAGATATAAAATAGAAAATTACTTTTATTATAGTCACGACCATAAGATGTGTAAGGATATAATTGACTTTATGATTCTGTTTGCAACAAATCGGAATATTCGTCGGAGAACCTTTAAAGTATGTATATATTCGTGATCAGCATAGAAAATAAGTCGATATAACGATGTCCATCTATCTGTTGAAATCAAGATGCAGCTCGCGATTTTTAACATAATTAAGTATAGAAAAACTGGTTGACATGAAATGACAACATTTCTGCAAAGAATTATAGGCATATGCCCACGTTTTGATAGAGCTACCCTACAATGGAACCTCCTGAGTTTCGATATTTTGGAGGTTTTAGTCTCATTATCCTACCAAAATGGCTACAATTTGGTATTTAGTCTTCAGTGTGGGTATAAACATAGAATATTTGGTTTTCATAATCTACATGTAACGGTAGCTCTCGATCTTCGGTATTTTCAAGTTTATATATCCTCATTATACATACGAAATGGCCATAATTGGTACTTAGTCTCCCTTGGTAGTAATATCGGCATATTCAGAGAATTATCCGCATTATCCACGTTCTAACACAGCTACCATAGATAGGACGGTACCTTCCGAGTTCCGATATTATGGAATTTTTAGTGTCATTATCCCACCGAAATGGCTACAATTTGGTGTTTAGTCGTAATTTGCGGGTATAAAAAATTCCCTCATAGAATATTCGGTAGACGTTTTGTATGTAGCCTCCATTGAACGATACCTTCCGATTTTCAGTATTTTCAAGGTTTTAGCGGCATTATTCAACAGAAATGGCTATATTTGTTATTTAGTGTCCCTTGGAGGTATCAAATATTTTAGCAGAGAATTGTCGGCATAAATACACGTTGGACATAAAACACGTTGGACATAAAAAGGTCAAATTTTAAGGGTTTTTAGGTTTTCGGATTTATTTCTTGAAAACGTTTGATCTAATCAAAAAGTGACTAAAGTAAATATTGTAGACACAAAAATTATCTATTTATAATTTTTTCCTAGAAGGATCCATTCTTGAGATATAGCTGTTCTAAAAAACACATGATTTTTATGCACTTATAAGGGAAATATGCACATATTCAGACGAACCGGCAAAAATAAGCGAAGTAATCGGGTCTGTCCCCAAAAAAAATATATATTTTCTTGAAGAACGAAATTATAGCTATCTTCTAAAAAAAATTCCAACAAAATCGGAGCGTGTTTAGTAGAGTTATTCAATGTTAGAGTCATTTTATGCAATCTCTAGGATTTCGCAATTTGTTAAAACCCGTTGTGGGGGAGGTCCCCCACACCCTCCGTTTTCGGTATTCCCCCACCTTATGAACCTACGCACAAAAGTTCATCAAAGTCGGTCTAGCCGACTCGGAAGTATAATTTAGAGCATCATGTCAGTATTAAAGAACTTTATATACATTTAGAAAAATTATAGATACACCGCATTGTTGGCCCGTCATTTTAGTGACCAATGCACATTTTTAATACGTTTTAGGTTTTGCCTGATTTCTCAATCGATTTTTTGGAATTTCGGTCAAGCGTCGTTTAACATTATCGGGGTTGTACTGTATTCCAAAATGTTGGGTTGATCGCGCCTTCCCACTTATTGAAGTCACTGTTTACAGCGTTTTGTAGTCACGCTTACTAAAATTAAGGATATTATCTATAATTATACATTTTTTGAAAAATTAGGCTGACCGCGATATTCAACTTCTGTGGTGACCATTCATGATCAAGACAGTTATTACCATCGTATTGCAAACAATTTTTAAGCAATACGTTCAAAAATATGTTTGATTTCACGTTTTCTAAAAAAAATTTGTGGGGGAGGTACCCTGGTCACTCCACTGACCAGTATAAAACATAGCCAAAAACCTATTCTCAGACCTAAAAGTTCCGCATGCAAAATTTCAGTGAATTCGGTCCAGCCGTTTCGGAGGAGTTTAATTTCGAACATCATGGCAGGCTCGAAGAATTTTATATATATACTAGGGAACCCGGCGAACTTCGTCTCGCAGTTTGTTAGGTACAGAACTTTATGGCTTTGGTTCAAACTATTATTGCTATCACCTTGTTCAATGACAAATATTTCTTTGTTTTGAACTGTTTAGGACGATCTTTGAAGCAGATGCACATTAGACAATTGTACTTTCGACAATTGTCAGTTTGTCGAAGAGAGAACGTACTGAGAGGCAAAGTGTTTCTATTTTCCTCGACTCCCTTTTCTATAAACTGACAATAGCCGCGTAAAAAATTAGGTAACTCTAAATCGGGACTAAGATATATTTTTTAAGCAAATAACACGTTTTGCGATGTAAATAAAAATATTTGGTAGCGCAGATGAAGCAAAATAATATCATAACGCCCTACTCGTTTCATAATCGATGGTTTTCTGCAATTCTTGTTTCCACCACTGAACACGATATTTCACTAAAGCAATTGAATATGAATTTGAATTTAATGCTGAATATAGTGCTTATTTAAATTTGTGTTTTAATCAATTAACCCATTTTAACCTATTTACCCATTTTGATCCGATCGTTATCAGGTAACCACCTTCGTCTATTTTTATACCCTCCTATGGAGGGTATATTTAGTTTGTTTTTCTGTTTGTAACACATCGAACTAATCATTTGCACATATATTCTTGATCAGGATAAAATTCTAAGACGATCTAGCCATGATCGTCTGTCTGTCTGTCTGTCCGTCTGTTGTAATCACTCTAGCGTTCGCAATAATTGAGCTAGAGAGCTATATTTTTGCACCCGAGCGTCTTTTTTCCATAGGCAGGTCAAGTTCGAAGATGGGTTATATCGGAACACTTTTTGGTATAGCCCCCATATAACGCTACATTTAACTACATTTTTTGACCGAACTGCCTGTAATTTCACGTTTGGGGTTCCCAGTGGTCACAAAACATCTCCACCAAAAACCGTCAACATAGGTCCCTGTTTTGGTATAGCCTCCATATAACGGTACCTCCCGATTATCGGTATTTTTAAGATATTAGCTAAAATTTTTAACCGAACTACCTGTAATTTGACAGTTGAGGTTCCTAGTAATCACAAAACATCTCCACCAAAAACTGCCAACATAGGTCCATGTTTTGGGAGAGCCCCTATATAACGGTACCTCCCGATTTTCTGTATTTTGTGGATATTAGCCCCATATAAGGTTCCTTATCGATTGAATACATTTTTTTTTATGTTTTTTTACCTTATTTAGGTATCAGAGGTCACAAAATATCTTCGTCTAAAATTGTGGACAGGAAAGAATATAATTATTCCGTTTTGGTTCAGAATATTTTATGGTGGAGGGTATAAAAAGTTCGGAACTTAACGCTTTTTTACTTATTTTTCTGACTTCTCTATTTAATGTGATCTCCCGAGTTCTACTTGCACTGCAAATTCGGTATTAGATGCAATGGCTCTGGTAACATGGACAGAGCTTGAAGTCTTGTCACACTAACACGTGACTGTTGTCTATTATTTGGTCACCCTATATTTAATTTCGACGTAAATAACATAGTCAAATTAATATCACAAACTAATTAACGATTAATAAGTATTTACCTACTTATGTCGCCGATAAAGAATATTTGTCAGATAATTCGACCAAAAAAACTCCAGTACCTCCGATTTCTTGTTTTTTTTTCCAACTTTGAATATCATCCTTTTTTCGAATGACATAACATTGACATAACATACAACAGTACCAATGTACATATGTATGTATGTATTTGGACGTTTGTAATTGCCTTCCAGCTCTGCGGGAACTAAATTGATTGAATTCATACTCCTTTTACAGTGGGGGCAGTAATCTAAACAGTATCAAAATATATCTGGTACAGCTTAAATATTATACCGCATACATCGGAAGTTTATCTTTCGAAGATGTTTTTACCTACGGTTTAAAAGTATACATATATGCCACAACTGCACTTCCAATGAAATTACCTCTGAGCTCTTGATGTTTCAATTAACCCACCAATTTTGTGGATTTGTACCTTTTTCCTTAAAACTGTGGAAACCACTTTTGGCATTATTATCTTAGTCTTTTCAATCGGTATCTGACCGAAACTACCACTAATCTTTACAAACTCTAAACTAAGCCCTTCTAACCATTTTTCGCTGTTAATTTCCTACAAAATTCTATACAACTTTCAAAAATTGACAAAACAGAGGCGTACAATGGACCCTCATAGTAGATGCAAATACAATTTTCGCCAAAAACTGTCCAAATAAGTGCCAAGATTTACTCCAAAAGCGAAGCTCGATGGAAATTTGTGGAAAAATTGACTTTATTGAAAAAATATTTTTGCAAATTTTTCGCAAATTTTCGCGATTTTTTTAGGTTTTATCCTTTTCTGCCATGAGACCATTCCGAATTGGTGCGAATTGTCAAAATCTGTTCAGCCGTTCTTGAGTTATAAGCGTAGTAACTAACATCATCCTTTTTTATATATATAGATAATACACACTTAAATTTACCATTGAGAATAACAACCAGGGGAATTTTTGGGAAAATACAATTATTTTTGAATTTTTTCTTCATTGCAATTAACAAAGGAATATGCACAGTTTATACAGTTGGCCATTCAGCCCAAACTAGTTAGCCCTGACTTTTTAGTTTGCTGTCAAATACATTATTGTGACATAAAATACAAAGGAAATCAAATCACAATAATGAACAATCTATTATGTTTGTTGTCAAAAGTTGTTAACAGAACTCTGAATGGCCAACTGTATAAACTGTGGGAATATGTTAATACGAGGGCTACTAGAAAACTTTCTAGTAATGAAATCGCGAATACTTAATATCAAAAATGGATTAAATGTTTTCTAAAATTGTCTCCAGAATGATTTTACAATTGCTCAAATTTATAGTTGAAGCACATTTTCCACTCCGATTGGGACATCTGCAGAAAATATGGTGTATAGTGACCGTTTCATACAATTCTTACATCTTATTCGACCCGCATTGATATCCATCCCACCTTAATATTTCCATTATACCTCAGTATCAAACTTATAAACTTACCCCATACTCAATAGTGGCCTATCGTCCATCATATTGCATATGTTGGTTTCAGTGCAGTCAACAACAATCCCATTCAATAATAATTCTCATTTACTTCGTGCAACCAACCGACTATGTATTCTGGTGAAGCGGGACGAGATCAAAACCTGTATCGACTTCCGTACCGAAGCTAAAAATTCTTCCTATTCAAACGTCACCTTAGCATAATCGAACTGTCATTTTATAATCGTCGGCAGCAAAACAAGGAAAGGGCCAAAGATTACATCCTAACCATGCTCACGACAGCACGACGTCATCCGCAGTTGAAGGTTATGAATCATCTCGATCGCATCTATGATGGCCTTAGACCAGAGTACAGGCATTACGTGCGCCGACACGATTTCAAAACATTGGACGAATTAATGAGTTTAACCGATGATTTCGAACTAATTAAACGAGATGAGGCCCGTCTGGATAGAGCACACACGTCACATATGCTGAAGGTCGTAGACGTCCCCTATTCCTGAGCTACGTACTGTTGGCGCTGTAAACGTCTTCGGCATATACGACGGCAGTGTCGAGAATCGGCAATCCTGTTTTACACCCGTTGTGGTGTAGACGACGTTCTCTCAAGGGTTTGCGGTTGCACTGGCGGCGATTCTAGGGTTTCGGACTCCTTAACCCACAAACGAGTCAGCAGATAGATAGATGGAATCGATGTAAATGCTCTTATTGGTACCGGGGCTTCTATAAACTACATTGATGAAGCTTTGCGACGGAAACTGCAATCGAAGGGTATATCACCCGGCACAACGAAGAGATCAATTCAGATGGCCGACCAGAGGGCTACAGACTGCGAATCGGGTATTCGGTAGAGTGTTCAGTATAGGGGAAGGATTATCAAACTGTCCACTACGGTAGTCCCAACTGTAGCCAAATCCCTAGTATTGGGACTGGATTTGCATGCCGAAACGAATTGCCAATTGAGTCTGGATGGAGAAATAGTACCACGAACCAGGAACAGACTGGGTATCAATTATGTTCATGCTATAACTCCTTGGGAATTTCAGATCCCATTGTACAAAGCCACAAAACCACGCCACGTGCTCAAGCCACCTCGGGAACATAGACTTTTTGTATCCCGGATCGATTCAAGGCCGATAACCATCTCCGAGGAATTGTTGGTCCCAAGGCAAGTACGACTCCCAAGACCTCCATCCCTGTCCCCCATGCCACGTGTGCAGGAGATCATACGGCCTCCACTTAACACCTCACACTCTACACCAGCAGTCGTACCTGCACAAGACGGTGCACCATCAAACGCCTCAGCCGTCGATCAAGTAAAATTGGATGCGAACCAGAATGGAGCGTTGGCTGCAACTGACGGTGGACAACGTACTTCGGCCAACTATTCCACCTCGACGGCAGCACCTGCCACACCAAATTTCGTTGAGCGGAAGGCTTCACCAAAGAAATCCCCGAATTCGACCCCCACAGCGAAAAGTTCCACCACAGCATTCACCGTCCGTCAACAAGTGTCTTCCATAAAAAGTTCACCTACGATAACGACGGATCAAAGGTTGATGGACCAGGTGCTGAAACCGGAAAAGAAACTGCGAACACCGGTACAGCAACAAAACCCAAAACAAATATGTAATTTATTTTCTTCCAAAGTGAGGGGAGAGATTTAACGTGACCGTTTCATACAATTCTTACATCTCATTCGACCCGCATTGATATCCATCCCACCTTAATATTTCCATTATACCGTCAGTATCAAACTTACAAACTTACCCCATACTCAATAGTGGCACATCGTCCATCATATAGCATATGTTGGGTTCAGTGCAGTCAACAACAATCCCATTCAATAATAATTCTTATTCACTTCGTGCAACTACCCGAATATGTATGCTGGTTTTATTCACCCAAGTGGTCGATCACCAGCCGACAAAGTACGACAAGACGTGTGGCTCGTCCGCAGTCTCGTTACTCGTTAGCTACGATTCGAACACGCTCCTAGGATACTCCAAGTCTCTTAGTAAGCTCCAGTCTTTTAGCAAACTCCATGCTATTAGTAAGCTCCAAGCTTTTAGCAAGCTCCAAGCCTACTAGCAAGCTCCAAGCTCTAGCAAGCTCCAACAGCTCCGACAGCAACCCGAGTCTTGTAGAGCCACACCCTACAGCTGCCGAGCCGTAAGCCACACGACTGCCCCGAGCCCACAGCAAACCGATTAGTGTGGAGCCGACCCGACAGCCGCCGAATAACATAGAAACGAACTCAACTAATATCGCATACACTCCACACACACATATCGTCGATGTCATGCTTAAGTGTTCCATACGCCATTTGCCCGTTTTGAGATAATCGCATTTTAATGTTTTGCGCAATAACTGCGTGGAGCTGACTAAAGAAAATATTTATACATATTTGCAAAAAAAATATAGGGGAATATGTATTGAAATATAAAAGTTATAGAGATTTAAAAAAAAAGAATTTTTGTCGATTTGTTCCATATCCACACTTATGAAATACTGGTAATTACATGGAACAAAGTGACAAACAAAATCCATCTTTGCCTCAATAAATTAAATACTTCTAAAGCGAAAATTCAAGGTCTGATTTTTGAAATGTGTTTTTCAACTTGTAAGTTTTTAAAATATTAATTTCATAACTGAATAGAAGTTAAAGCTTTCGAGTCTATGCGTGGATATCTCGGAAACTAGAGCAGGTAGGAGAAAGCCGACAAGAAATTCAGAAAGAGCATACTGGAAAACCCTAAAAACCACCCGTATCTCAAAAAGCCAAAAATGGCGTATGGAACACTTAAGCATGACACCGACGATATATTATACGTTCATCAAACACCAAGAGTTCAGAATAAAGATTAAACTTGTAACCACTCGTGTTTTACTTAAGGTTTGTGGGTTCTTAGGCCAACCCTGGCAGCGACTAAGCCTACCTCAGACATAAATAAAACCACTCGTTATAATAGTTTTCAACGCATCTTCTGGCGACGAAAATCGTTGACCACGCCTTTGTTTCTTGAATGAATGTGGGTCTTCGAAGGAGTTTTTCATGAAAGAAACATTTCGAAGCAAATATTCACATGTTTCTTCGGCAAAACTGATGCTGTGGTGACTATACGGCTAGAGTAACGTAGGAAGATTAATTTTGTGTAGTACACCAAAATTAGTTTGCCGGAAATCTTCGGAGAAATTCGAAAAACGAACGAAAGAAGACAAATCATTGTGCACCATGACAATGCGAGTTATCACACATTGGCTTAAACCAGCGCCTCTATGACCGGCCATAACATGGAATTGATGGAACATCAGCGGTACAGCCGTGACTTCTTCCCCAATGACAAAGAATTTCTTCACCAGAAGATGCTGTTGAAGCGTTTAAAAATATGTATTGGAGTTGTCTCGTAGTGGAAAAAGTGATTCAACAATTGGTTTGAGCGCACGCAAAAGCGTATAAATTATGCTGCAGAACACTTTGAAAAACAATAAAATCCCTTTGCGCTGCCTTTGAAGTTATGACAACATTTTTTTTTCATATGTTTTCAAGGACGCCGGGCTCAGCCACACACAGTTACCAAATTGCGTGAAAAAAAGCGTTTGTCATGAAGAAATACAATTCAACGGCCAAATATCCGTATAAAAACACATTTGAATTTGAAAAACCAAAAGTACTAGGACTGAGAAGCCATGCCACAGTCGATACGTCTGAAGAGCTGCTCAACTAACAGCGAAGCCAGGTCACGTAATTTGGTGACTGTGTGGGTTCGAGTCCTTGGCTTCCTTTTTCACTTGCAAACAATTTTCGATCATCAAGTTTAACTCTAAACGAGAAATTTAATAAAAATCATTAAACATGATCTTCGCCCTAACAGGCAAAATTTCAAAAAAATTAAAAAATATTGTTTTCCAAAATGAAAGTTTAAATCAATTAACTGTCAACTGCCTTTAAAGCGTTAAGTATAAGTGATTCGATGCATCAACTAAATTTGGACATTGAAAATACCACTCGGAAGCTGCAACTTTAGTGGATTTATTAAAAACCTTATTTGAAGTAAGTATTTTGGCAGACAGTCGTTTCATTCAATTCGCTACATATATTTTTAAAGCTTTGTAGGATGAATATTTTTGATATTTTTACTTCCTACGCTACTATTTTAAGTTACCTGTTTCAATTATGTAGATTTTCTATAAAAAATTAAAGTCCCAACAAATCCAGCAGTTAAGGTTAAGAAATTTAGAAAACCGAATCACGAGATTTGTGAAAACCTGTCCCGTTCGACATCTATTTGTGACGTCAAATATTCGCGTTTTAATTATTAGGCCGTAAACTGTTCTAGTAGCCCTCGTATATGAAAGACTATCGATTTTATGTGATCCTTGTTATATTCATAGACTTATGGTCTTTAGCTGTCGGATGATACTTCGTTACTGAAAGTACCTGAACATTGCCTTAATAAGTCAATCAGCTCGGTTTATGGGTAAAACAAAATTTCCATAATATGGACACCCGAAATGTCGGTGCTGAATAGTATCATGAAAAAACAACAATACTAGATATGGACATTTTTGAGGTTGTCGAAATTTAAATTGGTGAAGGGACAGTTTAAAAACCCCCCTAGCAGATGAACCAAGATCATTTCGGATTGTATTAAATGGAGAATAGAGGAAGCGAAATTCAGCTTCTTTGACAGAGTAGCTGTATGAATATTGAAACAACAGTGGTAGCAGTTAATGTCATCATACAAAGCCGAATTGCATCTCTAAGGTCTTTTTCAGTATTTACTGCAAGGTAACTTACTGATCAATGGTGGATTTGCATGATCCAAAGCCAAACTAATATGGTTCAATTTTTTAATTAGCCTAAGCTTCGTCGTATATAAGTACAGTCAGAGTCAAAAGAAAGTTTACACCTCACAAAAAGTTTTTAATAGCATAATTACACCGGTATACGGATATACTAGATATAAAATATAAATGCAGTTTTTTAAGTGTTTAGTGGTGAATTAAAATCCATAAAATATTGGGCCTTGTATAAGCTTAATTATGAAATAAATGAAGATTGATAAAATAACCCAAAATTTCAAGAGTCAAAAGAAAGTTTACACTCTTGCCAAAAGTAAGACATTTTTTAATTCTTTAGCTTGACATGCCTTTATTTTGGCTTTTTAGGTTATTTTGATTCTATTCGAGTGTCTAAATAATAAATCGACCAGTATTTTGGTCGAATCCGGTGATAATACCCCATTGGACCCGAATTACAGCTTTCGGGCAACTTTAGCACAAAATGGGGCTTTATTTAACATTCTTTTGGATTTTTTCGGTAAGTACGCAATGGATTTGAGGTCTAGAGACTACAATGAGTGATCCTAGATGCATGGGAGTAAAACATAGCAATATCTTATCCATAAATATGGGGGAAGCCTTCATATCCCTGCCCATATGTCAGATCCCCTTTTGATATAACCCCCATTTCAGTTCACTAGGATCTGTAATCTCGTGTGAATAAGAGTATACGATATTGTTCTTGTATCCTTGAAACCATACAAACTATTTCTTTGAAGCCCGCATCTGTCAGGCACCCGATGAACATGTATGGGACATTCCATCAAGTTTGATTTTGTATACAACATTTTCACCGTTAAAAGCTTCACATTTTTCGACAGTTATGGCATATTTTGCGACCAATATGTGAAAATGGTTATGACAATATAAAAATACATTTTCCCAAACTATTTTTGGTGAAAAAATGCCAAGCCTGTGGAAAAATATGAACGAAGCTTTTAACGGTGAAAATGCTGTATGCAAAATCAAACTTGATGGAGTGTCCTATACATGTTCATCAGGTGCCTGACAGATGCGGGCTTCAAAGAAATAGTTTGTATGGGTTCAAGGAAACAAGAAAAATATCGTATACTAATATTTACACAAGTTTACAGATCCTAGTGAACAGAAATGGGGCTTATATCAAAGGGGGATCTGACATTTGAGCAGGGATATGAAGGCTTCGCCCATATTTATGGATAACATATTGCTATGTTTTATTCCCATGCATCTAGGATCACTCATTGTAGTCTCTAGACCTCAAATCCATTGAGTACTTAGCGAAAAAATCCAGAAAAATGTTAAATAAAGCCCCATTTTGTGTCAAAATTGCCCAAAAGCTGTAATTCGGGTCCAATGGGGTATTATCACCGGATTTCACCAAAATACTGGTGGATTTATTATTTAGACACTCGAATAGTATCAAAATAAGCTAAAAAGCCAAAATAAAGGCATGTTAAGCTAAAGAATTAAAAAAATGTCTTACTTTTGGCAAGAGTGTGAACTTTCTTTTGACTCTTGAAATTTTGGGTTATTTTATCAATCTTCATTTATTTCATAATAAAGCTTATACAATGCCTAATATTTTATGGATTTTAATTCAACACTAAACACATAAAAAAATTGTATTTGTGTTTTATATTTATTATATCATTATACCTGTGTAATTATGCTATTAACAACTTTTTGTGAGGTGTAAACTTTCTTTTGACTCTGACTGTATATACGTAGGCCTTCTTGCCTAGGAAACACGCAGTGTCTCCAGGCGTCATTTGTTTTTGGCGTCACATGTTTTTTGGAAAGTTTGACAGTTTTTAGCCTAAGCGTACTCAGAACTCAGTTTGATATACGACCATGTGTTGAGTTGTTTACAGTGGCATTGAGACCCCTCCAAAACATGGTTTTTGAACGCATTTACAGCACCTTCTACCAACGAAAATCGTTGACCACGCCTTTTTTCTTGATGCCAAAACATGGACCTCTGTTGAAAATTTTTGGTGGAACAGTTTCGTGACCACTGGGAACCTTAAATGTTAAATTACAGATAGTTCGGTCAAAAATTTAGCTAAAATCCTCAAAATATCGAAAATCGGGAGGTACCGTTATATGGGGCCTGTACCAAAACGTCGACCTATGTTGACAGTTTCCGGTGGAGATGTTTTGTGACCACTTACTTACATACTTAGCTGGACCATTACAGAACATTCGTTCCATAGACCGAACTAAGAAAAGATCTCCAATTCTCTCTGATTCGTGCTTCGCTTTTTGGAATACCGCGCCTTGTCATCTCTTGCGCCATCTATTCTTTGGCCTGCCAATTCTGCGTGCTCCGCCATGTGGCTCGAATTTATACGCCTTTTTAGCGCGTTCATCATCGATCATTCTTATTATATGACCTAGCCAACGCAATCGCTGCATCTCGTGGTTCATACGACGTTGATATTCACCGTCAACGCAGATTGGTCCATGGTGATCTTTCGAAGAATTTTTCTGTCAAACACGCCAAGCACTGCCTTATCTGCTTGCGCAAGTACCCAGGCTTCGGAACCATACATCAACACGGGTAGTATCAGTGTTTTGTAAAGCGATATTTTTGTTTGACGAGTGGTGGCTTTGTTTTTAAAGTGCTTACTTAAGCGAAAGTAGCATCTGTTGGCCAATACAATTCTTCTTTTTATTTCACAACTGATGTAGCTTGCTTTGTTTACGGCGGTGCCGAGGTATTCGAAGTTTTTTACTACCTCAAAATTATAGGAACCAACTTCAACAGTTGGTCCGATCTCAATGGACGCATTGCGCGTCGACACCATCAGCTTGGTCTTCTCGCCGTTTACCGCCAGACCCACTTTTGCAGATTCTCCTTCGACCTTCATAAAGGTATCGGTTACTTCTTTTACTGATCGTCCCATGATGTCTATATCATCAGCATAAGCAAGTAACATGTGGCTATTGGTGTAGATTGTGCCACTTCCTTTGACGTTTGCCTCTCGTATAACCTTATTTAGCATGATTACACGAAAGGCCGTCTCCCCTTGTCTGAAACCTCTTTTGGTACAAAACCCTTCGGAGAGGTTCTCTCCTATTTTAACTGAAGATCTTGTGTCAGTTAGAGTCATTTTACAAAGCCCAATGAGCATTGCGGGGATACCAAATTCAGACATTGCTTGGAATGCCTTTGAACGTAGCGGGCTGTCAAAGGCTGCTTTATAATCGACAAAAAGGTGGTAGGTGTAGATCTGCATCTCTTGGGTCTTCTCCAGGATTAACCGCAGGGTAAATATCTGGTCAATGGAGGACTTGCCATGTCTAAAGCCGCATTGGTATGGTCCAATTATTTCGTTGACCATGGGCTTTAGTCGTTCGCACAATATCCCTTAAACTATCTTGTAGGCGATAGGAAGAAGACTTATGCCCCTATAGTTGAAGCATAAAGTCTTATCTCCTTTCTTATGGACGGGACACAGGATGCTCACGTTCCAATCGTCGGGTACGCGTTATTCCAGCCAGATGGAGCCAACTAGGTGATGCATACACCTTATCAGCGTGTCGCCTTCGGTTTTAACAAGCTCGGCTGGTAGGTCATCAGCTCCTGCTGCCTTATTATTCTTCAGCCGCTTTATTGCTGTCTTTACCTCATCTTGGCCGGGTGGTATACATTCAATACCATCTTCTGGGATTGGATCTGGTATCTTCGTCGACTTCGCTACAATTGCATACCAACAGTTTGGAAAAATGCTCTTTCCATATCCTTAGCACACTATCTGTATCAGTTACCAAATTACATTGCTGGTCTCTACAGGAGGAGGTGCCCGTATCAAAGCCATCAGTTTGATGCTTCACTCTTTGGTAGAATTTTCGGACTTCATCCTGTATCCTGTACATCTCGATTTGTTCACACTTCCGCTTTTCCATCTCTCTCTTTTTGCTGCGGAAAAGAAGTTTCTCCTCTCTACTTTTCTCTCGATACCTCTCTCGTGCGCCACGCGTTGCTACTGATTGTAAAGTAGCACGACACTCCTGGTCATACCATGGTTTCCTTGGTGGAGGTCTCTGGTATCCAAGTACTGATTTTGCGGCTGTTTGCATGGAGTGGTCAATAAAATCGACTAGTATAATTTTAATATCATGGGCAGGGAAACGGTCAAAAGATTCTTCTAAGCGTTCGTAAACTATGTATGTCTTTGGTCTGTTCGTCTTTGTCTTCAGTGGGAGCATAAGCGCAAATAAAGCTGATGTTGAAGAATTTTGCTTTTAATCGAATTGCAGCGAGTCGTTCATTCATTGGGGTGAAGCTGGAGACCAGATGTTTTAACCTCTGACCAACTACAAATCCGCAACCAAACTCATGCTTTGTGTCATGTCAGCTATAATACAGTGCGTCACTTTTAGGTGTTGTTCCATCGTATTTCCTGTATGGCAGTAATGTCGGCCTTGTACTTTTCAAGTACATCTGCCAATGCGTAAACCGTACCTTCTCTATAAAGAGTGCGAACATTCCAGGTGCAGATTCGCAGATCATGGTCCTTAAAACGTTTGCGGGGGTCGTCAACTTTTGAGGGATTTGTTTTTCGTTTCTTTCGTTTTTTTCATAGTAGGCTGTTTTTTCTAGGGGAGGTTTAATAAACCGACGCCCAAACCCAAGTTTTTAACGTTCTTATGGGTGAACGCGCGGCACATGTTAGCTCACTACCTTTAACGGGTAGTGACACCACGGGGAGGTCAGTGTCCACTTGAGATAAAAAGGGACCAAGATAAATCCAGGGCTTTGCCATGTTAAAGCCGGTCAGGACCGTTCCTTGGTATCTTCCATCCCCTACGTCACCCACTGGGAACCTTAAACGTCAAATTACAGGTAGTTCGGTCAAAAATGCAGCTAAAATCCTCAAAATACCGAAAATCGGGAGGTACCGTTATTTGGGGCCTGTACCAAAACGTGGACCTATGTTGACAGTTTTCGGTGGAGATATTTTGTGACCACTGGGAACTTTAAACGTCAAATTACTGACAGTTCGTTTAAAAATTTTAGCTAAAATCCTCAAAATACCGAAAATCTGGAGGTACCCTTTTTGGGGTCTGTACCACAACATGGGCCTATGGTGGCAGTTTTCGGTGGAGATGTTTTGTGACCACTGGGAAACTTAAACGTCAAATTACAGGTAGTTCGGTTAACAATTTTAACTAAAATCCTCAAAATACAGAAAATCGGAAGGTACCGTTTTTGGGGGCTATACCAAAAGATGGACCTATGTTGACAGTTTTCGGTGGAGATGTTTTGTGACCACTGGGAACCTCAAACATCAAATTACTGGTAGTTCGGTTAAAAATTTTAGCTAAAATCCTCAAAATACCGAAAATCGAGAGGTACCGTTATATGGGGACTACACCAGAACGTTGGCCTATATAGTCCATCTTTGAACTTCACCTGCCTATGGAAAAAATACACTCGGGTGCAAAAATATAGCTCTCTAGCTCAATTATTGCGAACGCTAGAGTGATTACAACAGACGGACATACGAGGGCAGTTCGGAAACTTCTGAGCCTATCACAAAAAGCGCGGTATAAACAGAAAAAAGTTAAGTGTTTTGGAAACTTCCATCTCTGTTATGAACACATGTAAAATTTTGTTTCGATCTGGCAACTCCTTCATATAGAAACAGGTGTTCAAAAAAGACGCATCCGCAATTTTTTTACATTGGAACAATTAGAAATGCCGCTGTCATTAAATATTTACATAAAAAAGGTTTATCGGGACAAGAAATTCATAAGGATATGGTGAATGTGTTAGATGAAAGTGCTCCCTCATATGCAACAGTAAAAAATTGCGTTGCTGAATTTAAACGTGGTCGTACAAGCATTGAAGATGAACCACGTAGTGGACGTCCAAAAACAGCAACAACAACAGAAATTGTAGCCAAAGTGCATGATATGGTATTAAATGATCGACGAATAAAAGTGCGTGAAATTGCTAATATCATGGGAATCTCAAATGATCGAGTCCATTTAATTTTGCATGAAGAACTACAGATGAAAAAGCTTTCTGCAAGATGGGTGCCGCATTTGCTAACAGTCGATCAAAAACGCATAAGAATGAACATTTCTCAAGCTTGTTTAGATCGTTTTAAGCGAAATAAAATGGATTTTAAGCGTCGTTTCATAACTGTTGATGAGACATGGATCCACCACTATACTCCAGAGACAAAAGAACAATCCAAACAATGGACTGAAGCTGGAGGAAGTGCCCCAAAAAAGGCAAAAACAATTCAATCGACTGGTAAGGTTATGGCAACGGTTTTTTGGGACTTCAGAGGTATTTTATTGATTGCAACCTTTTGGATCAATTAAATGTACAAATTCGAGAAAAACGTCCTGGCTTACAACACAAAAAAATAATTTTTCATCAAGACAACGCACCAGCGCACAAGAGTGTTTTAAAAATGGCTAAAATCAACGAATTAAAGTACGAGTTGCTTGACCACCCACTTTATTCTCCTGATTTATCTCCCAGTGACTTTTACTTGTTCCCAAATCTAAAAAAAATTCCTTGCTTGCAAGCGTTTTACCTCAAATGAAGATGCTATTACAGTTGTAAACCACTATTTTGAAGACCTTGAGGAAAACTATTTTAATCAAGGGATAGAATTGCTAGAAAAGCATTGGACTAAGTGTATTGAAGTTTTATGAGATTATATTGAAAAATAAAAATATTTTGAAAAACTAACTATTATCTTTCATTGATAGGCTAAGAAGTTTCCGAACCGCCCTCGTAGGTATATCGTCTTAGAATTTTATACCAATCAAGAATATATACTTTATATGGTCGCAAAAAATACTGTGCAACAAAATGGAGGTGAAAGTCTGGGGCACGGAAAATTCCTCTTGGGGAAGTAAGGCCTTGGTGAGTATATTATGAACCCCGCTGTGAGTCGAACTTCCGCGTTATGGTGTGATGAAATTTTTGCTAGAAACCCTGTAAGCCATCAGGAATTAGCGTTATATCTTCGTTCACTGTTGATTTAGTTATTTTTGGGATGATATCTTTTCAGTTGAATCGAATGAGGATTATTTTCGTAGAGCACTTCGACCTTCTAACTCGTTTCCTTCAATGTCCGTTTTGTCCTTTATTTTAAGAGCCGCTATAAAAGTACCACAAGATGATGTTTTGCAGCTTCGAAATGTTCTGTCGCTCAGAAAATTTTAGGTACGGCTCTGATTGACAACTAATCGATTTTGTCGCGTTTTCGTGGTATGTAACGCTAATTCCTGATGCCATACAGCGTCTCTAGCAAAAACTTCATTACGTCATAACGCGGAAGTTCGACTTACGGCGGATCTGTCCTTCGGGCTTTCATCTCCAAAAGGAATTATCTCTGCCCCAAAATTTGTGTTCACAGTGTAATTAGACAAACAGAAAAACTATCTCAATGTACCCTCTATACTATGGTGGAGGGTATAAACATATCGGAAGATGATTCCATATTCAAAATAATTTCTTAATACATTAGTTTATGATGGACATGAACGGATTTCGGATTTTTTTTTTCAGAAAATATTCTCAATTCTGATGAAGGAGTTTGGATTCGCTTTCTTCCAACATATTTTGCAATTCAATATAACACCTGCTGATTACAGAAATGTGAACGGAATCTCCAACATTGTCTATGTATTTTATGATTAATCAGTTAAGAAGTATTGCAAATTATTTACATAAATTATCATCTGAATTAATAGGAATCTTCAACTTGTGCCGACTTGCTTTGTTTTCTATTTCGCATTAATATTAATGTGTGTCTCTCTCTCTATGTACAATCGAAAAAATATTATGCATCCTCCTATCAGACTAAATTAATCACCATACAAATGTTTATGTATGAACTCAAATATTGATGTACAGTGTTGTGCATATCAAAAGCAACATATCAAGGATTTTGCATTAATTCAATTTTTGGATCCGTAAAATTTTTTAAAAATGTAATATTTTGTGCCCAGTTGTTTTTAATTATGTATTGAGAGCTTTCAACAAGTTGTTTCTGTACTTTGTAGTTGGATGGGATAATAACAACAACAATACTGACTGAGCCTCGAGAACGGGGATTGCAAAACAAAAGCAACAATAGAATACAATTAAAAATGGTAGTGTCATCGTTGTAAATTAACTGTACTTTTGACTTAAATTTATCTTCTGGGACATTGTAGTGTCATTTTAGAAAGAATTTGCATTTGTTATCCTAACAGGGTTGCCACTTTCTACAACTTTTCCCAGGGTCTGGGGAAAATATCATAAACCCTCAAATCAAAAATTTTTTCCCTCATATAAAAATTTAAATTTTAAAATATTCATTTGGAAATTGGTTTAATATCAACCGTTATTTTGTTTGCCGCATAATAAAAAAGTTAAACAACCGAATAGTGGTAAACACAATACATCCTGGTGTAAACCCCTTGTGGCCATCGGCACATTGTGGCTAGAAATGCTGAGGAAACTTTAAAAATAATGCGAATAGGAACCCCCAAGTATTAGTTGGGGCTCTTATTTCCGATATATGGCTCAGAGTACTTCGCAGTAGAAGTTTTGAAAACAATTTGAAAAGTTATACACTGGCCAAGAAACCATTGTCATACCCAAAGGAAGACAATTTGTGAAAGACCCGTAGAAAATTCAATGTTTTAAGTGGTTTAACGACCCAATATGATTTTTTTATTTTATGTTTAATCAATATTATTAAAAATAAAATTTAATAACAAAAAATATAAAAAAAAAACTGAATAATTTAGCCATATGACGATATTTTACCCACTGTTGGTTGAAACAATGGGTTCTTGACCGTTGTGTTGTTTGAGTTGGAAGCTGTATAACTCTTCAAATTGTTTTCAAAACTTCTACTGCTAAGTACTCTGAATACTTGGGGGTTCCTATTCGCATTATTTTTAAAGTTTCCTCAACATTTCTAGCCACAATGTGCCGATGGCCACAAAGGGTTTACACCAGGATGTATTGTGTTTACCACTATTCGGTTGTTTAACTTTTTTATTATGCGGCAAACAAAAGAACGGTTGCTTTTAATCCAATTTCCAAATGAATATGTTAAAATTTAATTTTTTATATGAGGGTATTATGATATTTTCCCCAGACCCTGGGAGAAGTGGTAGAAAGTGGCAACCCTGTTAGGATAACAAATTCAAATTCTTTCTAAAATGACACTACGATGTCCCAGAAGATAAATTTAAGTCAAAAGTACAGTTAATTTACACCGATGACATTACCATTTTTAATAATATTCTATTGTTGCTTTTGTTTTGCAATCCCAGTTCTCGAGGATCAGTCAATATTGTTGTTGTTGTTATCCCATCCAACTACAAAGTACAGAAACAACTTGTTGAAAGCTCTCAGTACACAATAAAAAAACAACTGGGCACAAAATATTACATTTTTAAAAATTTTAACGGATCCAAAAATTGAATTAATTAAAAATCCTCGATTTGTTGCTTTTGATATGCACAACACTGTATGTGCGTCTATTGGAGAAACAGAAGGAAAACATCCAACGGTGTAAATGATGTGATAACATTCAATTCATAATATATTTACATACATATGTATGCATGCATATACACATAAAGGAAGCAGAAGTGTATTTTGATGAAGTTATTACTAGTATTTATGTTTATTTTATATCATCGTCATCATTGCCAGTTATGTGCTGTTAAACAGAAGCTATGGCATTCCCCATGGCTAGGTAAAGCAGCTGTATGGCTTTTATTATAACATATCTACCATAAAGTATGGTTATATTAGGTTAATCTAAATTGCACAGTACTTCAGATAAAGGGACAAAACGTAAACATTCATATAAACGTTGCGGACCATTAACATAAAAAATAATTAAATTTTCATAGAAATTTTAAGGAATTCTTAAGTGTCGCAGAAACGTGGACGAGATTCCTTTTCTTTTTCATTTTTAAATGTTCTTTTCATTTAAACTATCACATCCCCGATTTTTGCACACACTGTGCCACCGCCATAGCTCTCGTAGCAACTGCCCTAATAACCATAACGACAACGGCAAATAATCTTAACAACATCAGTCATCAGCAGCATATGGCGTTGGCGCTTTGACTGGTTCTTGCTATTATGCCAGCAAACTTACATGAGTTTTATAACCTGATAACAGGACTTTGCCTCCTTCTGCAAATAATGACATTCTTCACAAGAACGAATGCTGTCTTGTTATTGTTGTTGCTAAACATTAAACCAAAGTCAAACCACCACGTACATCCATTTATTCTGATTGCAACGACATGGACTACTTCCGGTGAAGAAGATGAAAAAAAAAAACAATAACAAGAATCTACAAAGAACAAAGAAAACAAAAACAGTAGCACAAAAAAACATCTTTAGGTTTCATGTTCTCACACCAGCAGGAAACCCCAGGTTGTTATGGTTGCCTTTCAAGTTCAAAGTCTTCAAAAAGCAGAGGAATATAAGCAAAGGCACCATATGCGGGATAATCAATGTGGCTCTCCTCACATTGTGTTAGCAGAACATTTCATAACAGCACCTCCCTTTGCTTTGATTTCAATAGAAAACATTTTTACACAAGAATTTATTTTTTATGGCATAACTAAAAGGACAATTAGAATTTGTAATGCCTTCAAGATGTTTTGAATTCAGATTTTTATGAAAATGCAAATTGTTTGCTTATTTTTTAGAATTTAAATATTTTGTACACTTAAGGTTTATTGAATTGTTTTTGTTAAAACAAGAAAAAAATTTAACAGATATAGACAGATGTTTTTTGCTTTTTTGGATTAAAATATTCAACTTAGACGTCTGTCATTTAGCAAAAATTATGAAATAATAAGACTGGATTGATGAGAAAATAATTTTACACCATTCTCAACAGGCTATTAAAGTTATGTTAGGAAAGCCAAAATTCTGCTTCACAATATTACACAAAGAGAACATTTATTTAAAACTTTGATTTAAACTTCTAACAGCGGGTAATAACCAAAACTTTTTTTCTTTAAATATGTAAATATTTTTATAACATTTTACTGAAAGACTTTGAGCTACTGACCCATCCTTTTGCAAAATGTTGTGGCCTTAAGTGATATAGTTCTATTAGGACCATCCCATACCCTACGCGGCCTTTATTGAGATCCTCATAGAGCACACAGAGTACCCGAATTGGTCACCACTTTGGATATGGTAATATTGCTTTCAGGGATAGCGTACGTTTGGATATGAACTAAATCGCTATACTTCTTCAACACAAAATATTGAAAAAGTACAGTTTAACAATTCGTCTCGAATCGTTTTATGTGTTTCTTGCAATTTTTCGGGGGCGTGTCCCTTCTTATTAGATAATGGGTCAAAAGCTCAAAAACCTGCCAGCACCAACTAACCTGGGTAGTAGTACGATAAAACTCGAAGGGGGAAACCAAGTTGGTCCAAATGTTGTACATCGTATTATTTCTTACAGGCTCGGATTATGTTTGGACCACTCCGGGTACCTCCCACATAGGACATTGAACTACGATGTATGTGCTGATGCCGACAACTAACTACGTAAAAATATTGGGTGTAACGTGCAATAGTATGTTTAAGTCGTCCGCGCAAGTCACAGCTATTCGCGATAAGATCACAAGTAGGAACAAGGTCTTCAAGACGCTGGCCGGCAGAATATAGGCCGGTCTGTGGTAATCTATGCGGCGCCAGCGTGGTAGCAAATGTTAGCGTTACGCAGTGACGAATATTTAAACCTGCAAGAACGTCTATCGGGGGCCTGCAACAGATCAGGAGAATGCAGCCGCCTCAATTCGTATTGGGCCCGAATTTATCCCACGATACACAACACATCCGCCACGATAGCCAACATTGGGACCACATGACCCGCTGCATTTGTTTAGCTGCCCAGATAACCACCCTCACCTGTCTGCTGATTTTTTTATTGACATGATATTCTTGAAGAATTGTTGGTTCTGGCTACGGAGGAAAAAGAACCTGATAACTGAAATAATACATGATCATATTGCGTTGTCCAACTCTAGTTACGACAGTACCATTTTTTGTGGGCAATTCCTTCTTTCCCTCTTTAAATGGAAGCAATATTTAAAGTGACGTGTCGCGTTGTATGTTGGCTACACCGAACCATTGACCCACATATTTGACCCATTCTAAATACCAACAAGTAAAAAAGTATCAGTCGGCTTTGCTGACAGAGATATACCCTCAGCCTTTGAAAAATGAAACACTTTTTTCACAAAAAACTTATGTATTTAGGGGCTTTCAAAATTTTGGTCGTATAAACCTACAAAAATTTTGATTAGGATAAAAGTTCAACAATTTTGCGGAAAAGGTACTTTAAGGAATGGACCGACATAGACCAATGAGGGTGCCATAGGGGGTTTTTACACCCTTCGCGCTGTTTTTTCAAGAGGTATGGACTTGCCCCTGAAACAAATTTTACCATCGTATTGAGGCAGCGAATGTAAGTTGCTTCAACAAAAATCAAAGTGATTCAATAGCAGGTCTTAAAGTGAACTTATCCAAAATTTTGTGTGGGAGGTACCGGATGGAGTGGACAAATATAGTCCATATTCGAACCTGATCTATATCTGGTAGAAATTATGAGAATGTGTAAAGTATGGACCAAATCGGACACTCACATCAAGAGTTATCGTGCGCACAATTTTTCCGAACATTTTTGAATTTTTGTGGGGTAGGTACCTGAAGGATTGGACCAATATGGCCTATCTACGAAATTAAACAATATAGGGGACAGTAGGGGACATTGAATACAAGATGTTACAACAAAAACCAAGGCGATTCGAGAGCAGGTCCTAAACTGAACTTTTCCGAAATTTTGTGTGGTAGGTACTCGACGGAGTTTACCGATTGAGTCCATATTGGAACCTCATCTAAGTCTGGTAGAAATTTCATAATGTGCAAAGTATGGACCAAATCGGTTACTCCCTTTAAGAGTAATCGTACGCAAAAATTTTCCGAACATTTTCGAAATTTTGTGGGGGAGGTACCGGAAGGAGTGGACCGATATAATCCATCTTTGAACTTGAACTAAGTTTAGACAAAATATTACGAAAGCCGTTCGAGAGTTATCGTGCGCACCAGCCAGCCAGACAGACAGACAGACGGACGGACATTGCTAAATCAACTCCAAATTGTCTGAAACAAATTTCGTCCAAACATACTTGGGGTCTAAAACCATTATTTCGATGAGGCACATTTTGTCCGTATGAAAGTGTATATACCCTTTCTAGCCTAAAGGCTGAGGGTATAAAAATAATTCGGAACTAAAATACGTTTGACCAACATTTAATCAACCTTCTTCTACATAGATTACGGATTTGAAGGTATCAGGCAACGGTCCTGTCCGGCTTTACCATAGCAAAGCTCAGGACTTATCTTGGTCGTCTCAAGTGGACACTGACTAGCTTTTATACCCGTTAAAGGTAGTCAGCAAATATGTGCCGCGAATTCAACCAATATAAAACTAAACTTGTGTTGGGCTTTGGGGTAATAACCCACCCCTATACAAAGCAAACAACTACCAAAAAACAAAAAAAAAAACAACAACAAAACTAAAGTTGATGCAGTTGTCTTCAAGGCAGAGACGCGCTTCTTTGCAAAGACGGTATAGTGAGGGCGCCCACTGAGTTGTTTTTGCATTTGCTTCTCTCTCTCACTTACACTGCAAGTGAATGAAAACAAACAATAAACATCATGTGGTTGTTGTTTTCTTCACTCATACATACACACATACTAAAACATTGATGGAAATTCTTGGGCGACGCTACTTTAAGGCATTGATGGCCACAACACACATTTGCAGATTATACATTGCGCTTGTGTGAGTATAAAAAATCCGAACAACCAACATTAGTTTTACACTAACAAAACAACGACTGATTTGCAAAATGTAAACAACACGCCAACCTAACGAAGCCACACGAAGATGTTAACCTATACGTGTGAGTACGATCGCTTTGCCTATGCCCGCGGGCATAGGAAATTTGTTTGCAAATGTCAGTACTTTCTAGATTAGGTGCAGTTGGCTTTGTTGTTACAAAGCTGATATTATCGCCTTACAGGAAAAGCATAGAATAGGCAGATGTAGAGATCACAAAGGATTACGCATTAGAGTTGGCAAACTATACATACGAGGGCAGTTCGGAAACTTCTTAGCCTAGCACAAAAAGCGCGGTATAAACAGAAAAAAACAGCAACAACAACAAAAATTGTAGCCAAAGTGCATGATATGGTATTAAATGATCGACGAATAAAAGTGCGTGAAATTGCTAATATCATGGGCATCTCAAATGATCGAGTCCATTTAATTTTGCATGAAGAACTACAGATGAAAAAGCTTTCTGCAAGATGGGTGCCGCATTTGTCAACAGTCGATCAAAAACGCATAAGAATGAACATTTCTCAAGCTTGTTTGGATCATTTTAAGCGAAATAAAATGGATTTTAAGCGTCGTTTCATAACTGTTGATGAGACATGGATCCACCACTATACTCCAGAGACAAAAGAACAATCCAAACAATGGACTGAAGCTGGAGGAAGTGCCCCAAAAAAGGCAAAAACAATTCAATCGACTGGTAAGGTCATGGCAACGGTTTTTTGGGACTTCAAAGGTATTTTATTGATTGACTATCTGCAAAAGGGTAAAACAATAAATTCAGAGTACTATTGCAACCTTTTGGATCAATTAAATGTACAAATTCGAGAAAACGTCCTGGCTTACAACACAAAAAAATAATTTTTCATCAGGACAACGCACCAGCACACAAGAGTGTTTTAACAATGGCTAAAATCAACGAATTAAAGTACGAGTTGCTTGACCACCCACCTTATTCTCCTGATTTAGCTCCCAGTGACTTTTACTTGTTCCCAAATCTAAAAAAAATTCCTTGCTTGCAAGCGTTTTACCTCAAATGAAGATGCTATTACAGTTGTAAACCACTATTTTGAAGACCTTGAGGAAAACTATTTTAATCAAGGGATAGAATTGCTAGAAAAGCGTTGGACTAAGTGTATTGAAGTTTCAGGAGATTATATTGAAAAATAAAAATATTTTTGAAAAACTAACTATTCTCTTTCATTGATAGGCTAAGAAGTTTCCGAACCGCCCTCGTAGTTCGACTATCGTTTTGTTTGCTGTCGATAAACAAAGTTTGTAGCGAATTATTTAAAAAATAATTGGTTCGGAATGCGATACGGACAAAGCATCACGACAATGATCAAAACGATAGTCAGACTATCGATAGTTTGTCAACTCTATTACGCATTGTATTATACCTGTCATGAAAGGAAACATGAACTAGTTATTGGATTTATGGTAAATCGGCTTAAGGGGTTACCTTTACTTGTCGCTTTCAAAAAATCGAAAAAAAGATTATTGGCTTATTTTGAAGTACAGGTAGTATAAAGTAGGCCGCAAAAAATTTTAGCATTGGAAGGGAACAATTTGTTGTGACACATTCACCCCAGATTCGACCCGGTAAATGAGAGAATTGCCACAATTCGTACAAAAGCGAAGTTCTTTAACACCAGTCTCATTTGCGCCCACGCACCGACCGAAAATAAATGTGAACAGACTATGAATATATTCTACTTGCGCCTGGAGACAGGGCATTTAACCGCTGCACTGGTCATGACATAAAGATTGTTCTAGGAGATTTTTATGTTAAAATTGAAAGGAGAAAATATCTTGAGGCGGCAAAAAACATGGTAGTGAGCAATAACTCGGCATACACAACTTGGATATCCCCAGCTGGAAAAACAGATACCAGATTGATCATGTTGTGATAGACTTACTTACTTAGCTGACCCACAACAGTACATTTATTCCATTATCCGAACTAAGAAAAGATCTCCAATTCCCTCTGTTTGTTGCTTCGCTTTCTGGAATACCACGCCTTTTCATCTCTTTATCCACTTGTTTGTTCCATCTAAGCTTAGACCTGCCAACTCTGCGCCTTTTTAGCGGGTTCATCATCGATCATTCTTATGATATGGCCTAGCCAACGCAATCTTCGCATCTCGATACGTTTATCTTTACGGATGTCGTTGTATAGCTGATACAGGTCGTGGATCATGCGACGTCGATATACACCGTTAACGCAGACTGGCCCGTAGATCATTCGAAACTTTTTTCTCTCAAACAAAAAAATCACTGCCACGTCTGCTTGCGCAAGTACCCAGGCTTTGGCACCATACATCAGCACGGATAGTGTCAGTGTTTTGTAAAGCGTTATTTTTGTTTGACGAGATTGTGCTTTGATTTCGGTGATGGTCGGATAATATTCAGGGGTCGGAAAAAAACTTATTTGAAGAAAAAGGTAACATTTTATTTCAAAGCGAATATCTCCGTTTCTGTAAGGGGTATATCAAAAACAAAACCTGATAATGAAATTAAAAAAATATCACCTTTGCAGCGATGTAAAGTAGGTTGTCGTAGGTGGTCAAACTTTTCATTTTATGCGATTTTAATAATAATGATGAATATCACAGCTTTGGTTGGGGACCCTACAAAAACAAAGTCTGACAATGAAAGTAGAAAATCCCATCTTTACAATGATGCAAAGTAGGTTGGCGTATGTTGTCAAATAACGGAGATACCGCAATAGTCGGTAATATATCCCATTTTTCCATTTTTATTGTAATCACGGTACAGGTTGCAATTTTGATCGGATCATCACGAAATTTTGGGGGTTAATGGGGATCCTTCAGGGTTCGGAAGTGGCAAAATACTTATTTGGAGAAAAAGTCGACGTTTTATTTCAAAGCGAATATCTCCGCTTCTTTACGGGGTATATCAAAAGCAAAACCTGCTAATGAAAGTAGAAAATATCACCTCTGCAAAGATTTGTAACGAAGGTTGTCGTAGGTGGTCAAACAACGAAGATATCGCAATAGCCGCTAATAGAACCCAACTTTTCATTTATGCGATTTCAGTAATAATGACGAATATCACAGCTTTGGTTGGGACCTTCCAAAAGCAAACTTAAAAAAACTTATTTGGAGAAAAGGCCAACGTTTTATTTCAAAGCGAATATCTCACTTGTGTAAGAGGTATATCGAAAGCAACACCTGGCAAGGAAAGTAGAAAATATCGCCTTTTCAACGATGTGAAGTAGGTTATCATAGGTGGTCAAACAACAGGGATCGAACAATAGTCGGTAATGCATCCATTTTTCCATTTTTTGTGCAATCGCACTACAGGTCGGAATTTTGATCGTATCCTTACGAAATTTTGGGGGTTGATGGGAGACTCACAGAGAAAGAAGCCTATTGATGGTTAGCGTACATCGAGTTGTACTGAAGATGCATTTAAATGCGTTTCAACAAAATTGACCTATATTAATGAACACATTCAGAGCAAAGGCGCTAAGCTATCCCAATTTTTATTATTTTGAATTTTGGCAGTTAAAAGGTGTAGCGTAGCACATAGTCGGCCCCAACACGACTGTAGCCTTGGCTCACCTGTTAAATTTTATTAAAGAGCTTTTGAAATTGTATCATACATACCTGGGGCTGGATTCTTGTTCTATGAAAATTTGAAATGAAAAATATTTCCTTTATAATTTTTTTCATTTGACAGTTTTCTGCTTTTTAAAACTTTTCATTTGATATTTTCATAGTAACAGATGCTCTGTTCCAGAACCTGCAAGAACCTACTACTTTTTACTACGATAACATTTTTTCCTTTATGTTATCGAAAAAAATTGTAAAAATTAGTAGATTCTTGCAGTACTGGAACAGACCAAGAATTGAGCCCCTGAATACCATTTCCAAATAAACATTTATTAATATAAGTGAACCTTTAATATTAAACTGCTTTAAGCAGGCGGCGATGTTTTTAACAAAAGAAATTTCATTCCTTACAAAAATATATATAATAAGAAAATGTAGGCAACGAACAACTCTTAACTAAATATTGGGGAAATGTGTGTGTGTGGGTGTAACGTAGTCCCCAATTAATTAATTATAAACGTAAAAATATGCCAAGAGAAATATGGGTGGGTGAGTGGGTTGTCGTCATGAATGAGTTCCATGGAAATCATAATTGCTTTTTAAAATGAGAATACTTTCAAACCAACTCAAGTAGAACATAAATAAATTAAAGTTGAAACAAATTAAATATGATTATGAATTATATAGAAAATATATTTTTTGAAAGCAGGATATTTTTAATATTAAATTATTTAATAAAAAAACGAAAAACATTTTTTCCTTTAACTCTTAATTTACTTAAATTGATTATTCCCCATTTGAACTATACCCTCGACTCAATGCAAACATTTACTTTATCAATTTCAGTTGTACCATTTTTCCATGTTTTCCAAAACATTAAGCGCAAAATGCAGTCAAGTCTGTCGGTACATGCAGATGAACATTATTAGTATTCTCAGCATGTCATGCATTATTACAATGAATCCCCTCTATCTGCCTGGTGGGAATATGCTTGAATGTCATTTGTGTCAATGAATACAAAGACAGATCCATTTATCTGTCTCCCCCCGATTTGATTACATTGTAAAAATTGTCGTCCTCCTTTTGCTTCTCGACAGCTAACTAATTTTGTGTGGTGTTAGCGTGAGAAGAAAACATTGTTAAATTGCAGTTCATTTATTTAAAACACGAGTCGATTTCATTGACACATTTTGGAAGGGAAACATTTTACACCAAAATGTACTAGATTTTCTACTTGTACACACACACACAGACATAAATGGAGTCTCATTTTGCATACACTTTGAATGATGCTGCAGATTTCCCAAATGGGGAATATTACAGAATGCAACCACATTCATTTTCCTGCTAAGCTTTCCATGTGTTACCAAAGCATGCAAATAAGTAAGAAGTTGATAGTCATCCGCCAAACTTGTGCCAACAGCAAAAAATAGTTGGGATTTTAATATACCCCATCATCAGTTACATGAACAGCAAAAGCCAGCCAGGTACCTGTTAGATGACATTTTCACGTTAACCGTAACCTTGAATGTCCTTTGTATTTGCATTTAATATACTGCACTGTGGGATTATGTGATAATCCTTAATTATGATGGAAAACGAAGCAAGCAAAAATGACACAGTTGCAACGTTGCATCCATATGCATTCTGATTTATTACGACACATTTTACTGTTCAAAAAATCCATTGAAAAGTTAGCATTTTTAAGTCATTCTTCTGGAATAGTTACAAAATTTCCATTAATAACTGTTTGTTTTCTAATATATATTTCTTCTTCCACTGTTGCGGTTTTTACGGTTAGCCGACAACAGAAACTTAACGGAAGTCTAGGGTCATTAATGTGTCAATGCAGATGTCATTTTCAGTGCTTTTAGTTTTCATTTTGATTTTTTTCTCTTTTGCTTTGTGGTTGTCGATTTTGATGTTGACGATGTATTACAAGAATCTCTCATACTTACACTTAACCACAATGATTTTTTCTTTCTTCATTTCTTTCTTTGTGGCTAATGGTTTCAGCATCACCAAAGAGCTTTGGGAATTTTTTTGTTAGCTTAGGCAGTTGTCGCTTAACGAGAAAAAATGTTTTTCTTTGATATTCATGTCAAGTGCAATGGATGGGTTAAGAGTCACCTAAGCGTGTCTTATAAATGTCTACTTTAAATATGCCGACAAAAATATGGGGTCACTCATATAAACTGTTCCTTTTTCAAATAAATGCGCTTTTATTTTTTACTTATCTAAAACATTTTTTAATGTTTGTAAAGCTTTTATGATGAAAAGGTTTAAAAGGAAATCATGAATAATGATTTTGATTTTCCATTGCTCACCTCATACAGCTCGTTGTCCACGCAACTATAATATTCACTGTCTGCGTATGTATACCCCTCAGTAATGTTGGCGACATTTCCTGAGTATTTCAGCCATGTAAAACTTCTCTTCTCGCCGTTCGGACTCGGCGATAAACAGTAGGTGCCATATCATTGAGCTAATATGAATCGGGGTGCACTTATTGATATGAGAGAAGTTTCCCTTATCGCGTCTGGGATGTTTGTGGAACAATTATGTATGTATACTCATAACATCATGGCTAAGGAGGACATGTATTAGGGTGGGGATATTTGTATGGAAAGAAACAATCATAATGGACGCTTTGCGTTTCTTATTGTTGGGATTGTATTGTAGACAAATCGTCTTCAGAGAAAAATTCAAATAATTTACGAAATATGAGCCCAACAATTTGAAAATTTGTCAAAAAAATAAAACCTGCAAGTCAAAATGTGGAATCTCGATCTTCACCTTAGACGTTTGGCCTAGTGAATTTTTTAGCTCAGTACAATCCCAAAAATCAGAAACGCTAAGCGCTCCTTGCAAAGGGGAAAGTCGCCGTCTCTCTCTCTCGTTTCCCCCTTCACCTATAACCGATCAATTTATTTGACCGAAGAAACGTTTTTTGTTTTTATACCCTTTCATACGAGCAAAATGTACCTCATCGGAATAATGGTTTTAGACCCCATGTACGTTTTGACAAAATCCGTTTCAGACAATTTGAGGTCGATTTAGCCCTGTCCGTCTGTCTCTATGACTAGCGAATTTAGCAATTCGCAATATTTTTTCCCAATTTAGTTTAAGTTCGAAGATGAGCCATATCGGTCCTCTTCTTCAGGTACCTCTCCCACAAAAGTTCGAAAATGTTCGAAAAATTTGTGCGCACGATAACTCTTGAAGAGATTAACCGATTTGGCCCATACTTTGCACATCGTGAACTTTATTTCCGATATAGATGAGTCCAATATGGACTGTATCTGTCCACTCAGATACCTCGCATACAAAATTTCGGAAAAGTTCAGTTTAGGATCTGCTTTCCAATCGCTTTTATTTTTATACCCTCCCCCATAGGATGGGGGTATATTAAGTTTGTCATTCCGTTTGTAACTACTCTAAATAATCATTGTAGACCCCACAAACTGTATATATTCTTGATCAGCGTGCAATTCTACATCGATATTGCCATGTCCGTCCGTCTGTGGAAATCACTCTAGCGTCCGAACGGACTGACGTAGGTGGGTGAAATTTGGGAATTTTGGGAAAATCTATTATATGTACGTAGGACATGTACGTAACCCCCATACAAAATGACGCGTGACGCGTCGTCGTTTTAAGGAATTTTTAAGATATTTGTCCTATTTTACCACCGAATTGGTTGTAATTTGGTATTTTGTGTCTCCAGAGTCCAAAAAACATTCCTACCAAAGTTGGTTTATATAGGTCCACGTTTTGGTATAGCCCCTATATAACGCCCCATATAAAGTACGCGTCATTTTAATATATTTTGAATGTATTACTCCCATTTGACAACAGAATCGTTTGTAACTTTATATTTTGTGTTTCCAGAGGCTAAGAAACATTTCTACCATAATATGTTTATATATGTCCACGTTTTGATATAGCCCCCATAGGACGGTATCTCCCGATTTTCGGTATTTTGAAGGTTTTGGCCTCCTTATCACAACGAGATGGCTGAAATTTGGTATTTAGTCTTCGTTGGGGGTATAAAACTTTCCCCCAGAAATTTGTAGGTATAGGTCCACGGCATCATATAGCCCCCATAGAACGGTATCTTCCGATTTTGGGTATTTTGAAGGTTGTGGCCACATTAATCCACCGAAATGGCTGAAATTTGTGGTGGAGGGTATAAAAAGTTCGGTCCGACCGAACTTAACGCTTTTCCTACTTGTTATTGTAACAACTTATGTTCGCTGCCCTCGTTACGGCGACATGTTTTATTAGGGACAAGTCCATACTTCCTGAGAAAATAGCCCAAAAGTTTAAAAAAGCCCCTATGGCACCATGTGTAATGGTTAGAGCGCACGATAACTCTCGAACGGATCTGCCATCGTAATATTTTGTCCGAACTCAGTTTTAGTTCGAAGATGATTCATATCGGTGTACTCCTTTAGACACATCCCCCACAAAAGTTCAAAACTTTTCATTAAAATGGTACACACTATAACTCTCGAAGGCAGTAACCGATTTGATTCATGCTTCGCACATCGTTATATTTCTACGAGACATAGATCAGGCTCGAATATGGACTATATATGTCAACTTCTTCGGGTACCTCCTACACAAAATTTCAAAAATATGTAGTTTAAAGCCTTCTTTCGAATCATTTTGATCACTGTTGTAACAACTTGCATTCGCTGCCGCCATCACGATGGTACAACTTTTTTCAAGTCCATACTTCCTGAGAAAATAGACCCAAAACTATAAAAACCCCTATGTCACCATGTATAGTGGCTGAATGATGCGCACGAACGGATCAGCCAATTAGGTTCAACAATTTGTTTTTCGTAATAATTTTTCCAAACTTTGTTCATATTTTCATTAGGCAATTTTCCTTGCGGCAAATGTCAGTTCGAAGTAGAGAGGGGTGAGGCATATGGTGACCCTTTACCTCTCAACTTCCCCTCTCATCGACAAACTGATAATTGCCGCAAGGAAAATTGCCTTATGTAAATATGGACTTTGTTTAAGTTCGCACTATCGTTGCGCAACTTCCGGTACCTCCCCCCAAAAGTTAAAAAAAATCACTAAAATGCTACTAGCTAAATCTGTTCAACGCAGAAAACGTCCAAACATTGAATCTCCTAATATTTTGTGCAAATGTAGTTTTACTTCAGAAATGGTCAATATCAGTCTTTACCCACAAAAGTTTAACATATTTGTTTAAGCGCAGTTTAGGATTTGTCCTTTGGAAATGTATACCGATGACACTCCTTATGGCCCTCTTTACAGCAATGTTAAGCTTTTCGTGGGCAAGTCCATGCTTCCTGACATAGAAGTCCGAAAGCTCTAAGTTATAAGCTGACCAACTGAAATGACTTGTGGGCACAATATCTATCGAAAGGAATGATTCCCAAAATAGGATGCACTTCCAAAATTGACTATGTTGACCCATTCCTTCAAGTACATCCTGCGCAACACTTTTGAGCTTCAAACCAACTGTATTTTCAATTTTTTTTTTTTTTTTTTTTAATCGAGCTTTATGATCTATTATGCAAGTGAAAAAGGAAAGCCGACGATTCGAACCCACACACCCACCACTATGTGACATGCATGTTTCGTCTTCGGTAAAGACTCTTCAGACATATCGGATGTGGAGCGGCTTCGATGCCCTCGAACTGTTCTTCTTTCAAATGCATTTTTGTTTTGTATTTTTAGGCGAAGATCATTTTTTAAGATTAATTTTTTAATTTTTTTTTTTTAATCGAGCTTTATGATCTATTATGCAAGTGAAAAAGGAAAGCCGAAAGTCGGCAAGTTCATACTGCGTAACCGGCATAAGCCTTGATATTGCCAATAGATGAACGTTTCAATTCACACAGACTGTGGGTAAATCTCTGTAGGCAAAGCCGACCGATACTTTTATACTTGTTTTTTCTCATTATGGCGCCACGAAAAGCTTTTTGTTCTGTTCATCCTTCTGGTATATTTGTTTTCGTTTTTGCCTTTTGCTTAATAAATGTTTGTATGCACTAATTACACTATGCAACAAAATGGAGGTGAAAGTCTGGGGAAGAGATAATTCCTTTTGGGGATGGATGTCCTTGGTGAGTATATTAAGAACCCCGAAGATCCGCCGTGAGTCGAACTTCCGCGTTATGGCGTTATAAATATGTTTCTGGGGACCCTATAAGCCCTCAAGAATTAGCGTTATATCTTTGTTAGCTGTTGCTTTAGTTTATTTTTGAGATGACATGTCTTCAGTCAAATCGAATGAGAATTATTTTCGTAGAGCACTTCGACCTTCTAACTCGCTTCCTTCAATGTCCTTTTCGTCCTTTATTTTAAGAGCCGCTATAAAAGTACCACCAGAAGACGTTTTTCAGCTTCGAAATGTTCTGCAAAAATGTCGCTCAGAAAATTTTAGGTATGGCTCTCATTGACAACTAACCGATTTTATGGCGTTTTCGTGGTCGTTTTGTGCGTTTACCCTGTTTTTGTTTCGAAATATACTATATTTTGTTTTTTTTGTATATTCGTTACAGAACATACAAAAACACAAAACACAGTTTTTTTCTGAGTAAACGGGGGTAAATGTCAAAAATGACTATGAAAACGCGACAAAATCGATTAGTTGTAGTTGAGCGACATTTTCGCTGAACATTTCGAAGCTGAAAAACGTCATCTTCTGGTATTTTTATTGCGGCTCTTAAAATGAAGGACGAAAAGGACATTGAAGGAAGCGAGTTAGAAGGTTGAAGTGCTCTACGAAAATAATCCTCATTCGATTTGAATGAAGACATGTCGTCTCAAAAATAAGCTAAAGCAAGAGCTAACAATGATATAACGCTAATTCTTGAGGGCTTATAGGGTCTCCAGCAAAATATTAATAACGCCATAACGAGGAAGTTCGACTCACGGCGGATCTGTCCTTCGGGGTTCTTAATATACTCACCAAGGACTTTCATCTCAAAAAGGAATTATCTCTTCCCCAAATGTGTGTTCACAGTGTTATCATGCTTTTGAATTCGCTTAATTTTGAAATGAAAGACTTGAGCATGGGAGTGATGTACAGTACATGGATAAGTAAAGTAGGCAAAAGTTCAAAGAATGTACCTTTGAACGGACGCCGGTAATGGGTAGCGGCCGCTCAACCTGCTGGAGGCATTGAGAAAGAGAGTGTATAAGTTCGATACATTGGTTACGCCAATGTATATGTTACGATATGATACTTTGTTTCCCCTTCCCAGCATTCCAATTAACTACGTTAATTGGCCGCTCTTTCGAGCTGTATGGGGAAATCTTCTCTGCACTTCTTCCAGGAGCCTTATTCGCCTAATTCGGATTGTAGGAGAGAGTTCGCTCTTTTCTACTACCTCTCCTGGAAAGCTTTATTCGCATAGTTCGGATGCAGAGGGGCGCTTTCCAATGCTGCGGTCGTAGTTGATTGTCACGACCTTATTATCGTTATTCTGCCCACCTGCAACTTCACTTGTTCTTTCGCTTTCGTAGAAATCACACGCATAAACGTAAAGTCTTGTTTCTTTGAAACCCACCAACTTTACAACAAAGATTTGAAAATAAACATACATAAAATTACATACACCAAATTGTTTTTATTTTTCTTTTTGGGTTTCAAATACACTGGTATCACGCCAACAGAGGGAAAGGGAACTGTGAAGTCGCCAATTAGCCGCGCCAGAGCACCGATGAGTGGAAAAGAGCGGCCGTTGGGTGATGATCACCAAATGAGCCGAGATTGAAACGTGTCGTGCTCAGCGCTTACCGAATCAACTCTTAGCCTAATATGTTGTGAACGGAAGTGAGGATGTGGCAGAAGTCCAGAGTAAGCGAGGTTAATCAGAACTATCAAGGAAGTGATTTCCGTTTCTGTTCACCTCATCGTCTTCCCGTAACCCCCGGCGGTGATTGTGTTACCGAAAGTGAATAAGGAGTAGAGAGGGCCGAACGATCTCCTGTATTGTTAATTGTGTTAAACTCCAGGGAGGACCGACAGGTATCTGTAAACGGATTTGTACGTACGAGGGTCGCCAGGTCTCGTTAATATTCCATTTTGTGCGCCCGAAGGCCGAGAGGTCTCGCTTGGTTACCTTAGTTACGTAGAATACGAGGGTCGAGAGGTCTCTGCTTAAGAGTGGATTGAGTGTATCCAAAAGGTCTCGATATTTTTTGATTTCGGAAGAAGATCGACAGATCTCGTGCATAAGAGTTAATTTAGTGTATCCGATGCCCTACAGATCTCTACATAAGAACTGGTTATGGGCATTCGAGTACGGATACAACATTAGAGTTGTAAAATGTATTAATTTTTTTCGAGTTGAGCTGTTATGACCTTAGAGGTGCATTTAAAACATAGAATTAGAATGTTACTTTTGTGAGTGAACGAAGACTAAGATTGGACACTAGCATTTATACGTAAATCATTCGAGAATTTTATACACGAAATTTTCCTATAGTTTGACTTGGCTAGCAATCCTATTTTCCAATGCTGTAATTACAAATAATATGTCCTTCTATATCAAAAATACTATGTCCTTCTATATCATTTGGTGTGTCACTTGGTTGTTGGAGACCTGGGTTTGAATCCATACTGGCTCATGCTGATATTATTTATGTTTTGCCTTATTAAGGTGAAGGTCATTTTGAGATCCCCAGTGGTCCAAAACTTCGCCACCAAAAATAGTCAACATAGGTCCATGTTTTGGCATGGGGCCCATAACGGTACCTCCTTATGTTTGATATTTGAGAATTTTAGGAACAATATTGAACTGAACTTGCTGTAATTTGCCATTTAGGTTCTCAATTGTCACAAAATTTATCTGCCTTTATTGAATTTACTGCTGAAAATTTCTTAGCTAATACCTTGTTTAAATTTAACAAGTGGTCCCAAATCACTTGTTCAAATAAAATGAGCATTTCATTTAGCATCCTATTTAAGCTACCCAAAAACTTCTTTTCTTTAGCAAAAAAGAAAACGAAAACTTTTTATTCTTTGACAAACAACCGAAGCAAATCGAATGGAATTTAAATTCATTGTTAAAAACTTTTAAGTTTACAGTACACCAACAACAGAGGCAATAAAACTACCCAAGAAAAAATCCAATTCAGTTTGAGGTGGTTTTTGTGGTATTCTCTTCATGCGTAAATCCAACGAGACGAATGGCACGCACACACCCACGCACATCATTGAGGATTATATAATTGAATTTGTTATTTAGAATTAAGTTTATTGTGTTGGTTTGGATGTTGGCTTCAGTTTTTCAGTTTAAAGTGATTTTTGTTGTTATGTTAGGTGAATGTTGCTGTTGTTGTTGCTGATGTTGACGTTGTTGTTGTTATTGTGTGGTTGAATAATGAAATAATTAAATGCAATATTACTGCAGACTAAACACACAAAGAACCACAGATTTGTATTGTGGCGGTAGACCACATCGAACGCAAGCATTTTTTGTGTTCAACTCAAAATCTTTACAATACGGATCTGCAAACAATGGCATGTTCATTTAAATTTAATGATGATGTTTGAGAATTTAAAATGGCATTCATGGGAAAAGTCAGACAAAGGCTTTGTGGGGGATTTATTTTTAACATGTATTGGCAGATAATTATAAAATCCTTTAGACCAACAAAAGCAAACGGCATTATCCTCATGGCAAAGCCAATATTAAAGATACCTATCAACACAATTTGTAAATTGTATTGCATTGTTTTTCAAACTAATCGAATTCCAAGAACAATGCTTTGCAAATTGCTTTCAACAGGATGTCACATTCAAATAGCATGTCACAACAAAAGCTTATTGGACGATTTGTCTGCCATGTGCACTATGTGTCTGTCTAGACATAATCCACTAACTGACACACACTATTCTGTCAATTCGAATTTGTTTTCCTTATGCCAATGTTAAACTCACCGTGAAAAAAAAACAAAACAAAATCTACAATGGATTTTATTCGATATGCAAACAGATAAACAACAGACAAACAAATATACAAACGTTCGTATACATTTACCAAACTAAAGCAATAAATGGAAATAAAACAAATGAAAGATCCCAAATGGCAAAGAGTAAAATCCAATAAAAAGGTATTTTTCACAATTCCATTTAAATTCACTTAAAGCAATTTGCCGATGGTATTCATGTGAGAGTGTGTCTGTCGTAAATGCTGCTACAATGTCGCTAATATCCACACCCACAAACACGTACATGAACACACACTCATACAAGTGACAACACCGCCAACAAATTGCCACACAATTTATGTGGTCTTGCAACGAGACGCAGAAGAAACAATGGCAAAGGCCATGGCAACCTCTGCCAAAAATAACTTTTTTTCTTTTCTGGAAAAACTGAAAATTGGCTATAAAAATGAAATTTTATCGAAAATAAATAACATCTTTACATTCAATTTTTTTCTCTCTCCGTAACTTTATCTAAGCAATGAAGCGTGGGAGTAAGGATATAAACGTTAGAATGGGGATTTGTTGAGGGGTTAGAGTGTCTTTATTGAGTGTTTTGAAAGATTAACACGACACAACAAGGAACATATTTTTAAAACCATTTTTATTTTATAAGCCGTAAAATTACTTTTCATCCGCTTCATATTGGCTTCTTAAATTATCTCACAAATTGAGTAGATAATAAGATTTATGTAAGACCAGAAGCAATTCGTCTTCTGTATAAGGGGGAAGTAATGTGGTGGAATACTAAGGGGAGAGGGTATAAGGCCTTTGCCCAGGTCATGACATTGAAATTGAATGACAGATTCAAAAAATTAGATAAACACAAGACTTCTTGGCTGTTGTCAGCTGAAGCAGACTGATCGTGTTGTGATATAAAAAAAACAAGTAAGAAAGTATCAGTCAGCTGTGCTGATGGAGATATACCCTCAGCCTGTGTGAATTGAAACTTTTTTGGACAATATCAAATTTAATACCGGCTTAGCAGATTTTTAAAGTGAATTTGCCGACAAAAAATATATTTGGGTTGAAGCTCAAAAGTATTGCGGAGGATGTACTTGGGTGCCACCGTGGTGCAATGGTATGCACAACCGCCTTGCACACATAAGGTCGTGAGTTCGGTTCCCCGGCCAGGCAACATCAAAACACTTTTCAACGGTGGCAAAATACCCCTCAGTAATGTTGGCGACATTTCCTGAGTATTTCAGCAATGTAAAACTTCTCTACAAAAGTGGTGTCTCAGACACGCCGTTCGGACTTGGCGATAAACTGTAGGTCCCATATCATTGAGCTAATATGAATCGGGGTGCACTCATTGATATGAGAGAAGTCTCCCTTGTCCCTTAGGGGATGTTTGTGGAACAATTATATTATTATTATTATGTACTTGAAGGAATGGACCGACGTAGCTAATATTTTTGTCCACGAAAAACATAATATCGCTGTAAACAGGACAATAAGGAGTTTAACCGGTATACATTATACAGACGCTCGAAAGACTCATCGACGTGTATATTCGAGAACAACACACCCAGCCAACACGCTTACATATAAGGGCGCTCGACAGATACAGCCCTACACGAAGTCGTTAGGACTATAGAGAGGTCCTTAGAGCACAAACAATTTACCTTAGCTGCTTTCCTAGACATAGAAGGCGCCTTTAACAATGTTAGTACAGTAGCGATAAAACAAGCTCTAGATAACTTCGGTGTCGAACCATTCATCGGTAGTTGGATTACCACCATGCTGCAAAGTAGAGTTATTAATGCCACACTGGGAAACAGTACGCTGTCAAAGCACGTAAACAGAGGAACTCCACAGGGAAGAGTTATCTCGCCACTATTTTGGCTCCTGGTCATCAATGAAATTCTTAATAAACTTGACCATAAGGTGGTTGCCTATGCGGACGAAGTCTCTGGTTTGTTTCCGACCGTAATAAGTGACATTATGAGCGGAGCCCTGAGATCGCTAGATACTTGGGCCATAAGATGTGGAAGTGAACCCAGGGAAAACTGAGATGGTGCTATTCACTACAAAGACCAAATATGCAATACCCAATCTTCCAAGACTATGAGGTCAAGTATCAGATCATGCCAAGTACCTAGGAGTCATCCTAGATTCAAAGATGTCATGGAAACGTAATATGGAACACCGTGCTAACAAAGCAACCGTTGCATATAGTGCATATCGCAAATTGTTTGGAAGCCGTTGGGGCCTCAAACCTAAAATTGTGTTATGGATGTACACCAGCATAATCAGGAGCACTGGTATGGTGGCCAACAGTGGAAAAGAAAACAATACAGAAAAAACTATACAGCATACAAAGATCTGCTTGCATCGGGGTGACAGGGGCGATTCGAACGTGTCCGGCCGAAGCCCTCAATATAATGATGCACATTTTGCCAATTGAATTACACATCAAAGCAACAGCAACATGTAATGCGGTACGACTCCGAGTTCTAGGAATGTGGAAAGAAAGAACTTACGAAAGAAATAGCAACCACTGCTGATTATTGAATTCCTACAACGAATTTTGATCAGCCTTTTATTGTCAACTTTCCAAGCAGAAGAGAATGGAATAATGGATCATCATTGACGGCTTATGATACTAAAGATGAAATTTGGAGTCTGATCCGGTGTGTTCTCGGAAGAAGCAAACTTACATACATCCACAAAGCTACCTGAGTACTGCAGTGTCTTTCAAGCGGAAATACTGGCAATAACGGAGGCCCGGACTTGAACTATTACAGCATCACACAGCAAACTCAATAGGAATCTTCGTCGACAGTCAAGCGGCGCTCCTTGCACTAAAATCTAACTCCGTCACATCAAAGCTGGTGAAGGATTGTAAAGAAGAACTTGCTAAACTAGGGCGTCTGTCAAGAGTAGTTCTCACTTGGATCCTGGGCCATAAGGGACCTGTTGGAAACGAAAAAGCAGACGAGTTAGGTAGAGCAGAATCCGCCTCTAACGAACTCCCAAAGGCGTCAGTCGCAATACCAATGGGAGTGGTTAAAGGGGATATCTTCAAATACTATCTACCACTGGTTGAAAATAGATGGGACAAAACGGTAACATGCAAGAAATCAAAATAAACATGGCCTCATTACAACGCCAAACGCACTAAGTTCCTGATCAATCAAACTCGACGGAAGTTTGCAAGACTTATTGCAGAGTTAACCGGTCACTGGGCAATTGGTAACCATGCAAAACGCTTAAATCTACCACACAATGACCATTGTCGTAGCTGTGGGAATGAAGAAGAGGGGGAAACTGTTGAGCAACTCCTCTGTTCCTGCCCTGCACAAATGCAACTACGATTTAAAGTTTTTGGACAATCGTTCCTTCATGATATCACAGAGATAACAGAAGTAGGTCTGGGAGACTTTCTGCGATTCCTAAATTCATCAGGCTGGATTTAATTGCCAACACGCAACAACGATATAGCAATATCTGAACGAGTGGTGTGGTATTCAAAACGGTATCTCTTACATACTAATTGAGGCTATAAAGTACAGCCACCACGTAAATCAACCAACCACACATTTTCAAAGGATTTACGAATAGATCCTCTACTGCACTTAAATAGAGATGTTGATGTTGTTTTGTGGGTGAAGACTGATATGACCTTTTCTGAAGTAAAACTACATATGGACAAAATATTGGGTCATATCAGCTTAATTAATTCAATAAATTAAAATATTGGGAGATCCAAAGTTTGGACGGTTGCTCCACTCAACAGATATAACGCGTAGCATTTTAGTGACATTTTTTAACTTTTGGGAGGAGGTACCGATAGTGCCATCTTCGAACTTAAAAAAGTTTGGCAAAAATATTACGAAAGCCAAATTTTGGACCGAATCGGGTGATCCGTTCGAGAGTTATTGTGCACTTCATTCAGCCACTATACGTGGCGCTATAGGCGTCAGCGAATGCAACTTCTTACAACAAAGGTCAAAGTGATTCAAGAGAAGGCCTTAAACCTAATTTTTTCGAATTTCGAAGGAGGTGACATATTCAGTCCATATTCGAACCTGATATTCAATTTCTCGTAGAAATATTGCTATGTCCAAAGTACTGACCAAATCGGATACTCTCTTCAAGAGTTATCGTGCGCACAAATTTTCCGAATATTTTCGAACTTTTTTGGGGGAGGAGTAGACCGATATAACCCATCTTCGAACTTAAACGAAGTTTGGATAAAATATAACGAAAGCCAAAGTTTGGTGGTCGAAATGGTTGATCCGTTCGAGAGTTATCGTGCGCTCCAGCCAGACTCCAAATTGTCTGAAACGGATTTTGTCGAAACATACTTGGGGTCTAACACCATTATTTCGATGAGGCACATTTTGCCCTATGAAATTGTATATACCTCGTTAATATAAATGCTGACGGTATAAAAACAAGTAAGAAAGTATCAGTCAGCTGTCCTGACGGAGATGTGGTAAATTCCAAATTTCCTTTACAATTCCATCGAAAAAATATTAAAAATTTTTTTGGCGAGCACATCCGCCATTTTTGGTACATGGGTTACGAATAAAATCGTGTTTCAAATCTGTTCGCGTTCACAAAATTGGATGCTGCACTCAACAGTTATGGGGGTTTTACTCTCTTAAAAAAAATTATTTAAAAATGCCTACTGTTTTGTAATAAGAACATGTATATATGAATCGTTAACAGCATTTGATATCTATCCGTAGATGCCAAAATTGTTGCTAAATTTATTTTTATTCTCGCGGAAAATCAAAAAATATTGCAGAAATCTTGGAGCAAATTTTATTTATTCTAACTCAGAGTCCATAAAAATCTCTAAAAAAAAATAATTTAAAAATATGTACAGCGGCTGGACAACGCGTAAAAAAAAATGTGAGACCAAAATTATAAAGATCGCGTTTACAACTTGCATATTACAGCAACAACAAAGAACGGAAACTTATTGTTGGAAATTATTTCAAAAATATACATGGGGATTTCTGAGTGAAATCGGACACTTTTTCAAGATGAGGTTTTTGATTTCCTTTATTTTTCTCTGTGGTGATGATGCTCATTAGCAAAACATTTTAGTATATTTTCAGATTTTTTTGGACTAACGGTTCCAGAGATACCGCGCCTTGAAAAAGTCAAATTCTGTAAAAACTACATGAAAAGAAATACTCATAACTTCTTTAATATTGGTCCAATTTGAAAAAATCTTTTTTGTATGTTTCGTTGTTTTATCAGCTGTTAAATAAAAAATAGAAAAAAAAATTGCACAGTGGGCTTGGATGCTATTTTCGCGATTTAATATTTAAAATCAATTTTAAAAAATGTTCGACCCCTTCGATTTTCTTTACATTTTTTTGTATTAAACTACGTTCAATTATAAACATTTTAAGTCATATGTGGTAATGGGATTCGGACGATTACTATTTTTTCTGATTTTTTTTAAAATTTTTCAATTCAATTTTTCCTTTATAACTTTGTGCAAAATTTATTAATTTATTAAAAAAATTAAAAGTTTCATTTTTAAACATTTGTTTTGACTTTAAATTTATGAATTTATCTCAGACATCTTAAAAACAGCGTCATTTTTCGATTTTGAAAATGCATCAGCGAAAATTTCATTAAAGCCCACTGTGCATTTTTTTCTATTTTTTATGATAAATATATAATATATAATGATAAACAAGTACTCTTAGCTTCAAAAATACAGGAAATACAAATTTTGGACAAAGGTATAAAGGAAAATTTGTACTGACAAATTTTAAAAAATTCAGAAAAAATAGTAATCGTCCGAATCCCATTACCACATAGGACTTTAAATTTTTATAATTGAACGTAGTTTAATACAAAAAAAAATTAAAGAAAATCGAAGGGGTCGAACATCTTTAAAAATTGATTTTAAATATTAAATCGCGAAAATAGCATCCAAGCAAAGCGAAAATAGCATCCATGCACATTTTTTTTCTATTTTTTTATTTAACAGCTGATAAAACAACGAAACATACAAAAAAATTTTTTTTCAAATTGGACCAATATTAAAGAAGTTATGAGTATTTCTTTGCATGTAGTTTTTACAGAATTTGACTTTTTCAAGGCGCGGTATCTCTGGAACCGTTAGTCCAAAAAAATCTGAAAATATACTAAAATGTTTTGGTAATGAGCAGCATCACCGCAGCAAAAAATAAAGGAAATCAAAAACCTCATCTTGAAAAAGTGTCCGATTTCACTCAGAAATCCCCACATATATTTTGGTTTAATGCGAAAAATTGGAAAAAAATTTTTGGGAGTTATTCTACTATTTCGCTAATTTTCCACACAAAACCTGAAGTATTTTGCTAAAACTATTACAAGGAAAATAATTTGTCATCTTGAAAGTATATTTGCTTTTTGCGATAAGCAATAGAAATAAATAGTAGAGCGTAATAATGAAATTACAACCAAAGAAAATCCGTTTAAATCAGTTGAGGTGCATGTGCTTTTCGGATACAGGGAGTCCATGTCTATCAATATGCATGGATTTTCCCATGTTTTATTCAGCGGCCAAAGTGTGCCATCAGTTGCATCTTACTATTCAAAAAACCTTCAAGTGCATCCGATTTCATTTAGATTTTATTTTAGACAGATTCGTCAAGAACTGCGGATGTGCCACCACATTCTATTTTGGGATAAATAGGCATATTACTCCCGAATCTTTGTAATTTGTGACACACCTTTTCGGCAAAGTAAATAGTCGCGTATAAGGGATTACATTTATGTAAAAATAATCAAAGAAAATCGCGGTTCAACTCGCGGAATTGTCAAAATATATTTTTGCAGATTTTCCTACCTTCAGGGTATCTATATCTGGCGTTTTAGTGGATGGATTCGGGCGCGAAAGGGCTTATTAGATCCGGCACGTAAAAAAACTAAAATCACGCGGGGTTCAGGGGTACCTGTACGACAGTTGTAAATTTTAAAGCCAAAAAATAGGTTTTTTCAGAAAAATTACGCACCAAATTTTCGCCTTTGGACTCATATTACTAGGAAGCTGTACGGATCACACTCATGAGATCTACATCGAACAACGTGGAATCGTGAATT